>NC_136065.1:1769266576-1769866576 GCF_964261635.1 Lissotriton helveticus
GGACTCTCCACCACTACCTTCTACAAACCCACAGCAAGAAACTCCCTGCTCAGGTTTGATAGTTTTCACCCCCGACACCTGAGGGAAAACCTGCCCTACGGGCAATTCCTGCGCATTAGGCGTAACTGCAGCAGCATAAAAGACTACAAACAACAATCCAGTGAGTTGGTGCACAAACTAAGGGACCGTGGTTATCCCTCCAGGATAATCAACAAAACCTGCAAAAGAGCCAGGAATCAAAACAGGGAGGCACTCCTAGAAACAGTCCAAAAACCGGAAGAAGACCCTGTGCTAACTTGCGTAACAACGTACAACACAGCATCTAACCAAGTGTCTAACATCATCCACCGCAATTGGAAAATCATAAACTCTGGCACCAGGCAGTGGGAAAAGCCTCGCTTCGCCTACAGAAGAGCCACCAATTTAAGAGACCAACTGGTGAACACCAGACCCCGCCCAAAAAATCAAGACAAAGACAACACCATCATCAATGCATGGGGTTTGCCAAAAATCACTGGCCACCAACCCTGCAATAACTGCAGTGTATGCCACCTAACATCCCCGTCAAAAACACTTACTTTGGAACCAGGTAAGACCTGGACACAATGACAGTTCACAAACTGCAACTCCTCCAATCTAGTATACTTGATTACCTGCAGATGTGGCCTCAGGTACGTTGGCATGACAACCAGAAGAGTACGCACAAGAATGACAGAACACAGAAGTACCATAAGATGTGGGAAAAACATCAGTAAGCTCACAGACCATTTTCTGACCCATAACCACACACCCAATGACTTCACGTGGACCGTCATTGAGAAATTTGACAACCTCAGGGATGAGAAACTCCTACTGCAAAAAGAACAACCCTGGATTTACCGTCTTTCCACCCATACCCAAGGCCTTAACGATTCCATCCCATGGAACAGTCTGGCCACATAGACACCCTTGCTAAACCCTTCGGGTAGCAGTGCCATCATGCTCCTGCATGAGCGCCCCCTTCTCTGTCCATTCTTCTCCTTTCAATTCCGCCCAATGCGGCAGAAACGCACATATGCTGACATCGTCACGTGATCTATGTTCTCAACCCACCGTTCATGTAACAGACCTTGTCAAACTACAGATTACCGGCAACCTGAGAACCGGTTCACACGCGCGTATCCTCCTGCGCATGCGCCCAATACAGAACGCTACAGCAGCCAAACGCGCATGCGCTAGAAACGCGCACTACTCCTCTGCACATGCGCAGCGAGATCCACCATGAGACAGCGTTTATCGCGCACCCCTCCCTCTTTCTAACCTGAACAGGTGCATCGAGTTTAACAAACAATATAAATACAAAGCCAGGCGGCCCACTCACCTCAGACCGGGCGCCGCAGAAGGACGAATAGGTCCAAGGAGGAACCAGACCGAACTACTCGTGAGTAAAACCGCTTGTCCAGCGACATGGGGTAAGCCAAAACTCTTCTCTCCTTACAGGTTAGATAGCCTTGTGAACCTCGTTTATCTTCACAGGGTCTCTTTCTCTGCCAGGCGACCCATGAGGCTTTTTACCAAGAAATAACAGAGTGAGGACCCAGTACCAGTACTTTCCTGTACCTCACCTTGTGATTTCGTTTTTTAGCCCACCACCACCCACTAACGGTTGTTTCTATACTCTCACTAGTCTCATACAAGTGTTATGAGCTCACTCTAGCCGGATTTAAGCCGTACACCACCCTAAAAGCCGGCCACCATGAGTTCTAAGAAATGCCATCCTAACATGACTCTCCCCTGTACGTCTTGTCTTTGTCCTATGTGTTTTATGTAGAAAAGCTTGAGGGAATCCCCCTCTAACAGCTACAGCGCCTTAGCGAGCGCGACACATAGCCAATGAAATAACACAAACACTTAATATAGTTTATTAGTTTATTATTTAATTGCACCTTATCACTTTACTTTTCGGTCCTGAGGAAAGCCAGCTTATAATAGAAAAGGCACTGGCAGAAACATGTAGACCACACTGGACATGGGAGACCATCATTTACTCCACTTTGTCCTTTTGCCTTTTTAAACAGCTAACAGAGGCCCAGTTTATTAAATACTTGTTAACCCTCGGGTGCTGGGACCCCTTGTATAGCTTTTTTAAACTTTCACTTCTCACTCCTTCACTGCACACGCAGCAATATACCAGCTCCGCAGTCACCTGGCGTTGCAGCACACCCGGGGCACATTCGGTGCCACTGTGGTGGGCCCGATGATGAAGCATGCCACCGACTAGGTCGGTGGGTGAGGGCTTTCAAAGGAAAACATTGCTTTTTTCCTTTTTATTGTCTGACGTACCTGAGTCACTTAATATTCCCCCCTCCCCTTAAACTTAGCTAGTCCTCATTGATACCTACATATAACACAGGGGATACGGGCTAGCGTACCTAGTCCTCTCTCTCTCTTTGATCTGTATAACTTTAAAAAGTCTGACATCACTCCATAGCATGTCATGTGATCAAGGGCCAAGGGGGCTCGAAACGCGTCATGGCAGAGGTGCGGGGAATTTGCACAGTAAAGAAATAGCACCTTGAAGACTTGGGTCCGCTGTCGTCCTTGTACTGTATAAGTTGTCGACTTTCTGCTGCATATATATATATATATATACATATATATATATATATATATATATATATATATATATATATATATATATATATATTTAGCAAGAATGCCCCGAGCATTCTGAGAGCACACAACAGCGCTTCTGCTCTCCAGCATACCACATCATCTCGCTTTCATGCTCTGCATAGATTAATTGCCGACGCGTTTCGGGGCCAACAGGCTCCTTCTTCTTGGGCTGCACGAACTGAAAAGGATGCACGCACTATTCATATCCGGTTTTTATTCATTGATTCAAGCCTCTCAGTGGGCGTAGACTGAGTGCATTACCACTGGAGCATTTTGGGGTTTGAAGTCCTTAGTGCATGTGACGCTCTCCACTTTTAGTAAGTTCCGATGTCAGTTCGTAAATAATGCTGTCCATTTAAGCCTTAGTAGGCTGCTTTGCATTCTTGCGCGATGTTTTTAAATTGAAGCTCTGTACTCCTGAGTCTTGCAAAGTTGGAGACGCGAGTCTCTACCCTCGGGAAATAGCGTCTCGCACCCCGCGGGCTGATGGTGCCTCTCAGCGTGGCCGGGCCGCCGCGTAGAATTTAGATTTAGCAAGAATGCCCTGAGCATTCTGAGAGCACACGACAGCGCTTCTGCTCTCCAGCATACCACATCATCTCGCTTTCATGCTCTGCATAGATTAATTGCCGACGCGTTTCGGGGCCAACAGGCTCCTTCTTCTTGGGCTGCACGAACTGAAAAGGATGCACGCACTATTCATATCCGGTTTTTATTCATTGATTCAAGCCCCTCAGTGGGCGTAGACTGAGTGCATTACCACTGGAGCATTTTGGGGTTTGAAGTCCTTAGTGCATGTGACGCTCTCCACTTTTAGTAAGTTCCGATGTCAGTTCGTAAATAATGCTGTCCATTTAAGCCTTAGTAGGCTGCTGTGCATTCTTGTGCGATGTTTTTAAATTGAAGCTCTGCACTCCTGAGTCTTGCAAAGTTGGGGACTCGAGTCTCTACCCTCGGGAAATAGCGTCTCGCACCCCGTGGGCTGATGGTGCCTCTCAGCGCGGCCGGGCCGCCGCGTAGAATTTAGATTTAGCAAGAATGTCCTGAGCATTCTGAGAGCACACGACAGCGCTTCTGCTCTCCAGCATACCACATCATCTCGCTTTCATGCTCTGCATAGATTAATTGCCGACGCGTTTCGGGGCCAACAGGCTCCTTCTTCTTGGGCTGCACGAACTGAAAAGGATGCACGCACTATTCATATCCGGTTTTTATTCATTGATTCAAGCCCCTCAGTGGGCGTAGACTGAGTGCATTACCACTGGAGCATTTTGGGGTTTGAAGTCCTTAGTGCATGTGACGCTCTCCACTTTTAGTAAGTTCCGATGTCAGTTCGTAAATAATGCTTTCCATTTAAGCCTTAGTAGGCTGCTTTGCATTCTTGCGCGATGTTTTTAAATTGAAGCTCTGTACTCCTGAGTCTTGCAAAGTTGGAGACTCGAGTCTCTACCCTCGGGAAATAGCATCTCGCACCCCGTGGGCTGATGGTGCCTCTCAGCGCGGCTGGGCCGCCGCGTAGAATTTAGATTTAGCAAGAATGCCCTGAGCATTCTGAGAGCACACGACAGCGCTTATGCTTTCCAGCATACCACATCATCTCGCTTTCATGCTCTGCATAGATTAATTGCCGATGCGTTTCGGGGCCAACAGGCTCCTTCTTCTTTGGCTGTACGAACTGAAAAGGATGCATGCACTATTCATATCCGGTTTTTATTTATTGATTCAAGCCCCTCAGTGGGCGTAGTCTGAGTGCATTACCACTGGAGCATTTTGGGGTTTGAAGTCCTTAGTGCATGTGACGCTCTCCACTTTTAGTAAGTTCCGATGTCAGTTCGTAAATAATGCTGTCCATTTAAGCCTTAGTAGGCTGCTGTGCATTCTTGCGCGATGTTTTTAAATTGAAGCTCTGCACTCCTGAGTCTTGCAAAGTTGGGGACTCGAGTCTCTACCCTCGGGAAATAGCGTCTCGCACCCCGTGGGCTGATGGTGCCTCTCAGCGCGGCCGGGCCGCCGCGTAGAATTTAGATTTAGCAAGAATGCCCTGAGCATTCTGAGAGCACACGACAGCGCTTCTGCTCTCCAGCATACCACATCATCTCGCTTTCATGCTCTGCATAGATTAATTGCCGACGCGTTTCGGGGCCAACAGGCTCCTTCTTCTTGGGCTGCACGAACTGAAAAGGATGCACGCACTATTCATATCCGGTTTTTATTCATTGATTCAAGCCCCTCAGTGGGCGTAGACTGAGTGCATTACCACTGGAGCATTTTGGGGTTTGAAGTCCTTAGTGCATGTGACGCTCTCCACTTTTAGTAAGTTCCGATGTCAGTTCGTAAATAATGCTTTCCATTTAAGCCTTAGTAGGCTGCTTTGCATTCTTGCGCGATGTTTTTAAATTGAAGCTCTGTACTCCTGAGTCTTGCAAAGTTGGAGACTCGAGTCTCTACCCTCGGGAAATAGCATCTCGCACCCCGTGGGCTGATGGTGCCTCTCAGCGCGGCTGGGCCGCCGCGTAGAATTTAGATTTAGCAAGAATGCCCTGAGCATTCTGAGAGCACACGACAGCGCTTATGCTTTCCAGCATACCACATCATCTCGCTTTCATGCTCTGCATAGATTAATTGCCGATGCGTTTCGGGGCCAACAGGCTCCTTCTTCTTTGGCTGTACGAACTGAAAAGGATGCATGCACTATTCATATCCGGTTTTTATTTATTGATTCAAGCCCCTCAGTGGGCGTAGCCTGAGTGCATTACCACTGGAGCATTTTGGGATTTGAAGTCCTTAGTGCTTGAGACGCTCTCCACTTTTAGTAAGTTCCGATATTAGTTCGTAAATAATGCTGTCCATTTAAGCCTTAGTAGGCTGCTTTGCATTCTTGCGCGATGTTTTTAAATTGAAGCTCTGTACTCCTGAGTCTTGCAAAGTTGGAGACTCGAGTCTCTACCCTCGGGAAATAGCGTCTCGCACCCCGTGGGCTGATGGTGCCTCTCAGCGCGGCCGGGCCGCCGCGTAGAATTTAGATTTAGCAAGAATGCCCTGAGCATTCTGAGTGAGGATGAGGAAAAAGGGGGTTGGGCCCAATGGGAAAGAGGGTAGGTCGGGCCTCAATGAACAATATAAATGGGGAGTTTACCTAAGCCTCTATTATGAATTAAACAATGAATGTTTCTTGAGGATAAACTTTTTTTATTGGTCTATCCTGGCATTAAATTCTGCCCATTTATTTCAAATAAATTTTTGATTTTTATGTATACGTAGACTAGACAAAAGCCGTCATCAACTTCATGTGTTACCATATACCAACATTTTGCACAAGTGAAAAATTAAGAATATTTACAATGAAATAACCACATTAGTGAACATATAGTACAATGGACAATTACAATGTGCTGACAATTTCAATAAAACATGGAACTGTTATTCCTTATTGGAATCTCAGTACTCAATACTAAACCAACAGTTAGTGAAAATCTTACACAGTGTATCAACCCGATACAATATCAATCCGCTTATGTGCAACTCAGAACGATATAAGCTAATAAATATGCGTGAATCGCTGGCATTGAATGTCGTTGAAAAGAAAATGCCGACGCGTTTCGAGCCCTGTTCTATGGTTCAAAGGACTCTCATCAGGGCAGTATGAGTCTGGTCCATGGAAACTATTTACATGACAAAAAAGAACAAAAGGGGAATTTTTAACTGAACGGTCCTCATTCCATTTTACTATTTACATTAATTGCATCAGGGTGCAGCCTACCTTGTTATTTCGTATCCAAGGCTGCACTTGTTATGAAATGCGGTCTCTGCCGTGGGTGCACGCTGCAATAGAGTGAATGTTTTTAGGAAATTGTTCTCAGAGCTGGTGCTCAGTTAGATGGAGGGGCGAGTCTTTACCTTTAATCGTTTTGTTCCAGCGACGTGTATGCCATCGTACTGGAGTTTAGATCTCTTATTGGGATCACATTTCTGCAAGAAACATATGGACAAGTATTGGGGATGTTGTTTGTTTTGGTCGGTTGTGAGTCTGTAGTAAGTTAAAAAGTTAAAAACTCACTCGTTTTTCGACCCTCGAAGTGCGGAATTAACTGCCGCTTCTTTCGCTCGAATGGAATTTTGTTCTGTGAAAACAGAAACAAAGGCGTATAAGCACCATTTCACCTTCCTTGTAAGGATAAGCTACTTGGATCTGTCCTTTGTATATCTGAGCATACCTGAGTTATCACAATTGGAAGCGTGTCTCATTCACACACGGAAGCGGAGAACGTCTGTTTGCGGTGATTCAGATCGTTGCAGCGAGTTTGAAAGGCGGTCATGTGATATTCATGTAGCCTATCAGAGCGGTTGAGACCAAAGAAACCCGAGTGGTGTCTTGTGGGGCTAGTAGTTGTGCCCCGCTGGTGTTAATGTTTAGAAATTCTCATGCTCTGTTGATCTCACTTAGACAATTTAGACCTTTATTCACACTGTCAAATTTCATAATGAGATAAGCTTCTTTTTGAAGTAAAGCTGTTTCCACATTAGTATAATGTTTTGGGTCAATCCAAAACAATACAGTCCATTTAAAATCATTTTCATTGTGATTACTGTTGACGAAGTGTTCCACCATTGGTGCAGTTAGAACCTTTTTCTTGATTCGTGAACGGTGTTGTGTAATCCTGGTGTTGACTGCCTGAGTTGTCTTTCCGATGTACACTCTATTGCACGTGCATATCACGGCGTAGACCACATTCTTGGTTCGACAATTTGTAAATACATCATGTTTCCATATTACATCATCATGGGAAAAAACATTTCCTTCCAAAGTCGCTGCACAAGAAACACAATTACCGCATTTGCGATGCCCACAAATAGGTTTTAAATTCCACTGTGTGATGAGATCACTCTTCTGCTTAGGAATGTAGCTGTCTGCTTTTATGAGTTGTTGTCCTATACTTATGTTTTTCCGCATGGCGAAAATCGGTTTTTGGAAAGGAGGTTCTATAGTTTCCAACAAATGCCAATTACTGAGGATGATACGCTTGAATTGGTTTGTATGCTGACCAAAGGTCGTCACACAGACCAATTTGTCAAGTTGTTCCTTCTTTTTCACTTCCAAAAGAGTCTCCCTAGGGATGAATCTGGCTCTTTTTTTAGAGTGAGTGAGCAATTTTTTTGGGTAACCCCTTTTGGCCATTTCTTTGCAGAATGATGTAGCCTGAATCTCAAAGTCAGAAGTCTTTGTGCAGTTGCGCCTTATCCTTAACAGCTGCCCGTAGGGCAAATTTTCTTTTAGACATTGTGGGTGTGAGCTCGTGTAGTGCAGAATTGTATTCCTGTCTGTTTCTTTTTTATGTATAGTTGTAGATAGCATTCCACCGCAACTGTCTACTGTGACGTCTAGAAAAGTCATTTTTTGTGGGCTGGAGTTCAAGGTGAATTTTATGTCATTATGACGGGAATTTAACCATGCATGGAACTGATCGAGCTCCGTCTGGCTCCCCTGCCACAGGAGCCAGACGTCGTCGATGTATCATAACCATTGGTTTATGTGGCCAACAAATTGATTATTCTTGTAGATGAATCGTTCTTCATATTGGGCCATATAGAGCACTGCCAGCTCCGGCGCATAAGGACAGCCCATGGCCGTCCCCTTGATTTGTATGAAGAAATCGTTTTCAAATTTGAAGTAATTACTCCTTAAGGTAATTTCTGCCAGTGACACAATGAATGAGGTCGGTACCTGGTGGGGTCTCTCACGTTGGTCAAGGTATATTTCTATAACATCAAGTGCCTCATCTTGAGGAATTTGAGTGTATAGTGAGGCAACATCCAATGTGACCAACAATTGTGTTTCTTTATCAAATGTTTGCCCCTCTACTCTAGTGATGAAATCCGTCGTGTCACGGAGATACGACTTCACTTGCACTATGAAAGGTTTTAAAAAGAAATCAATGTACTTAGACACTGGCTCTAGTGCAGAGTCGCAGCCCGACACAATGGGTCTGCCTGGGGGTACCTGTTCATTTTTGTGGATCTTAGGTAAAAAATAAAGAACTGGCGTTCTTGGCAATTTCTTATTGAGGTATTCAAACTCCTTTGGACCCAAAAAACCTTCGTCCAGTCCTGTTCTAGAGATTCTGGCAATTTTATCTTGAATTGCATGTACGGGGTCCTCTTTTGACGGCCTATACCACTGACAGTTATTGACATGTGACTGCCCCTCGGTAAGGTACATGGAGCGAGGCCACAGCACCACTGCCCCACCCTTATCAGCCTGTTTTATTATGATTGATGTGTCTGATTTAAGATCACGAATTGCTGTGGTCATGCCCTTACTGATGTTATTTTTCATGAAGCTTTTAGTTTTTTCCAATTTAGTGAGAGATGATAGGACCGCTTGTTCAAACGCAATGATTTGCTTTGGAATGTTTTGTAACGGGGTAAACTTTGATTTTATTCTCAGACCAGTGATTTCTTGACTAGACGTCACTTCGCAGAAGCGAAGAAGGCTTCCAGTCGTATTTTACGACAAAACTCTAACGCCTCTAATTTAAGTCTCGTAAAATCTGTTTTTTTGTTAGGGACAAACTTGAGGCCGAGGCTCAAGAGCATTTCTTCATCCTTCGTAAGTTGTTTTTCTGAAAGATTGACTATAGTGGACATCTTTAGTTGTTGTAAGTCTTGTTGCGGGTTCGCATCTCCCATGGCTGCTTGAATCGGACACGCGATTGTCCGCCTCTGGCTAAAAAAGAAGAAGATGCAGCTTGAGCACCTCGTCTTTTTGGAATTGTTTTGCCTGGAATCTGAAGAAGAATCAGATGAAGCAGTGTCAGAAAATGTGAGGAATCTATTCCTTGATCTGCCCTGAAAGGACGTAAGTGCCCCCCGTGACTCTCCTGAGGTGTAGTAATCTTCTTTGAGAAAAGGATACACTTGCTCCAATTTGAAAGATGTAGAGTCTCTATCAAATTGAGCTGATTTGATGTTCAGAGTATTATCTTTGAAAGTTGCAATTTCTTTCTCAATCTTATCTAGGAGTGTTTTTGCTTCAGTTACGGTGTGGCTATCATTGATAGTTTTGATTAGTTCCTCTATTTCACTCTCTTCTTGACTACAGATTTGTTGTGCTGTCTCTATTGTGTGCACCATTAAATCTCTGCTGCACTTAGTGTTTATTTGACTAAATCCTTTCTTATATTCCGTATCTTCGACAAAGATGACCGGAATGTTCTTGATCTGAAGGCCCCAAGGAATAGTCCCTGCTTTTAAATGTTTGAACCAAAAATGTCCGTGCAGTTCTGTTCGGATATGCTTTTTTTGAAGACGTGTTAATTTATCTGCCTCATTTTGTTGTTTGGCTGAGAAACTGAGGGTGATTGAGGAAAATGGAGAGGACGCAATAAGATTCTGAATATGGCTTTCCGTGAAGGACAACATATCTTTATCTGCCATGCTAAGCAGGAGGCGGACCCCCTGCGTAAGAATTAATCTTTAGGATTACTGATAGGAAGGACACTTGTGTGTCAATCCCTACCCACTCGGGTGATTACCCGCTCAAGGAATGAGGAAAAAGGGGGTTGGGCCCAATGGGAAAGAGGGTAGGTCGGGCCTCAATGAACAATATAAATGGGGAGTTTACCTAAGCCTCTATTATGAATTAAACAATGAATGTTTCTTGAGGATAAACTTTTTTTATTGGTCTATCCTGGCATTAAATTCTGCCCATTTATTTCAAATAAATTTTTGATTTTTATGTATACGTAGACTAGACAAAAGCCGTCATCAACTTCATGTGTTACCATATACCAACATTTTGCACAAGTGAAAAATTAAGAATATTTACAATGAAATAACGACATTAGTGAACATATAGTACAATGGACAATTACAATGTGCTGACAATTTCAATAAAACATGGAACTGTTATTCATTATTGGAATCTCAGTACTCAATACTAAACCAACAGTTAGAGAAAATCTTACACAGTGTATCAACCCGATACAATATCAATCCGCTTATGTGCAAGTCAGAACGATATAAGCTAATAAATATGCGTGAATCGCTGGCATTGAATGTCGTTGAAAAGAAAATGCCGACGCGTTTCGAGTCCTGTTCTATGGTTCAAAGGACTCTCATCAGGGCAGTATGAGTCTGGTCCATGGAAACTATTTACATGACAAAAAAGAACAAAAGGGGAATTTTTAACTGAACGGTCCTCAATCCATTTCACTATTTACATTAATTGCATCAGGGTGCAGCCTACCTTGTTACTTCGTATCCAAGGCTGCACTTGTTATGAAATGCGGTCTCTGCCGTGGGTGCACGCTGCAATAGAGTGAATGTTTTTAGGAAATTGTTCTCAGAGCTGGTGCTCAGTTAGATGGAGGGGCGAGTCTTTACCTTTAATCATTTTGTTCCAGCGACGTGTATGCCGTCGTACTGGAGTTTAGATCTCTTATTGGGATCACATTTCTGCAAGAAACATATGGACAAGTATTGGGGATGTTGTTTGTTTTGGTCGGTTGTGAGTCTGTAGTAAGTTAAAAAGTTAAAAACTCACTCGTTTTTCGACCCTCGAAGTGCGGAATTAACTGCCGCTTCTTTCGCTCAAATGGAATTTTGTTCTGTGAAAACAGAAACAAAGGCGTATAAGCACCATTTCACCTTCCTTGTAAGGATAAGCTACTTGGATCTGTCCTTTGTATATCTGAGCATTCTGAGAGCACACAACAGCGCTTCTGCTCTCCAGCATACCACATCATCTCGCTTTCATGCTCTGCATAGATTAATTGCCGACGCGTTTCGGGGCCAACATGCTCCTTCTTCTTGGGCTGCACGAACTGAAAAGGATGCACGCACTATTCATATCCGGTTTTTATTCATTGATTCAAGCCCCTCAGTGGGCGTAGACTGAGTGCATTACCACTGGAGCATTTTGGGGTTTGAAGTCCTTAGTGCATGTGACGCTCTCCACTTTTAGTAAGTTCCGATGTCAGTTCGTAAATAATGCTGTCCATTTAAGCCTTAGTAGGCTGCTTTGCATTCTTGCACGATGTTTTTAAATTGAAGCTCTGTACTCCTGAGTCTTGCAAAGTTGGAGACTCGAGTCTCTACCCTCGGGAAATAGCGTCTCGCACCCCGTGGGCTGATGGTGCCTCTCAGCGCGGCCGGGCCACCGCGTAGAATTTAGATTTAGCAAGAATGCCCTGAGCATTGTGAGAGCACACAACAGCGCTTCTGCTCTCCAGCATACCACATCATCTCGCTTTCATGCTCTGCATAGATTAATTGCCGAAGCGTTTCAGGGCCAACAGGCTCCTTCTTCTTGGGCTGCACGAACTGAAAAAGATGCACGCACTATTCATATCCGGTTTTTATTCATTGATTCAAGCCCCTCAGTGGGCGTAGACTGAGTGCATTACCACTGGAGCATTTTGGGGTTTGAAGTCCTTAGTGCATGTGACGCTCTCACCTTTTAGTAAGTTCCGATGTCAGTTCGTAAATAATTCTGTCCATTTAAGCCTTAGTAGGCTGCTTTGCATTCTTGCGCGATGTTTTTAAATTGAAGCTCTGTACTCCTGAGTCTTGCAAAGTTGGAGACTCGAGTCTCTACCCTCGGGAAATAGCGCCTCGCACCCCGTGGGCTGATGGTGCCTCTCAGCGCGGCCGCCGCGTAGAATTTAGATTTAGCAAGAATGCCCTGAGCATTCTGAGAGCACACAACAGCGCTTCTGCTCTCCAGCATACCACATCATCTCACTTTCATGCTCTGCATAGATTAATTGCCGACGCGTTTCGGGGCCAACAGGCTCCTTCTTCTTGGGCTGCACGAACTGAAAAGGATGCACGCACTATTCATATCCGGTTTTTATTCATTGATTCAAGTCCCTCAGTGGGCGTAGACTGAGTGCATTACCACTGGAGCATTTTGGGGTTTGAAGTCCTTAGTGCATGTGTCGCTCTCCACTTTTAGTAAGTTCCGATGTCAGTTCGTAAATAATGCTGTCCATTTAAGCCTTAGTAGGCTGCTTAGCATTCTTGCGCGATGTTTTTAAATTAAAGCTCTGTACTCCTGAGTCTTGCAAAGTTGGAGACTCAAGTCTCTACCCTCGGGAAATAGCGTCTCGCACCCCGTGGGCTGATGGTGCCTTTCAGCGCGGCCGGGCCGCCGCGTAGAATTTAGATTTAGCAAGAATGCCCTGAGCATTCTGAGAGCACACGACAGCGCTTCTGCTCTCCAGCATACCACATCATCTCGCTTTCATGCTCTGCATAGATTAATTGCCGACGCGTTTCGGGGCCAACAGGCTCCTTCTTCTTGGGCTGCACAAACTGAAAAGGATGCACGAACTATTCATATCCGGTTTTTATTCATTTTTTCAAGCCCCTCAGTGGGCGTAGACTGAGTGCATTACCACTGGAGCATTTTGGGGTTTGAAGTCCTTAGTGCATGTGACGCTCTCCACTTTTAGTAAGTTCCGATGTCAGTTCGTAAATAATGGTTGTCCATAAGATCGGGCTGTTTAAAGACCACGCCGTCCTCTGGTTGCGCTATATAGATGATATCTTTTGTGTGTGGAGTGGCACAGACACACAAGCCATTGAATTTGTGGAAGCATTAAATAACAATCAAATGAATCTCCAATTCACACATCAGATAAGCAATGACACCATGGAATTTCTAGACCTCAAATTAGAGATAAAAAACAATACTATTGAGAGTTCTCTGTTTAGAAAAGCCTACTTCATGCAGGCAGTAGCCATCCACGCAATTTAATACACAGCATACCATTTGGGGAATTGTTACGAGCCCGCAGAAACTGCAGTACAACTAACAAATTTGAGAAAGAGAAAGAAATCATGAGTGAAAGATTCTTGACACGAGGCTACAGCCCCAAAAGTATAAAAGAGGCCATCACTAGAGTAGATGCTCTCAATCGTCAAGAACTTATATTCCCCAAGACAGATGAATCTCAGAGTAAGCCTAAAGAAACAATAAGATTCATCACTACTTATAATACACATGCATGGGAAGTGAAAAAAAGCCTCAACAAATTTTGGGAGGTCTTAAAGACCGATAATTCTCTGAGAGATTGCATAGGAGATCACCCATCCTCAACCTTCCGAAAACCGAGGTCACTACGTGATCAGTTATGTAGTACTATGATCCCAAACCCCAGAAAAGGTAATGCGGTTAAAGGCATTTTTACTTGTAATCAATGCAAGGCCTGTAAATTTAGCAGCAGCATTAAATCTTTCAAATTTAACAACAATGAAGCTCCATGGGTCATACAAAAACACCTAAATTGCAATACTGAATACGCCATTTATACCCTCAAATGCCCATGTTCTAAGTACTACATTGGGAGTACCATTCACAAAGGTAAAAAACGGGTGTTAGAACACCTGAGGGCAATCAGCAAAAATGATAAAACTTATCCTGTAGCCCGCCATTTTCATGAGCATCACAAAAGCAATGCTTAATCTTGTCAAATTTGCAGTCATTGACTGTGTCTCCCCCAACAAGACAGGAGGTAACAGACTGCTGCAACTTAGAAAATTGGAGTCCAAATTCATTATCAGATTTAACACCAGGGTACCCCATGGGTTGAATATGGACGAGGAACTGTCAGTGCATTTACAGTAAATTAAATTGTATTAAACAATTGTAAAGAATGTTGCTGCTAACAACTTTCTGATTGCTGTTTTTAGAATTTTGTGTGTTCTCTTCATAAACCACTTTTTTGGCTATGAAGATTTTAACAGGACTTTGCCTTTATCATCTTAGGTGTTACAGATGTATATACAAGATTGATTGATGCAGGACCACGCAGATGACCAAGAGAGCATTAGCCCACTGGGGCATGATTATGTTTGACCCAACTTCAATTTTAATTTTAGTTTTGATTAACTATTTCGTGCTCACATGAGCAGATATGGCCCACTAGGGCAGTAGTTTCTTTCAGCATCACTGTTATATCATGAGTAAGGTTTCCAATACTAAACACAATGAATATGAAGATACCACGTATTTCATAAATTGAGCACTTTAAATCTGTTTAGCTCAAGTGATTAATAGGCTTTACAGAATTGTTGTCTTTTGAGACCGTAGGTTCGAGTCTCGGAGTTGCAGATTTTGTTGAAATAATTTGTTTGTATTTTACTTAATTTAATATAGTAAAGCATTTGGCAACTAATAATCAATTACTGAGATACAGTGTGAAACAAAATGATATAACTGGTTAATGCACTAAAATGTGAGCACAAGTTCATTGTTATTCGTGTTACGGGTCGCAGATATTCTAATGAAAGCGAATCTGGCATGTTGCTTTCGTTATAACAATACTAATACCTAAAATGAAAATCATAAGACGTAGTAATACCTGAAATGAAAAAACGTAAGTTGTTTGAGGACAAAGTATTTTGTTTATGTTTTTTATCACGTGACATATTAGTTTACTTTATTATCCATGTTGAAACGCACAAATTTTGCCCGTGATGAAGGAGTAGAATCACTCCAAAACGCGTAGGACGTTGTGTTTGAATAAACCTGCACTAATAATAGAGGCCACGGCTCCTGTATTGTTCCTTTCCGTGACCAAAGGATGGAATACGCCGGTTGGATGTGTTTGTTTTAAGGGGGTGGCTACCCCTGCCGTGAGCCCGCCGACATAGAGGCTTGGGAGCAGCCACAACTTTGTGTTTATATAAATATATATATATAGAGGAATCCTGGGAGATGTAGTGTAAGATGCATTGCATCGTGAGGGGCGAGCACATGACCTGGAGCACTGTGCGCTCCCACCAACCAGAGGGATGCAAGACTATTTTAAACACAGGTGGGGCAGCAACCTGGTAGAACAGCGGCACCTGAGGAAGGCTAAATCAGCCGAAATGCATCGTGCAAGACAGCTGTTAAAATAAAGGACTTCCATTGGAAATTTCCCCGTGTGGCCTCTTCTCCTTTCGGCAATGGAGGGGTTTGTTTGCATATATATATATATATATATATATATATATATATATATATATATATATATATATATATATATGTGACGCTCAAACTCTTCGCGTATAGCTCAAAGAGGCAGCACTCACAAACCAAGAGGTGTCCAAGTTGTTTATTCGGGAACAAAGAAGCACAGACGCGTTTCGGCGTTAGCCTTCGTCAGTGTGTCACTTGTTAATTTCAAAACATCCCATAGAAATACAGAAGTTTGTAAATGTTGACATAAACATAGGACTATGACCCTTTGTGCCTCTATGGGCGCCATATTGGAAGGGTGTATATCCAAATATTGGATCTGTTACAATTCATCCATTGGTGCTAAGGTGAAAATAAAGCCGTGGATCGGCTAATGTCCTATGTTTAGAAGTAAATGTCATATTTACAGAAAAACAGTGCAGAAAATAATAACAATAACTATGGTCTCAAACATATAAAGAGAACGTTCAAATGCAGGGACGTAAGGAAAAGAGTTACATATGTAAGTACGATGTATCCAGAGTGGTCAGATCATCCTTGTGCTGCTATTCATTACATATTACTCTGGTTATTCAAGACCCATGATGGGGAGCAGCAAAAGAAAGAAAGAAAGAGAAAGGGAAAAACCTACTTTTCTATCAATTCAGGTTCCGATTTGAACCAATCAGATTCCGTACATACATATTTTCATATATTGAATATATACATATCTACATAGTTACGTCCTTACTTTGAACTGACATTCCAGCGGAATGGGTAGAGCGCAATCTAGTGGTCTTCTACAAGAAATGCAGTTAATGCAGTTAATTTCATTCCAGCAAAGAGAGTTGATATTTCGGGATTTTCTTGATGTTATTAAGGTACAGTATTTACACTATCCACAAAATATACAAAATATACAGTTTACAAAATGTACAAATGGTCTTCCGGCTGGTAGTAAATAGAGGGTGCTTATCATGGGTCCTACTACAGGCCATAGTTCTATTTCCCCAAATGACATGAAAGCTCCTCACCGCTGTTCATCCCTCCCGGATGTTTAGCCGAAAGGTCTACGATATATCTAGACTCGAGTCTGCGGAGTCTCCTTAAGCGGTCACCTCCTCTTGCATTAGGTGGGACGATGTCCAATCCAAAGAATCGCAATTTAGTGCGATCTTTGTCATGTTCCTCAGCAAAATGCCGAGCAACCGGGTATGTAATATCAACTTTTTCGATTGCTCGCTGGTGTTCAAGAATCCTCAGTTTGAGTTCCTTAATAGTACTGCCGATGTAGCTGAGGTCACATGGGCAGACTAGGCAGTAAACTACAAACTGTGTACTACATGTGATAAAGTGCTTGATTTGCACGTTCTTGCCGGTGTCTGGAATGACGTATGACAGTACACGTCTGCTGCCACTGCAAGCCTTGCAGTGACCGCAAGGAAAGAAACCAGCCATCTGTTTTAAAGAGTTGGTTTTAGGAGGAAGTTTGTCTAGATGACTCGAGACTAACATGTCATTTAATGACCTTGCCCTACTGAACGTAATTAAAGGATGTGCGGGTAGGTCATCCTTTAATATACTATCAGTCTTCAGTATGTGCCAGTTCTTGTTAAGCATAGCTTTCAGATCTTTAGCTCCCCTGGAATACGGAGTGATTAATCTGAATTTTCCACTCTCTTTGTTGGTGTCTCTGTTTCTCGTCACGTTAGGATCAACTGTGGCCAATAAAGTGTTTCTCTGTATCCTCCTTACCTTATTGAGGGTCTTTTTCAATAAGGTATTGCCATAGCCCCTCATTGAAAATCTCGCTAGGCACTCCGAGGCAGCCGCCTCGAAGTCAGAGTCTTTGGAACAGTTCCTGCGGATTCTCAGCAGTTCTCCATAGGGAATGCTATTCTTTAGTGGGGTAGGATGGCTGCTGCTGGCAAAAAGTGTGGAGTTACCAGCAGTTGCTTTTCTGTACAGAGTAGTCTGTAGGAGGTTATCTTCAATGTACACTCTCAGGTCCAGATACTCCGCTGCCACCGGGCTCACTGAACCTGAGAAGTGCAAATTGAGGCCGTTGGTGTTAAGGATCTTTATGAATTCTTCTGCCGTATCCATCCCTCCATCCCACACGATAAACAAATCGTCAATATAACGATACCAGCATTTGACCTGTCCTGTGTCTGTACCAACTGTACAGCTCCTGGGCACCTGCTCCTCCCACCAGCCAACGAACAAGTTCGCGTAGCTGGGAGCGAAGCAGGTACCCATCGCCGTCCCTGAGGTTTGTATATACAGCTGGTCCTCAAAGAGAAAAATGTTGTTAGACAGACAGAATTCAATGAACTCTAAGATCATTTCGTTGTGACGTGCATATTTCAATTGGCGTTGTTTTAAAGCATATGCGACTGCTTCGAGACCCTGCTTATGATCTATACAAGTGTATAGACTTGTGATGTCTAAAACCATTAGTAGGTATCCAGAGTCCCATTGTAGTTCCTGGATCTTAGTCAGGAAGTCTTTAGTGTCTCTTATGTACGATTTTAGCTTGATCACCAATGGAAACAAAACGTTATCAACAAAACGGGACAAGTTCTCCGTCAGGCTTCCAATCGAAGATATTATTGGACGACCGGGGGGATTAGTCATGTTCTTGTGTAACTTGGGGAGGTGGTAGAAGGTAGGTAGCATAGGGGTGTGGTTCCTTAGGAAGAGGTTCTCATCTTTCCCGAGCATGTTCAGGATGTACCATTTTTGTATTAGTGCGTCGTAGTTGGTGATGCTACTTTGATACGCTGTGTTTGTACATTCCTGATAGAAATTTCTATCGGCGAGTTGCCTTAATGCCTCAGTTCGGTATTGTTCTCTGCTCATTAGGACCATGTTACCCCCTTTGTCCGAGGGCTTGATTACCAGGAGTTTATCATCCATCAGATTCTTTATTGCTTGGCGTTGACATTCCGTGATGTTATTTGTTAAATGGGTTGGTTGCGATTTCCTATAGTTAGTTAGGTCTCTTTTCATTGCCTCTGTAAAAACATCAACTGCGTCCCATGTTGCTTGTGGTACGAAGGTTGATGCCGGTTTGAACGAGCTTTCCTCTCTTACTTGTTCTACCCCTTGTAGAACAGCTCGTTGAGCAATGGTCAAGTTTGCCAGTTCGTGATCAGGCTCATGGTCCAACCGTAAGTCCTCTAATACTTCGATAGCTGGTAGATCTTTGGAGCTGAGTATGTCCAGTTCACTCACTTTGGTAGTTTTCTTGTTGGCTTTTAAGTGCGGACGCATTTTAAAATGTTTATGAAGCTTCAGCTTCCTGGTAAATCTGAACAGATCGATTCTGGTCTGTGTGTACTCAAGGTCATTCGTTGGACAAAAAGTGAGACCTAAACTTAACACTTCAGTCTCCGCTTCTGTAAGTACCCTTGATGTCAGATTCACTACAGTGAGACTGGCAGAGTCAGTGTTGTCTTCATGATTCACATTTGTTGTTTCTTTGTCGTCCGGCGGTTTTGCCATGAGGAGGTTCTTGCGTTTCCTCTGCCTCCTCTTGCCGCCACCTGCCCTCCTCGTCCTCCTCCTCTGGTTGATGTTGTTGTGGCATCTGCATCCGCATCGGGTGGTTTGTTTTTGCCACCCCTCAGCCAGGAGCTTTTGATCACTTCGTACTCCTCCTGAAAAGGAGTCTTCTTTGGGCGGGCCCCTTGTAAGTCATACAACGCACCTTGTGAATCCTGATCATTCTGCCTCCGTTGTTCGTCTCCCGACTCGTTCTCAGTCAGGTCTGATTCAGAGGTAACGAGTTCTACCTCTGGTGTTCCGCTCGTGGTGGTTACCATAGTTCTTTTCTGGAGAGCCTTCCGTGGGGCATCATATTTCTTGGCGTAAGTGAGTACACGCCCGGTTTCGTAGTCGTTGGCGTCACGCTCATATTTCTCTTGCTTGCGTGTTCTTATCTTTTGTTCATACTTTGCCAATCTCATCTTCATCTGGTCCCTCATCTGGGTTATTAGTGTCTTTACTCCGTCGTCCATTTCCTTTCCCAGTTCTTCGTTGATCAAATCAATTTCCGCCAGTGCTTTCCCCCTATCGCTCCAGGCGTACTTTACTAGGATTTTCAGGGTGCCCTCACAGTAGGATGCCGTATGTTCGAACCAGTCTGTGAGGAGTTCGGGATCCGGATGTTCATACGTGGGCACCGTGTGCACTCTCAGCCCCCTAGGTACTCTCTTCTCTTCAATGTAATTGGTTAGGCTAGTAGCCTCCCACCATTTGCGCACTTCGCGCTCGTGTAGCTTCTCCAATTTCAAGAATGTCTCTTTAAGTTTATGATCCTGTGGTCGTTCTTCAGACATTGTTGTTCTTGTTGCCACTTGCGCTGCTGACCCCTTGCGCTTGAACATGTCTTTCGCAGCGTTCATACGCTCCGTGTCAGAAAACATCTTTTAGCACTGTTAGTATAAATTCATGAGATGTCATCAGTGATGTCACTGACCATGTCATGAATGATCTAATATGTGACATCATCAGCAGTGGATTGCGGGTGCGCGAAATATAGTTAGTACAACTAACTATATAGGAGCAATTTCATTGGTTTTGTATGAGTAAAATGTCCAGCTAACTATAACACCACTAAAACTTATAGTTTTTTGAGTGAATTTCAAAGGTTTTTTAAAAACTAATTCCTAACTATATAACTCCTGAAACCTATGGTTTTTTCAGTGAATTTCAAAGGTTTTTTTAAATGCTAATTCCTAACTATATAAGGCCTGAAACCTATGGTTTTTTCAGTGAATTTCAAAGGTTTTTCAAATGCTGATTCCTAACTATATAAGGCCTGAAACCTATGGTTTTTTCAGTGAATTTCAAAGGTTTTTTAAATGCTAATTCCTAACTATATAAGGCCTGAAACCTATGGTTTTTTCAGTGAATTTCAAAGGTTTTTTAAATGCTAATTCCTAACTATATAAGGCCTGAAACCTATGGTTTTTTCAGTGTTTTTTTAAAAAAAATTGATTTGTTAACTGGCTTATTAAGTGTATCTTAGTGAATACATATATTAGCGAGTAATGTTTAAATATTTAAATATATGCATGAGTGATGTAATATGTGACGTCATTAGCAGTGCATTGCAGACGTGCAAGTTATAGTGAGTCCAACTAACTATAACGTGGGAATTTCAATGGTTTTATGCGAGTAAAATTTCCAGCTAACTATAACTGGTGTGAAACCTATGGTTTTTTCAGTGAATTTCAAAGGTTTTTTAAATGCTAATTCCTAACTATAACTGGTGTGTAACCTATGGTTTTTTCAGTGAATATATATACATATATAAAATTTCTATGGCAAAATGAAACCCCTCATTTTGTTCCTTTTCAAATTAAATGTATTAAGTGTTACCACTTTATTCCAATCAAGATGACTTCAGGTGTGCCATACGTTTGTCATAAGTAAGACTGTTAGTGTTCTAGTTATTCTTTAGAACACATTCTGTCATTGGGCTATAGTTGGGCTACATCTGGCTGATATTCGGGCTACATTTGGGCTCTTTTGTCTCTGGTGGCCATCTTGGGAGACTGCATATCAGAATTGTTTTAATGAAATATAAGAGGATTTGAGAAGTCACTCAAAATGTGCCCTAATTTTTCTTTCTTCAGCACTAATCATAATTTCTATGGCAAAATAAACCCCCTCATTTTGTTCCTTTGCAAATGAAATGTTTTAAGTGTTAACACTTTATTCCAATCAAGATGACTTCAGGTGTGCCATACTTTTGTCATAAGTAAGACTGTTAGCGCTCTAGTTGTTCTTTAGAACACTCTGGGACATTCTGTCATTGGGCTATAGTTGGGCTACATCTGGCTGATATTTGGGCTACATTTGATTTTTTTTGTCTCTGGTGGCCATGTTTGAGCTACATTGAGCTACATTGAGCTACATTGGGCTACATTTGGGCTCTAACATATATAAAGCCCAATGTAGCCCAATATATATTTTTTCAAAGTTAATTTTCGTAAAAACCACCGGAGCACATATCTTGAGACATAGCAAAGGCACATCGGGCTACCAGTCCCTACAATTTTGCCAAGTTTGGTGGAAAACCATTCAGCCGTTCGGGCTAAAAGTGAGTCCAACCGCCCTATGGAAATTAACATGGGGAAAACACGTTTTGGGACCCCCCTTTTATCTCGGCCCCCGCTTGACAAATCCCCCCCAAACTTTCCGGGAAGGAGCGGAGCGCCGCGAGGCAAAGTTAAGGAAAATTTCAGGAAGATTCCTCAACCGGCGCCAAAGTTATTCCCAATAGAATGTTGCCATTTCCTTATGGAAAACAATCCTAACTATATATACCTACTGGCTATTGCCAGTAGGTAATATATATTTGTCTTGTTTGTTTATTTGAATGTATTTTGTATATTAGATTACAGGTTTCAATCTCCATAACATTTCACATTCTGTAATGTTACTTGTTAGTATTTTTGCATCAAATAACATATTGCATATACGTTTTTCATTGTAAATGTCTGTTTTTTTTTAGAGCATAATTTCACTAGGTATGCGTAACTTAGAATTTTGCAAGTGTTGTTACGGTTTAATTGCAATAAGTACAACTATCATGATTAATTGTTTTTTGTTTTGTGAAAATAATATAGCAATATTATCTTGCTCATTCTCTCTTTCCTAACACATTTTCACATATGTCAAAGTGTTATGTATTTATGACTCTCTATTTAATGCTATGTTTTGAAATTTTTTTGTTTAATTTTGTATATTGTCCTATCCCTGTTAATTGATTTAAGTGATGTTATTTGTTTCACAAATAAATGTTTACTTACTCAAAAGATTTGAGGTATTTAATTTTTGTATGGTAAATATAAGTGGTTCTTTTTGTGAAAATGTATTCTGTAATGCTATATATAATTCTAAGTAGTGTAAATGGCAGAATATTAGTCGCTAGGATTGGAACGATTTATTTCACATTTCACCACTCTACTGTGTTGTGTAAAATGTTTGGCATATTTTATGTATACTTTCTAATCCTCTTTTTGCATTTCAGGACATTTCTTCACCTGTTGAAGTAGTTTTGTGTGTCATTTAAACTGTTTTTGTAACCGACCATAATACCTCTGAAAGGTGCAATCATTATAATATGTTTCTTTTACTTACTTCATATTTTAGCTTTAAAATAATTTGATGTGTTATCCTGACTTTTAAAATGTGTATTTTTCATTAATTCATTATAGGTCCAACAGCCAGAGCATGTGGACAACCATCTACCACTGAGGATACCTCCAGACCAAGATCAAGCCATCGGTGAGGACTACACTCCTACAAGTCCGGTTGATGAGGAGCAGCCTGGTCCATCTTGTCTGCCTAGGCAGACAACTCCAGTGATTCTCACTCTCCCCACACCTAAACCTCCCACCCCAGATGTTACCACACCTCAACTTATGGATACCTCCATTTCCTTTGTCCAAACCAACATAACACCAATCTTGTGCCCCCAGTCCTGGCTGTTGTTGATACACCACCACCACTACCGCCTGGTCAGCCAGGAATCAGTGATATGGGTCAAGGGCACAGTGTAGTGGGGGTAGGGGTCATGGGAGGGAATTTGTGGGGCAGCAAAGTAAGGCAGCTAGGTGGAGTGGTGTGGCTCACTGGTTAGAGGCGGCAGACCCGGAAGCTGAGAACGGCCCGGGACCAGGGTTCAATTCCCGACGCGGCAGGGTCGTGGAGCAGGGTCAGCGGACTCGATAATTCTCGCCTCGGTGCCTACTCTAACCAGCGATACAAAAGGGGATGATGGACGGAGCGTTTGAGCAAATCAAACACTCACCCCCAGTCAACTGATCTGGGTTTAATCCATCACCATTCTTTAGCCCACTCAGCCACACCATTTCAGACATGGCTATATGCAAATCAGTCTGACCCTGTGCCTTATGGGAACAGTCCAGCCCGAACTGCCAAGCCATGTCTTCCATGGACCGGAAACAAGCATCCTGGGACCGGTTTCGGATTCATAATCCTCATCAGCCAGGCTATCTTGAATCCAGTGGCCAAGTGAGCAAGGGACTCACGTCTGAGCATACCCTGCCACACTTAGGGCGAACAAAGTGATACAAAAGGGGATGATGGACGGAGCGTTTGAGCAAATCAAACACTCACCCCCAGTCAACTGATCTGGGTTTAATCCATCACCATTCTTTAGATAATTTAAACCCAGATCTTTTGACTGGGTGTGAGTGTTTGATTGATTCAGATCCTCCATCCATCACCACCCCCTTTTGTACCGCTTTTGGCCGCCATAAGTGTGGCAGGGTATGCTCAGACGTGAGTCCCTTGCTCACTTTGCCGCTGGATTCAAGCAAGCCGGGCTGAAGACGGCTGCAATGCCAGAAACCGGTCCTCGGAAGCTTGTTTCCGGTCCAGGGAAGACATGGCTTGGCAGTTCGGGCTGGACTGTTCCCATGAGGCCCAGGGTCAGACTGATTTGCATATAGCCATGTCTGAACTGGGGTGGCAGATTGGGCTAAAGAACGGTGATGGATTAAACCCAGATCTTTTGACTGGGTGTGAGTGTTTGATTGATTCAGATCCTCCGTCCATCACCACCCCCTTTTGTACTGCTTTTGGCCGCCATAAGTGTGGCAGGGTATGCTCAGACGTGAGTCCCTTGCTCACTTTGCCACTGGATTCAAGCAAGCCGGGCTGAAGACGGCTGGAATGCCAGAAACCGGTCCTCGGAAGCTTGTTTCCGGTCCAGGGAAGACATGGCTTGGCAGTTCGGGCTGGACTGTTCCCATGAGGCACAGGGTCAGACTGATTTGCATATAGCCATGTCTGAACTGGGGTGGCAGAGTGGGCTAAAGAACGGTGATGGATTAAACCCAGATCTTTTGACTGGGTGTGAGTGTTTGATTGATTCAGATCCTCCGTCCATCACCACCCCCTTTTGTACCGCTTTTGGCCGCCATAAGTGTGGCAGGGTATGCTCAGACTTGAGTCCCTTGCTCACTTTGCCACTGAATTCAAGCAAGCCGGGCTGAAGACGGCTGGAATGCCAGAAACCGGTCCTCGGAAGCTTGTTTCCGGTCCAGGGAAGACATGGATTGGCAGTTCGGGCTGGACTGTTCCCATGAGGCACAAGGTCAGACTGATTTGCATTAGGCCATGTCTGAACTGGGGTGGCAGAGTGGGCTAAAGAACGGTGATGGATTAAACCCAGATCTTTTGACTGGGTGTGAGTGTTTGATTGATTCAGATCCTCCGTCCATCACCACCCCCTTTTGTACCGCTTTTGGCCACCATAAGTGTGGCAGGGTATGCTCAGACGTGAGTCCCTTGCTCACTTTGCCACTGGATTCAAGCAAGCCGGGCTGAAGACGGCTGGAATGCCAGAAACGGGTCCTCGGAAGCTTGTTTCCGGTCCAGGTAAGACATGGCTTGGCAGTTCGGGCTGGACTGTTCCCATGAGGCACAGGGTCAGACTGATTTGCATATAGCCATGTCTGAACTGGGGTGGCAGAGTGGGCTAAAGAACGGAGATGGATTAAACCTAGATCTTTTGACTGGGTGTGAGTGTTTGATTGATTCAGATCCTCCGTCCATCACCACCCCCTTTTGTACCGCTTTTGGCCGCCATAAGTGTGGCAGGGTATGCTCAGACATGAGTCCCTTGCTCACTTCGCCACTGGATTCAAGCAAGCTGGGCTGAAGACGGCTGGAATGCCAGAAACAGGTCCTCGGAAGCTTGTTTCCGGTCCAGGGAAGACATGGCTTGGCAGTTCGGGCTGGACTGTTCCCATGAGGCACAGGGTCAGACTGATTTGCATATAGCCATGTCTGAACTGGGGTGGCAGAGTGGGCTAAAGAACGGTGATGAATTAAACCCAGATCTTTTGACTGGGTGTGAGTGTTTGATTGATTCAGATCCTCCGTCCATCACCACCCCCTTTTGTACTACTCTAACCAGGGATCACACTCGGCAACTCTGGGCATTAGCTTGCCTCATCTCTACAACGGCCCCCCCAAATTCGTCGGGGATACCTGGTTTCACCTTGGAGATACCAAGTAGGGACCATCTCACAGGGATAGCCAGGGCGGGTTCCCCAGCGGTCTACAGCGCCACGACTCCTCAGGGCAGCAGTGCGCTTTACAAGACACATACATACATAGGTTCACTGTCACCCAAGCCACCATTGAGCAAGTCTTGGAATCCCTCCATCAGTCCCAGGACATGATGGGCCAGGTGGTGACAGAGCTCCAGGAGATGAAGCAGTTGCAGAGGGAGCACAAAGTACAGATGGAGAATCTGAACTCCAATTTCTGCTCCCTAACTGGGGTGTTGCATGATATTTTCACCCACATGTGCAGGGCTCTTCCAGCAACATCTTCCACTTTCTGTGATCCAACTACATCTGGCCCAACTACCTCTGCCTCAGTGAAAGAAAGAGAGGCTTTTCCACCAAAGGAAGCAGCTGCACCCGCCTCAGTCCCTGCAACTGATTATCTACCACCTCCCCTCAGGAGGGTACATTCAGGCGTACCAGCAGAAGAAGATGGCAGGGCCTCTACCACCATCATTAAGAGACGCAGAACCTGCGTTCCTCCAGTGTGTGACTACCATTCACTCTGTGGCCTATCTTCTGGACACATTTACCTTTCTTATGCCAGTTGTATTTGGGACATTAAACTTCAAAAATATTTGGCTATGCAACAATAGTTTCATTCACCATGATTGACTTTTTAAAATTTTGTTTGATTTGGTGATTTTACCTGTGTTCTTTTTTTGCTTATGTTGAATAAAATCAAAACTATCAGAGTTTAGGACTGTTGTTTTATTTCATTTTTCAATTAGTTCATTTTTTTCTTTTCATCATACATTTTACAATGTAAACATTCAAATGATTGTGTAGGTAATGTATCCCACATTTTCTAAAAATTAGCAAAATTAACAAAAACACAAATCTATATCTATTATTTCATCAAATTGAAAGAAAGAAATCTTTGTTATTTTTTATAAAATATTACAACCCATGCATACCCCAAAATCACCTTTTTTTCATTCCCAGTTCCAGACCTTGCCACCATGGAAGAATGGAATATAATTAAATACATCAGATTAAATAGGTTAATTATTGTTGCTTTGTGTCATCAGCTGGAGCCAGTTCTGGCCCACAATAGCAATCCCACATCAGTAACACTAGTTGTATGAGGGGAGTGGCTGAGCCAGCCAAGATGGGAGACGCGTTCGCCTAAGGCTCCGTGACCCGGTCTAATCATCGCCTGTAATCTGTGCTGATGAGTCCCAAAACAAGTCATATAGACATGCAACGCTAGCAGAGCCGATACCAGACCGCCGCCAAGCCTCAAGAGCCCTTGTTGCGAGTTGCAACGGTCATAGCAAGTGCCCCTTCACATCATGGCGGCCTTCAGCAGCGCAAGTAAGGCCTAGCACGCACCAGAGCAGGAGCGTATGGGGCAACTGCGGAAGCGGAGAGTCTCACCATAGTGGTGCAACTCTGCCAGGGTAAGGCGCCAGACACAAGGGGCCCCCTCCACATCGCAGGAAGAAAAGGCAGAGTGGATGCCACTGCTGTGGATCGAGAGGTGACTAGATTGACACTCCCTCGTTCAGGCTGTTCTCGGGGTAATGAGCGCTGTCGCAGGCTGCTGACATAGACGGCAGAGTACCAGACCTTGAGAGACCGATCTGGGGTGGACCCCGGTGGAAAGCTGTGGCCTCGCGGGCACGTGGGACCACCAGACACCCCCAGGGTTGCCGCCATAGCGCACCGATGCCCAGATTGACGGTGATCAGAGGAGAATCCATGGAGAAGGGACAGAAAAGAAAAACCACGATCTGATGACGCCCAGCATTCGCAGAGGACACAAATAGCAGGCAACAAAGCACGAACAGTGGGGAACATCAGCCTGCCGCAACACCACCAGTGGGTGATGCCGATAGCCAGGGAGGCTCCCTGAACTGCAGAGTGGTAGGCCGAAACAAAGCACAGCCGGGGGAGGGACCCCAGAATACACAGTACACCACAGCTAGGTGCAACAAGACACCTGCCCCCTCTCCTAAAACAGACTATGCGCCTTCCAGACCAAAAGTTCTAAACCAACATTGGCAGTGCCTCCACCCAATTGGTCACCTGTGCCCAGACCGTTTCCACTGCAGTAAACCCATACCATAGCCTGCAGCAAGCGGTGGAGACAATCGGAAGGGAAGACAGGAGAGAAGTGGTATGGGGCACCCACCTAAGAAGGGCAAATAGAATGTTCACGAGAAGCACCACTGCCTGGGACACAATTCTTCCTCCACTTAAAATGGCACTGGCACCTGGGTAGCCACCACTGCAAAGAAACCATACCTTAACCCACAGCTGACAGTGTGGAGGAGCGGAGGTGGGGACAGGTGAGAGGTGGTGGGGTGGTCACTTACCCCTGGAAGCGCAACCAATACGCACATACCAAGCACCACTACCTGGGCCTTCCTTTCCGCCTCCACCCACCTCAAGGTAAGTACCAACGCGCGTGCAGAAGGCATAAGAGAGTAAGGACACGGCTCCCCACCCAGACAATGGCATCCACCAAAACACAAGGCTGAGAGGGGGAGCCAGAGACACTGAGGCCAGAAGAGCGTCCAACCGGTCCGCTGGCAGTAATCCCTGGTCGCGAAGAACATGCCACGACAGCTCATCAGAACCCAGCAACATATGCGGATAAATTCCACCTAAGCTCACAGCAGTGCACACCTGATACTACTCTTAACTCTACCTGGGGGGGGGGGCACTCCGACCCATACATCTCACTTAAACAGAGCAGCACCAGCGATACAGCACAGAGAGACACGTTCATCCTAACAAAATCATGGGAAGATTACGCTCCAACATAGGACCACAGGGGTCCACGCTGTCGCAGACTCACCCCTCAGCTGTTAAATCCCAAGAAGAAGACTCTGAGCCATCATCCACCATCTCCATGTCTGAAAAGCTGAATAAAGTATTAGCAGCCATTGAACACTCCAGAATCACCACAGAGGACAGGTTTGAAGCCACAGATCTCAATCTCTTGTGTGATGATAACCGCAAGTTAGCTGAAAAAGTCACAGATGGAGAAAAGTTACTCTCAACCCTGCAGCCCCCTGCGAAATCACAACAGGAAACACTACGTGGACTACAGGAGCGGGTAAAAACTCTGGAGGAACAGATGGATGACCTAGAGGGGCACTCAGGGAGAAATAACATTCGCATCCTAGGCCTGTTTGAAGGAATCGAAAGCACAGACCCTATCAGCTATGTGGAAACCTTGATCCGGTCCTTCACGCCAAGCTCGGAGCTCAGCCCCTACACTCATGAAGTTCCTCTACTGCCGATACAGGGATGCAGTGCTCCGCGCAGCGAGACAACATGGCCCTATACAAATTGAAGATAAACACGTCATGCTCTTCCCCGATTACTCGCGAGCCGTGCAACGCCAACGATCCTTATTCCTGGAGATTAAGCATCGCCTCCACCAACACGGTATCCAATACTCATTATTGTTCCCAGCACACCTAACCATAATGCATAATGGAGCTAGAACATTTTTTTCCAACCGTACGGAGGACTGCAACTGGCTGGAGCGACATCATCATGTCCTACCACAATCGATTTCAAAACACACTGAACTAACACAAGAGCGCAGGGGCAGACGCTGTCAGGGCAAGAGAAGCAAGTCACACGCTTACTCCCTGCAGCGCAGCCCTGTAACGGGACCCCCTGATCTCAAACAAACCATTGTGGAGTGCAGAAAAGCATTGCAAGCAGCAGCAGACATTGGACCAGCCTCAGTAGACACAGATGTTGAGAGAGGCCCGCACATTTTCACCTCGGAAGAAGAGGACAGTGACTCCAACACCTCCCAAGCAGACTCAATGACTCCACCTGTGATGACTCTGCAAACTACGGACATGCTTATTTGAATTCTAGTCCATCACAAATGTACACATGTATTGCATGCCTCATACATAGCTAAATGTTGTCGAAATCTGCCCACATCATTATAGGTATGGCTCAACCAACAGTAGGGCTCCACCATCCACATAAATCCTACATCGGCCACAGGCACTAACAGCATTGGTACAGAACCAGCCTGCACCGAAATACTACTAGTGAGGTAGCACCATGTGTAGTTTAGACGTATTGCCTGTTGCGGTAGGTCCCCTATGTTGGGATTTTCTCCCACCCCAGTTTGTATCCCTATATGTTTTTCTTACACATACGCTGAACACGACTGCAAAGATGGTCAAGAGTCACGGGCTGAGGGTTATGGTACAGTCAGAAAACATATGGGAAAAGCCCAGCATCATTTATGTACTCATCCTTACTACCAACACACCCACATCTTAACATGCAATGCGCCAGTGATCGCAATATCCTCACGCATAATGTGCGCTATATGCACACAGCACGTAAAAGATATGCAGTCTACTCGTATATATAAAGGCAACAAGCACAGGTAGCAGTGCTGCAAGAAACACATTTAACCACAGAGGAACTAGCTAAATCATGCAAACGCTGGTGAAGAACTTTCTGTGCAGCTACATACTTAGCATATGCGTGGGGAGCGCTGATCTGGTTCCAACTAGGGGTCCCCTTTCAGGAAACATGCAGAGTGACAGACCCAGAGGGGTGATATGCCCTATTAGAGAGACTCTTGGGTGGCCAATCGGTCCTCATAGGTAGTATATATGCCCCAAACACCAAGCAAGAGAAATTTTGGGACGCCCTTTCAAACGTCCCTGCCAAATTTACCACAACACCATGGATATCAGGGGGGACCATAACTGTGTCATGGATCTCTCTTTAAACAGATCACACACCGCACACCCGTGCACCCTAACCGCAGCACAAATAAAACTTTTTAACACTTGGACACCCCATTGGTCCCTAGCAGACACCTGGCGTAGCAGACATCCTATAGCAAAAATGTACTCCTTTCACTCCATCCCTCATGACCTCCGGGGACGGTTAGACCGATTCCTATGTTCACCCTCCATTGTTCCTAAGGTCCGGACACACACTATCTAGGACGGACACTCTCTGATCATGATGCACACTTGATCACCCCTGCATGGAAACCCTCCCAACTCCATTCCCCACTTGGTGACTGCCCCGCGAATGTTTGGAAGATCAGGTTCAGACATGAACAGGAAAAATCTATCAGAGACTATTTTGAGGAAAATACCAATACGGCCACTGCAAGAATGCTAGAATGGGATGCTTTTAAGTCAGTTATTAGAGGGGCATGCATTTGGTAAATATCAGGGGTGTGTGCAGTGTTGGACAGGCGAGTACTGGAGGAGGAGCGCAAGCTGGCGGCCCTGACGCAGGCAGCAGATGCAGGCAGACTGCCGCTGATGCAGGTAACAGCTGCCAAGAGGGTGTACACAGATGTACTAACTGACCTAAGGTGATATAACTTCAGGGCACATGCTGCCAGGACGCATAGGGAAGGGGACAAAGGGGGATCGCTCCTGGCATGGCTCATATGACAAGACACTAACACAGACTGTATAAACGAAATAAGTACCCCCCCCAGGAATGACAGTCCACTCCCAAGCAGACAGCAACCGAGCCTTCTTTGACTACTATAGGGAAGTATACAGAGTCCCTGGGCAGGCAGATCCTACGTTAGTACAGTGATTCCTTGATGCCCTCTCGCTGCCCCCCATTTCCCCAGCCGGCTGAGCTACCCACGACGCTGCTATCACAACATGGGTTCAGAGGTGAGCACAGTACAGAGACGGCGTTAACCGTTGTATTCAACAACATTCAACAACCGGATGATGCTGGTCATACCACCTTACTGATTGTTCTGGACCTGACGGCAGCCTTCGGTAACATCTCCCCTCTAAGATTGGCTGGGAGGCTCCGGGAAATAGGGATTGAAGGACTCACCCTTAATCTGCTTACATCATTTCTTATGGCACGGTCACAAAGAGATAAGATGGGCCAATTCTTCTCAGCTCCTAAACAGTTGTACTGTGGAGTTCCCCAGGGATCCTCTTTGAGTCCTACCCTTTTTAATATTTATTTAGCCCCGCTTGCCAGGGTGGTAAGATCTTTCAGCCTAGAAGTGTTATCCTACGCTGATGACACTCAAATCCTGATTACCATCAGTGTCGAAGCATCAGCTGCAAACTTTAAAAACTGTATGCAGGCTGTGTCTTCATGGATGGTAGAGAACTATCTAAGACTCAATGGGGATAAAACCGAGATTTGAATTATTGGAGACAAACAGATTTGGTCCGAGGACTGGTGGCCTGATACTCTTGGATCGTGCCCTTGCCCTGCCCTCAGTGCCAAAAATCTAGGCATCATAGTGGACACCTCCCTCTCTCTGGGGCCTCAAATAAATAGAACAGTTTCTACCTGCTTCGGGATGATAAAGACTATTTCAATTTCTCTCCCACCCGTCCCGGAAACAGGCAGTTGTGGCCCTTGTGCTGTCTAGATAACTTTATTGCAATGCTCTTTATGTGGGGATAAATAAGGGGCTCCTGCATCGACTTCAACTAGTGCAGAAAGCCGCTGCCATGCTGGTGATGGGCCTTCCTAAATACCACTCTGTCTCGGCCACCATCAGAAGTCTGCACAGGCTTCCTCTGGGTTGGAGAATTATGTTTAAAGCCCTGTGCCTGGTGCACAAGGCCTTTTACAATATGGGGTCGGAAGGCATTAAAAAAAAGTTTAGAAGATATGTCCCCTGCAAGCAGCTAAGATCTGCCAGCAAGAATCTGGTGACAGTTCCCAGGTTCAGGAAAGCCAGATGGCGGGGGAGGGCTTGTTCGCTGGCTGCAACTAATTTGTGGAAGTCCCATCCTCCTTCAATTTCGGATCTGGAAATTCATTCTTCGTTCCGTAAGGCCTTGAAGACCTGGCTCTTCACCAGCTTGAATCTGTAAGCCCTTTTACACAGAGGCATCTCTGATCCCTGTCCGCAGTACCTTGATGCCCCTGGGCTACGTTTGCGCTTTATAAAGCTTGTATTCATTCATTCATTCATCACGGCTACAGACGTGACACAGGCAATATGACCACTGCCAAGGAACAAAGCCCCAGGCCTAGATGGTCTGGCAGTGGAGCTTCTCCACACACCTGGCATCCCGACTGGCGGACATGTACGAGGCAGCACAGGAGGGCGCGGAGCTCCCGGAATCACTCTGCAAATCCCTAATAGTCTCCTTTCTAAATCCAGAGCACAACCCACGGCTCTTGGGGTCTTACCGACCAATTGCACTGCTATTGAAGGACTGTAAAATCTTCTGTAAAATATTAGCGGACCCCTATGCCCCTATCCTCCCAGCAATACACCCAGATCAATCTGGATCAGTCCCGGGTAGGTGCACGTCTCAAAACATAAGTCGGCTGTTCCAAGTTCAGTACCAGGTGCAGGACCAATTTTCCCTTGCCTAGTTCTGGACCTGGAGCAGGCCTTCGATACTCTGCCCTTGTCATACCTTTTGGCTGTGCTCCAGCGTATAGGCGTGGGCCCAACACTGCAAGCATATACAAAACGAATATATACAAATTGTACATCCAGAGTTCAAATTGGTCGCCACATCTCACCCTCCTTCAGAGTGTCCAGCGGTACACGACAAGGATGCCCGCTCTCCCCCCTTCTCTTTGCCCTGGCGATGGAACCATTAGCGATTCACCTCAGAGAGGAGGGCAAGTAATGGGGCATTGCGCTGGCAGAGGCCACCCATAGCGTGTCCTTATATGCGGACGACCTATTACTTTACATACAGGATATCACGATGGACATCACGCCCATTTTCACCACCCTAACAGACTTTGCTGCAATAGTTGGCCTTAAAGTCATTTGGACAAAGTCCTCTATATATCCACTTAGTGTCGACTTAGCCCCACAAACAATTCATAGGGGGGGCGCTAGTCTTGCCTGGAGCGCACACGCCCCTCGCTATTTAGGTGTACGACTTTACCACATCCTGCAGGATATATACGACGGCAACCACCATAAAGCACTGGCAGTCATTCACACCTCCATCGGGTTTTGGAGTACTCTTCCTCTGTCCCCATGGGTAAAGTTGCACTGGCCAAAATGGTCATGATCCCACGCCTCCTATATCATTTTGCAAACCTCCCAGTTATCCCCTGCTCGTTCTTCTAAGAACTAGACACACAGTTATGTACACTTATGATTGGGGAATTAGACGCTGAAGAGTTGCCCTGGCTAAAATGCAGCTAACAATAGATCAGGGCGGACTTGGAAATTGACAGGATACTGGCAGCCATTAACCCCTTTGAGGGACGAAGCAGCACTGATCCAGGCCCGAGCAATGCAGACTGGGACCAGCTGGCTAATCTGAGGAGAACCCAGATAAAGACAGCATTACACGGGCTACTGATGACGGAATAACTGAGGGCTAATGCTGCACCACAGGGCCTGATAGTCCGAAATGAACTGTCATTCAAAAAGGACTGGTCACTGATATTGTGACTTTGTACCTGGGATTGGCTGGTCCTTATTATCAAGACTGCCACCCGATTGGCACAAGAACTGAAGATCGATATCCAAAACTTGTAGGTCCAAATGAAGAGCTACCAATTGACCACTGTTTTGAAGAAAAAACTGGATGAACTCAAACAGCAGATGAGTGAGTTTGAAATCTCATTGAAACAGAGCAAATACAACAAATTAAAAAAGGACACTGCATGTTTCAGCCATGAGAGAGTATACCCCTACACACGGGACGATTACGTGACCAAGAAAACTAGCAGCGAACAGGGAATGGGCAGCGACCTGTCGGGCACAGTATCCAACGAATCCTACGCCAGTAGAGGGAGTAATCCTAGAAATCAGAGATGAGGAGCCCAATACCAGAGGCAAAGAGAATAGGGCAATTACCAAGGCCCACCCGCCTATACACCCTACCCCTCCGGCCCAGCTCTGATGAGTGGACAATTCCAATACTGGAACCCCCCACCAGAAGAATTGAATTACTACGGACCACCCCCTTTTTTAGGGGTGTGCCCGGGACCAACAAGAGGAAGGAACCAGAGAGGCAACCAGGTCCACTGGGGAACCGAGGCAGAGGAAGCACCAAGAGACTCGACAAGGAGCATGACGGCAACATCGAGCAATCAACCATCAACCAGCAGGAGGGGCAACTAGTAGTCAACTTGACGGAGTACGAACTCACAGAACCCCAAAAATGTGTCCTGGAGAAAAGCCTGAGATTCGTACCCACTAACAGGATGGACAAGTTCAAGCTATGCTTAGAAATAAAGGAATTTATAAGCAAGCTGAAACTACGAGCTTTTTTTGCAAACAAAGAAACATCGTAGGGAGAGATATTTGATACCGGACTACGACTAAAATCTACCTTCACCCCCCTGGACTCAACACTGCCAGTGGGATTACTAGCTTTGTGGCAGTGATGGAAGAACTGACAAATATACCGACTCAAGACACTACCACCTTTAAGAACACATCACGGCTGGAGAAAGAAGCATTACAACAACTAGCAGACAATACAGACATCATTATAAAACCAGAAGACAAGGGGGAAGCAGTAGTAATCCAAACAACAAACAACTACGACAACGAATCTAGAAGACTTTCGGAGGATCGTAGGAACTATGAAATGCTCAAAGAGGACCCAACAGAGGAGAAACGGGTGCGGATTTTGGGTTTGGTAGAAGAGGCCATGGCACATGATTGGGTGTCTAAGAAGAAGGCTGAATTCCTGATCCAAAAATCGCCCAGAACACCATATTTTTACACCAGCCCCAAGATCCATAAAAATCTAGAAACCCACCCCCACCCCGGTCGTCTCATTGTGTCAGGAACCATTATCCAAATTTGAGGATGCATTCCTCCGCGCGTTGGTCCAAAAAATGGGTACCTACCTTAAAGACACTAAGGCCGTCCTACAACTCCTCGAAGGTCTCACTTTCGACCCACATCAACACCTCCTACTGGGGCTCAATGTGGAAAGATTGTATACAAACTTACTGCATGACGAAACTCTGAACATAATAGAGGAAGTACTGTTTACCACACCATGGGAGTATCACACACCTCAGAACGTGGTCATGGAATGCGTATCTTTGGCCCTTAAGAAAAAAAAATTCTATATCAAGGGTAAGCGTGAGCGGTAAATCCGTTACGCCCACGGATTTTTCGGATTTTTGGGAAATCCGCAATACGCGTATTTTACGGATTTCCCACAAAATCCGGAAAAAAAAATCCGCGCGGACGTAACGGGTTCAAAAGTTGAACCCCCACTCATGTAACTAATTTACAATGGTGCCAGCAAGCTGCCAGCGCCGTTGTAAAATAGTTACAAAGTTAGCTTGCACAGGAACCACTAGATAAAACGAAGCAGGTGCTGCTTTATTTTATCTAAGTGCTTCCTGTGCAAGCTAACTTTGTAACTATTTTACAACGGCGCTGGCAGCTTGCTGGCGCCATTGTAAATTACAACAGCAGCTCCAGTTGAGTAGAGGTATGGCACAAACGGTGGCGTCTTCTTGAATAAATATGAAGGGCAGGGTTCATTCTGGCACGATGGTCCTGGCACAAAAATAAAACCTCAACAGGAAGCACTTACAGATATCAATAAAGATATCAATAAAGCATGTGCCCTAGTTGAAGCTTAAATTCAGTGACTCATTCATCAGCCCAAAAACAATTGTAAGCGTTGTCAAGGCTGGGCAGATATGCCTTCTTCCCAAATCTACCGTTGAAAATCAGCTGTGATGCTGGATAGACTTAGCATCCTAGACTTTCACTAGCGCAATACCCAAGCACATTGTGTTCGCACGGGTTTCTGCACGTTCGCTAGCGTTTTGTACAATAAAACCCTCGCGAACTTGCAGACACCTGTGCGAACACAAAAACAAAAAAAATACGCTAGGATCCGCGGATTTTGCGTATTTTCGAAATACGCCAATACGCAAATCCGCGGATTGTCAATACGCAAAATCCGCTCATGCTTAATCAAGGGACCCACTATCTACAGAAGCATGGGACCAGCATGGGGAGCACCTTTGGAGCATTTATCGCCTGGGTCAACCAACAGAAGACCTATCTCAAGTTCACACAAACACCGTCAAACACCAACTTGTTTTTTGGGGTTTAAACATCTATCCAGACAGTGGTACGCTCAAGACAATGACACCTTTCAAAACCAATGCAAAGAACTGCCTGTTACTGTACAATAGCATTCATCCCCGACACCTCCGGGATAACCTCCCCTACGGACAATTTCTCAGTCTCTGGAGGAATTGTACCGAACTCACTGACTTAAAAAAACAAGCCTCTGATTTACAAACTAGATTACAGAAACGTAATTACCCAGAACAGATCATTAAATGAGGGATGAAAAGGGCGATGAATAATAACAGAGACGCACTCTTGGAAGACAAGATACCAGAAGAACAAGAAGTTAGACCAATATGTGTCACCACTTTCAACACACACTCCAACCAGGTATCTAAGATAGTGAACAAGCACTGGAGAAACTTGAACAGCGGTAGTCTCAAGTTTTCTCACAAGAGGGGCAGGAATCTGAGAGATATCCTCATCCATACCAGACCACGCACAACTCCAATAATAGATTTTTTAAAATTCACTCCTCCCCCTGTTCAAGGCCACTACCCTTGCAGCAATTGTAGCACATGCAATCTTACAAAAAGGAGTAAAAACATCAAATTCAGGAATGGCACAGTATGGAGCAAACTGCAACAGCAGAAACGTGGTATATATGATCACATCCCAATGCAAGTTAGAATACATCGGAATGACATCAAGAGCAGTGAGGATCCGTATTGGTGAACATAAAAGCAAAGTTTGCTGCAAAAAGAGCACCTCCAAGATGGCCATATACTATCTAACCATGGCTCACAGTGTGGATGATCTACAATGGACCATCATAGAACAACTCAACAATGAAAACGGCCTACTAGAGAAAGAGCAACGATGGGTGTTCCGTCTGGGCACCCACATAACTGGTCTAAATGATGACATACCCTGGGGACAACTGTCATGAACCAAGGTGTGAGGAACAGCTTGCCCCAATCAAGCAGCAGAGCCCTGAGACAGCAACCCTGTATGATGTATGCTCAGAAGTAACTCCCATGTCCAGGCCAGATTTGGCCTTGTCAACTACTGAGTATCTGGCCATCACATTGCCACCTCTTCCATGCCCATGCACCCTGTCTAATCTATCATTCCGGTGGGTATCTGTCCTTAGTGTATATACACTTACTTATCAGCCACCCTTCATACCACTGATCATGGCTCAAGTGCCACCGTATTTTGCCATAAATCCCAAATTTTAAATCCTACCGTTTTATATTATTGCACCAACTTGCATCAATAGCATTATCAATTCCCTTCCGCCTTTCTTTAGCTGTACTTCAAGCCCCTCGGTATGCCGCAATTACGAGGCACCGGAGGGTTGCGACCGTCAGGACCCTAATAAAGAACTGGTCCACCATATGTCGAACTACCATGACAATCAAGTCATGTGTGCAACGTGCATATATTTATGGTCCTAGCCCTTCAAATAGGCCACGTTGGCTGCTGCTGTGTCAACTTATACTTGATTTGAAATAAAGCATACAAGATCTGATTGAAGAGTGTGATTGGAATACTTCTTTGAAGTAGAACATTGATTGGAGTATAGAAATAATGATTGGGTGTGCTCGGGTGTAGTGGATATAATATTGGGTCAGGATCTTTTAGATCCATAGACTGATTGACACCCTAGTGGGTGGGTGTTAGAACCCCTTGTTAAGAGCACCTCTCACCAAGTAAATTGGAAGTAAAGGATTTCCTCATAGACTCAGATAGCCAATAGATGTGAGCATCAAATTGAGCAAACCCACCACTTGTGTTTATATTCCAGTGTTTAGTTCATTTCTCCGGCACAGGAAGTGACCCCCAACCACTTCCGGGTTAACTTTGACAAACAGGTTGACGGTCCAGTGTCTAGTTCAATTCTACAGCAAGGAAGCGACCTCCAACCACTACCGGGTCAACTTTGACAAATAGCACATGTACACTTTTTGGGCGGCAACTCAGCAATTATCGGCAATTAGTGGCACTACTTAAGGAGACCTCCCCGTGGTCTCAGAATTCCACGGAGCCGCGGGTAGGCGTTTATTTGATCAGGGCAGTGTCCACATAACTGTAAGTACGGCATAGCTGCTTAAAAGGAGCAGTCCACAATGCTGACTTCATAATTCTGAAGACTCCTCTCCCGCTCACCCTCCCTTATCTCCTATGTACAGAATTCAGTTGAGACACCCTTCCGACCCGTTTCTGAGGCTCATGGAGCAGTGTCTCCTAACAAGCTAAGTATGTATTACAATATTATACTCATCCTACATACCAGACTAAATTCCCCATTCTCCACCCCGTTTATTAACCAGAATATAGAGCGTGTGTTTTCTGTTAACTGTGTGTATGTCTTGTCTGTCATTTTTTATCCACAGGACACTGCATTAGTGGTTAAATACACGATTATGGCTAAAGATACATCATTCACTTTGTGGTACACTTTTCTTACAGGTCATAAGTGTTTGCGCAGAAGGCAGCACATTTTTACTGTTTGTAACTAATTGTGCTTTCGTTTTCCAGATTAACTTGTAGAATACCAAAAGGGTATTGTATGCAGTGCATGATTACTTGCATCCTCACTTACCTGTACATATCTCTAGTTTCACTTTATCGATTATCGTTCTCGTCTACATAGTGAGAATAGAAGGGATCAGCTATAGTCCTGATGAAGAAGCCCTAGAGCTTGAATAGGAGCATCCGCACATTAATGCAGGACAGCTTCGACCCACTGCTTTAAATAGGACCAGCTCCAGGGAATATTAAAGTTTTCAGTCCACAGGTGCCAGGTCCTTTTTTAATCTCACTTTTCACTCACCCTTTACCCTTCCTCTCACAAACTCCTACACCACACATAGTACTGAAGATCAGTGCTCCCGCGTAGTCGTAGGTCATAGCACGCTCTGTTCCGCAGCGGGACAGGAAGACCCCCATGATGAAGCATGACACCAAGGGCCCTTTTGGTATGTGAGGGGTATTTAAGCAAACACTGTGTGCTTCCAATCAATGTAGGAAACACACTCTAACCCGTGAAACCACTTCCACTGAAAGAAACCCACCTATAGGTGAATCCTTGTGTTTTATATATACATTTCCAGAGGAGGACATATCCACCTCCAGTGCCCTTCCCAAAAACTACCTCTTCACTCCCTCCTCTGTTTTTTGTAGGGCTTGAAGTTAACCTGGGCAAATCCAATATTTTGAATTTAACAATTCCCCCAGAAGAGGTGGATATCTTGCAACAGCAATTCCCATTCCAGTGGACACAGAGTGACATATTATACTTGGGTATCAGACTAGCCCCAACCATTGCCCGAAAGGTTACGCTCAATTACACGATGTTACTGGAGCAGACGACCAAGGAGCAGGACGCCTTGTCGCGGTTGCGGCTAGCGTGGTTTGGGAGGATCCCGGCGGTGAAAATGACAATCCTTCTGCTTTCTTTATATATTTCAGATGCTCCCTATGTCTCCCCCGCCTTGGGCGATAAAACAATTGCAGGCTCTTGTTAATAAGTTTGTATGGGAGGGGAAAAAGTCACGTCTCTCACTTAACCAGATGGCATGTCCAAAAGCGCAGGGCTGAGTGGGACTACCTTTGGAGGCTACTATCAAGCAGCATGCCTCAGATACCTGGTGGAATGGAACAGACCGTTATCCAGCAAACACTGGAACTTCATGTACCAGTCAGTCGCTGGTGTCAAGATTTGGAGGGAATTGTGGTTTCCTCGCAAACACAGGGCCTGGGGTCTCTACTTCTCCCCTGTTACCTCTCTGATGCTTAAGATTTGGGACAGGGTGGCTATTACAAAAGGCTGGGCCTCCTTTCCCTCGCTTATGACCCACGTTGTGGATAACCCTGATTTTCCTCCAGGACAAGTGTTGGCGGTGTGCCAGCCGTGGCGGGAGGAGGGTTGTAAAAGAGTAGGGTCCCTCTTTGATACAGAAGGGCTGATCCCTTTTGAGCAGCTCAAGTGGGATTATGGCCTTCTAGTGACTGATGCGTACCCCTATCATCAACTATATCACTGGATCACAGCCCCTTCCAATTATGCCCAAATGTCCAGGCTTCTCACAGTGTTCAAAAGGTGGTTACTTCGCAAACATGATGACCGCCGTCTCATATCTGAAGTGTCTTATCTTATCTTTATTATACAGTTAATAAAAACCGTAATGTACAAACAGAGTAATGCGTGTTCGATTAAAATTTTAAAATATATAAAAACATGATCAGGTTCTTAATGCAAGGCGTTTATGCAGTGCAGTTAAAATGATATTGACGAACTTCCCAGCTCTTGCTAAGGCCTGGGCTGAATTGTTACTAAAGCACAAAGTCGATGCTTCACTACAGTGTCTCAGTGATTGTTCCCGAAAGACGGGGATCAGTAGGCGACGTCGATCGGTGGCAAAGAATGGGCAACAGCAAAGCAGGTGGAGCCAGGACTCATGTATATAGTTGCAAAACCTGCAAATAGGCTGCTCGTTCCACCGAGCCCACTGTGGGTTAAAGTCGAAGATTGGTAGGGCTAGCAGCCTCATGTATAATATTTTGTTGCGAGTCTGGGGTTGAGGGAGTAGTTAAAGTATAATTGAGGTTTCCCCTTGATATATGATTCGTTCAAGGCAGTAAAAAGTTCGCTTTTATATAGCCCGGCAACGTCAGTCTGAAATGAAACTGAGATGATTTGTTTTGTTATTGTTTTTTTCCACGTTAGCAGAGGAATAGTTGGGTTAGTGAGAGAGGTTGGTTCAATCTTTAATGAAGAGATGGCAAGGTGCAACTGTTTGTGCCAAGGGGAATGTTCGTCCTTAAACACAGCTTGTAGTTGCTGTTTCAAAGATTGTCCTGGTGCTCGTAAGGTGTACACTATGCTTACTGCATGTCCCACTGGGCAACGCACACAGGCACAGGTTCGCTGGGAAACAGAAATAGGCAGGCCACTAACTCCTAAAGAATGGGAACACATACTCTACAGAACACACCACACTGCGCACAACACAGCTGAAGAAGAGACCGCTTTTAAGGTTTTCTCAAATTGGTACTACACTCCTGTCCACATCCACAGTTGGGACAAAAGCAAAACAGACCTTTGCTGGGGAGGGTGTGGGATGTCTGGCACTCTGGCTCACTTGTTGTGGCACTGCCCAAATCTGCAATGTTACTGGACGGAGGTCCTAGAAAACATAGATGCAGCATTTGCGATCTCCTTGCCCCGCTCACCAGAATACACTCTCCTCGGCCTCTCACACCCTAAGGTCTTTCCATTAAACTCCGTACGTGGTTGGCAAATTGCATTTAAGCTCAATGGGGTACACAATGTCTACACCTGATGTGCTGTCATGGATCCACTGCCTGTGGTATATCTTAGCTATGGAACGCATGTCCCTTAGCGTTGAGGGCAAAGGGAAGGAGTATGCCAAACTGTGGGTGCCTTTTCTGCAACTGTTAACAAAAGATATGAGAGAAGTGACCTGTCCTATATATCTGAAGGTCCTTAAACTGCTTCCACTGGAGAAGCTAGCTAAAGATCAGACACTGGCAACATGTGTATGATGCTTTCTCAACACCTATGACTAGTTGTTCAGATTAGCATAGGGAGGCAATAACTGGTGCGGAGGAGGGTGGGGGAGGGACATAGGGTTTGGGAGGGACTTTGTTTTGGTATTGTTTTTCCTTCTTAATATATTTCTTTGTTAACTTCTTTCATCCCCTCAAATTTGGAAGATACAATTTAACATACTGCAATCCTGCTTGACACGCGACCGGCCTCCGGGTTGTGGGCTTATACGCTGTGAATTACTACCTTTGTCTCGGTCCACCAGCCAATGGATGTGGGCAGGACGCTGTGTTCATTTGTTTTGACTTACATCTAATAAAAACGATTGATTCTTATAAAAACAACCAACCCTGCTCCCAAGTGCCTGCAAATAAAAAATAACATGACAAAGGCAATGGATCTATAATGAAAAAAGTGTCAATTTTCGCAAATGCGATTGTATTGGTGGTGAAAAAAGGAAGAAAAAGGGCAGGATGAGCCACCTGCAAAGACAGGGAAACCTAAAACCATCCAGAACAAATGTGTCCAAGTGTACTTTGAATATAGGAGCACATAAGCCAGGCTTTTGCACTCAGGGGGGAAAAGAATAAGAGCAGGCAACAGTGCTTAAAGGGTGTGTATGGAAAATCCAAAAGTTGCTCTAAACCACCCCAAAAATAAACAATGAAACTCAGGCGCAGTGCAACGACAGAGGCTCCAAGGAATGAAAAACCTGAAAACAAAAGAAAAAATAGACGCCGTTAAAACGGGAATGCAGCGGTTGTATTCCAACTCAAGAAGCAGAAATGATGGAATATGAATGCATGGGCTCAAAATAACAACCCCCAAAACAAAGCAAATACAAAACCAATTGTATATGGGATGCATTTTGGCCAAAGGCTATACAATATGTGGATTCAAAAGCCCCCAAATACCATTAATTTGTAATGCATAACTACATAAATACACATTTAAAGTCAAAAACCCCAAGATTACCCAGAATTCCACCAAAAAAACACGAGTTGACGTTGGGCGACTCCAGTGAAATTACATGATGCAAACTGTGTGGGGCCACCCCCAGCGCTTCCACCCATCGCAAGTAGGACTTCACAAATATGGATGAGACTTCAAGGTTCTGTGCTTTAGCATATGCATTATTAATCTCCCCTGAAGTGTACAGAACCAAAAATCTACCTGCGCTGTGTAGCAACATACAATGTAGTTGCCACACCGCCCAATGGCTCTTGAACCAGCAGATTCTTTCCTCTGCGACTCTACAAAATAACAAAATAGAGTTAGAGCAGCCTAGGCTAGCCCTTTTCCATGTCACCTTACCCAACAACACTGCCACCCTAAAAACTACAGCCCCACACATGTTCCCCTGAGCCTGCTGTGTGCCCCATGTGCGGCGGGCCCAAAACATTAAAAGAATTATGTCATCGAGAGCTGATGCATGCCCAGTGTGTGACAGGTCCAAATAAAAAAAAATGCCCATGGGCTCGCCACACACTGGGCATGTGGCGGGCACAAAACATTAAAAAAAATATTGCCACCCAGGCAGGACATCTTAAGGATTTCGGGGGCCCAGGGCCAAATATATTTTGGGGGGCCTCCATTCAAAACAACTGAATATATGATTCAAATTCAGCTTTTTCATGCTCTCCTTGGCCAGGTCACTGACAGTGTACAGAAGCTCTAGTTCAAATGCTAAATGAATTTACATCTAATATCATATTTGCCTACATTTGGAAAAACATTCTTGGGTCACTTTGAATCACAGGGCTGCTGCAGATAGAAAGTTTTTGTTTGCATACCTGTGTGTAATAAAGAGAGCCGTTTCTGCAACAATATTACCAGCAACAGTCTGTCACTTGCTGGGATTGTCTCTAAAAAAACAGGAAATTTGGCAACTATTTAATGTTCAAGGATAATGATGTGTTTTCAAAATTGTAACACAGAGGCAGGGCACTTATTACTGCAAATAATCTCTGTGACACCCTTCCATTTCGCATGTGCGGCCCTATTTTCATCTAAAAGAAACCTTTTTTAATAGATGTTGACTGAAACATTAATCAAACGAAAGTTGCCGTGCACTCCCAGTTCTTGAAGAATTAAACCATTATACTCCTTTTTTTTTTTTTTTCTCACCGTTTGAACTTTTTTTGCGTGCTCCCTGGATGACGTGGTCCGCCCTTTGCCACGTGGAAGTAGACAATACGATACAGTGGATGGGGCGTAACTACACCCCAAATCCAGACGCACAGCTATAGTCGTAGAACTTTAAATTTTACTTGTTGCCGTTTTCACTGTTCTTTTGGCTGAATAAATCCATTTTACACCAAGTTTTGGTTTGTATTGGTTCTTTAATTCCAATGTACTATCCACGCATGATTGGCCAATGTTTAATAACACTTCTCATGCCACGGATATGCCACAACTGGCCTTTTTCCGGGCACGCGTCGAAAACATTTAACATCCTTAATATACAGGCAGAGCCAGGCCACTTCCGTGTTCTCAGAGCGGTCAGCGCTCTAGTTGCTGCACCTTTAGGGGTATTTAGCCCCCTCGTCACAGCAGGCGCGCAGCGGTCGCGCGCAGCGAAGCGCCTGAGACGGGCCAGAGAGAAGCCCGTCTGCGCCCGTCCGCGACAGGACGTGGCTAGGGGCTATGGAGGAACCTTTGGCGGATATTAAGGTATCTAGGCGGGTCTATTCCTCGCAGTCCTTACGGCACTTACGTCATAACCTGTTAACATCTAATTGTAAGTTACCATCCTACTGTTTCCCTGAAGGGCCATTTTCATGTAGGTCGTGCCAAACACAATTCTCAACAGAAAATCATCACCCTTGGCAGCGCCCTAGTAACATCTCTGTGGCTCTCATTCAGGGAGGAAAGATTTTAAATATTTTATTGTGCAATGTAAGATCTTTAGTCAAACATTCTTTTGAGGTTTGGGATCTTATCTCCACTCATAAACCAGATCTCTGTTTTTTAACGGAGACCTGGCTTAAACCCCACTCCATTCCTGCTATTACCCTTGGAATACCGGAGGGTTACAAAATTGTCAGATTAGATCGACCAATAAAAACTGGTGGGGGTATAGCAATTGTTTTTAAAAAGGAGATTTCTATATCGGTCATTGATCAGTACTGTAATTCGACTTTTGAAATGCTGACATTTAGGATCGGTTCCTCCACCAAACATAGTAGGAAAGGAGCTCTAGTTTATCGTCCACCAGGCCCCTTAAAAAATATGTCCAAACAATTAGTGGAAGCATTGGCCCCTCATGTGTGCCAAGATAAAGAATTCCTGCTACTTGGGGATTTTAATATCCACAGTGAGGATAAGGCTAATAGTGAGACTCAGTCCTTCCTCACTAATATATCCTTTTTAGGATTAAAACAATGTAATAGTGGATCAACGCACCAAGCAGGACATACCTTGGATATGATAATATCTAACTTTCCTGGTATAAAATGTTGTGCTCCCAAACAATATCCTTGGACTGATCATTTTGTGCTTGAGTTCTCCATGCTAATGAACGATCCCCAGCCCATTCCCTATATTCAAATTCAACCTAAACGAAGGCAGTGGCACAAAGTAACCAATGTTAACTTTGAACAAAAATATCTCCCGTCTTCAACTGTTTGTACTGATGATATTAACACTGCCCTTTCAAATTGGGATCGTGCAGTTGATGCTGCAGTACAACACATTGCCCCGATGAAGACTTTTAAACCTAGATCTGCTAGGAAACAGGAGGTCTGGTATTCAGAGGAATTACGCAGTCTCAAACGCCTGGCTAGAAAGTCTGAAAAAACATGGAGAAAATCCGCCAGGGAGGAAGACAAAAACTATTTTAGAATCAATCTTAACATCTATCATAAAGCCATACGATCAGCACGGAAAAACCATGTTACTGCTCAGTTAGATGCTGCTGGCAATGATTCTAAAGTTTTATATCAAATTGTCAACACGTTCATAAAACCAACAGCCTGTGAAAGTGCTGACATGGCGTCACAACACCTCTGTGATAGCATTTCCTGTTTCTTTTCAGAGAAAATCGATGCCATCTATAATAAAATAAAGGCACTGGGGCCTGATTTAACTAGCCGAGATACTCGGACCTCTACCCCGACAGCACCTATCAATACTTGTTTCTTTAATGAATTCCCTGAAATATCATTGATAGAGGTTCAGAAATTGTTTTCCGATATTAAAAGTGGAAGCCCGGCAGATCTACTACCAGCTAGACTTATGGGTCCGCTGGGGAGTATACTAGGTCCTGATGTTCAAAGACTGGTAAACCTATCACTTGCATCTGGAGTGGTCCCACTGTCCTGGAAAAAAGCCCTAATTAGACCCATTAGGAAGAATACATCCATTCCCTGGTCTAACATGTCTAACTTGAGGCCTATTTCCCTTTTACCATTCTTAGGGAAAATCATCGAAAAGCACACCAATAAGCACCTATCTACCTACCTAGAACACTCTGGTAGCCTCGATCCCTCGCAGTCAGGTTTCAGACCTAAATTCAGTACTGAAACGGCTTTACTGTCGATAACAGACGATCTACGGCTGTACCAGGACAGGGGTTACTCTGTTGTCCTGGTGCTGCTGGATTTATCGGCAGCGTTCGATACGATCTCCCATACCATCTTGATCGAACGACTGTCTGCGAGTGGAATCGGCGGTAGGGCACTGGACTGGATCAGAAGCTTTCTCTCCAACTGCACCCAATCTGTCACCATGGGTGAGTTTAAATCGGAGGAAGTTGGCATTACCAAGGGGGTTCCGCAGGGCTCCTGTTTGAGCCCAACTTTATTTAACACCTATGTGGCCCCCTTGGCAGGTGTTACTAGAGCTTTTGGTTTTTGCCCAGTGTCCTACGCAGACGATACGCAGCTGCTCTTCCCTTTTAAACATCTTACCACGGAAATTTTACAATCTTTTTCCGATGGGATGAAGGCAGTTGCAAGGTGGATGTCTTCCAACTTTCTTCAATGCAACGTTGGAAAGACAGAGGTGATGCTCTTTGGTGAAGCCAGGATCCAATGGTCCCCTGAATGGTGGCCCTCTGATTTGGGTCCAGTTCCTGAGCCTAAAACAATAATCAAGAACTTGGGAGTCAGATTGGAACCGGAGCTAACCATGAAGCAAAACGTTAACCTCACCGTGGGATCTTGCTTTCATGTGATTGGTCTCCTCTGTAAAATCTTTCCTTTCCTCCCTGACTCCCATAGGAAAACCCTTGTTCAGGCTCTGATCATCAGTCGGCTTGATTATTGTAATGGTCTCTTGGCAGGTGCAAGCGAGGAGGTTTTGGACCGTTTGCAGGTGGTGCAAAATACAGCAGCCAGGTTGGTGCTAAACGCACCCCCCAGATCCCCCTCCAAACCGTTACTTCACAAACTTCACTGGTTACCAATACGTCAACGAGTGAAGTTTAAGACTTGCTGCATTATCCACAAAGGCCTCAATCAATTAGGACCTGAGTACTTGGCGAACAAATTTGTTCCTTATGTCCCCACCCGTGCCCTCAGATCCAGCGACCAGTTGTTATTAAATGTTCCTAAGATAACTAAAACCAGGTTAGGTGGTAGGGCTCTGTCTGTCGTAGGTCCCAACCTGTGGAACTCACTCCCGTTGTCATTGAGGCAATGTAATGACCACTTTCAATTCAGAAAATATTTGAAAACTTTTCTGTTTGGTTCATTTTAATTAGCCCTTCTGCTCACAGTACTTTTAAATCTTTGCTCCTTTATCAGTTTCTGTACCGGTTGTTACAGCGCGGAGATACTCCTCTGGGAGTTTATTCATAGCGCTATATAAACCCATAAATAAATAAATACAGTGATGATGTTACCCAATGCATTTCAGACTTTTCTAAGTCCTTCCTCAGGGGTCCACTGAAAGATTAAAAAACGTTGCTATAAACATTTTGCTTAAATAACTGCAGTTAAACGCAATTCGAAACAAGGTCACAAGATTATACTACTTTCAAAATCTCCCCATGGTTATAAACATTTTAAGCGCTGCCCTCAAAAACCGGAGCCAAAAAGCTACCGTAATTGGATTAAAAAGAATCCCCTAACTAACTTCTTTATCACGATGTTTACCCCTCCACAACCTTACGTACAGTACCCAGTATATAACCCCAGTAGTTCTCATTATCTCTCCCCTTGCTCTTTACCCGAATTTGTTGCCTCTCATTTACATACCTGTAACTTTCAGTTCCCTTTACACACACGATGGCGGCGTTTGACTGCACGCCATCTTCTTCCACAGATTTAACTGCTTAGATGATGCCCCGCCTTTATAAAGGCGGGGCATCATCTAAGCAGTTAAATCTGGTAAAGAGCAAGGGGAGAGATAATGAGAACTACTGGGGTTATATACTGGGTACTGTACGTAAGGTTGTGGAGGGGTAAACATCGTGATAAAGAAGTTAGTTAGGGGATTCTTTTTAATCCAATTACGGTAGCTTTTTGGCTCCGGTTTTTGAGGGCAGCGCTTAAAATGTTTATAACCATGGGGAGATTTTGAAAGTAGTATAATCTTGTGACCTTGTTTCGAATTGCGTTTAACTGCAGTTATTTAAGCAAAATGTTTATAGCAACGTTTTTTAATCTTTCAGTGGACCCCTGAGGAAGGACTTAGAAAAGTCTGAAATGCATTGGGTAACATCATCACTGTATATTAAGGATGTTAGATGTGTTATTAAACATTGGCCAATCATGCGTGGATAGTATATTGGAATTAAAGAACCAATACAAAACAAAACTTGGTGTAAAATGGATTTATTCAGCCAAAAGAACAGTGAAAACGGCAACAAGTAAAATTTAAAGTTCTACGACTATAGCTGTGCGTCTGGATTTGGGGTGTAGTTACGCCCCATCCACTGTATCGGACTGAAACATTAACACATTTCTCGGCAAAATGTCTATAAATAGATTGTCACACATCACCCACAATAAAATACATAAAATTAAATGCCCCTGGGGCTTATTGATGCTAAACTTACTTTTAATAGATTATCTACAGATGCTGCCTCCAATTACTTATTGAAATGTAATTCTCGCTACTATGGGGGTCAAAACAAAATGGGGAAATTACTGGCTAACTACTTAAAAATTAGAAAGGAAAGAACGAGAATAGAATCTTTACAGGATCCAACTGGTACTCCTATTTTTAAAGATAATGATATTTAAAATGAATTTGTTACTTTTTATGAGAACTTATATACACCTGAATCCCTACCAGAACAGTCTGATCTTTCTTTCTATTTACAATCCATTCCTTCTCTTCCATCTAACCACATTGACTTTGATTCCCTGGGAATTTATATTTCTTTAGCGGATATCTCCAATGCTGTTTCTGTTTTACGTCGTGGGAAAGCGCCCGGACCAGATGGTTTTACCATTACGTTTTATGATAATTTTGCAAAGATTCTTTAGCCTAACCTTTTACTTTTGTTTAAAATTTTCTCTGATAATGGTTCATCTCTAGGCACGCTTCAAGATGCCTTGATCTGTTTAATCCCTAAGGAAGATAAGGATCACTCTCTTTGTAAGAATTATCAGCCTATTTCCCTAGTTAATGCAGACTATAAGATCTTTGCAAAGATTTTGGCTCTTCATATCGATCCTGTTCTACCTGATTTGATTGGTCCTGACCTATCCGGTTTTGTTAAGGGACGACTAGCCTCTAACAACTCTCAAGTCTTCTTTAATGTACTAAGCAAGGCCTCATCCTTTGATCACCCTATTGTTGCTATTGCTTTAGATGCAGAAAAGGCCTTTGATAGGATTGGATGGGATTAAATGTTTCATGCATTAAAATGGGCCGGTTTTCCTCCTAAACCGATTGTTTTAATTTCTTTGTTATACTCAGGCCCCAAAGCTTCAATATTTGGCAATGGTAAAGCCTCTGATTACTTCCCATTGTGTTGCAGAGTGTGACAGGGATGCCCCTTGGCATCATTGTTATTTGTCACAGCATTAGAACCCCTGTTAACTAAGATTAGACGGGATGATCGTATTTCAGGATTTCAATTTGGTCCACATAAGGTTAAAATGTCAGTTTACGCCGGCGACATTCTTTTATACTGTTCTAATCCTGAAACTTCTCTTCCCCCTTTTCTTCAACAGGTAACCTCTTTTTCTCAGTTCTCAGGCTACCGTCTTAACACCGACAAATGTGAAGTTTTAACTTTAAATGTTTTATGTCAAAAACATCTTTTGGCCATTCCGGTTTTTCATGGCAACCATCTAAAATAAAATATTTAGGCTTGTGGTTTGCTCCCTTAATTCCTGACACAATAAAGTTGAACTTTGATTATATCACCAAAAAACTGAATGATGCTATTACACATTGGCACCCCCTTTTTTCTATCTTGGTGGGGTCGTTCACCAACAAATGTAAAGTTTTAACTTTAAATGGTTTATGTCAAAAACATCTCATTGACCATTTCAGTTTTCATGGCAACCATCTAAAATAAAATATTTAGGCTTGTGGTTCACTCGCTTAATTCCTGACACAATAAAGTTGAACTTTGATTATATCACTAAAAAACTGAATGACGCTATTACACGTTGGCACCCCCTTCTTCTATCTTGGGGGCATATTGTCAAGGAGCTATAGCCAAGTTAGCAGCACTTTATCACAGCCAAAGTCACGATAAATTCATCACCCCATTCACAAGCTGGTGCTGACAGCCCATAGCACCAGTTTACCCACGATAGCAGCCACAAAAAACATCGCCACAGATGACCCCGGCAACTATCGCTGATGAGATGCAGAGTAGGCATGCCCGTGCAAAAAGCACATCACTCCGCAACATTCACAGCGACCAGCCAGATCGGCGATAAGATCCCAAAACATGCAATAAGGCACGTTAGTAGCAGGAAATTAACACCTGCTCTGACCTGGTGTAAAGTCGGACCACAACCTGCACCACAAAAGGGAGGCCAGCCCAGAGCCACACCTGAAGAACAAAAGATGCCATGAAGCCACTGAACATGCTGCCCGGACACCCAAGAGGGCCACAACACCTACCACCACCACCCCCAGGACCACCCCCCCACACCCCCGGACCCACACCACCCCACCCTCGGACCCACACCACCCCACCTGACCAAAACCGAGGCAGCGCAGACAGAGACCCTCCGAAAATGCACCAACCTCACAGACCCTACACCAGAGAATGTCATTGCCCACCACAGGCACAAAAGGACAACCATCCTCCCCATCCTAACCACCATTGTACACAGGCTGACGGTACCAACACAGTGGACAACCAACATCCCACCTCAGACCAAGCTGCTGGCCGTGATGCACCTGTTGGCCACTGGTACCCTCCAACCAACATCCGCACGAGACGGAGGAGTCACACAGCCAGCCCAACCCAGTTCCACACAACGGTCATGGATGACCCCATCAGCTTGGTACCCCACTATCTATACTTTCCCCACACTGCACATGAACAGCCGGAGACCAAGCAAGGCGTCTATGCCACAGCTGGCTTCCCGCACGTGTCAGGGGGCAATTGACTGCACACATGTCCTACTTGTGCCCCCAGGCAACACTACACACAATACGCACAACAGAAAGCGCATGTATCCCACCAATGTCCAGGCAATATTGGACCACCGAGGAATCCCCGTCAACGTTACCGCCAACCCCCAGGCAGTGTGCATGAGCCCTACACCTTCTGACAGTCCATCATCAACCTGCGCTACCAGGATGGCACCCACGGAAATGCACTGCTCGTTGGCCAATACCAAATGAACACACCACACACCTCAACTCCACAATCATGCAACTCACAACATAGGAAGCGCACACGTCACAAGCTCACATACAACATGCACACCCACCAGACATGACAGAATAACGTACTGTGGGAACCTAGGCCAGCCATGTACAATAGCCATCAACGGCATGGCACCTCAGCCACACAATATCAGGATGTGGGAAGAAATGTTCAAAGGAGGCAAGTGACCCATGAATGAAAATGTACACAATGCCAAGTGTGGCATGGATGTGCTGGACAGACTGCAGTATGCAGACCACACACATATCCATGTCGACACACACCGCTGGTGTTTGGAGTGTAGTGGACAGTGGACGCAACCATGTCACCCCAGCCAGTGGGTAGGAATGTGGAAATATAGCTTGTTACGCCCCCCCCCCAAGCGTGAGCGGAGTGGGCTGGCCCGGCGTACGCCAGACTAGCGTAGGGGTGTGAATAAAAAGCACATAACTCTGGGCAGGGTCCCCTTCCTTAATGCCCAACGTCTCTGCCAGGGCAGCGCCTCTCACCCCGCCACGAGGCTGACGCGGTCGCCGTGAGCGGGGTTGCCAGCGATCCTGTGTGCCTGCTGCACCCCAGGACACTGTTTTCCAAACCAGTCTTACCCGCCCGTGTGCACCCAGGCCTCAATGCTCACCTGCCGACACCGGCATATGTTGAAGTGGGCCCACCATGTGCCGGTGCAAGCTCCAGCCCGAGGCCCGTGACCCAGGCAACCTGCTACAACCATCACATCCTCCGCGAGCAAGGCCCGCAGTACTCCTTTCTTGTTTACGTGCTCTACCGGCATACACAGCGTACTTGTACGTCACACATTTGGAACTGAGTCTTGATTACACTATGGTTGAGGACGATGTTTATGGCTGAGCTGAAGTCACTATACTCCCTTTGATGTGGTGACACCAAGTCTATGTATAGCATCATAACCACATGTTTCTGTGGCCCCTTGCTGGAAACGCCTACCGCCTACACTGCGGTCAAGTTGGTCGCACAATTGGAACTGAGCATCGATTTTTCAATTGCAGAGTACATATTGCACGCAAGGAAAGGTGTAAGAGGATGACGCGTTGCAGTCAGGAGCAAAAAAAAGATCATCGTTACGGAGGTGACCGAACACTACCAACAACTGCCCTAGTATCACTAACTCTGTGCATTGCAAGCCAACAACACGTGGCTGTGGGCTACTGCTGACCACTGCCTCCGGCCTACGCTGCGGTCTAGTAGGTCACAGAGTTTTGATTTAGCAATGGCGGAGTTCATATCAGTGTACATGCATCATCACAGACTGCATCCCCTCTCAATCCCGGTGCCACTAAGTCTGTTCCCCAACATTCATGGACACTCACTGGTCGTACATTGGTGGCGTCTGAGTCTATAGACTAGGGGGTATTTTTCATCTTCATGTAGCTGATACCGAATTGGTTCTGGATATGAGGCTTTCGCTTTCCACTCCACCATGTGCTGCTTCCGGATAACATCAAACCTTCCGCATCCTGCCTTGGAGGACACCTTCCACTGTTCCCCACAACCCTCTGCCACATTCACCTTCAACATCAATGAGGACCCGCCCAGTCCTCGTGGCCCTACCTCAGTACCCCGCAAGTCACCGACCCGTGGCAGGGTGCCCGTGCCGGCCGCTGTGAATCCGGGGCAACTAACTCAGTGCTGGTCAGGTCCGGGACCCCTTCTTCTGAGATATTGGATGGCCTCTGAGGCAATGGCCTTAAGGTAATCAATGCCATGTGTCTGTGGTCCTGCGCTGTCCGCTGCCTCCGGCATCAACTGCGCCCCACCAGAGCTCACACATCAAATCCTGACCGGCCTGGATGTCGCATCACCGCAGGAGGCACACGCCACCACCGCCAGGACCAACTCTAACCGCCAACTGCCAATGTCCAAACGGTCGTACTGGCAGACTGACGGAGTTGCTCGCACCTGTCGTGGATACCATCTTCTGCCTGATCCCCTGCTCAGCACTCCAGGCGCCACTGACTCAGTGCACCGCAACCCATGGACCTTTACTGTTTGAGTTTTGTGCTGTGGAGAGGTTGGGCAGCAAAGTCAGCTCAAGCAGTGTGGGAGACCTGGGACATTGATGAGGAAGAAGATGCAGGTCTAACACACCCCACTGCATCTGCATTCAGCACTAGTGCACAACTTCCATGCACTGCAACTCACAGACGGTAGTGAGACAAAATATCTAAATTAAAATATCGATATACAATAATATCGATGTTTTAATTTCGATGGTATAGAATATCGATGTCCAAAATATCGACAGACAGAATATCGTTTTTTAAGGTATGTATGTTACAAATATCAAAATGTACTAATATCGAAAATTTGTTTATTGTTATGTATTTTATTATGTTGTTAATATGTTTGTTAAATATATTTTGTAATGTATGTCTGAAAATTAGTATATTTGTTTACATTTTGCGTTTTAGTATCAGAGCGGGTTGTGGGTTTATAGGGGAATAGGGTGGGAAGTAATTTAATAATAATTAATTAATTAATATATTTTTATAAATATTTTTAATTATTAATTAATTTGTAATTAATTAATATTAATTAGTTAATTACATTAATTGGAGTTAATGTTCTAATATATATAAAAACATTATTGTTAATTAATTAATTGGTAATTAAATAATATTAATTAGTAAATTAATTTAATTAGAGTTAATGTGCTAATATATATATATATATTTTTGTTATTGTTAATTAATAATTAATTGGTAATCAAATAATATTAATTATTTAATTACATTAGAGTTAATGTGCTAATATATTTAATGTTTTTGTTATTGTTAATTAATAATTAATTGGTAATTAAATAATATTAATTATTTAATTAAATTAGAGTTAATGTGCTAATATATTTAATGTTTTTGTTATTGTTAATTAATAATTAATTGGTAATTAATAATTATTAAGTGATTAAATGATGTGATTTATTTATGTGTAGTGGGTTGTGTGTTTATAGGGGTATAGGGTGTGATATAATTAAATGTAAATAATTAAAGAGATTGTATTTATTGGTTGGTATTTATTGTTAATTAATTAGTAATTAATATGTGTTAATTAGTTCATTTATAATTACATCAATTTAGTAATATTAATTGTTATTAATTGATTAATAGAAATGTATATTAATTGTGTTTTTTTGTATGTTTAGTGTGTTGTGTGTTAAAGGGGGAGTAGTGTGGGAAGTAATTTTTACCCCCATGCTATCCAATGCTTTCCCTACTGTTGCACCCTCTGGAGTGGGAATAGTCATTTAAACCCTACGCTATCCAGCGCTTTCCCTACTGTTGCACTCTCTGGAGTGGGAATAGTAAATTTTACCCCTACGCTATCCAACGCTTTCCCTACTGTTGCACCCTCTGGAGTAGGAATAGTTATTTAAACCCCTACGCTATCCAACGCTTTCCCTACTGTTGCACCCTCTGGAGTGGGAATAGTAATTTTTACCCCTACGCTATCCAACGCTTTCCCTACTGTTGCACCCTCTGGAGTGGGAATAGTCATTTTTACCCTTACGCTATCCAACGCTTTCCCTACTGTTGCACCCTCTGGAGTGGGAATAGTAATTTTTACCCCTACGCTATCCAACGCTTTCCCTACTGTTGCACCCTCTGGAAAAAGTTAAAGCGGCTCAGACATGTGGCATTCTTGTTCCATCTGACTTCTTGTCACAGGTCCATTCTCATCATTCCCCCCCCCTTGTATCTCAGATCTCCGCTTCATTATCAATCTACTACCTTAACACCCGCTCCCTTATTCGCCATCAGATTGAGATCTTTCAATTATTGCATCAGAGCTCCATTGATATCCTCCTCCTAGCAGAAACTTGGATCACCGAAGACTCAGCCCCCGACATTCTTGCTGCCATCCCTACGGGATATTACATTATGCACGCCAACCGCCCCAATGGGAAGACTGGTGGTGGGGTGGCGGCCATCATCCGCTCTGAACATACCTTTTCTGAGATCTCGATGACCCCTCTCCCTAAAACTGAATATCTGGCACTCAAATTCACCTCCCCTAAATGCTCCTTTGTTTGCGTTCTCGTTTACAGACCCCCTGATTCTATGCCTCTTTTTCCCCAACTCTTCAGCGACGCCATTGCTCAACTAGCAATTAACCACGCTAATATCATGGTTATCGGTGACTTCAACTATTGGCCATCCGATGTCCACGAAAGCCAATCGTCGTTGGATTTTACTGAACTTTTAAAAACCATGAATCTCTCCCAACATATTCATACCCCCACCCATCGGAAGGGCCACATCCTCGACCAAGTGTGGACTTCTAACCTCGACATTTCCCCTCCCTCAGTTGTCCCTTGCTCTTGGTCTGACCACTATTTCATCTCTTTTTATTTATATCTGCACATTTCATGTCCTCCCCCCAGTACTAAGAATCTTATGGCCCGCAATTGGAAAAGGGTCAATCTGCCTGCTTTCCACGATTCCCTGGTGTCTACTGCACCCACGTTGCAGTCCCCACTAGAGAACCAGGCTGACACACTCAACGATTGGCTGCGTCAGGCCAGCGACAAAGTCGCCCCTCTTAAAAGAATAAAAACGAAGCGCCCCCACGATGCCCAATGCTGGTTTACCGACCAACTTAAAACGGACAAACTTGCCCTACGGCAAATGGAGCGCCGCTGGCGTCGCCACTACGATCCTCAGCTCAAGCTTGCTTACACGGAGACCTTAAAAACCTATAAACAATCAATCCTGGCAGCCAAGACGGCATATTTCTCACAAAAAATCTTGAATTCCAACAATAAATCGAAAGATATCTTCGCAATCGTTAATGAGCTCTCCCGTCCAGACAGAGTCACCCCCCAACCTCCACCTACCCAAACCCTCTGTGATTCGGTCAATTCTTATTTCATAGACAAAATAACTACAATAAAAAATAATATACCGTCCCCGGCATCTCCTACTCCTCCTCCCCTCCCCCCCACCAACACCAGCACCCTGACCGAGTTTCCACCCATATCTCATCAAGAGTTCGTCTCCCTCCTTCACAAAGTTAGTTCGGGCTCCCCTAATGATTGCTGTCCCCCGCAGGTTCTAAAAGAAGCCTTCCTTGCATGCCCAGGCCCCCCCCTAGCATTGCTTAACAACTCTCTTGCTAATGGGGAGGTCCCTTCGTCTTTCAAGCGAGCTGCTGTCTTACCTATTTTAAAGAAACTTAATGCAGATCCCACCATACTCAGTAATTACAGACCCATCTCCCTCCTCCCATACCTTGGAAAGATCTTGGAGACCTACGTCACCCGCTGTCTGAGCTCTTTTATAGAGAAATCTTCTTTTTTAGACCATCAACAAGCGGGTTTCAGACCCCTCCACTCCACCGAGGTGGTCATAGCAGCAGTCATGGACACCCTCAGGAAAGGTGCTGACAAAAACATCTCACAAGCCCTTGTCCTATTAGATCTCTCGGCGGCATTCGACACGGTCGATCATACCATCTTGATCGACCGTGTCCACAACGCCGGCATTCAGGGACTGGCCCTTGACTGGATCAGATCTTTCCTTCACCAGCGTTCACAATCTGTCCACCTCTCCTCCTTTTCTGCCTCCTACACTTTCCTTACCTGTGGTGTCCCTCAGGGTTCTGCACTATCCCCTCTACTTTTTAATTTGTACCTCCAACCACTTTTAGCTTCCCTCCGAAATTCCCCAGTCACAATCTATAATTACGCGGACGATCTTCAATTAATTTTCCCCATCGACTCACACCCTTCCTCCCGTATCGACTTCCAGTCCACCATGCTGACCATCGCGGAGTGGATGTATCACAGCCACTTAAAGCTGAACCCTACCAAAACTGAGCTCGTCTTGGTAGGAGGACCCAACCACCCATGGAATGCCACCTTCTGGCCTACATCTTTGGGGACAGCACCCACTCCAGTGAGCTCTGTCAAAAGTCTGGGGGTGATCATTTCCAAAGACCTCTCAATGAGACCGCACATCAACGCGGTCACTTCTGCCTGTTTTTTCCACCTGAGGCGGATCCGTAAGATCAGTAGGTTTCTTACCAAAGAGGCCCTAACCCAAGTGGTCATCGCGTTCATCACCTCCAGGCTCGACTATGCCAACATTCTCTATGCAGGAATCCCTGCATGTCACCTCCATCGACTCCAGCTGGTGCAGAATCAGGCGGCCCGCCTGATTTTCCGCCAGCCCAAACATCAACACGTGACTCCCCTCCTCCGCACTCTCCACTGGCTCCCAGTTTCTAAACGCTGCATTTTCAAACTTGCATGCACCACCTTCAAGGCACTTTCGGACTCAGCCCCCTTGTTTATCTCTTCAGCCTTGTCCCGTCACATTCCCTCTAGAGCTCTTCGTTCAGCATCTCTAAACCTGCTCGAAGTCCCCCGCTTCAAAAGAAAAAAGCATGGAGGCCTGAGTTTTTCCTGTCTTAGCCCCCTCCACCTGGAACTCTCTACCTCCCTCTCTACGGCTTTGCCCAAAGTACGACTGCTTTCGCAGATCTTTAAAAACTTTGCTTTTTCAAGCTGCCTATGACTAAACCCTGGATTACCGTTTCACGTCAATGAGCGCCAAGAAACCGATGGTGATAGTGCGCGTTATAAATAACTTTTAAAGTAAAGTAAAAAAGAGTTATTAATTTATTTTAAAAGTATATGTATTAGTTATAATTTTTTAAATATGTTTTAATGTTTTCATTTAATATTTGTAAAATTATATGTATTTTTAAAATATTTTTACATTATTATTAAGACATTTAAAAAAACGATATTTTTAATTTCGATATTTTTGTACTACGATATTAAATTTTCGATATTTTTGTACTTACCTTTATGAAGATATAACTCCGATATTTTTGACTTCGATATTTTTGTGTCGATATTTTTGTATGTAGATATTCTGTCTGTCGATATTATGTCATAGATTCCTCACAGACACTTCTGTTGTCAGGTTGGGTGACCTCTGGACTTGCTCCGGCTCCCTTTATGTTGCTCAGCAGTTGACTCTGTTATGCAGGTGTTTTCAGTTTCCGTTGCACTGGTGTCCACTGTTCAAGTTGTTGCCAGCACCAAGCACTCCTTGCAGGCTGGCTTACACACACCCCACACACATCCAGCACATGCGTCACTGTACATGTGGCCCTGCCAATAAAGGGGCTGGGCGCACATGCCCGTAGCCAGTTCAACATAATATCTGCGAGTGTCCTTGCGGTCTTTTTTTTTTTTGCCCTCATTCACCTTCAACCACCTAAAACCAGCCGCCTGTTTGTAGCCTTACTTAATGACCTCGAATATCTTTAGCTTTTTATATGGAGTCTCTCTGTGTCTCAGCCTGTAAGGGTACATTTTCAGGTCGGAAGGTTATTACCTCGCAGAAAAGGGGGGCAGGTCGGATTTACTCCAGCTAGGTCCTTAAGAACCTGATGGACATTATCGATAGCCTTGAAAGGCATGAAATGGTTCAAGGAGTATCCAAAAGGCATACTCATGGGACCCACAAAAAAAACACATTACTTCCACTAAATCAACAGGTCCCAATATGCAATTTTTTTCTTACTGCAAGTCCTAGACATGTCCATCTTGGATACTTCATATAATGAGGTCAACCAATCTGAATGTTTGGGGGGAGATGGATCTATCAAGTGTTTATACATTTTTCTCCTGGCTATTAATATTGAATACAATAACAGAGATCTGGCAGGGCATAGGATGTGACTATTAAGACCGAAAATTATAAAGGACAGGTTTATGTGAATTGGTACTCTTAAGATGCTCTCGAGTGTCTTCCGCACCTCTTCCTAGAAAGAACCGATGGAGGGACAATCCTTACACATATGTATATCCGATGCTTCAGCCAGCCCACATTATTTGCATACAACTTGAGTCCCTATGGGCAGTGGACAGGTGATTCTGCTTCAGCCAAGCAGGTTTAACTAGTCTGAAGAGAGTTCTAAATGAGTCTTGCCATAGAAGATCACACTGTGTATTCGCAATCTGTTCACCCCATAACTCGTCTGCAAGCTTGAATTCCCCATCCACTGCCTCTTCGATAGCCCAATACCACAATGAGACCCCCCTCTTTCCTGCCGGCCTCTCGACTAGCTGTTGTTCCAGGCTGATGCCCCTACCAAAAGATTTTTTCTGTCTTAACTGGGATTGTGCCCAGCTTTTTAGCTGGATATACTTAAATCTTGAAAGACCCGTCCCTAATCTCTTTCTTAGATCTTCCCACACTTTTACCCCAGCTTCTCTTATTGGTATCGCCAGACTGTCCTGGAGGCAATCCGGCGAATCGGATGAATCCCAGAGTGGTGCTAGGTTTGAAAAGTAATTAAGCCCTACCATAGTTCTTAATCTGGCCCATGTTTTTTCTATTGTCTGAAGGACCTTAAGTTTAACCTTTTAAAAAAATGTTTGGTCCTCAAATTTAAACATAAAGCCTTCTTCCGATAAACCAGCACCCCTTAACATAGCCCGAAACATGTCTCCTCCCCCTGTACTCATGGGAATGTGAAAGCTGGAAAGCCCAGGCATAATATTGCAGGTTGGGTAGCGCCAGTCCTCCTTTCTCTCTCCTTCGCCTTAGTTTTTTCCAGGTTATCCTGGTCGGTCTATATCTCCAGATGAAGGAGTTTAACTCCTGTTGAAATTTGTCTATCAAGGATTTGTCAATAAACAGGGGGATTGTATTGAAAAGAAATGTGATCTTAGGTAAAATTGTCATTTTGACCAGATTTACCCTCCCCAAGATGGAGAAGGGGAGATGGGCCCATGACTTCATCTGTTTATGACACTCCCTGAAGACTCGCTTGGGCGATTTTTCCTTCATCCTGCACAATTCTGACCCCCCAAGTCCCGCTTCCAGAGCTGACCTGGAATTGAGTATCTCTACTATTCCATGTCATTATTTCCGTTTTACCCGCATTTATTTCATACCCAGAAACTTGTCTGAATTCTTCTGCCAGTTTTATGACTGCCGGGAAGGCAGTATCCAAGTCTGCCAAAAGTATCAGGATGTCCTCGCATTCAGGGCCAGCCTCTTCTCCCACTCCCCATATTTAAAGGAGATGATGTTAGGGTTATCTCTAAGTCTCTTTGCGAAAGGCTCTGTATACATATCGAAGAGCAGGGGATAGAGGGGGCAACCCTGTCGCATTCCCCTAGATATCTTAAATGCCTCAGTCAGAGTGCAATTGACCAGCAGCCTGGCTGACGTGCTTGGTATAACAGCTGGATGGTACGGCCAAATTTATCACCCAAATTAAATCTTGCCATGACTTTCGACAGGTATCCCCAATTCACCCTGTCGAAAGTCTTGGTGGCGTCCAGAGTTAAAGCAGCCAAAGGGAATGAGTAGGTGGAGGCGATATCAATTGCACCGACCAGATCGTATGTAAGGTCTGCTAGTTGTCGCCCTTTCACAAACCCTTTTTGGTCTGGGTGAAGAATATCATTTGCCACCATCCCCAGTCTGGATGCTAAAATAGAAGAGAAGAATTTATAATTTGTAATTAAGAGTGATATCAGTCGAAATGAACAGTAGCTAGCTGGATTTTTGCTGAGTTTCAAAATTAGACCACCGGAGCATCATCCCAAGAATGAGGGGGACTACCTCCCTCCAATAATATCTTATTATACAATTGAGTAAGTACTGGGATTATGGTCTCCTGCAAGGATCGATATATTTCGGCTGGTAGCCCGTCAGGCCCGGCCGCTTTCCCTCTTTGACCCCCTGCAATGACCTTCCTCACCTCCTCTCTGTGATGGCACACTCCAGGTCTATCTGTTGATTGGAGCTAATAGATGGCAACGTGGTCCCATCTAACCAGAGCTTTACTTTTGTGCTGTCTTCTATGCAGGTATCTTTGTAGATGTCTTGGAAATAATCCAAAAAAGCCACGCCAATATCTTTATCTGAGGATAGGGAGGGTGCGTCATCGTCCACCTTTATTTCTTTTATATGGTTCTGGAGCTGGTCCGCTTTGATTTTCCAAGGAAGTAGTTTGCCTGCCCCTTCACCATACTCAAAATGGGCAATCTTGCTTGCCTCCCACGCATAAGCCTCCTTTGAAGAATACTCTCCAGCTCTTCCTTTAATTTATTGAACTTTTCCTGATCTTCCTTCAGGCCAATGCCGGTATGGCTGTTCATTTTTACCTCTACTGCCCTCAATTCAGCTTCCAGAGCTAAGATCACTTCCCTATGTATTTTTTTCTATAGCTTGATCTGTTGGTAATACTACCCTTCAGGAAAGCTTTGAGGGTGTCCCAGACTGTTGTAATGTCAGCTGTGCATAAGTCGCTCTCTAAAAAATACTTAGTTTCCATAAGAAGGAAAGCAGTCTCTTCTTCTTCAAACAGTATTGTTCGATCAAATGACCATGTTCTAGTATGCTGTGACTGTATACAGTCAATAGTTAATAGAACTCCTGAATGGTCCGAAAGGTGCGATGGTAGGTATATCTCTTTGACTCTATCTTTTAGATTATAACTGGGCAGAATGTAGTCGATTCTTGACTTATGTTTGTATTTAAAATTTCTAAAAAAGATACTCCTAGTTGCTCTCCTGACCTTTCCCTCTGTATGTCACAAAGCCCCAGTTGGGCCAACGTCCTGGATCTAGAGGGAACTGCTGCTCTACAATTTGGGGATTTATCCAGTTTAGGGTCAAGGACGATGTTAAAATCTCCTGCCCATATCACTGGCTCTGGAAAGTCCATGAGATGAGAGTTGAATAGAGTTAACACAAGAGGGACCATGCCGGTTTGGGCCGTAATATCAACTAAGGTAAAGAGGATGCCCATTAAGGTGATCTTCAATATCAACCACCTACTGCTAAAATCTTCCCTGTGTTGTAAAATCTCAACTCTAGCCTGCTTTTTGAAAAGTATCAACACCCCTCTGATATTAGCCGTCTGGTCGGTGCAAATGAAAGCGTCCATCCATTTCTGAGTTTTTAGCAGTTCTTTTGTCTCTGTCTTGAGAAGATGGGACTCCTGAAAGACAATGATCTGCGCAGGGGAATATCTCAAATATTGTAGTATTTTAGCTCTTCGTGCCCTCATGCGCAGGCCATTGACATTCCAGCACAGAATCACCTGAAGTGTTGTCATGTTATTTCTGAGTTAAAGTTAGCATATTCAGCCTTAACTGGACAAGGACATAGACAGAGAGACCTTCCAGCTTTCCCATTCTTTCTGCTCTTCGAAGTTTCTAAATCTGGCAAGATTGAAACGTACAAGGTATTTTTATTTCTTATCCCCCTGTGCTCCCCTTCCCCCTACCTACTCCTCCCCCCCCCCTTGGGAAACCCTTCCCCCATTACTCTGGTCCAGTGTTGACCAGCAATCGCACCTGTTAACTACCCCCCTCTATTTCTATTGTGTCTATATGTTACCCAACCCATAGAGAAAATAAAAAGAACACAATTATCCCCCTATTTTTTTCCATTTTCTACACTTCCCCCCCCCCCCTGTTTTTTTAGGCTCTACCTAGTCTATATCTGGCCTATACCTATACTAGGCCCCGGAAGGAGGAGAATACTAAGAAAAAACCTATATGCGACCTATTTCCCCCTTCTCCCTGAGCTTTTTTGGATAAAAACTTGCCGATCCATAGACTTAACAGAGGATAAAAAAATAGGGATAGACAGGTAACAGAGGAAATTCTATTCACGTATGCTCATCTTCTCTAACCTGCCCTTTTCTCAAAGTAAGAGAAGAAACAAGGGTGGCTCTAACGGCTTTTGGGGGCCTTCTTGTTAATTGTATCGAACAGTTTGTCTGCCTCTTGGGTCGATCTAATATTGTGCATCTTACTGTTGTACATAACTTTCAAGAAGGCCAGGAATTTAAGTTGTACTACTGCACCGGCCTTCTTAAAGTTTTCCATTCTTCGGCCAAGTTCCCACTGCCTCTCAAGTGTGGCTTTAGAAAGGTCCAAACGAACCTCGAAGGAGAGGTCCCTACCTCCTTAGCGACTTTGCTTTCAGGGCCAGGTTCAGGATTTTCTCTTTAATAGAATAAGTGAAAAAATGAATAAGGATCTTCCTAGGCTTCGCCTTATAAGGGTTATGATGAAATGGGTCCCTATGAATTCTTTGAACATCTCTTTCTTAGAGCTCTGTTGATTCTTCAAGTGATAGGGCCTCCTTGAGCAAAGCAATCATGAAAGTCTTAATATCTGCCCCTTCTTGAACATTCATAATTTTCAGGTTGTTTCTGCGGGAATTGTTTTCTAATGTCTCCATTCTGTCGAGCAAAGCAGCTTCGCCTCTCCGGATGCGCACTCCGCTCAGCTAGCGGGTGCCATGTTTCCCATTCTCCATGATGAAGTGTGTGTTCCTGTGGTCTTGTTGTATGCATAAGGGCCCTTGGCCACACAACATTACATTGTGCTGTGTACAGCGGTCATAGACATGTCACCGCAGGCAGCGGGTTGGAGCTTCGACATGTAGCTTTGTCATCACCCACTCAATTCATAAGAGGAGTGGCCTGGCCCGTCGTACGCAGACCCAACGTGGGTGAGTGCCTGCTATTTGCGTGCCCCTGGGCGTGGTTCTGTACTGTGAATGTGCATCTGCATGTGTCTCTATGGCAGTGTGGGTCTGCTTTGTGGGGAGTAGGTGGTCCCTGAAGGATAATAGACACCAACGTATGTGATCTAGTTTGCCTTCCATGGGTTTGGACCCCACCCACATCTGTTCAGCCACCTCCTTTTGGCGTGCTCACACCTGGCATTGGGGTGCCATGTGTGGTTGGGTGAAGTGTCATGAGCCAGGTGTGCTTGCGGGTGCTTCCTGCTGTGTGGTCTGGTGCAGGGTCTGTGTTCTCCTCTAAGTAGCTTGGCTGCCCCGGTCCTAGTGGTGGGTTGCGTGGGATATCCATGGGCTGTTGTACGGCATCGATGTCGAAGGTGTGGTAGTCCTCTCAGGCATCAGAGATGTGTTGTCTTCTGTGTTCTGCTGGAGGTGTTGTGTTCCCCTCTGCAATGTGAAGGGAAGATGCATGTTGACATTGTGTTGCCATGTATATTGGTGCATTGTTCTTGTTTACATGCAGACTGTATGACAATGTGCATTGTGACTGTTTGGGAGGTGCTGAATATTGCTGCAGGACGGTGTATATTTGGACGACATGACGGATGTGAGGTTGTATGCGTACATTTCCATTTCACAGTTTCCAGCTCTGTCAGATGTAGTAGGCATGTTTCTGCGCGCGTGCGGATCCAGTTGGGTCCCCTGTTCTGCAGTGTCAGCTTTGCGCATTGTACCACATTGTAATCAATGTGGGTGTGCTGTTTTTGCTATTTGTGTGTGCTGCAATGTGCCCCCGGGGATCAAGGACATGATCCAGGGTAATTGTGGGTGTGCAGTGTGCTACACCTCATTGTGAATGTGTGCCATTGTGCCCATCTCCCCCGTCCCCCCAGTCCCTTATCGTTACTCACCCTGCTGATGTTGTGTCAGGTCCTCTAGAGCTGTATCCGTACTCCCTACTCCTTGCACCGTCTCCACACTGATGACTGTGGCCGGGGTTTCCACCAGCTCTTCCTGGCGTGCAGGACTCCCACCTACTGTCACCGTTGCAGCCTTCCTGTTGGCAGCGTGTTTGTACCTGGTTTAGGTTGTCATATCATGCCAGCGCCTCTTGGCCTCCTCGATTGGCCTCCTCGGCACTCCGACTGCATTCCAGGTGTGTCAGTTGATGGTAGAGTTCTGTCACCTCCGTGACACTGATCTGGTTTTGCTGCGGACTACACCCTGTCTTCCTCTCCCTCTTCTCCCTGACTGTCCCCTTTGTTCCTTGCTGGTGGTTTGTCGGGTTTGTGGGGTTCGCGTTGGCCTCTGCGCTCGGTCAGGGTGCATCCATGTTGCTACGTGCTTTGGATTGTTTCTGGTGTGTTGGTTCTGTAGTTTTTATGGTGCATTTTCCCACCAGACGGGTGGGATTTGCAGGCCTGTTGCTGTTTTTTGCTGCTCTTTATACAGCGATTGGCCTCATCGCAATATTTTTTGCGTTCACGTTTTGCATTTTTGCGGCATGGGGTTGATTTTTACGCAGACATTTGATGTGTTTTCTGAAGACTTTCACATGGTACCGCCGTGTTGAGAATCCTTGGTAAAAACGGAGTACCTTTTCCTGATTGTACCTTATGAACGGTGTGCCTTACCCTTTTGGGGTGACCACCGACATGCAAAAAGACTGTGCAGTATTGTCTAGCCTTTTTGTAAAAAACGAGAAATTTTTAGAGACTTGGACGTTCATAGCCAATAGATGCAGCAGAGATTGGCTTTTGTTAATCATTGAAACTGCACAAGCCACCCTTATTATAGAGAAAGTAGAACTAGATGAGATGGAAAGGAAACTTAAAGAGAACACCTCAGTGGAGGATGCAAAACAAAAACTGGAAGAGATCCAAAGGGATCTTGATGGATATAAGGATTACCTAATCAATAAAAAAAGTAATAAATTTAGGAAAGATCTAAACCAATATAAGCAAGAGCTAGTGTATTCTTATATTCAAAAAGATTATTTTGATAGGCCCAGGGAAGATTGGCCAAACAGAGGCAACTGGCAAGCTAACAAACGCCAGGGCCCTAGAAAGGGAGTAACATTCTCCGACACATCGTACACGAGTAGTGATTCAGAGAATGATACAACAACAGGGAACCAGCCCGAGACAGAAGGGGACCGACCAAATAAACAAACAAGAGACAGTCTCGCTTTTTTAGACAGGCGGAAAGGAAATCAAACTCAAAATCAAAACCCAACCCCGAGGGGACGGGGGAGAGGGAGAGGAAACTATCAGACCAACCAGGGCCAACAACGTCCCTACATGAGAACGAGGAGCCAAAAAACATGGGATTAGAACATGACAAAAAAGCCCCAATAATAAATTTAGCTAATAGGGACATGACTAAGGAGGAAATCAGTTTACTAGAAAAGGGACTAGGCTATGCCATAGTAGGACCACCAGATAGATTTACATTAGAAAGGGACCTACAGCAGCTAATAAGGAAAATCAGATTACAAAATTTTTTTGAGGGTAAAGAAAGAATGCCTACAGACAATAAATCCGGCTTACGCCCCAAGTCTCTATGGACCCCACTAAGTTCCATGGTAAATAAAAATGTAGACACCTTTGAAAGAGTCATAACAAGAGGACTTGAGGAAATACTGGACCAGAGGATGTGGGTAAAAAATAATCTCACCTTGGAAGAGAAAAAGGCCCTGTGTAACCTAGAAAAAGATGATAAGATTACCATCAAACCCGGTGACAAGGGTGGTAGTATAGTGGTATTAGAAACAACAGATTATGATAAAAGGATGAACTATCTCTTAGACAACCCTAACCACTATACAAAATCAAATATGACAGAATGGCACGATCTAGGGAAACGGATAAAGAGCCTACTTTTATTAGCAAGAGAAGATGGTGTAATCAATCAAGAGGAATTTAACTTCCTTAATAATGAAAGTCCCATTATTCCAGCCATCTACGGGTTACCCAAAGTGCATAAGGATATCAAAAACCCACCCATGAGACCTATTGTCTCTAGTTTAAACTCCCTCACAGAACCACTTAGCAAATATGTGGATAAATTTATCCAACCGTTGGTTGTAATCCAACCAGCATATATAAAAGACACGACAGAAATGATTAAAAAAGTGGAAGGAACTGAATTCAACCCCTGTACCCAATGGATGGTTACGCTCGATATAGAAGCGCTCTACACAAATATCCCCCAAAATGATACCATCAAAGTAATTAAAAAGTTACTGTTAAATGGGGAAGAAGATCTATCAGAGCACTCAATCTTTATAATAGAATGTTTAGAACTCATCCTTAAAAATAACATCTTTCTATTTAAAGAGAATATGTATAAACAAACCAAGGGGACCAGCATGGGAGCCACCTGTGCTCCTAGTCTGGCGTGTTTATACGTAGCGGACTTTGAGACAAAACATATCTTTAATCCCATGGCGCCATTTTTTGAAAACATTAAAAAATGGTCCAGGTTCATTGATGATATTTTTTTTATTTGGGAAGGAGAAAGAGAGCAACTAACAGAATTCATCACATGGTTAAACATGGGTGATGAAAACCTAAATTTCACCTCCACGTACAGCAACGAGGAGTGTGATTTTTTGGACATTAAAATAAAAAATGTGGAGGGCGTCCTAGCAGTGGAACTTTTTACAAAACCAACGGACCGCAACACAATGCTCCATTTTAACAGCCACCACCCAGCTACCCAAAAAAACAATATACCCTTTGGACAATTCTTAAGGGTTCGGCGAAACTGCACCACCATGAAAGAGTATGATAAACATGCAAATGTCTTGACAAAAAAGTTTGTCGAAAGAGGGTATCCAAAGAAAATGATAAAAAAGGCTTACAAACGGGCCAAATATTACAATAGAGAAAGTCTATTCGAACCAAAAACCAGACAGAGTAACGAAACAAAACCTATTGTATTTGTGACGAATTTTTCATGTATATCCAATAAATTAAAGAACTGTATCAACAGTAATTGGAAGTTGATAAATGACCTGGGCGAAACACCAATACCAAAACCTATCTTTGCCTTTAGAAGAAATCGCACAATTAGAAATTGTCTAGTTGAAACATATCCCAATAAAAACAAAAGGAATTCAATTAGAACAATAGATGGGTCAACACCAACAGGTAATTTCGCCTGTGGGAACTGTAAAAACTGCTCGTCCATCATATCAGGTCCCAATATAACTTACGGCAAAATTACACACATATATAAAGAACTATTTAATTGCAGAACCAACAATGTCATATACATGATTAATTGCCCTTGTGGCAAAGCATATATTGGAGAAACCCAACGTGAGATCAGGACAAGAATAACTGAACACAAGTCAGCCATCCGTACCAAAAAGATAGCAGCACCATTGGTTGCCCACTGGATAGAGATGGGCCACACAGTTGAGGACGTGCGTTGGTGAGTTTTGGAAGCAGTCAGCCTAAATAGAAGAGGTGGAGACTTAACTAAGAAACGTAGACAAAGAGAACAATATTATATGTCCAAATTTAGCTCTTATAAAACAGGCCTTAATAATAAAGAAGAGATGAGGAGGAGCCAAGATGGCGGAGGTGACGGACGTGTAGTCGCCCGGCTCCCCGAGCCTGTTTCACTAAAACTTTATCCTGATTACTATCCTGAGGCACAGTGGCCGCGAAAAGACGAGGGAGGTGCGCTGTCGCTGGTGGCGTTTCTCCGGTGCTCTTCCCGGCCCGATTACTGATAGTAATTGCGGATTTCCTCGACGACCGGTGCCGAGCCCTGGACCTGTGCCCCGGGTCGATGTGCCCAGCTGGGGACGGCCGGAGCTTCTCGGATCCCACAGACGGGTGGTGAGCCTGTGTCCCCTGCTACGATTTATGGCTTGTTCGGTACCCGTACCGATCCCTCCTGTGGCGGAGCTGCTTGACCGGCAATGGTTTTCATCGCTTCCTCCCTTCATAGCGGTGTTGTGGTGAGCTGCGCTGTTTTGTGTGGGGAGAGGAGGAAATGGCCGCTGCGACTCGCCTTTGTTCCACGCCGGGTCGGGTCTCCATGACGGGACCTACATGCTTTGTCGCATGCTATTAAAGGGAGTTCTGGACTTCGTCTGTGCCTGCACCCCAGCTGCCTATCCTGGGACCCACTCATGTGTGTAGTTGCCCCTGTGTTGGTGCACAATATGGCGGTCGTCCCCTCAGTAGCGCGACTGGGCTCCGTCTCTGCCCCTGGAGATGTCGCCCTCCATGGCTCTCAGTGGCGGCTGGCACACCCCGCTGAACTCCGCGCTGCCGATTCATTAGCTCGGCCGCCTTGCATCACTCATGCCTCCATCCTGGCAGCGCTGGCCGATTTGAGGGCAGAATGGCGTGATTGCTCCTGTGCGCTCGGCGCGAAGTTGGATGCGGTCGCTCTGGGATCGGGGAGTGCCCCACCAGCTGGGCCCCCTTATGATATCGACCGAATTTCTCCTGGACTTGCAATGGAGACATTGTTGCGGCGTACTTCTCAGCGGGTGCAACGCTCTGAGACTGGATTCTTTGCAGGACTGCCGCCACCGTATTTCGTGGAAGCTACATTGTTTCCTATCCTGTCTCGGTTTTCACTGTCAGCTGATGGACCCTTATCCTCGTTTGCGGCTCGGTTGGAGACGCCACTATGTTCCTACGCTGATCAGGATGGCGATGCTGAGGGTTTATGTCGCTGTTTTATGCTGGATTGGGTGGACTTTGGTGCGGCGATATTCTGGATCTGTGCCACGCTTGGTGACTGGGTTTGTACTATTTGTGCAGGGGGCCCTTCTCCTTGTAAAGGGCGGCCATTTTACCCCTTTGTTCTCTTTGGGGCGATGTGCTATCCGGGGTCGTATTTGGGTGGACGCTTGAAATCTGGCCAGGGTTAGGGGTGATCCTGTTCGCTTTATTGTTCTTGATGGGCGGGTGGGGGCCCGGGATGGGACGCTTCCTCGACGCGTGCTACAATGATTCTGATGTCTCTCCCTGCTTTCTTTCTATATGGTCGCTCTAATTCTGTTGTTATGGGTGGTGGAGAGACTTACTGGCCGGGGAGTCCGGGTGCTTTAGAATTTGGCCCTCCTCTGTTATTAGGGTATTCTTTTTCTGTTTCTTTCTTTCTTTTTCTATATTTCGGGTTCCTTAGTGGGCGACAGACACGCTGCCGGGGGGGGTAGGCCATAGCCTCCGCTTTGTTGTAGGGTGGGGGGTGGGTTTTCATTTCACACAGTTCATTTCTATGGGCCTTATCTATTTTCTGCGCTTTTCTTTATCTATTTCTGTTCTGGGTCCGGGGGACGGGTCAGTGGAAGAGGGTGGCGTGCTACGTGGCGTGTACTTGCTAGTCGAAGCTCTTGTTATTTGATCTTGATCCGCCATGTTGTCTTTGATGCTCGCTTATGTGGTTGCTTCCACACTATGCTGTTGTTTCCTCCTGTTGTGACGTAATGTTTCGGACTCAGTGCTCCTTGATCTCTCTCCTTACTGTTTATGTTCTTTTTAAAAATTTTAAAACTAACCTTCAATGCTCCTGTTTCCTGGTGGCACGTACTTGTTTGCAGAGTTATTTCATGATTGTTGCTATAAATCCTGGTGCTGCTGGAAATTTGTCCTATTTGCTCTTGTGCTTACTGTATCGTGCCCGGCCTGGAGGTTGTGGGCCCGTATTTGTTACTTTTTATGCACAATAAAGGTTTTAAAAAAAAAAAATAATAATAATAAAGAAGAGTGGGAAAAAATACTATAATGCAACTCTGGAGTTAAGTCAGGAAGATGGGGTCTCTATGTAACATAAGTGATAAGAATATGAGAGCAGCCCACAGGATAATCAATAAACAGGTATGGTCTCTAAATATTACACAATCTTAAATACTATTCCTGTACAGAAATAGCCATTGCTAATGCATCCAAGAGCGAGTGTGCGACCTGATGAGTTCTGTGCAAACCTAACTGATAACTGGTAAATTTATAGACCACAGGTAAATGCAACAAATACTAGCTAAAACAAACTAGCTGAATGAATAACAAGGCTGGCGGCATCAACCCAAGAGACAGTGCAACCGTCCCCCTTGTTATTAAACATGTAGATGGGACCGTATGAAAATGTTTGATGACATCGAATTTTCTATTAATCATAAAAAAAGTTCATATGCACCTGATAATGTAAATAATAAGTATGATGACATAACAGTGTATAATAACATGATAACACAATTAGGAGCCAAAATTTCGCACAGTATGTTTATTAAACCTTGTGGATGTGTGAATACTAGAATAACACCAAAACGGAACAATTCCGAGTGTTTCTCCACCCCTATCCAAGATGGCGCGCATTATTAGTGACAGGGAGATAGAAGACGCGATACGAGCGTATAAGGGCTCGAAAGGCTAAGGTAATCAATATGAGGACCAGAGAGGGGGACAACAAATATAATTAAACAATCCTTTTACATTCACAACCATAAGAAGCAGAGATTTTAAGCAACAGAAGGTCCCCTCATCCAAAATGGCGACCGCGGGATGATCACAAAACAACTATCGATCGTTCCACCCCAATCCAAGATGGCGCGCACTATTAGTGACAGGGAGATAGAAGACGCGATACGAGCGTATAAGGGCTCGAAAGGCTAAGGCAATCAATAAGAGGACCAGAGAGGTGGACAACAAATATAATTAAACAATCCTTTTACATTCACAACCATAAGAAGCAGAGATTTTAAGCAACAGAAGGTCCCCTCATCCAAAATGGCGACCGCGTGACGATCACAAAACAACTATCGATCGTTCCGAGATACCAGTAGATAGCATATGTAATAATGGTACTAACACCAGGTGGGCAAGCTATTAGAATTCACTAAATAAACACATAGTGACGAAGTGGTGGTATAACGAAAAATTAAAATTTTTTAAATTTTTTTTATTTTTTTAATTTTTTTAATTTCGCCATAGATCTCGGCGGAATCCCGAAATGGTCCATTAAAACTGAAAACATAGGTCATATTACTTAGAAGGCTGAGATGGCTAGAGTAAGCTCTAATATAAACAGATTTAGTATAAGCCCCTATAAGTAATCAAGAATTCGAACCCACTACAAGATGGCGTCCGCAGCGAGGACAACAGATAAATGCACGTACCAACAATGGCCAGGTGATACTAATCAGCCAATTACTGAAGGTATAAAAACCAGAGAGGAGCTAGCTTGTTTAGATCAAGAAGACTCGGAAGGCAAGGAGAACGCCACGCAGTTCAGCTCCCACCATCAAGTAAGTAGGTATGGGAAAAGTGTGTAGCAGGCAAGAATATGCTAAGGACAGACCTCTCTGATAGAGCTTAAAATCATTTGTCTTTTCTCTATAGAGATATAAGCCAAGTCAAAAGGCTATAACATAAAGATTGCCAACTCCAGAGTGGATTGATACACAGAAGAGTGAAGTAAATTAAAAGTAGCTCTTGTCACACAGTAAGGTAAGAAGGAAAATAATAATGGAATACACCAGATTGAGTTTAGTGGAAGGAAAGTGACACTAATTAGATGATTCCATCTCTAGACGGAGAATGGAGTAGAAATATCAGAAGGGAGCTTCCAGAGGCGTCCTCCTTATGACCAAGAGATAAATGGAAATAGGACCGGTAAGAAACCTATAGGCCTACTAGTAAATCAATGAAGCCGATAATGCTGAAATAGTTGATAAATTGAACATAAATAGAAAAATGCATGTTCTTTTGCTTTATAGTACTGAAGTGGTCAAACTCCATACATTCTGAGGAAAGACCGAGAATATCGAACGATAAGGTAATCAAACTAAGGGAGAAACAGAAACCCACTTTGAATTTAACAGAAAAATCTAAACAAAAACTAAAATATGCTCTTTTTTTTTATCTCGTCCTAAAAATAGAAATTCCTTAGTAACAAAGGGAATGGAAAATATGAGCAGATGCTAAACGGACTCATACGACTAGAGAAAAAGATCCAGGGAATATGACCTGGGTAAGTTGAGGAAATTGAGAGGGGTGGATAGATCTAGTTAATTAAAAGAAACCTTAACTCTATCCCCAAGGTCACAATAAATGGACCTGTGAGAAATAATGATGCAGGTATATTGAAAAAATCTGAGAAAGGGGTGTGGAACAGGACTGTCCTGGAAAGTAAAGAAACCTGAGTCAGTCATTAGCGATGAAGTAAGGAAAATACACTTCACTACCATTGTCCTGCCCATTAGCCAACCTGCCTATAGATAATGATAACAGACAGTGAAGGACATTGAATAATGTCTTTAGCAAAGGTGTGCACAAATCGATGTAGAGGTTACCAAATACTAGGATGAATTCAGTTATGTACTAAGAAAGTGAAATCGATGCTATAAGATGTGACCTAATGAAATGCTTTATGATATATGTTTTTGTAGATGTGATCAATCAGGGAACGAGTCCTGAAGAAGGTGCAAGAACAAAAGAGGCACCGAAACGCCGCGTCGACAGTTTTGTTCCTACTAAGATATTATTCCACTACCATGTATAAATATGTCTTTTGTAAACATAGCTATACAAGCAGTTTTTAAACTTAGAATTGTTTTAATGAATGTGTTATGAATATGCTTTGTACCAATTGAATTTATATCTTACAGTGTTTTCTCATGTAACAGTATTGTGATACTATGATCTTTTTTAACAAAATTTTATTAATAAACGCATAAATATTTTTTATAGAAATAAGTCTTTGATTCATATATGGTTCCCCACTGCACAGAAGGGTTTTGATATTTTACATTGTAAATTTGGTAACCTAGACAATACTGCACAGTCTTTTTGCATGTCGGTGGTCACCCCAAAAGGGTAAGGCACACCGTTCATAAGGTACAATCAGGAAAAGGTACTCCGTTTTTGCACAATTGTCAACCCAATCCTTTTCCTGACAGAAAGGGTAGCTCCCTACTCATAACTTTTCTAACGAGAATCCTTGGTATACACTGCGTAATTTTCCCGCGATAGACTGTGATGTTGGAAGTTGTGTTAAGTTACTTTTGCGATGGTTATCACACGTTCTTGAGAACATGCCCCTTGGTGAGGTCGTTCAGACTCGATTAAAGTGATGCTTTCTCCTCTTATTTATATACCATCTCCATGATCGCTATACACGTTCCTGGATACTACTTTAAGAAAATTGAATCTACATTGACAAAATTTCTATGGAAAGGTAAACCCTCTCATATAGCTCTGTCCGCTTTTTCCCTAAAACAAGCTTCTCATTGGATCACTATGGAGCTTTCTTTATATCCTCCACTATGGATAAAAATAGACACATTTCTTATTGCCCCTTTCGATTTTCGAGAGGTCCTTGCTTTTACCACCAATATTGCATCTTTACATTCACCTGTCATTTTCCACTCTCATAAACTCTTGGTTTCCCTTTTAGCATCATCATATCCCTCATCTAGCTCCTACCATCAACAACCCATTTGGCATAATAAATCATTACAAATTCATAATCGATCTATATACTGGAAAACTTGGCATTATATAGGTATACGTTGGATATCTCGGCTTATACTTAATAATCAACCCCTCTCTTTTTCTGATATCCAAACTAAATTCTCTCTACCAACGCAATATAATATTTTATGTCCTTCCTTCAATCAATATTTCCTAAATTTAGCAATAACTAATAGCTTTCCTGTAAATAAAAAAACCTTTTTTCAATACCTTGCTTCCAATATATACAAATTGTTACACTTTCCTCTGAACAGACACAAATCTAAGATTTAATTGGCTTGGGAAAAGGATTTATCACAAGATTGGCCAATCACTGTATGATACAAATTATGGTCTAGGCTTCACAAAACTTCTCGAGCTTCAAATACCACACAAACCATCTATTTCATTTATCAACGAGTATTATTCTCTCCATCAACCCTAGCATCTTTTTCATCAGATATGTCCTCTACTTGTTGGTCCTGTCCTTTTCCTTCTGCGATTTAAAACACATGTTATTTGAATGTCCTCCTACCACCAATTTTGGCAGTTGGTTTGGTCCCAAATTAAGATAATTTTCAAAGTTCAGATCCCTTTTTCTCTCACAGATATATTCCTAGGTACATTATCACCCCAATGGCCTCAGTCACCACTGAGTTTTAAACTCTTAGATTTATTGCTAGCTATTGCCTTTCATTTAATAACCTCGAACTGGAAACAGGCAGATAAAGTCACTTTCAGATCCTGGTGGAACGCTGTTTGCTTTCATCACCGACTAGACACTAACTATGTTTCCCCTTTATCTCAAGCAATTAAAAGAGATATTTTATGGCTTCCATTAACAACATATTTATCTCTGTCTGCTCCTCTAACATTAAAACTACCAACGTTTCAGATGATGTACAGAAACCACCTTAAACTTTCCCTTTGCCCCTCTACTCCTAGAAGATTAGATTATTCACACCCCTATGTTTATATTACGTTATTTAAACTAATTTATTGTTATGCTTACAATGTTGCATCATTACTCTCAATTGTTATATATTAATTGCATATTGCTTCCCTTCCCTTGCCCCTTCCCTTCATTGTTTATATTGTGTATATTTCAATTTGTTTACAGCTTGATAAACCTATCCTCATATATTCTTATTTTACTACATATCTTTATGTTAAATAGGATTTGCTTTATCCATTGTATAGCTGTTATTTTTCTTGTTATTCTTTAATAAACTCAAACGTAATAAATAAATAAATAAACCTTTAGAGAATTTACATTTTGAAAATAAGTCAACAACACCTTGGGAGTGAGAATAATAATAACGTGCCATATTGTTCAATACGGATACGTGATGAATTTGTATACATTTTGTTTGTTAGCAGACACTAAAAGATTTGGAGGTTTACTGTGGGACATTAGCCCTGTTATCTCTAAGTTTTTCTTATGTTTTTGCTGTTACACTAACGGACAGTGGACCACCTCAGAGCTGCGTGAGTCTCGACTTCATCATTGAGGCTGGCCATGCTGAACTGGAGACTTTAGACTCAGTTGTTTGTCTACTCTATCCACAAATTTTAAAAGTCTGGCGATCGCTTGGGGCTGAGCGTTGTTCAAGAGGTATGTGACAGCTTCTGGAATAGTTCATATCCCTTCTTTAATCAGCAGAAGCCTCAGGAATCTTCTGCGCTCCTCAAGGAGAGCAGGTCACAGGCAGAGCAGATGGGCTAACGACACAGATTAGCAGGTGGCCGACATACCCATGGGGGTAGCAGATCTAGAAGTTGGAAATTTTTTGTTTTAAGGCGAGATGAAAATGATTCCATAATGTATTTTTGGAGACCTCTACTGAGAAATAAAGAAGTATGTTGTCTTTTTCTAAATTCCCGAAAGTCTGATGCAAAAAAATTCCATTTTGACGTTTTTGTTCAAAGCTGCTTTGAACGGAGGGTGTGGCAGATCTGTATTCCATGGGTCAAGTGGCACCCCTCAGTCCGAGCGCATCCAAAAGGACACTGGACCAGGGGTTTGATGGATGCAAACTATTTGTGTTTGTGGATTTAGGCCAGCTGAGGTTTTTTAAGGTCCATGTTTGGCTGCGCATGCTGAATGCATATAGCTTAAGAGGCGGGCTCTTTGTATAAGAAGGTGGTCACTCAATGAGAATTCCACCCTAATTTGAGCTGGGGAGTTGTTATGCGGGAGTTTGAACAATTAGTTAATTACTTTGCTCTGTGCGATTGAAGAAAATTAGTTTTTACTAGGTCCTATTAATTTCCTTACATTCCTCCATTTCTTGCCATCTCGTGACAAAACCCTGCCTACAGCCTCCATTTCTGCTGACGCTAAAAAAATGTATCACATACCCAAGCCCTCTGTTCTTTGCAGTTAACCAATTCATCAACAGAAAGCCATGAGACACCTACGCCCTGTGTATACAAGCTTGTTTTTCATCTTCAGCTTCCTGCTTGGTAAACATCCTTGACGCCGTGATCAGGTCATCTGAACAATGTTCTGACTGACCGAGCCTTGATCAAGCTGGTTGAACAATGGTCTGAATGCCGAGTCTTGATCAAGCTGATTGAACAATGGTCTGAATGCCGAGCCTTGATCAGGTCATCAACTACAAACACCGCCTTGATCAGGTCATCAACTACAAACACCGCCCTGATTGAACAATGGACTGAATGCCAAAAGAGTGGAATAAAAATGTATATAAGGCTTGTTCGCTGTGGAGTAAAGCAGCAGCCTCCTGGTTTTATCTCTGACTAGCTTGGGACTCTGTTCCATAACCCGGACTATTGTAATAAAGGTGGTTCTCTCTGCAGACGAAGGTTTTCCGGGTCCACTTTATTATATAAAGAGGGTAAGAGTAGACTCCCGCACCGCCAAGCCCCCACTCCTCCTTGAGGTGGGCTTTTCTTGGTTCTACAAATGGCGCCTGAACAGGAACACCACGGAGATGAAGGTCTGGACCGGTGGTCGTGAGGGGGCCCTGGTGGAAGTCCGACGGAGGTACCCTACACGAGGGACCATTTTGAGTCCGGTAGATCAGAAGTCTTGCACACGGTCTTCCCCATCCGGTCTGGGCCACCCGACTGCGTCCGGCTGGTGCCACCTTTAGTGCGGTCTCTGTCTGGATCTGGACTCGTACCTACGTCTGCAGAAGAGACCAACATATTCGGGTAAGGGTGGACTGATTATCCACCACTTGTGCTCTGTTTTCTGTCTGTATTGACTTTTGCAAAAGCCAGGCCATGGAGGTGAGTGTTTTTCTCCCACTGTTGTCTGCCTGAAGTAAAAATATGCCAGTCAGTAGTAAGTTATGTTGTTGCATATGTACAGAGGACTCCCTTCTGGAGGCAGCCTGCCCGCTTCCTCCAGAAGGAACTCCAAGTTATGAGATGTATGTTAAATATGGGCCATCTGCTATCATGTTTTCTTCCTTATGGGTAAAATATACGAAACAAAGCAATGTTGAATTACAGTGGCCACAGTTTGGCTCCTATGATCTCCAGGCCCTCTCGTGTCTGGAGGAGCAGCTGCTCCGCAAACGGTCTCGTCAAGCCATGTTTGACGCCACCGCGTTGTGGAGGAAAGAAATAGATCAAACAATTAGAAAAAAGCAAGCGTTGAATAAAAAGAAAGAGAGGATGTCTATGGCTGATCATGCAAAAGCGCATTTAGAAAATAAGGTTCAGGAAGGGGTTGAAATGGCAGAAAGGCATCATAGGGCTAAGGTGACAAAATGTTACCCCGCTCTTTCTCCCAAGAACCTTGAGGTTGAAGGAGAAGAGGGGGACTCGTTGTTGAATGCTAGTCTTGAAGGTCCACCTCCTGCCTATGCTCCGGCTCCTATGTATCCCGCTCTTCCTCAAAATGTTCCTAACGCTCCACCCCCACCAGTAGTGGTTGAAGCTGCCCCACCCATTGTACCACTGCCTGATCCTTTGACTCCCGTCATCCTGCCAGCACCCCTCCCTGCGACAGTTCATACCGCACCACCTATTGACCCAACCCCGACCATACATTCCCATCTGTTTGATAATAAGTCTATTGGTACCTCTGTTGGTGACTCTTATGCCACTCCAGACCGAACGAGATGGTCCTCCCTTATGCCCAAAACCCTGTTTGGATTCTTCGGTACCCCTAGAAAGGAGTCTTTGAGGTCTTCGGAACTCACTGGGGGTAGTGAAAAGGATGCTATGCGAAAACAATGTGCATTTTGGGTAAATAATGGTAATATTTATGGCGTTAAAGATATCTGGTCGACGTTTAGACAATGGACGGCCATACAACAAACAGACATGGCCGAGTACATGTGCACACTTATAAGGAAAAGATACGAAGCATTGTTCATAGACCCTCCTAGGGGATTGATTGATTTAAAACTAACTATTGTCAAGGGTGGGGGCGCTTGAGGGCGTCAAGCAAAATGGCCGCACTCGCGTGAGGCTCTTGCAGTTCGGGTGCTTCATCCGCAATCCTGGTCATTGTGCTCCTCTAAACGCCTAACCTATAAATCTAGACATCGGAATATAGGGGCGTTATATATCGCTGAGAAAATTGTTGTTCCCTCTTGGTAGGACCGAGAAATCAGCCGCTGAACTCCGATGCCTTGAGCGCACAAAATGGTGGCGGAGTGGATCTAAGGACCGGAGCCCTGCGGCGCCGAGGAGATCGCTGTGGACGAGCCGCCCCTTGATTGTGCTACCCAGGGGGCCCAAATGTGTGGAGAGCCCTGCTGCTGACTGCAGGCGAGCAGTTAATGGTTCTGCCCTTTGGCGGAGCCGAGATCTTGGGACGAGCGGCAGTGCAATGCGGACCACGTTAAAGGTAGGCGGGCGCTGAGGAGCTAGACCCTGGACCCGGGGGCGACAACCGGCACAGCGAGAACAACACATTTACAACTCCTGGAGATACTCGCTGCAGGAGGCCGAAGGTGTGAAGAAGCGGCCGGCACCTAGACAGCGTGTGGGGTGCTCGCCCGGAAGGTCGGGAGGCCTCGTCGATTCTGCGGCCCTTCGGGACCGGACAGTCTGCCTCGCGGGTGCGCCCTGGGAGGAGGGAGAAAACGGGCTATACTGGATGCGGCGAGGCGACAGGATGCCACGCGAAACTGAGCTGGCCCCATCGTTGGGGGGTGCAACCTGCCCCTGAAGTAGGGAGTGCAGGGTGACTGGCCTGCTTCCCCTGCTAGATAGTAGTCTCACTAACACACTGGGAGGCCTATGGAACTGCAGTAGCTGGAGCGACAACCCCCCGACTGGGAACCCCCCATATGGACTACAAGGAGACCGCCCTGCACTTCTGCCCCTACCACAGACTGGGCAGATAGACACCTCATAACTGGTGCCTATACCGCACTGACGACCTTGGTGAACGCCGCAATACGTGATACAGGTACTGGCTTGTCCTTAATTGGATGAATCTGACGACCTTAAAGTAAGCGTAGGAGAGAATTTTACTGAGACCCTCCGGACTGCCTGTGGGATCCGTGTGGGCTCTTCAGGCCCGGACCCCACTGCTGAGGTTGCACCAGGCCTCTGAGGTCCCCCCCCTCTCGCTTAGCTTCTGCCAAATCCCAAAGAGAACACGGCTGATTAGGCCTCCCCTCTCGACTCGCTGCTGAACACCATGGGGAAGCCGGACAGACGTCAACCCAAGTTAAACTTTGAAGCACGGAGGAGCACCCACTCCCAGACGGACCCTGATGAGGAACAGGTGGGAGCTCATACACCCTCAACTGCTGATCTGAAGGACTTACTACTAGCCAAGCAATCCAGCCTGACCTCCATAGAAAACAAGATGGACTCCATGGCCGCGCGCCTGAATGGGGTGTCCCACAGAGTGGATAAGCATGAGAAGTGGCTGACGGAGATGGAACGCTGGATATCGGATCTGGAAGACACTTCTACTACGACGACGTCCCGAACGCTGGAAATGGAGAGGGTTTTGAGAGTAATAGGAATCCACTGCCACTGGAAGAATGGAGGACTACGTGGAGCACCTCTTAATTGCGCTCTTTGGGAGGGAAGCTTTCTCCCCGGTCTTGGTGGTCGAGAGAGCTCACCGCTCACTGGCGGCTAACCCGGTACCCGGGGCAACACCTCGCCCAATCATCGACCCAACTGCTGAATTACCGGGACCGAGATACCTCCCTCCGCCTATCCAGGTAGCGGGGCCAGCTTCGCCATGAGGGAATGGACATTTCCATATATACCGACTTCACCATGGCCGTCCAGGAGCAGCGACGGAAATTTCTTCCGGTAAAGAAGAGACTACAACAGCTCAATATCCCCTATGCTATGCTCTTCGCGGCCAAACTTAAGGTAACATATCAAAGCAAGCACCATTTTTTTAACACCCCGCAGCTTGCACAGGACTTCCTTAAAACTTTGCCCAAGCAGATGGCGGGACGCACCTCCCCTACACATCGCCCTGACGCTGGAGGTGGTGTCTCGGATGTGGAATGACTCGGAAGTCCCTAGCTCTGATCTGCACAGCGAGATTTTGCCACATGACAATGAATCGGATATAAAAAATAGGAATGGGAACCACTTGATATTGCAGCGGGAGGGTGTGGGGGGTTGGCCTGCCCCCTCTTAACATGTTGTTGCTATAGACCTCAAGATGTGTACAACTGGTCGCTCCTGCGGAGAAGATGGGAGCTCGGTGAGGACTGGGGGTGGACTGGCTGCCCCTCTGCCCTCCAACTACCTGCTGGACTATGGATAAGTACGCCCTATCCCTGAACTGGTAAGCTGGCAGTTTCTCACGACAGAGCAGATTGACTGGAAACTATAATCGAAATGACATATGTTCACCCGAACACCCTCGCCTCGGCGGGGAAGACCCCTGGTCGCCATCTGGTCTCTTCCTCTTAGGTGAACCCTTCATAGTATGATTGTTATTGTTTCATTGCTGGTTCTGACTTGGGCCATGTCGTGCTCCCCTGTTGGGAACATTGAGTTGAAGGTTGGGGAGGAGGGGGGCAGGGTGATGTGCCACGGCAGGTTTGGGCTGCTGATGTGGGAGGGGGGATGTAAGGGTAGGAGAATTCTGGGATGGGGAGGGGGGCAAATTCGTCACACAGCAAATTGGGGTTGCTATTATGGGAAGAGGAAGGGAATGGACACTGTTCTCTATGTTTTTGTTATTTTGGCACTTGATACGATTTCACTGCTTGTCATATCATCATGTAGCTACACACAACACAGCCCGTCATGCCTTCTTCCATCACGACTATGACAGAGACCCGTCCCACTACGCTAAAATATAACTTTTTATCGTGGAATGTACGCAGGTTGGGAGACCCCCGGAAACGCCATCATATTCTTGCATATCTTGACCGGCACGGTGTCCACTGTGCTATGCTGCAAGAAACACATCTAGCTCCCAATTCCTCTCCCACCTTCACTGTCCGCTGGGCAGCCCACAGAGGATTTTCTTGTTATTCCTCGTATGCTCGGGGTACTGCTGTACTGGTGAGACACACACTCCCGTACACCCCCATAGGGTCCTATGCAGATCCTCTGGGGAGGTATAATCTGCCGTGGGACTGGCTGCTGGGGCAGTCCATCACCATGGTGTCATGCTATGGCCCAAATTCAGATGACCCGGAGTTTTTTAGAGTGTTATGGGGTAGGATACAAGATTTGGACACCACACACCTGGTTTGGGGAGGAGATTTTAATGTTACGCTGAACCCTAATCTAGACAGGTCGCACCCACAGTTACATCATTACACAGCTGCGCGGCGCAACCTCGGATACATTGTGGAGGAAAATGGCCTTGCGGACCCATGGAGAACTCACAACCCAGCGACACGACAGGGCTCATGCCTCCTGGTCGCGCATAGATTACTGGCTGGTTGATAAAGGTTTAGCGACTTGGGTGTCCCACACCTCCTACTTATCACGCACATATTCTGACCATTCTCCAATTCTGCTTACGCTCACTATGCCGCAAGAGGAACCCCCATATTTGGCATGGCACCTTAACCCGCAATCCTTACTTGACCCTGTCTTCAAGGACGAGGTCGAACAGGAAATTTCGGACTTCTTCCTTCGAAACACCGGGTCTGTCCCCTTATATTCTACCATATGGGAGGCTTTTAAAGTCGACATGCGGGGCATTTGTATTGCAAAGAGCAGCGGGGTCTTAAGAGATATAAGGAATACACTCCACAAATTGGATATGGAACTGAAAAAAACTGAGTCTGATCTCCAGTCTGCGCCCTCCCCCACACTGCAGGCGCAAAATAGAGAACTACCAAGAAACCGCAGAGCGGGAGTGTAAATTTAGGGGGAAATACCACAAAGCTCGGTGGTATGGGGTAGGCGAAAGACCCGGCAAAGCGCTGGCCTCCACTGTCCGCCCCCCCCCCGGTTTACCAATACAATATTGGAAATTGAAGACGAAGATGGACTGTTGCGTAGAAACTCCTCTGACATTCTAGCGGCATTTCGGCAATTTTATAAAAGCCTATACTCCACCCACTGTCACACCCCAGTTGATTTTGAATCCTTTTTTGACAACACTGCCATAGCCTGGTTAGGAAATGGCCAAAGAGACTTCCTAGTGGCCCACCATGAGGATGATGAAATTATCTCGGCTATCATGCAGTTACAATCCGGCAAGGCCCCGGGGCCTGACGGCCTTCCTGACGAATTCTATAAAGCATATAAACATCTCCTTATTCCAATACTACTGCATGTATTCGAGGAGGCCCGTGAACCTGGCATCCTGCCCTGCACAATGCGAGAGGCCCTTATTATGTCATTACCTCAAATAAATCGCCCACCCAACTGGATTCCTACTGACCCCTCTCTCTTATAAATGTAGACGCCAAAATCCTCGCCAAACTAATTGCCAACCGCATTAGCCCCCTTATGCCACTTCTGGTCCTCCCGGACCAGTCAGGCTTTGTCCCAACCAGAAGCACTGCCCACAACCTGAGGACACTATTCGCCTTACTTCAGGACATTGACCCAGAGGAGAACGCGGCTGCCATATTTCTTGATGCCACCAAAGCATTTGACTCCCTAGAATGGGATTACCTGTCCTTTGTGCTGGTGCGCATGGGCTTCCCTCCCCCATTCCTGGCTTGGGTTAACTTTTTGTACTCTGGTCTGCGCGTCACTGTGATGGTGAATGGATTGCGCTCTTCCTCTTTCCCGCTGGCGAGAGGCACCAGACAGGGGTGCCCTCTTTCCGCCTATTATTCGCATTGGCCACTGAACCCCTTGCCGCTATAATCAGACAACACCATCGGGACTACGCTATTGTCTACCCATTGCGGCAGATCCTTATATCACTATACGCCGACGACATCACTCTATATCTACGACACCCTGACGTCAGTTTGAACGCCATATTGTGCTTACTTATCCTGTTTGGGCAACTATCAAGGGTTAACATCAATTGGTCCAAGTCTCAAATGTACCCACTTACTGACTCTATTACGAAGTTCGCTCCAGACTTCGCCCTCAAATGGTGCGAGGACACTCTCACCTATCTGGGCATCACTGTGTCCCGATGGCGAGATGAACTCATGTCAGCTAACTACGGGCCCGCATTAGACTCAATCACCAACAAGATCACGCAATGGATTGCACTACCTCTGTCAATGGCTGGCAGAGCCTCCTTAATCAAGATGGTCATCCTACCTAAACTCCTATACTTATTTGTTAACATTCCCTACGCCCCCAGCCGTCACTTCTTCTCTGCCATGAGGACCCAACTGATAAGACTAGTTTGGGGTGGGAAGAAGGCCAGACTCAAATGAGATACACGTATGCGCCCTTACAAGATGGGAGATTTCTACATACCGGACATCGAATTATACTTCAACTGTGCACAGGCACACTTTGCCACATACTGGATGAAGCCTCCCCCTATATGCCTCACCTGGCAATCGAACATGATTACATGCGCCCCACTCCTAGCACCGCATACATCAGCGTCTCTTCGGTCCCTAGGCACACGTTAGCAACCACTGTCCAAAGCACAGTTAGAGCATGGCATGATCTAGCTAAATTGACCAATTGTGCACCTATATATTCTCCCCTCTTCCCCCTACATGGATGACAAGATCTCCCTGTTACACAGGAGGGAGGATGTCGACAACTCCTCCGTAAACTCTCGATACATAACTGGGGACACCTATACACTGGAGGCAAATTTAGAACTAGCGAGGAATTCTTTAAAGACGTCGAACCTACTCTCTTGGACCGCTTTTACTACATCAGGCTCCGGCAAGACATGAGAGCTGCCACACCCTCTTATCCTTTGGAGCCCCCAGTGATGCTCCCGATACATGTCCTACTACAACAAGAAGCCCCTGCACATGTACTGTCGACCTTATACCGCACTGTTCAAACCAATGTGGAATATGGCCCACCACTGGCCCTGGGCAGATGGGGGGAGGAACTCGGTCAACTCCTAACCGATGACCAATGGGCATACTGCTGTGCCTAGACGGGTGAAATCTCCTCAAACAGCAGGTTCCGGATGATACACTATAAATACCTACATCGCTTATATTATACACCAAAAAGACTACACAAGCTGAAACTCCGGGATAACGATCGCTGCGACCGTTGTGGTGGGGAGGGTGCTGACTTCCGTCATCTGGCCTGGGACTGTCAGCCTATACAACGCTCCTGGGGAAGTGCGTGCCTCATTATATCTCATGACTGGCTTGCACGTACCCACCGACCCACTCACTGCCCTACTGGGATACACTGAATCTATTGCTGCTAAAATGCGAAGTACACCTTCATGGCGCTATTACTCGCCAAAAGGAGAGTCGCATGCAGATGGGGGAGGGGAAGAGCGCCGAAATTTAAGGACTGGCTCCAGGACTTAATATATTGCCAGGAGCAACTACATACTTATGCAGAACTTCAACCCCCCTCATCACGACCAAGAGATATATGGAGTCTGCTGCAAATCTATTTAATGGAACTCGCTGCAGATCACAGCGCGCAAACCTCATAATGCGTATCACCCTCTCCCTGATGGTCTCCCCCAGTAAAACACCCACCTCTCTTGCACTAACAGCGATGGGGCGATGAATGTCATAGCTACAATATTCACGGGCTGAAACATCTCCTTCTCATGATCATGAATATTTCCCTTTTTGTTAGTACAAGTGTCATACCAGTGAAATTGGATATTATCCTTTACAAGATGCCTTAGTTGTATGTTAATGATATCAATAATATATATGAATGTAATGATAACTCTGCCCTTATAACCCACCACTCCCACTAACGTGGCCGGCCCATAGGGGTTGTAGGCGGCTTGCTGTGTACTCCCCTACCCCCGACACCCATCCGTCCTATATAATTGACTTGTCGCTATGCCGGCCAAGATGCGGTTGTGGTTTTTGGGGGGAAAAAAAGAAAAAACTATGGCCAAGGGTCATGTTCAGGGAGATGATATGCATGAAGCCCTTGTTACCACCATGATTGCGTTCAGAGACAAAACGTTTTTCCACCATCTCCGAATGACAAAGCTATGCTTATGAGAGAGACAGCTCCCGTCTTTATCCGTGCAGTGCTCGCCAATAACCAGGGTGTTGGAGCAACCCCAGCCCACTGGCGTAGGATGTGGGTGCATGTCCCATGGAAAAGACCAGATGTTCTTTAATTGAAATCCCAATTACCAGACCCTCGTAAGAATCCAGCTCTTTACTATCAGGAATTAGGTCAGATTGTTCCTATGGTGTCCTTACCTTAGAGTATATTGACTTATTATTCGGGTCAGTAGTACCACCCAACATATGGGACAAAATACGCCATGCCAACCATAATGCCGCTTTGCATGGTGACTTGACCGACTTTGAGAGGATGGAGAAGGACAGAGAGGGAGGGACTAAGCCTGATCCGGCTATTCTGGCTCTCCCAGGCCATCTGTTGCAACTCACGAAGACCCTTTTGCCCGAAATAGCTGTTAATTGGGATAAGATAAATGCATGTAAACAATGTAAGGATGAGTCTGTTGCTGATTTTTTCACCCGCTTCGAAACTGAGTACAAAAGTAACAGTGGATTGGACGGTAGAGCCCCTGGCTCGGGCTCAGTGTTTATTGATAAATTTGCATCTAATTTATTACTGGATCTCTCTGCCCGCCTCAAGAAGGTTGAGAGTACGTGGTCAGCTCAGACTATGGCAGGCATCCTTGCCATGGCCCAATATCATGAGAATAGAGAGAATGAAGATAAAGACAGAGAGGTTTGGAAGAACAAGGACCTTAAAACGAAAGTTTTGTTACAACAAGTTTATCCACCCCGGGGACAAAATGCTAGAGGCCAAGGTCCGCCTTCGGACAGATTCCAGAGGCTGCCCCAATGACCACTTCAGTCTCCTTTACAGAAGTCCATCAGTTCAGCAGGTCCCGTTGATAAAGACCAGTGTGCCTACTGTAAGGCTTATGGCCACTGGGTTAGTGAATGCCCGGTATTAGCCCAGAATATTCAGTCAGGAAAAACTAGGCCCCGAACGCAAAGGGAAGGAAATATAGGACCTCCTAGGGAGAGGCGTGCACCAGATCCTAATGTTCGACCCCGTATGGGTCCGCCTCAGGGTACAGTTAACAGATTTGACAACGGGTATGAGGCCACTAGGACATACTTTAACGATGATTATGATGAGACCGATGAGACAGGTTTCTACCAGTCATAGGAAAGCCAGGAAAGGGGTAATGTAAGAGTGCCGATTCCTGTGGATCAGCGAGGTCCTTATGTCCGGATTTCAGTTGCAGGGGATAAAAAGAAGTTTCTCCTAGACACCGGGGCTACTAGATCCTCTGTTGCGCACACCTTGATACCAGAGGCACCCTTTTCTGGCTCTCTCAATGTCTCTGTGGGTTTTTCTGGGGTCCCTGTCACCAACCCCGCCTCGAAGCCTCTCCCGCTGGATCTCGGTCCAGCTCATATGGATGCTCCTTTGATTCTCACAACGGGATGTAGTGAAAATTTGCTGGGTATGGATTTGTTAAAGGCTTTACATGCTACCATTTCTTGTAGTCCTGATGGCGTATCCCTTACCATATCACCAGATTCCTCTGCCACTATGTTCCTCTCTGGACCCTCCCTCCCGTTCTGCAGGTCTTACTCTCATCACTTTGGGCCACTTCTGACACTAATGTAGGACTTCTCGACATTGCACCGCATACTGTCCGTATCCAGCATGGTGCTCAACTGCCCCAGCTTTGCCAGTTTCGCCTTCCCCAAGAAGGTAAGGCTGCCCTATTATCTATAATATCAGATCTCATGAAGACGGGAGTTGTTGAGGAGACACATGGTAATGAGTGTAACAGCCCAATTATTCCAGTTCTTAAAAAATGTATTGATCCCTCTCCCACGGCACCCAAAATGTATCAGTTTGTCATCGATCTGCGGGCTCTCAACAATATTACGGTCTCACAGTATCCCGTTGTCCCTGATATCACAGCCCTCTTGACCATGGTCCCAGCGACCGCCACTCATTTTTCTGTTATTGACCTAAAGAATGCGTTTTTCAGCATTCCCATAAATCCGGACAGTAGACATCTCTTGGATTGCTCCCTTGGACGGCGGAGTTTGCGGTCCTGCCGCGCCCCCCCAAAGTTTTACTGAAAGCCCCAGCATCTATAGTCAGGCTCTCAAGAATCAGTTGGACTCCCTGACACTCCCAGCAGGAGCCACTCAATTGCAATATGTAGATGACCTCTTAATTGCAGCCACGTCTGCTCCACTTTGTGAACAAGCAACAGTACGTCTGCTTCACCTCCTTGCCTGCCACAATCATAAGGTTTCCTTGAACAAATTGCAATTTTGTCTAGAGAAAGTGACCTACCTCGGCCACCTCCTCTCGAAGGAGGGAAGATAACTTACCGCTGACCAAGTGTCCCTTATTACCTCCATGCCTCCCCCTTTGACACAGAAACAAGTACGTGCCTTTATAGGCCTCACTTCCTATTGCAGACAATGGATCCCTAACTTCTCGGCCATTGTCAAACCTCTTTTAACTCTCACTACTAAAGATATGCCAGAAAGAGGTTTTCCATGGCCAACTGAGCATGTGGCTGCCTTTCAGACACTCAAAGATGCCTTATGTACAGCTCCAGTGTTAGGCACCCCAGACTATGGCAAACAATTTTTCCTTTTTGTCCATGAGACACATGGCTGCATTTGCGTGGCCTTAACTCAGATTTTTGGAGACAAACATCGCCCTTGTGTTTATTTCTCGGCTACACTTGACCCAGTAGCCTGAGCCCTACCTGGATGTTTACGCCCAACTGCTGCTGCTGCACTTATGGTCCGCCAGAGCGCAGGTATTGTTATGTCTTCACCCTTGACCTTAATGGTCCCACATGCAGTAGATACCTTGCTCAACAACACCAAGACACAACACCTTACCAGTGCACGATTTACAGGTTATGAGCTCACTCTTTTTTCCAGTCACATTGACATTAGGAGATGTAATATTCTAAACCCAGCTACACTACTTCCTACTGAGACACAAGGGAAACATTCTGACCCTCATGACTGCATATTACGGACTGAAGAAGAGACAAAGGGTTGTGTGGACCTACAAGACACCCCCCTAACAGACGCTGAGGGAACACTATACATAGATGGTTCATGTCTTAAAAGATCGGCTGGAACTACATCTGATGCATATGCCCTCACCACTCTTGTTACAGTAGTTGAGACAGCTCAAATTCCACAGGCATCGGCCCAAGCGGCTGAATTAATGGCCTTGACACGGGCTTGTGAAATCAGTAAAAACATGATTGTTAATATCTATACGGACAGTCAGTACGCCTTTGGGGTGGCTCACAATTTTGGTAGACTCTGGAAAGAAAGACATTTTCTCACCTCACGTGGGACCAGAATACAGCATGGCCCTCTGATACACAGACTTCTAGGCGCCTTGACATTACCTAGAAAAGTTCCAGTGATTAAATGTAAAACCCACCAGAAAGTGACTAATGATGTAGGGGAAGGCAATGCCCTTGCAGACCAAACAGCAAGACAGACTGCTCTAAGTAAATCAGATGGAATGTTTGTTTCAGGACCAGCCAGCTGGTTGGTGGAAGGAGGAATGTTGGAAAATACACTAGTCAGAGTGTGGTCGAGATTCAATCTCATGCCACTGCAAAAGAACTGCACACATGAGAGGAACATCTGGAAGAGAAAAGGATAGAGGGATGTTGGGTGCATATATCTGAAGGGAGGCAATGGATGTTACCAGACAGTCATGTCTCCCCAGTTGTCACTATGGCCCATGGCCTTGCCCATATCAGTGCAAAGGGAATATGCAAGTTACTGTAGCCAACATGGTATAATGAAAAAATGCCCCTATATGCTGACCGAGTGGTTAAGTCATGTATGATCTGCCTTATGCACAATCCAGGAAAAGGTACAGGTACCCCCGCTGGTGGCTTCTCCCCACCTACGTTTCCTTTCGAGGACATCCAGATGGATTATATCCACATGGATAGGTGTGGGAATTTGAAATATGTCCTTGTAGTGGTCTGTGCCTTCAGCAGATGGGTGGAGGCCTACCCTACCAAGGATTGCACAGCTATTACAACGGCCAAAGATTTGTTGAAAGAATACTTTCCCTGATTTGGGTTGCCCCGTTTGATTTGGAGTGACAATGGCCAACATTTTACAGCCAATGTGGTCCAGTTTGTGTGTTCCGGGCTTGATGTCAGACAAAGTTTCATGCTGCTAATCGGCCCCAGTCAGCCGGATTGGTGGGGAAATACAATGGGGTAATTAAATTAAAATTGGCCAAAATAGTGGTGGAAACAGGCGTTACCTGGGTAGATGCCCTACCCCTTGCTCTCTTGTCAGTAAGGACGACTGCCCACTCAAGGATATGATTATCTCGCTACGAATTGGTATTCGGTAGACCAGCTAATGTATGTGGCTTACCAAGGCCAAAGAAATTGTCTGATGTTGAGTTCCCAGTATTGACTGACTACCTGTACCAGTTAACCGATTCATTTCGTACTCTTTATCATCAGGTACACGCTGCTATCCCCAACAAGAGCGAAGGCCCAGGTCACACCATTCAACCAGGTGACTGGGTGGTGATCTGAAATTTACAGCGTACCAAGTGTCTGGAGCCCCGCTGGTCGCACCCCCGACAGGTTCTTCTGGCCAACCGCACTGCTGTAAAAGTGGAAGGGAGAAAGAACAGGATACATGCTACCCATTGTAAAAGGGTGCCTCTCCCCCTCCCATATGACCAATGGGTGAATGAAAGACTGCCAGATTGCGACACATAAGTAGTACCGATCTTTGTCCCTTTCAGTGATGTTCAGCTTCATTATACCACTATGGAAGTCGAAACTGATTGAATCTTAGGGGATCCAGTCATCCCTCCTCTGCAGGACCAGAGGAAGGAACAAGAAGCTATCTTTCCAGACCACTCCATACCTTCTTCCACTCGCTACAACTTGAGACCAAGAAAGGGGGCTGGCCCTTGACTCTGTCTGGTGTCTAATAGGCTGTAGGGCTGTGATATCTCCGGCTGAGACCAGTGCTGGTATGCTGGACCAATGAGAAGTCTGTAGGACTCTTGGTATCCACATCCAGTGAAGCAACCACCAATCACAGACAGCCGCTAATGACAACAGGCTGAGCACAATGGCAGCGGTCCCAGGGTCTAAAGCGCACAAGAAATATGTCAAACTTCTGAACAATAAATGCTTCCTTTCCACGATAGTTATACTTTTTGCTCTCCTCATCCTGCTGGTTGTGGGTTGGTTTCTGTTACTGACCTCTCCCCCAGCTCCTCTGGCTACGACACCGACACCTGCAGAACATCTACACGCCACCTTGTCACCCCATGAACTACCACGACGCCTGGAATTCATGAACAATACTTTTGTACAATTATTGCACCAGCATCAGCTTGTGATTAATACCTCGAACTGTTGGGTATGTGGGCTCATGCTACACTCTATGACACACACTCTCCCCTATTTCGTCTATCAATTTTCTGTTTTTGGGTCCTGTCTGGCTTGGAGGATGCTCATCACCGATGCATATACGATCAATGGAACAACGAGCTCCATCATTGGTGATTTTTATGACACTTTCACCCGAAACAGAACAGGCAATGTCAGTAATCCTTTCTGCCCTACTACGACATCTGACATCTTGAACATCTCTCGTGCTGAACGCAATTAGATGGTTGTGTTCAACACCTCAAGTAGAATAATCTTCTCCCGCTTTCGGTCCAGACACAAAGTTCCCACCAAATTGCAGGCTTTCAATGTGATCAACACGCATGGCCATGGGTGCATAAAAGAACTGGGGACCCGGGAGGTAGGAGTCAGTGACTGCGCAATAGTCCGTACACTGAATATTACCTCACCACCACTCCTAATCGCTTCTCCAAATACCTATTTTATTTGTGGACAGTCTGCTTAAAGCTGGCTTCCAGGAAATTGGTCAGGTGTGTGTTATTTGGCCTTTCTTCTTCCCCCTACCTTTACTGCTGTTGGGATACATCACTTGACCAATCCCCACCTCCACCATCGGATGGCTAGGGGAATAATTGAGGCAGATGACACTGCAGGACAGGAGGCGGGGGACTTCTTCAAAGGTTTCCTGCCGTTCTTTGGTCCTATGGTCAACAGCCGCAACATACGACACCTTACCCAAGTGGTGGAGGCAACCATTAATGAAACAGCAGGGGCATTGGGCAACATCACCGCAGAGCTTCAGGCGGTCCGCCTGATGACACTACAACATCGAATGGTACTTGACATCATCCTTGCTGACCATGGTGGTGTATGTAAACTAATCGGCTCCAGCTACTGCATTTACATAACTGATAACGCTCCATCAGTCTATCAAGCTATCCAACGTCTGCATAAACTTTCCTCTGAGATTCATCAACAACAAGATGACTGGTCCCTCATGGGCTGGATTTGGGGCCTCCTTTCAAGATGGGTATGGGGATCCTCATTTTTTTTGCCTGAGGAACAGCAGTCATCATCTCATGCTGCCTGTGTATCCAGTGCTTGCCTATGCTTTGTGCTATGTGTGCACAGGCCCTTAAAAGTTCCCCGGTCAGTATACGTGACACCAACGTAAGGATAATGCTTCAACAAGAGATTGGTGACCTAATGCAGATAGACATTTCCTAAGAACATGTTTTGCCACTCAATGGCAAAAGGAGGGTCTGAAGAAAATAAGTTTCTAATAGGTCCTATTAATTTCCTTACATTCCTCCATTTCTTGCCATCTCGTGACAAAACCCTGCCTACAGCCTCCATTTTTGATGACGCTAAAAAAAAACATCACATACCCAAGCCCCCTGTTCTTTGCAGTTACCTAATTCATCAACAGAAAGCCATGAGACACCTATGCCCTGTGTAAACAAGCTTGTTTTTCATCTTCTGCTCCCTGCTTGGTAAACATTCTTGACGCCGTGATCAGGTCATCTGGACAATTGTCTGACTGACCGAGCTTTGATCAAGCTGATTGAACAATGGTCTGACTGACCGAGCCTTGATCAAGCTGATTGAACAATGGTCTGAATGCCGACTATTGATCAAGGTGATTGAACAATGGTCTGAATGCCGATCCTTGATCAGGTCATCAACTACAAACACCGCCTTGATCAGGTCATCAACTACAAACACCGCCCTGATTGAACAATGGACTGAATGCCAAAAGAGTGGAATAAAAATGTATATAAGGCTTGTTCGCTGTGGAGTAAAGCAGCAGCCTCCTGGGTTTTGTCTCTGACTAGCTTGCAACTCTGTTCCACAGCCCGGGCTATTGTAATTATATAAGGAGGGTAAGAGTAGACGCAGGTGATCCGGCACCGCCAAGCCCCTACTCCTCCTTGAGGTGGGCTTTTCTTGGTTCTACACGATGGTCAAAAAAGCGCCCAGTTTCTTTGCGAAAGCCTCTGTTCCATATGCCAAGGTTCAGTTAAGTTTAGCTGCGACTATTTAAAGTAGTGGCTCAAATGTATAAGGTTTTGTGCTTTTGAAGCTCGTTCGAAAAGCTGATTGTAGAGAAGCCAATTTCGGATTTAAGAAATTTAAATGTAGTAAGTGGACTCCCTGGTCATCCAGCCAACACCCCAGATATTTGTATTTATTTGAAATGATCAGACAATGGTTATTAAGATGCCAGTAGCCTCGTTTTATCCTTTTTCCTGTCAAAGACCACAATATTTGTTTTTTAATAGTTAATTGCCAAACAATTCGAGTTACAGTGATTATTTATAGTGTTTAACAGTCTTGGGAGCCCAATCGGGGTTTGGCTTAAATGAACAGTATCATCAGCATAAAGAAGCAAGGTGATAGGCTGCTTCTCCAATTTTGTGTGTTGTTAATTATTGAATTTAGTTCTGGTACTAGTGTGCACATAAATAGATTTAATAAAGTCGGAGCTAATACGCACCCCCCCTGCTTGACGCCTTGTTCGATGTTTATTTTGGATGAGACTGCGGTGTTATAGCCCAATTTAACCCTGACCCAAGTATCTGAGTAGAGCAGCAATATGCCTCAAAAAAGAGGGTCCGGAATTCTCCAGGCTTTTAGCTTTCACCATAAAAGTTGGTTTTTGCCATGGTCGAATGCCTTGCTGTAATCTAAGAAACAGCAATAAAGCTGCCTTATTTGTTTTACTGCAAGCATCCATAAAGCTATGAGGTTGTCGGCTGTGTCAGAGAGTGGTATAAAGCCAGTTTGATTAAATGACAGCATGTTATTTGTAACTGCCCATGCTTCCAGATCCTGCAGTAAATGTGACGCAAAATATTTTGCCTCAATGTCAAGCACTGCGATATATCCGTTGATCTCAGGGAGCGAAACTAAGCTCTTTTAATAAATAGGGTGTGAGATCGAGCCTTGCCAAGATGATGGCGTTGTTTCATTGATAACGCGGTGCTTAAACAGATTTTCCAGCGCACCAGACCAGTGTAAACTTCTGCTGGAATACCGTTGGGGCCGGGGGTACTGTTGGCTCTACTTTTCCAGATCAGGGGCCAGATGTAGGTAATTCTATTTTACCGACTCATAAATACCGAATTTTACCGATTCGGTATTTATGAATCGGTAAAATAGAAGGAGGGAGATGTAGGTAAAATCTGTATTTGATTTACCAATTCTGTAAAAATCGGTATTTACCGAATCGGTAAATACCGATTCGGTATTGCCCATTGATTCCTATGGGCCTTGAAGCCCATAGGAATCAATGGGCAATACCGAATCGATATTTACCGATTCGGTAAATACCGAATCCTGCAAGGGTGCAGGGGGTGTCACTTTGACACCCTCTAGCACCCCGAATACAGGCACGTGTAACATGTGGCACACATGCATGCCCTAAGGGCATGTCTGTGTGTCACATTGCACAGTGTGCATGCACAGATGTGCATGCACACCTGGATTCGGTATTATACCACACAATAGGATTGTGTGGTAAAATACCGACTCTAAAGGGCCTGTGGCACTCTCAGGAGTGTCACCTACATTTTGATTTACCGAATCGTTAAAATTACCGATTCGGTATTTTACAGAATCGGTAAATTTACAGAATCGGTAAATTTACCGATTCTGTAAAATATTGGCCCCTACATGCCAATTCCTAAATACCGGTCGGTAACGGCCGAAATCGGCCGTTACCTACCGGTATTTGGGCTCCTACATCTGGCCCCAGATCTGCTATTCTCCTTGCATTGAAGGTGGTCGCATATTTGCAAAGTTGTGGTTCTGTTGCTGCTTGATTCTGCTGCTCAGTTATTTGCTTTCCTGAAGGTGATTGTTGACTATCGACCGTGGAGCAATCACTAGGGGGTAACTGCTTCCTAATGGAGAGAGACAGTAAGCAGCCTAATCTGGTTGCTGAAAAGGGAAATTGCAGAGTGAAGTTTTGTTTATTGTAAAGGTTGGGTACCGATGAAGGTGGGGGAATTTCTCCTATTGGAAAAAGCAAGCGAGCATGCACACGTTTTGATTAGACTTGAATGTTTCTGGTATGTGTGTGCAGACAAGAACATATGTGTGTGTTTGCATGCATGAAGTAGATCATGTGATGTGTCCACTCTTCCTTGGCCTGTTGATGTCGACTCCTGTTATAATGTTGAACATAATGATGGTAATTCTTATCATATTGTGGGCATCCATGACATAATGGTACCTTTACATTGTAAACTGGTAGTCCTGGTATACAGACAATAATTCTTGCTAATCTATGGGTACACCGGCCTGCTAATCTCTCTAGTGGGTGTAATGCTGGCCATGCTACATTATGGGCATCCATTGCCTGATAAAATGATAAATAAGCATGCAATGTAGAATATAGCAGTGTGTCCTAGTAGTACATGTGTGCATTTGATGAAACTCGCAGTGCACGTGATGAAACTCGCACACTTCTGTTTGGGCACCAAAGATATTTACCAAAAAAAACTGGTATTGAAAGAAATAAATTCATTTTTTCATGGACTAATAAGCTTTTGTTTTGTTAAATTGACTTTCTTTTTCAGAAATGAAAAACTTGCATTTGAGTGCAAAATGTGTTCATTTTTGTATATCGTGCAATGAAAAGTTGACAACATTATTGCATTTTCAATTATAGATACACATCAACTGGAATAAGGACACAGATTGCTTATTCTCATGAATGCCAGCATCTTTCTTTTTGAGAAGAAAGAGAGGGAGAGAGAGAAAGAGAGAGAGAGTGGTTTGTGTGTGTAGTTTAATTTGCCATTAATAAGAACTGGTTTGTAGGAGGATAATACTGACTCATGAGAGGTGATGCCTGGACTGGGTCATGATTCTCCTCCCCTCCTTCAACAATGGTGATAAATAGAAATCATTATCTTCAAATATCGGTCTGCAATACACTGATAAGTGACATCTTTCATCAGAATTTTAACCGATTGACGTTGCACTTGATTTGTGGGCACTGGGAGTGATTGGTCAGTGTGGAATTTTTACTAAACCAATTCATAGATGCAACTTCCATTTGTGCAGCAGACCCAGTGAACAGGGCTACAGAGGCGTGGGAGCCCACTGAACTCTAATTATTGCTGTATGTATTAATTGAAACAGCAGCCAGGGGGCCCATTTCCTACCTTGCACTAGGGCCAATAAAAATTGGCTACACTGTTGAACCCTATTGTTGGTCACTGATTAGGTCCTAGCACATACACTGGGGCCCACAGCAGTGACCTGGTACTAATGTCTTTCTGTTCCAAACATTTTCTCTATCAGGTTTGTGCCCTCACAGAAACAATGTTAAACCATACCCAGCGTGCACTGAGACTTTTGGCCAAAGTAGTTTTAATACACACCATATGGCATATATTTTACTCTTGCATTCCTTCTGACCTCTATCTTTTAATGTATCCAGTTATTATCAATGTTACTGAGCCACTGTATTTTGAAATGTGAGGTTGACAACATTCTTTTCAAACAATCTTTGAGGGAAAAATATACAAATCTTCTGTAAAGTACTTTTCAAATGTATCCCATTTTAATTAATGTATTTGAGTGTTCCAGTGCACTTTGTGATGTTCCACATGGCCCCACAAAAAAGATCGAAACACCCTGGAAATCTATCTTCATCTTTGCGAGTTTTGACCAAGTTTACTGACCCATAGTAGTATATGCGCAAACACTGGAGATTAAAGTTCCCATCTATTACCTGAGGGAACCTCATAGTCCTCTTGGAAACGTATTTAAGTTTTGTTCAGTTTTGACTTACATGCTGTGACACACAATTGTCACCCACTTTCATCTCTGTGAATAACAGCTTAAAAAATGAATTTTTAAGTCACTACAGCACTCTCTCAAACCACAACCAATCTGAACCTCCTCCCCGAACACTTACTTGCCTTTAGCGGGGACCATGCCCCCCCAAAAATATACTGCTGGCTATGGCCCTGTATGTCCTGATTGGCTATATGTTCCTAACTCATGTGGCATTAGACTTTATGGTGTTTTAGGAGTGCGCATACCCCCTTCAGCCATGTGTGCTTTATTGGGGCTAATTTGCCATGACCATTGTAGTGTCACTGCACCTATCTGCGGAATTGATCTAAGGTTTCCTGTTTGTGCGTTTATCTACCGGCTATGTACTATCCCACCTGTGACCTATCAATCACTTACCTAAGTCTCAGTGCTTGCCTGACTACGCATTTGCAAGGCAGGATTGATGTGGCGTTCACAACGGACAAATTCGTTAAGAAAGATGCAATTTTGTTCTCATAAATTAAAGTGTCCTTTTTTCATATTATCATCAACTTTTTCCACATTAACAGGAAAACAAAGTTTTGCCTTGTCTAGTGCAATTTCTACATTATCTTAAATGTAATTTAATGACAATAATGCGTAGTGGTAAACACCCCTTACGATGCATCCCTCACCCCACATGTTGTTACAACACAATTGTTACAACAACCGTGTTGTAAAAACATATACCATTACCCCGCAAGTCGTTACAACGAATTGCGGAGGGGGGAGAAGGTGTTGGATTTGAAATCCAACACCTTCCGTACTGACCGCACAGACGGGAGTTGGAATAGTAAATTATACTATTCCAACATCCAGCGCCCCCCTCCGCAAGTCGTTGTTACGACTTGTGGGGTAATGGTATGCGTTGTTACAATGCTGTTGTTGTAACAACCGCATTGTAACAACATGCAAAGTGAGGGAAAGCGAGAAAAAGAGCCCTATTCATGTGTAGTGCATTTGTTAATAATTCAATAGCTTGTGAAAATTATGTAAACCCACCTGTATGAACACTCTTGTATTTTTTGACTGATATAAATTTTGTGTACATATCCATTATCATGAAGCCAGCTTGCATCACATAAAAACAAATAATGCTATTATACAGGTGTGTCTCTTGAAATTTCTTAAACTACCACAATACACACATATGCATTACACATTCGTATAATATTGCTTGTAAGAGTGATTTGAAAAATGTATGAGTCCAGAGCTAGCATCAAAAGATAATTCAAAAGGTAACAAGTAAAAAAGAAGCCTACCTTCCATTCCGGCGATGACAGGGTTGATTTTCTTCGTGATCAAGTAGCAGCAGCAATGGCAGGACTTGGCAATTGGGTCCATCATGCATAAGGAAGTTTAAAACAGGAAGAAGGCAAGTTTCTGCCTTATATCGGGCAGCTCCTCCCCCATTAACCAACATGACTGGGCCGCACCCCTCTCCCCCGCGGGCAGTGCTGCCCTTGACACCCTTCCTCCCAGCATGGATAACATGACGCATCAAAAAATATCAAAAAGGGGGAGTGAAGAGGTGGTGCGGAACTGCACCAAGGTGGGCGCGTCCTCCTCTTCTGAAAGTACAAATAATAAACAAGGACCACCTTACGTAGAGTTAGTGTATAACCAGATGTTCATGGAATACACAAAATGCGTTAAAATACCCCTCACACACCAAAAGGGCCCTTGGTGTCATGCTTCATCATTGGGGTCTTCCCGCCCCGGGACGGGGCAGTGCTGCGACAAGTGACTACGCTGGAGCACCTTTTATTTTGATGGTGCTATGTGAGTGAATGGGATTGAGTGTCAGTAGGGTCAGGGGTGATAATAAATAAGTGATGTTAAAAAATACCTGGCCTAGTGGTAGAAAAAACTTTTTAATAAACACTGGCTGGTATTGTTAAAAAAGTGAAGCGGAGAGGTAAAGTGGATTAATGAACTTGTTCTCCTGTGCGGGTCAACATGTTTCGGGGCGTCAAGCCCCTTCGTCAGGACCGGGGACCGATCCCCCTGTCACTCACTAATGTTTTACCACAAAAATAAGGGTGTATGTACTAGGGATAATGATCAATGTGTACAGATAATTTATAATTAAATATCCGTGTTCCTGGCTAAATCAGTAATGCTGATGTAGTAAGCTCAGGATATTTGGAGTCAGTGCCCCATGAACCAAAATCTGGAGCGAAGGGTACAAAGAGGGTCCAAATCAACCCCCAGCACAGCGGTGCTTCCTCCTTCGCCCCCCCCCCCCCCATTGCCCATATATGTACGGGTGCAGACTGAATTTGGTCTGGAACAGGATGTTTTTCATTATATTAATAAAGTGTAATGCTGCCATACTGGGTGGGTGGTGTTTGTGCTGGTTTTCACGTCGTAGTTGTGTTTCTTTACCATTCTATTCTGCCCTGCATTAACTATGGGAGTCCTATGCTTTCGTTACCAGAGTAAATCAAGTTTACTGTTTAGGTGCATTAGCAGAGGAGCTGCGTGTCTGTGCCATGTTTTGCTGCTGGACACGATTGAAGTGCATTGTGCTTAATGCTTGTCTTATAAACTATTAAGCGCAGGGGTCTTAAGGATTTCTAGGGCCTGTCTGCGCAGCCCAATGACAAGGTTGCTTAATCTTCCTCATTCCTCTTTCTGCACCTCGGTCCACTTCTGTTCATATTTATCGTTCTTGCAAGTGCTCTATTCTTCACAGTCCTTTTTCCAATCATCTCTCCCCCCTTATTTCTCCCTATTCTTCCCTTCTCTTGCTATTTCTGAGACCAGCACTGCCCCTTACTCAGTGAAATAAATATTCCTTTACTTGAACTTAATTTCTAATTCTGGAAGGTTAAATACGAACTTGTTTACAGTCCTCTCCCTCTATCACCTTTTTAACAAGTCTGTTTTGTCTTTATTTGCGTTACTAATCATTTATTGATAGATGAGACAGGCCTAAAACAGATTTGAATTGTATTATTCCTGTATATATGTTTTTTTTTTAAAGTATGTTACAAAAGGGAAAATGCCGGTTTTGGATGATTTCCTCAGTTTTCTAACTAGTTGCCCGACGCCCTGCAGCAGCAAGTGCCGAAGGAAGCCGACCCTCCAGCTGAAGCACTGAGAAACGCTGTCTTTTCTCCTGCCGAGAAACCCAGCTCCAGTGTTTCCAGGCTACCCTTGTGGGTTGCTGGGAAATTGAGTCCTGAGAGAGAGATACAAGACCTCCTTCATTCTAAAACCAAGGTACGGAGCTGATTAGACCCTTAAGAGAATTCTTGGAATAGATTATTGGCAAAGAATACTAAACTTAAGCTACACCTCACTTACTTCTTCCCTAGTACTAGACTTAGGTTAGGTAAACCGGGGTAGGCGTATTTTAGAAGCACCAGTTGAGTACTTTTAGTCATTTTATCACTGTATGTATTATATGTTATTTTATATGGCTTAGAAACCATACCATGCTTTTACAGTACTACTTTATAATACTTTTCGTATTATATGCCTTGTACTTTATAACCAGTATTACGATTGTAGCAGTACATTTCTTATGCTTGAGAAAGAAGCCTGTTCAATAAATACTTTTATTGAAAATGCCCGTCTCTCTATTTTCTCAGCACCTCTGATGAAACGAAGCATGCACGATTGACTGAGTAAAATAGTAATCTATTGTTTCCGCGACTCTAGAGATACGTTTCTTATCCTGGGGAAACAAAGTTGTCATGTTTATGCACTTGTCAGAAACTAATCTCTTCTTGTGAATTCGAGAACGTTTCTAGTGACCTCTGAGCTAGCTGGCACTCACAATTAAGTTTAACATATTCGGTAGAGACCTAGTCGACCTCAGTCCTACGTCTAAACTACAGGATATATTATTCCAATAGGCAGAGCCTATTGGGAATATAGGAACTGCACTACACTCTGTTCTAGACACCGCAAAAAACCGACCCAAAGAACTCTTTAATATCATCAGGAACCAAACATCGAAACCTACGACATCCTCAATATTGGCATCCAAAGAACAATGTGACCACTTCACCATCTTTTTCAATGACAAAATTGCCAAGATCGATCTCTCTCTTGGCCCAAATCTCTTCCTCTTCACCGAGATCAAGGCATCTGAAACTAAGGCTAGTGCTTACGTGAACCCCCCAAACACTGGTCCTCCTTCATCCCCATTCAGGAAGCAGAGATAGTCAATCTAATCTCCAATGCTAAACCCTCATCCCACGCCCTAGATCAGCTTTCCCAGTGCCTGGCCAAGGACCTGAAGCTCATCTTAGCCCCACTATGGTGCAAGATCATTAACAGCTCACTGAGCTCTGGAATCGTACCAAACTGCCTTAAAGTAGGCCAAGTCACGCCACTACTGAAAAAACCAGGGCTAGACACTGAGGATATGAACAACTTTAGAGCTGTATCGAACTTACCTCTTCTGTCCAAAATCCTGGAAAGATGTGTACTCCGTCAGCTGACCCAACACCTGGATAACATCAATCTCCTAGACCCCCATCAATTGGGCTTCAGAAAAGGCTGCAGCACTGAAACCACAATCCTCAATGTCATAGACGATCTACACAAGTCACTTGACTCGGACCAATGCTGCCTTCTCATCCTCCTAGACTTATCGGCCGCTTTCGATACAGTCGATCACACTCTGCTCCTCAAGGTCCTACAAGAAAGAGCTGGTCTTGAAAAGACGGGCCTCCACTGGTTCTCTTCCTTTCTCCACAACCGCTCACAAAGAATACAAATTAAAAACTTTGAGTCCGACCCCCACCCCATCAATAGAGGTGTCCCACAAGGGTCAGTGCCCTCCCCTCAGCTTTTCAATATTTACATGGAACCCCTTACCACACTTCTCAGGAACTCCCTTTCCACTTATATCCGGATGATACGCAGCTATATCTGGAAACCACCTCCATTGACGACATCCATAGACTATATGTCACGCTCAAAGAGGTTCAACACAGGCTCACAATCAACCACCTAAAACTCAATCAAGAGAAAACGGAAGTACTCCTCATCTCCAACAGAGACGAAAACCCCCAAATTGTAGAATGGCTCAAAGCCATTGACGCCCTCAATGGTACCCTCACCCCAGCGGACTCGGTAACTGGACATGAAAAAACACATTACAAGATCCGCCAAAAGTGCTTTTCTCAACATGAAACTACTGTATAAAATAAAACCCTTCCCTACCCCCGAAGGACCTTCAACAAGCCACTCAAGCACTGGTGCTCTCCAGAATTGACTATGGAATCGCAACCCTGACCGGGACAGCAAAATCACACCTAGCCCCCTGAAAACAACCTTCAGTGCTGCAACAAGAATGGTCACAGGAACTAAGAAATTCGATCACATCTCTCCCACACTCAGGGAACTTATATGGCTATGTTTTTCTTGGGGTCCCATATGAGGAAAGATTGCTTTAAGCTGACTAGTTTTTTTTGTGCAATCCAGAACGGAATATCATCCAGTCTGATGGGATCCTTACCCATTATTCCATGGATGGTTACTGAACTAATTCAAGGCGTAGGTGCTTGTGGATGTGCAGCTTGAGCAGCGCTTTGTGGGATAGCCGTGATGGTTCTCATAACAAATTATACTAGACATCTATGGAATGTAACTAATTCTCTGTATAGCTCTCACCAGTCGGTAATGTTTGCTATACCTGGATATGGTGTGTATCTGGCTAAGACTAGGCATGTTCCTCCCTCATTGCTGAGGGGACTTAGTTTGACATTTTCAAATATATGAGGTAGGGCGCCTAGAAACCAATTATGTGTTCCTCATAAGTGAGCGAAATTTCTAACTCCGTAAATGCTCTATATTGATTTGGGACTGCTACTTCAGTGTATGTGTGAAAAGTCGTTAAGTTAGCTTTTACTGCCAGGAATGTGACCCATTAATAGAATACTTCTGTTTTGTACGCTTCGTGAACCTCTACCACAAGGTAACATCCACTCTAGTTTGCGGGAGCCCATTCTATAATAACGTTTGTGTTAATGCATGTCTGCAATTAGTTGGTAGAACCACCTGTCCTGGATTAGCCATTGTAGTACTTGTAATTTGTGGAATTCAGAGAGGGTACCTCTGTGGGGTGATCCTTTGAAGGTTCAAGCAAGAACAACCTACATCTAGAAAAGAGAGGTTCTCTACTTAGATGAGAAGCATTTTTCCCTAACACCATGGACATCTCCGGTTAGTAGGTGAGTAGGGTGTTTTGACACACAAAAGAAAAACTACTCAGGAGACCAATTAAATAAATAACCAAGCTAGAATGTTGGTGGTGCCAAGTCGTACGGTTCATACTGTCTCAGTAAAACTGTGCATTTTTTGGAAAACAAAAACATCAAAATTGTGCAAGACTGAGTCCATGCATACCATCAGGATATGTTGGCCTGAGTCCTGCTAGCTCAGAGTTCATCATCTGTATCTCTAACCTAGCAAGGTAACAGGTGGTATGTGCAACCTCAGAACATAAGAATTCTAACTCCCTAAGGAAATTTTGGAAACAGATCTAGAACACTTTAGTTTGATAACTCATGCATGCCCAAAGGTAGACACAAGAAAATCTTGAACTGGCATTTCAATTTTATTAAAAAAACAAGATTCTTGTGTAAAATAACTACGCTGCAATAATCAACAGAATGAAACAAAACAGAGTAATCAGCATCACAAGAATGGTAAAGAAAATAAACAATTCAACAATTGTGCTGTTACATAGATTATATGTTTGCATATAAGTACAATTATATTTGAGCTCCGACCTAACACTCCCTATCCTAGTGTGCCTAGGGTGGGTGAATCTGCCAGAATCTCTGTAGGGTGATCTAACTCCCCAGTTACCTGGGGGTATGTTACATCTGGGAGCCCGTCTTGGTATAGAGCTGGCCACCATCCTTCTCAGGAGGTAAACAGGATTCAACTGGGCTGGAATTCCAGATTGGGTGACCTCGAAAGTGCAAGCAGAATGCTCCTCTAACAAAGGAGTGATGTTGTTTATATAACAAACTTCACTCATGTTGCCAAGTCGAAGTTCCAGTCAGCCTGACAAAGCTGTCGCTGAGTGAACAATAACAGACATCAACATTTTGCACAATGAACGTTAGCTACCGTACAGAATGTTTACGGTTCTGATTATATGCCTATGAAGAAATGTAAATATAAGCAAAAGTAAATTCAGAGAATGTTATCTATACAGGCACGCAAGCAGATTTGTGTGAAACATCAACGCTCAAAAAAGATGACAACTTTAAAATGTGAACATGTAAAATGGTGGTGAATTAGCTCGGGCCTAATGTGACCAAATAACATCAACTCCTTGGATGTAAGATGACTGAAAAGATTCTTAAACTTATGCTAAAAATCTATATTTAATATGAAAGCTAAAATCATAATAGCATCGTGCTTCTTTAATAATAAAATCATACAGAAAGCCAAATTGTATTTAAAAACGCAATAGAAAACTGGTAAGTAAAAAGACTTCATTCTAAAATCAATTTAGTGAAAATAAACATAGCTGAATTAAAAAATCTCAACTGCTCTAAACTGCCAGATTGTTTAAATGTTCCGAAGAGTACACAAAACATTGCTGATCCCATTTTACGAAGACTATTGTTCTAGTGGCACCCCTCTCACCAGCTCCAGGGAACAAGCATGTTCAAATCCAACCGTCTTAGCAGCTGCCTAAGGAGTGACGGCCAGTAGCGCATCCGCAGAGCCAGGCTCCCAGGCACCAGGAGCTGAAGCATCCCAAGAAAGCTCATTATATGCATTTTGAAGCAACGGCAATCACCCAGGGTCTTTGGGGGCCCACCAGTAGTGCAATGTCCGTAGATTGGACTGGTTGCATTCCCAAGCACATATCCAGGGCACACTCGAAAATACACAGCTGACAGCGAAATACGGGCTGCACGCAGTGTAGCCAGAGAGGCCAAAAGGATATGAACCAGTTTTTATTTAGTTCTTGAATCAAGGGTGCGCCAATGGACTGAATCATTATCTCCCGACACAGTAGCACATGTGGTAGTGCCACCCCTATTTGGCCATGTGGAATAACACCTATTGCAAAGCAAATAGAATAAAATCAGTGTGCCAACTTCTAGGAACAGGACAAACGGTAAGCCTCTAAAAATGCTTCCCAGCATGAAGTGTATAAAAGATGGATGAAGAATGGCAGTGGAGGTATCCCTGTGGCGATAGGATCTGTGAAACCTCTCTGACTGCCCCAAAAAGGCTGAAGACTACATATCCTTAGCGGAAGACCAGGTGCATACTCTTGTTGTTGATTATAGCAAGCTCAAGCAAACTGTAACTAGACTGGAACTACATGTGATGCTGAGGCCAGATCATGCTGTAATAACCTCCAATTGGTGGGACTGCCGGAGAGCAAGGAGGATGCGCAACTGGAGACATTCCTAATGGAGTGGTTATGATCGTGGATACCCCCAGGTGCCCTTTTCCCTGTTTTTTGCTGGAACATGCTCAATGTGCTTTGGCGCCCAGACCTTCGCCTGGCACCCCTCCTTGCCCCATTATAATCCACATTCTGAACTTTGCAGACAGAGATTCTATCAAGAGGAGATCCAGAAGAGAAAGGAGGTTCTCTGCAATGCCACAAAAATCCTACTATTCCCAGATTACAACGCCAAGATACAGCAACACAGCCGGTCCTTTATGACGGTAAAACAAAAGTTCAGAGTTATGCAACTATAGTACTCGCTCTATTAGCTGGCCAAACTTAAAGTCACATATTGCAGTGAAAAATACAATTCTTTGAATTACCTGAAAGAGCGAGGAAATGGGTAACGAAGAGGCACGACACCTGGTAACTACAGCGGGGAACCCCTCCCAACTCAGTAACCCACCAGACGACCATTGTTCAACCTCCAGGCTGCCTCCACCCAAGGAGCAAGCAGTGGCGGAGACTTCGGTCACAATGACCTGATGGGGCAGGAGGCACAGACTAAGGTTCCCATAAATCCAGTGGTGACAAGGGGATTACTAAAGGGATGGAGGGCACGAGTGGGGAACCCGAGAGTCAGAGTTGAGGGGAGGATTTAGAGAGCAGTGGGACACAGCAGACTTGACCTAAGGAACTGCCACAGGCAATAACAAGTCTGGCAGATTGTATGACCATTGATCCAATTACATGGCCTAACTGGCCACATACAACCAGAGAGAAGCTTCTTAGTTGGGTTTATGGGTTTCAGTTAGGAAGTATGGGGCGGAAACCGGTTGAGGGAACGAGAAAGGGAGTTTATGTCTAACCACATTACAAGAGGTACGATGTGTTGAGTGGATTGCTGTGAGAAAGTGCCCTTTTTCTGCATGGTTGCCCCCACTTTTTGCTGAATTGCTGATGTACTTTGAGTGTGCCCTGGGCTCCTGCTAATCAGGTAAATGTAAATGTACAGGAATTTATATAGCGCAAATCACCAAGCGGTTTCCAAGCGCTTGCTTAGGGAACCCGTCCTGGTATTCCCCTGTGAGATAACCCCGGCAGGGTATCCGCAAGGTGAAAGCCAGGCATCCCGCCACGAGGGGCCGTTGTGGAGATTAAGCAAGCTATTGCCCAGAGTCGCAGAGTGTGAACCCGTGAATCGAGTAGGCACCGGAGCGAGAATTGTCGAGTCCATGGTCATTTTAGGACTCAAGACCCCGCCGAGCCGGGAATTGAACCCTGGTCCCGGGCTGACCTCTGCTTCCAGGTCTGCCTCCTCTAACCAGTGAGCCACAGGGCCTATGTTCTTTCCCTAAAACTGCATTGAAGCCTAAACCCAATTTGCATCTCTTTCCACAGGTCAGCCCCTGATAAATGGTACCACAGGCACCCAGGGCACTGTGACCATAAAAAGCCTCTATGGGCAGCAGCACTTATTGTGCCACCCTTAGAGGTCCTGTAATCTGACACTCACACACTATCTTTGCACGCTGCATGTCTTGGTGCAGAACAAAGTGAAGAGTCGACATGGCAAGTGGAGAAGTAGGATAGGACAGATATTCCACTCCCAGTGGCACTCGGGCGGCTGGGTGCAGAGTGCTTTTGGGCCGTCGTGCCCCCCAATGTATTTCAATGGGAAAGCTGGATGTTGAACAAAGCCTGCAGGCTCGGGGACAGAGATTCTTCAGGTGCGATCCCCACTTCGAGGGGTAAGTTGGGAAGCTGGAGGTTAGGTAGCCACCCAGGAGTTGGGCACAGGGGGCCGTGGGGCGCCGGTTGCAGGGGTGTCTGAGTGTCAGGAAATCTTACCCTCAGCTGGTCTTGGTTGGAGGGGTCCCTTGTTGAGAGGCTGCAGGCGTCGTCAGGAGCGTCGAGGAGGGTCCTTGGGCTTGGATCTGTGGTCAAAGTCGCCGGGGGTACATCCTCGTGGTCTTTGTTGGTCTAGCGCCAGGAGGCTCTCTTGGGAGCAACAGTTTGCGCTCTATAAAAGTCTAATTTCATTTCATTTAATTTGATCACTCAGGCACAGGCCGGGCTCAGCGGGTGCAGTGTGTGCTGGATTCGCGGTTCCTGGCTGGCACCAGGGGTAGTTGCTGTTTGAGCAGAACCACTGCTCGTGGGAGTCCCAGTCTGTGGATGAACAAGGCAGTCAGGTCCTCTGGGGTTTTCGAGGTTGCTGACCACTGGTGATGCCGGGGTTTAGCAGGATCAGGTTCAAGGAACGACAGGCCTTGTTAGCAGCTGCACGGCAAGTCTTCTTTCTTCTTGTTTCAAAATCAGGATCTGAGAAGGAAGGTTCAGGGTGCCCCTAAATACTAGATTTAGGGGTGTTACAGGTATGGGAAGGTCAGGGACCAATGGGTCTTCCCCCTGAGGTGAGTACACCCCCTATCCTGCCACTCCCCTGTGGGAGGGGGGCAGGAGCCTGTCTCTGATTGTGTGGTATATAAATAAATAATACCGGATCTATTTTTGAATGAATAAATGAATAACAGATAGCTCAATAAATAAGAGTCAAGATTCGAGGTAGTAGGAGTTTTGCAGGTTTAATACAGCATAAGGACAGGAACAGGACAACCTGCATAGGAATAGGATGGCAGGGCCCAGCAGCTGCTGGGGCTGGATCTGGGATGAGCGCGCTAAGGAAGGATAACTTTTTAATAACAGTGCATGAGCATATATACATAACGCAAACACATAGCATTACATTGCAATAGGCGTAGCAGTGGGTGGAGCAAAAGGCGTGACGCGTAGCAGTCGCGAAAGATAAGGGTGAAAAGAGGTGTAACAGGGCGTATACATAGACATGTGATGCAAACGTAACAGAATATGTCATGAATGGGGCGGAAACCATGGAGGGGGCTACCTGAGGAGCCGGGACCTCTAACCTGATGGTGCGCGCAAACTAGCAATGACGTGTTACTAGGAGAAACTGGGGGCTATGAACTCTGTGCTAGGAGCAGAGACTGAAGTCTGGAGAGTCAGGGCGACATGTACCTAAACAGTATCTAGTATCTGATGTTTAGAGAACATGTTGATATAAACTAGAAGTCAGGAGGGGAGAGGCTAACAGACACTAAGACTGGAGCATGCATTATTCTACATGTAGTGCGTGATGAAGAATATTAAATGACCATTAAATGCAGTATTTCTCTTACATGGAGACGTGAAGGCTAGACAATGACGGAAACTATTGATGCGATTCAGTAGCTTTAGGAATGCAGAGAAGGAGGGCTGGACTGATAACTGGAATCATAACATACTCTTGGCAGACTCAGAGGCAGAGCCAAGCTGAGCCGGGCACTGCGAGGCAGGAAGTAAGTGAAGGGTCGAGGATACAGGTGGGGGCTGTATCGCTCCTCAGCGAGGGCTTCAGGAGACAGGAGACAGGAGCTGAATCTGGTGTCCAGGCCCTTTTGAGGCCTAGAAACGGGGATTTTACAATGGAATAACGTGCACACTGAGAAACGTGGCAACGTAGCTTTACATGGGCCTGATATTCGTAGTATTCACGAGAACTGGGAACTGACATACTAGAGGTGGACACAACTATAATTGCGTCTTTAATCAAACATAGGGAATACATATGCATATTTAATCATGCACATATAACATATGATGGATGACACGTAGGGACACAGAACATGACAAAATTTACTTTTCCACAATTGGGTAGGGCTCACCATCCTCAAGATGGTGAGAGCCTGGAGTTGTGCTTCACCTCGCCTCCCCCACCTGAGGGTTGGGGTTGGCAAAGGCTGGCACTCCCCCTTTCCTCACTTAGGTTTTCCCGCCTGTCTTCCCGCCAGGGTGGGGGTCAGAACCGGTGGGGGCCAGTTGCTGAGTACAGCAAGTGGCCTGGAGAAGCTCACAAAGGCGGCATCCCTCAGAAGCTCCCCCTGCCCATCCTGGGGGCGGAGGCCTGGCACCTCACCCCAAGATGTGCATTGTTGCAGGCCCACGAGAGCGGATGGCTCTCTACTCAGGGGTCCAGCAACATGTCTGCTGGGTGGTAGCCTAGTCAGGGTTCCAGCAACATGTCTGCTGGGTGGTAGCCTAGTCAGCCTCTCAGTCAGGACAAGGGTTGTAGGTTAGTTGCCCTCTGTTGTGCATTGTACATTAAATCCCACACTGGTATCAGTGTGGGTTTAATGTGCTAAGAAGTTTTGTTGTATGTCGATTTAGATTCTGTATGAATTTCCCGATTAATGCTCTTATATAGGTACATCTCACATTGCCCATATATAGGCATAGATATCCAGTCCTTATTTCATTCATAATCTTTATTTCGATACAACAGTATCATAAAAGGTACATTAAAAAAGGAGTGCAAGTACATACAGAAGAGGAATCACAGTATTACATCTACCAGGATTAAATACAATTCAATAATTAGTAAATATGATGGGTGGGAGGTGTTGTTGTGAATCTATCTAGGACCCTAATTAAATATCCCCGATTCATGCCCTTATGTGGTTATAACAAAACATATCCTTATAAAGGCATAAGAATCATGTCCATATTTAGGCATAGCCAATGCAATCCAAATACGGCAAGGCTACTCCTATAGACTCCTAGAAAGCACAACGTGTTCTTTAAACAAACCAAGCCTCCAGCAGCCCGGGAATTCCCCCTGCTTTTGTTTTGATTTGCACAAGAACTCCTGGAGTCCAGAAAGAACTGTTAGTTCTTAGTGACGTCTTATGTCCAACCTTACGTCAAACACGGCACCTTTCAGGTATAAATATACCAACGTTGCCTTAAGCAAACACACGGTGGTTTGGAGCAGAGCGGCTATCTACTTGCCCGACGCCTAGCTGATGCGAGAGCCGAAGGAAGCCGACCCTCCCATTTGACGCACTGAGAGAGTTGCGGTCTTTTCTCCTGCCGAGAAATCCAGCTCCGGTGTTTCCAGTCACCCTTGCGGGTTTCTGGGAGATCGAGTCCTGAGACACGAGATACAAGACCTCCTTCATTCTATTACCAAGGTACGGAGCTGACTAAATCCTTAAGAGAATTCTTGATTCAGATTCTTGCCAAAAAACCAACTTAACTTACTTACTCCTTCCCAGTATTAGGCTTAGGTCAGGTACACCGGGGTAGGCGTATATTAGAAGCACCAGTTGAGTACGTTAGTCAATGTTGTTATGTATGTATATATTTTATCCGTTTTAAAGTATCATATGGCTAAGAAACCATATCAATGCTTTTACAGTATTATTTCATAATACTCCTTTTACTGTACGCACTTTACTTTATGATAAGTATTGCAATTGTGGCAATTCATTTCTCTTGCATGAGAAAGAAGACTGCTCAATAAATAAAAAATTTTATGGAAAACGCCCGTCTCTCTATTTCTCTGCACTCCTGGTGAAATTAAGCATGCACGATTGACTGAGTGAAATAGCTGTCTATTGTTTTCACACGACTCTGGAGATATACTCTTTATTCTGAGGGAGCAAAGTTGTCATGTTTATGCGGTTGTCAGAAGCTAGTCCCTTCTTGTCTATTCAGGGAAGTTAACACCTCCTTGTTTACTCGAGAAAGTTTCTAGTGACCTCTGAGCTAGCTGGCAAACCTAATTAAGTCTAACATAGTCAGTAGAGACCTAGATGACCTCAGTCCTACGTCTAAACTGCTGTTTATGTTATTCCAATGCGCAGAGCCTATTGGGAATATAGGAACTACACTACATGGCGCCCAACGTTTGGTAAGGCGATAATCTAACGCAAGACTCTAGAGTAACTCAGTCGTGCTTTTCACACAGACCCCTTTTTCCCGTAAATACTCCAAAAGACGTCTGGAGTGGGTAAAAGGTTAATATCCGCCGGACGTTAGTAGGAAGAGATTCATATGTATTAGTTTTTGGTTTAGTCAACGTTGAAGGATACAGTGTTCCAAAATATTGTGCACCTAATCTTTGTTTCCCTTGAAACTTGATCTGCAACAAAACTTTCTGTCAGTAAAATGGGAGAAAGTGAAGACGAAAGAGAGAGAGCTAGAATAGCAGCTCAACTCCTAGCGGATGACACAAGTCTCCGAGAAGAAGACCCGAATGCTATAATCATTCCGGTAAATGTAAGAAGAACTATAACTCTTAAACTTATAGAAAATGGACTATCACCAAGAGGTGGTACAGGCATATTTGTGGTAGAGGCCCATGAATATCGGCAGACAGAGGTATTCTATTCATGGATACATTTTCCAGCAGCACACGCTGTGACACAAGATTTCCACTATTACAAAATAGAGGAACCTCCGGATGAATACGCTCCTTTCGAGGACGTTGAAATCCCACTAACATACCAAGAGCACCTGCTCTGGTTTATTGGCGCCCTAAAACATCAAAATCACATCACCAGGCTCGGTCCACTAAGTAGACCAGGAGCCACGTGGCCGGTTCTAGCCAGCTACACACCACACCCCGACATTGAAAAGATGTCAGACCGAGAACTCTTAGCTCAGCTAAAACTATTAATTAAAATACACAGACAATTGGTCCAATATGTCATGCGGACTTCAACAGTCCAACCAGCAATAAAAATTCCACAGACCACCCCTCACCAGGGGAACACAAATAAAATCACACCACAGAATATACAATCAGCCATTGGCAAAATTCCCGCAAAACGGGAACAGATTCCATTCTGGTTAGCCAAGAAAATCACTCAAATAGAGGTGGTATTTACTGATAGTACGCCTCATGAGAAACACAGAATTCTGACTATCTGTCTTCCAATGGGGATCGCACCACATGTGGAGGACTGTGACACTTGGGGCACAGTCTTTGCTTCGATTTACACAAAAACACATGGTGTTCCGTCCATGGCGGTTATACCAGACGTACTAAGACAGATTCAAAATGAATACGGTCCAGAACCTGCTTTAACTCTAGGTATGAAATTACTGAAAGACTTTAAGCAAGTCTCGGCTATATTACTAGCCAACATAAAAGGAGAAGCAGCATCTGTGGCAATCCGCCAGAAATTGAAAGAAACAGATATAGCAGAACAACCTTTTGAACTTGCCAGAATCATAGAAAAATCCTATAAAGAACTAGGTAGAGATAGTTTGGGTGGGAAACCACTAAAACCACAACTAATTGAAAATCCTGAAAAAACATTTAATAAAAATAATCTCAACACTCCAAAAAAGAGTTGGGAGGGTAATAAACAATCAACTCCCAGAGAAAAACGGTTTCAGTCCAGAGAAAGATCTCCTCAACGAAGAGATAGATCTCCAGAACGAGAAGGCAAGTCTCCCCACAGAGAGCCCTCTGAGAAAAGATACAACCTTAGAGATAGGGATAAATTGAGGAAACCTGACAGATATCAAGATATGGATACACGTCCCTCTCGATCTTTTCAGACTTCCTCACAGAAATCGGAAAGAAGAGGACGGTCAGGACACAAAGAAGAGCACGTCAAGTCCAAATACAAGGAACCTGTTCATCAAAGTAAAAAATTAAAATTTCCAAAGAAGAAGGTAACTAGTATTAAAACAAAACATGCCGAGGATTCTGAGGACACAACTGAAAAACGGAGAGTGGGCCCAGACAATGCTAGGCAGCGCAGCAGAAATAACCATAGCTCGCAAGATCCTGATGAATCTTCTGGAGACAGTGGACACGAATGAATACATTCAAGTGGAAACTGCAGACACCAGAGTTAGCAAACCCCATAAATTATATGAAATAACATTACGTATAGAGGGGGACAAGACTAGGAAAGTAAGGGGTCTCTTTTGGGATAACCTTTCAAAAGGCTATGAAATCCTGTTAGCTGAGAAAGACTGCCCACCAGAGTTTGTCAGGGAGTGCCCTCATGGCGAAGAAATGATTATGCCTGCCTTCTCAAATCACATTCCAATTCATAAAAAATACACATTTGCTAGAAAATGGGCAGTGGCCCAAGCTCCTGCATTATATAAAAATCATGTAGGATGAGATGAAGATTATCCTCACCATAAAATCCAGTTAAAAAATCAACCAACTGCACAAAGGCAGTATCCTGTTAAGCAACAAGCTAAAAAACAAGTCAGGGAGATCTTAGATCAACTTGAATACCAGGGGGTGATTGAAACATGCACCTCACAAATGAACAATCCTTTGTTTCCTGTCTCCAAGCCAGACAATTCATATCGTCTAGTTTTGGACTACAGACACCTAAACTCCTGCTGCAAAACATTTGCAGTACAAAACTCACACAGTGCAGCACTAATGAATAACATCGTGCGCAAAAAATATAAAACAACATTAGATATCTCAAATGGCTTCTTTTGTCATAACATTGCACCTGAAAGCAGGCATTTGACCGCTTTTTCAACAATGGGAGCGCAAAAACAATTCTGTCGACTCCCACAGGGATTCAAGAATAGCCCAGGATTATTCTCAGCAAGGGTAACAGAGTTACTACAAATGTATGATGATGAGGCATTATCATATGTCGATGACATCTATCTTACAGACGACGACCTGAAGACACACTTGAAAAAAGTGAACACCATAATACTTGGGTTCGCAGCTGAAGGGTATAAATTCAACTTTAAGAAGTCACTAATTGCCCATCTAACTGTCCTGTTTTTAGGACATGAATTATCAAGTGAAGGCAAAAGCCTAGCAGACAATTTCTTAGAGAAATGTGCAGTACTCCAAGCTCCAAAAACGCTGAAAAACTTACAATCAATTCTAGGTTTCCTGAATTTCGGAAGAACATACATTCTAAATTATGCAGAGAAGTTTAAACCTCTCTACGAATTAATAAAACCTGATTTCAAACCAATTAATTGGACTGAAATTTTAAGATCATTACAAGCAGACATGCAAAACAAAATTGCAAACACGCGCAAATGAATGCAACCTTGTAATCCGAGTCGTCCCAGGAAGATGCGGATTCACGTACCTAAGCTCTAATGAGGGAGAAACGGTACCAATAGCTTATAAATCACACTTGTACACACAAGCTGAAATGAAATTCAGTTCTACTGAAAAAATACTAACTGTGGTTCAAACTGCTGTAGCAAAAGAAAGAGCCCTCGCACAAGGTAAACGAATAATAATCGTTACACCAGTACCTGCCCTAGAAGCAGTAACAAGAGCAAGCATTCCAAATGCTAAAGCTCTACATCTGAGATGGATACAATGGGTTAATTCTCTTGCTGCATCAGACGTATTATATGAATTTGATCCTAATTTAAAAACACAAGAATTTCTCCAATATGAATATGAATGTCCACTGCCGACCGAAATCCTGCCTCTGGAACATTACGGCTGTATAATATATACAGACGGTTCAGCAAAACCCGCAGTTGGGGGTAAACAAGCATACAGTGCTGCATGCGCGATAGTTAAAGGTCATTGGCACGAAGGAAAATTTAGACCACTGGTCACTAAAACTCAAGGTGGACCTACCAGCATCCCGTGAGAGCAATGGGCACAACTTCTCCCTCTAGACCGCTGTGAGGGAAGCGGCACCGGCACCGGCGGCACAGACACTTGCCTCTCCACGCCGGACCCACCAGCAGTAGCGGGAGAACTACAGCTCCCAGCTGCCTCGGCTGACCAGGGGCACCTGTGACACCTGAGACACGCCCGGAGGCGCTTGAAAACAGCAGAGCGCCGAGCGCTCAGTGGGGCACACATAGGCGGACCTACCAGCATCCCGTGAGGGCAACGGGCACAACTTCTCCCTCTAGACCCCTGTGAGGGAAGCGGCACTGGCACCGGCGAGGCAGACACTTGCTTCTCCACGCCGGACCCACCAGCAGTAGCGGGAGAACTACAGCTCCTAGCTGCCCCGGCTGACCAGGCGCACCTGTGACACCTGAGATGCGCCCGGAGGCGCTTGAAAACAGCAGAGCGCCGAGCGCTCAGTGGGGCACACATAGGTGGACCTACCAGCATCCCGTGAGGGCAACGGGCACAACTTCTCCCTCTAGACCGCTGTGAGGGAAGCGGCACCGGCGGCACAGACACTTGCCTCTCCACGCCGGACTCACCAGCAGTAGCGGGAGAACTACAGCTCCCAGCTGCCTCGGCTGACATGGGGCACCTGTGACACCTGAGACACGCCCGGAGGCGCTTGAAAACAGCAGAGAGCCGAGCGCTCAGTGGGGCACACATAGGCGGACCTACCAGCATCCCGTGAGGCCAACGGGCACAACTTCTCCCTCTAGACCCCTGTGAGGGAAGCGGCACTGGCACCGGCGAGGCAGACACTTGCCTCTCCACGCCGGACCCACCAGCAGTAGCGGGAGAACTACAGCTCCTAGCTGCCCCGGCTGACCAGGCGCACCTGTGACACCTGAGACGCGCCCAGAGGCGCTTGAAAACAGCAGAGCGCCAAGCGCTCAGTGGGGCACACATAGGCAGACCTACCAGCATCCCGTGAGGGCATCGGGCACAACTTCTCCCTCTAGACCCCTGTGAGGGAAGCAGCAACGGCACCGGCGGCGCAGACACTTGCCTCTCCACGCCGGACCCACCAGCAGTAGCGGGAGAACTACAGCTCCCAGCTGCCCCGGCTGACCAGGCGCACCTGTGACACCTGAGACGCGCCCGGAGGCGCTTGAAAACAGCAGAGCGCCGAGCGCTCAGTGGGGCACACATAGGCGGACCTACCAGCATCCCGTGAGGGCAACGGGCACAACTTCTCCCTCTAGACCCCTGTGAGGGAAGCGGCACCGGCACCGGCGGCGCAGACACTTGCCTCTCCACGCCGGACCCACCAGCAGTAGCGGGAGAACTACAGCTCCCAGCTGCCCCGGCTAACCAGGTGCACCTGTGACACCTGAGACGCGCCCGGAGGCGCTTGAAAACAGCAGAACGCCTCTCACCACGCGAGTCGCGCGTGGGAGCGACCGGGAGAAGCCCGGGACAAGGGTGGGGCCATCTGTGGCCATCCGGGGCAGGACGAGGCTGGGCTGGGCCACGGACCTTGGTTTCCAGACATTGTAGCTGTGCTCCATTATACCCGTCAAAGTGAGACTTTTTAATTATTTCGTGTATGTTTTAATGTTAGAATTATAAGGTCGCAGGACAGAGAGTTAAAAAAAGTCCTTTACTACTGTGGTTTGGTTTTCGTGCTGGTTTTCTGTTTCCAATAACTGAACGCCTTAGAATAAATCGATAGTATTAACAATGTCTAAGGCTAAAGCTGTTAAAACCCCCCCTGTATCAGCCACGTTAGACAACTATCTCGTGAAAGTTGTGAACAAAATCAATAGTGAATGATGTTTTTCGTTAGGCCGGGGGGCCTCTTCTGTTTCACCGCCTCCATCGCCTATTTTACTGTCTGTATCCCCACCGGATGATAGTTGTGATCCTGATCACCCTGATTTATTAAACATGGAAGCTCCCGCCCTCCCATCTATAGAACCAGCGCTTAATCAGGACAAACCGGGTGTTTCTCATGATTCACCAGCTCAGCGCTCCCCGGCCCCTAGAACACAGAGAGTACTGAGATCACGTAGGAACACGCAAACTAAACGGGGGGGGGGGCGCAGCAATAAAAGAGCAGAATCGCCACCTATTAGTGCTGCATGTGCTACCGAGTCAGTAGTTACCAATGCCATAGTTAAAATAGACACTGAGCAATTAGATCTCTTGATCAGTATTATAGACGCAAAAATTGCCAACATCTTTAAACCCCTAATGGCTAAACTTGACCTCATTTCTGCGGAAGTAGTGAGATTAGGTGGCCTTCTGGGACCCCACATCGACATAACTGAAAGTAATAAAGCTGTTGAAAAGGGTCCTGGGATTAATAATGAGACCTTTAAGCTTCCCAATGGGGGATCATACACAGTTGAACCAGCTGTACCTGTAGCCCCGGAAACTATGTGTAAAAATCCACCGCCAGCAACAGGTCCAGAGAGAAAGACAGGGCAAGCAGAAGTGAAGAATAGATGCTTGGTTAACTCACAACCAGATTTACCACCGGACTGTGCACCGTTTGTGGCAGTCCTAACCAATGTTCCACCGGCAATAGAGACCGGGCACTCAAACAAGCCAGAATCCCACGATTCCTTGAAGAACAAAACTGTGTCATGGCTCAATCGAGAGTGTGGGTTTCCAGTGGCATTATCACACCAGATCTTAACCACTAGAAGAGCAATCTGGGTAGGCAGATCTCATAAGAATATTAGTGGCGATTGTGTCATTATTAATTTTAGAAATCCACATCTTGCCAATACTGTATTGTTAAGAGCCACCTCTCTACCCCATAACGACCAGCGTATTACATTTCGACCTCTGGGATTTTTTTATAGGCACTTTATCCAGCAGACCTTCAATGATTCTTTTAGGGGCAGAGGTAACAGCACTGATGGGTCTACTGGTTTTGAGGTTGTTACATCCAACCGATATCAACCCCTGAGTGGTCTAGACTCTAATGATTGACTTGAACTTTGCCGGGTCCATTCTCTTGTTTATCGGGTGTTGGGGCGGAGGCCGGAAAACCAGGAAACTCAGTGAGTGCATGTGGGGGTGGCAATTTCAACATTACAGACACTTTAGGGATGTACGAGGTGGCTGTAGCAATGGCATGGCGGTAGCTAGGGTCCCTCGACCAGGAACTAGGGGCCCGATGTAGGTAATTCTTATTTACCACTTCTTAAATACCGAATTTTACCGATTCGGTATTTAAGAAGTGGTAAATATGAAGGGGGGAGATGTAGGTATTTCAGAATCTGTAAATACCGAATCGTTAAGATTCGATATTTACCGATTCTGTAAATACCGAATCGGTATTGCCCATTGATTCCTATGGGCTTTGAAGCCCATAGGAATCAACGGGAAATACCGATTCTGTAATTACAGAATCGGTAAAATTACCGAATTTACAAGGGTGACAGGGTGTCACTTTGACACCCTGTTGCACCCCTGTTCCTGGCTTGTGTGCCATGTGACACACAGACATGCCCTTAGGGCATGTCTGTGTGCCACATGGCACAGGTGTACATGCACAGATGTGCATGTACACTGGAATTCGTTATTTACCATTGAATAGTATTCCATGGTAAGTAACGAATTCTAAAGGCCCTGTAGCACTGTTTAAAGTGCTACCTACATAAGAAAATACAAATTCGGTAATTTTACCAATCGGTAATTTTACCGAATCTGTAAAATTACCGAATCTGTATGTTTTTCACAGCCCTACATACCAATGTCCGAATACCGGTCGGAAACGGCCGAAAATCGGTATTTTCGGCCGTTTCCGACCGGTATTTAGACACCTACATCTGGCCCTAGGTTCCTTAGCTGGAACATTGCCGGGCTAAACAGTAAGGCAAAAGATGTTAAGTGGAGGGACTGTCTTACTGATTGTGATATCATCGGGCTCCAGGAAACTTGGGATACAAATAATACTTTTCTTTTGGATTGGTATGCGTCTTTTTGGTCACCAGCAGTTGCTTCCCCTATGGGGAGGGGGAAAGGTGGACTCCTAACCATTATCTCACTAAAACTTGAGGGCACTTATACCAAAGTGGAGACAGGTATGCCTTACTGCTTGGCTGTGGAAATTTTAACCAACACTACTGGTAACTGGCTCATTGTTAATTTTTATAACTCCTTTGATAAGGCCTTTTTTAATGAACATCTAGTCAGTTTATATGATTTCTTAGAATTGTATAATGTTAACAGCACAAATTGTTATTCGGTTATAGTGCTTGGAGATTTTAATGTTCATTGTTGTAACGGTAATTGTTATGTCTGGGACAGTCTAGGACCAGCTAACCAAGATAACATTCATTTTGAGCATTCCCCGCAGGGATCGTATTTAGAGGAATTGGTGGCTGGAAACGATCTGATCTACCCTACCCAATTTAGGGGGGGACGTCCCAACTTTTAAAGGCAAAGGCTCTGGGTCAACTATTGATTACATCTTTGTCAGCCTAAATGTGGCAAACAGGGTCTGCCAGTATAATGTCTCCTGGTCCTCATATGGTGATCATAACCCTGTAAGGCTGACCTTGGTAGATGACCTAAAGAAAAAATATAAAACTAACATGACAGTTGAAATGTTACATTAAGACCCACCGATCAAGCACGACGATTGAAATGGTGCCGGGTGGTGCCTAAGGAGTTTGAGGACAATTTGCTGGCAAAGGTTGGCCAAGAAATGTCTACCTGTTTGACAGATAGCATAGTCGGTGAGGAGGTCCTCATGGCCTACAGTAGAATTTGTACCCAGATTTGTACCCAGATCGATAGTGATCTTAAAAAAGTAGTTAAGGTGCAATCAAGGAACGGGGAGAAATGGTTTGACCACAACTGTTCAATAGCCCACCGGAAGCTGATGGTAGCATTGAAATCCAACCCTCCTGATAAAGCAGAAGTAACTGTCCTTAGGAATTCATACAAAATGGCACAAAAAAAGCGGAAAAATGAAATTAGGGAGGAGGCCTGGAATGAGATTTTATCCATTGATGTAATTAAAAATAGCGCCAAATTTTGGGCTGTGGTTAATAAGCCTTTTTTCCAGGACAAAAGCAACAGTGAGCTTGATTGTGGTATCCAGGAACATGGCTGGTACAGTCATTTTAAACAGGTCTATGATGGGGAAGGGATGCCCGCAGGTCCAGTCCAAAATATGGAAAAATATTCATTGTCATTTACAGAGCTAGAGGTTACGCAAGCCATAATGCAAATGACGAGTAATAAGGCCCCGGGACCAGATGGAGTGCCGCAGACCTTTTTAATTTACAACAAGGGGTGGTGATGGACAGAGTCTCTGAATTAAGCAGAGTACTCTCACCCAGTCAAGAGATCAGGGCTAGATCCAACACCGTTTTTTAGCTCATTGCACCATCCCAGTTTCAGAACCTGGCTGTATGCAAATTAGTCTGTCCCTGGCCCAGTGCATCATGGGAACAGGGCAGACCAGACTACAAAAGCCAATTCTTACACTGGGAAGGAAACAAGCTTCCGGGGACCGGTTTCTGCCATTTCAGGCGTCTTCGGCCCGGCTTGCTTGAATCCTGATGGTGTAATGAGAAAGGGACTCACATCTGAGTATACCCTTCCACGCTTAGGGCAGACCTTTTTAAAGCAGATGTAAAGACCTGGACAAAGATACTGTATAATGTCTTTGTCAACGCTTGTCACTTGGGCTTGCCACCTACATGGGCAAGATCTGTTATTATGCCAATATATAAGAAAGGGAATAGAGGTGACCCGAGTTGCTATCGTCCGATATCCTTAACTGATTCCTCTGTAAAAGTACTTGGCAGGGTGGTCTTAAGCCAACTGACTGGATGGCTTGAGGAAACGGGAACGCTTTCTGTAGCCCAGTATGGCTTCAGAAAAGGGATGGGCACAATAGATCAATGCCTAAATCTGCAACTATTGATAGGCAAATATACGGTGGCAAAGAAGGGAGCACTATTTTTGGCCTTCATGGACCTGTCCTCGACCTTTGACCGAGTAAATAGGTCAAAGCTGTGGTCCAAACTTTTAACTCTAGGCGTAGACAAAAATATCGTCTATTTTTTAACGGACCTGCACAGGGATTTATCTGCAACGGTGAGGTACGACCAGCAGGGCAATTGTACGGAAGGCATACCCATTTCAAATGGAGTGAGGAGGGGTGTATTTTGGCGCCCCTGCTCTTTACATTATATATCAACAACTTAGATTCCTCCCTAACTGCCTCCTGTAAAGATATTCCCTGTGCAGGGAAATGCATGATTCCCGCACTTCTATATGCGGACTATGCCGCACTCTTAGCGAGAACGGCAGTGGGACTCCAGTTATTGTTAGACTCTTTCTCGGCCTTTATGAAGTCATTAGACTTAAGTGTAAACTTTTTGAAATCACATATAATGGCCATTGGTCAGAAATCCCTAAAGGTCAAAACCCTTTATTGCGAGGGACATATACTAACCAGGGTCTCGTTGTTTCCATATTTAGGAGTATTATTCAACGACCAAGGATCCTGGGGAACCCAAATTACAGCGAAAAAAAACGTTTTGATCAGAGCCACATCAGCTGTGTTGGGTTTTGCCAGGAAGTTAGGAGCTAGGACAACGAAGGCCCTAATTCAAATATATAGAGCGAAGTGTATATCACTAGCTATGTATGGGGGCGATTTGTGGGGCATTAAAAATACGAAGGCCATTCAGATTGTCGAAGATAGGTTTTTAAAGAACCTTCTAACTGTCCCTAAAACAACAGCCAATTACATCGTCCACCAGGAATGTGGAATTGGCTTTGTTGAAGATGCAATTGCCGTAGCACCCCTACAGAAATGGATAGCTACTTGGCTAAACCCTGATTTAGTGCTAAACCATGATATCTTGAAAGATTGTATGTCACTCGATCGTCGGTTGTGTATACCCTGGCTCAAATACGTCCAGATGCTGTCAGTTAAGCTGAGTAGACCAGAATCATATAACTCCCCAGAAACACTAGAGAAGGGAGATATAAAATGGTCCAAGGAAACATACCTGCGCTTAGCAACCACAGATAGAGAAGAGAGAGAGCTGGAAAAGGTGACATTAAGGGCCCACAAGCTATGTAAAACAACACTATCCATGGAACCATATTTAGGCTTTGTCACAAATAACAATCACCGTTTTTTATTGATCAGATTTAGACGTAATCAATTTCATTTTCTCCTCGGTGAACAGAAAGGTTGGAAGAAGGTAGATGACCTTGGGCCTTGGACCTGCGATAGCTTCTCGGGGCAGGATATCATACACTTCATATTTTTCTGTGAGCACCTTGCTGTCATTAGGAAGCGTTTTATTTTTCCAATTTTAATTAACAGCCCTTCTCTATTTGCAAATGTTGACAAATGAATGGGAAACTTTTAACAGCAGCTGTAAGAACCCTGAGGAAAATAACTTAATATCTTATAATCATGTATACTTTTATAATTGTGTTAAAATGTAATCAGCGTGTACCATTTTCATTTATTGATTTTATATGTATTTATGAGTATTGACTGTGTTTTATATATTAGGGATTTACATTTGCTAATATAAACTGTTTTTTAGAATGCTTTTATGGTTTGCACATAAACCGAATAAAGATAGCTGACTGACTGACTAAAACTCAATCTCTAGGAGATTGTACAGCTCAGCGAGCTGAACTACTGGCTTTTAAGATGGCGTTTGAAAATACCGATCGCGAATTCCCCACACTAATAGTGTGCGATTCATATTACTGCGTTCAGTCTTACAATGAATACTTGCAGAACTGGGTTCAAAACGGCTTCAAAGATGCAAAAGGTGGCACAATCAAGCATAAAACGCTTTGGGAACAAGTAGTTCTTTTACAGAAAGAACTACAAAAGACTCACGTGATACATACACTGAGTCATCAACGTGATGGCGTTCACGTTGCAGGGAATTCATTGGCTGGTGAGGCCGCGAAGGCTGCTGTGCAAACGGCTTCCGTAGCTGCTATCACCCGGTCAAAAACAAAAATAGACAGCGATATAATGCAAGCTGTCAGTGCTTCAGTAAAAGATGATAGAAAAACACTCCCGAAAGGCTTTCCAGTAAAGTACTCATACATAACTGATGCGAATAATGTTCCTTTTGCTCAAACCCCTGGAGTGGGGGATAGGGCAATTCCAAACATGGAACACAGGTTAGGACTAATTTTAGCAGCACACGAAGGGTTCGCTTCTGCACACGCTGGTGTTTCCGCCACAGTATCATTATTAAAACAGAGATATTGGTGGCCGCGCATGAGAAAACAAACTAGGAACTATGTTCTAGAATGTGAAATATGCCAAAGAATGAAAGTATCAACAGTGAAATGACCAGCACAGACTCCCCTTCTAATCTCAGATAAACCATTAGCATGTGTTTACCTGGACCACTGTGGTCCCTTACAAAGGGATGGCAACTATAAATATATCATGGTCGCAGTGGATTCCTGCACGAGATTCATTTGGATGTGGCCCCAGCGCTCGGCTGACGCCAGAACTGTTATAAATGATTTGCGAGTCTTTATCGGCACATACACAATTGGCATGCTACATTCTGACCAGGGTCCTGCGTTTAGCTCTCGAGCTTACGAAGAGGCCATGACCAGCATGGGCATTGCATTGCGGTACTCTTCTCCCTTCCATCCTGAGGGAAATGCGGTAGTGGAAAGAAAAAAACGTGACATAAAGCAATCTATAACGGCGAGGGTATTAGGTTCGGGTAATGGGTGGGTCAAACATTTAACACGTGTCCAACGTAGTCTTAACAATCTGCCAAGAAATTCTCTAAAAGGTTTCACTCCTTACGAACTATTGTTCGGCACTAGAATGAAAATCCAGGACTTAGATTGTCAGACTTCAGTGGTAAAAGAAAAAGCCTTTGATATCAAAGATCGTTTGGCTGTTTTACAGGGCTTAAATGAAACAAGAAGAAGTCTTAGTAATACAAAGTTAAAGCCAACAGCCACTGAAGAGAAACCACCTGTCCCAGCAAGACCTGTCTGGATTCCGAAGATTGGGGATCTAGTCAGAGAAAAGATCGCGGTGAAGAAGGAATTTGGGCCTTCTTACAGAAAAGCAGTGCCTGTCTTAGCTGGCAGCGGAACATGATCAGTAGTACTACCGCCCCTTGCTGGTAAAAAGGAGAACAGAGTTGTATCCATCGACCTGGTAAAACCACAATCATGTGGCCAATAATAAGTAGTAGGCCCAGTGGACTCCCAAGAAATAGCAGAAGACCAAATCTTGCTACAATCCAAGAGGTTCAAACTGAGAGATTAATCACATTTGATAAACCTGCAGTGAATAAAAAAGGACTATGCAACAAAGCCATGGAACTTGTGCCTCTTGAAACCCAAATTGCAACAGTTCGTCAAGAAATGCCTGTCTACAACGATGTAGCCTCAGACTATGCTAATGAAACAAAGAAAAATGCAAAGACTAATGAGAATCCGGAAGCAATTCCAACAATTGACAGAACTGCATCTGGCTACTTCATCAATTTCGATGACTTTTCTGATGATCCAAGTGACATGAAGAAACGCCAGCAACAAAAACTTTCAAAGAAAAAATGACTCAACTCTTTCATCAACTAAAAGAAACATATCTGGTTTCACCATGGATTGAATTTTGGATTGTGTTAGGTGTACTTTTCCTCCTGCTTTGGCTCATCATGGTTTTATTTTTGGGTAGATTTATTGATGGAAAACGTAGTACAATGGACACAGCAAGTCAGAACATCAACTTGGTCCTAAAGCCTCACACATCCTCTCACATCGAGAAAAGAGAACTGTCATCAGTGAACATCACAGCCAATCCTATACCCGGTGGGGTAGCATGGGACAAAACGGATTATGAAATCTATGGCCCGATTGAGCTCTTGAAATATCCACACCAATTTAAGGTTTCCTTAAGTGACTTTGTGACACCAAGTACTCTCTCTGATGATTGGGACTTTGAAAATATTAATAATATGATGTCAGATTTAGTAATGTCAGCAAAATTTACAGAACATGATTATTTACAGGGTTCATCGAGCTATGAAGAAATGTACTGTTTTAACCACTATGGTCATCACTATTTGCATAAATCTGCTCAACCTAGAAATGTTTTAACTTATAATCAATGGGAACATTGTCCAACACCGCCAAAAGGCAGTTCAAAAACATTTTATGAGAAATTCACATACTTCTCAGGGTTTGACAACAGTGATCCAGAAACGTTTTATTTTAAAATGTTAAATAAGACAGGAATGAAAACAATGTTGACAAATACTAAATTGATTTATTCTGAAAAGTTTTATGAAAAAATATCTACATTTGGTTTTGAATTTTGGAAAAACAACATTGAAACAAAAACCATCTGGGGTTCAAAAGACTGGCAGGTACAAAGTCTAGAAGCATTATTTAGAGCCTACATGATCCCAGAACAGATAATATTCCTGAATGACGCCATTCAACAGACAACCTGTCTTGGTTTAGCCAAGATAAAAGGCTTAAACAAACCGTCTATTCCAAAGCCCATACCTGATAGTAATAGCACTACAGATGTGGAGACAGACGTATCCCATATTTTACACCAAAACAGAACAAATCCTGATTGGAAAAAATGGTTGATCTGGCCCACAGACACAAATACCTGTCAAGATAGATTCCTGAACAAAACACAGGGGTTCAAACAGAACAGGCCAGACCCAAGATATTCCCAGAGACAACATCCAGGGATAGTAACAACATATAGTGTAGGAAAACTATGCCTTGAGTGGCTACAGAAATCCACACTGCCAGAAATTAAGCAACACTTGACTTTACTTAAAGAAGGTGCTGACTTGCAAGATTTCATACTGGGACCTCGCAAAACAGTGTAAAAAAACGTTTCATATACGCCGGTATATACACAGCTTACAACGAAGCTTGGAAAGTAAGGCAAATTGAAACAGCAGAATACGAGAAATTGATCGTATACATTTGGAAAAATCCCTTTCTGTAGTGGACAATGGGTTAACGACTTTGTCCTCCAGAATTTATTCACTGGACAGCATTGTATCATCTGCTATTGATATAATAGAGCAGGACTTGCTAATGTTACAACATGGTCAGTCCCAATTACGTTCTATTGTACAGCTAGGCTGGACGTTGCAAAACCTGCGTTCAGGCTACGTGCCATGGCGTCTAATCAACACAACGTCATTATTTTCTATCTTTAACCTTACTGATAAACAAATCAGTTTGGCACAAAAAGGAGCAGACTATACGATTCTGAGCATTGAAAAACTTGAGAGATTACCATTGACAATGTCAGAGAGACCTGTCATTAATTGGATAATACACGGAACAATTACAATTCCGATAACAACTTACCAGTTTAAATATTGCCAAAAGTATATACCAGCAGGCCTGTATGAAAGGTTGGGTAAAGGATACATCAGGGGACCTGACACTGCCACTGACCTGGGAGGTCACCACTTGGGCTCCTGGTCCACCGCAGCCCCAGCGCTGCTTGCTTGCTGCATCGGACACCAGGCTCTCTGCTTCCCTGCTGCCTGCCGCTTCCCAACCATCGCGGTGAGGCGGCAGATCGGGGACTACATCCCCCAGCACCGCTTGCGCCTAGGAAGGCGCACATCCTGTCCCGCCCCCGGAGGTGCGCTTAAGGCCAGCGCGAGCCCCGGGGGAGCGGGGGACCTGACACTGCCACTGACCTGGGAGGTCACCACTTGGGCTCCTGGTCCACCGCAGCCCCAGCGCTGCTTGCTTGCTGCATCGGACACCAGGCTCTCTGCTTCCCTGCTGCCTGCCGCTTCCCAACCATCGCAGCGAGGCGGCAGATCGGGGACTACATCCCCCAGCACCGCTTGCGCCTAGGAAGGCGCGCATCCTGTCCCGCCCCCGGAGGTGCGCTTAAGGCCAGCGCGAGCCCCCGCGTCGCGGGATCGCGCGCGGGTCGGTGCCCGGGGCTAAGCCCGGGCAAAGGGCGGGCCCTCTGTGGCCCTCAGCGGCACGAGGAGGACGGGGACGGGCCATTCCCCTGGCATCCCCACAAGAGAAGGTACAGTGCCCATTCTCTTTTGTAGAAGACTCATGGACTCTTTGTTTTACCAACATAGCCATATTACATAAACCATGACATCCAAGGGGGCCTATCCAATCTTCAATCAACAACGACGCCCGGGCCAGGAAATGGACACGTTCACTCAGAGCCATATGACCCTTATCAATATCAACGACACTGATTCTGATGACTGCCGTCAACCCCTAGATCCAACTCAAACCCTCCCACAAACCACTGTCAGTTCAGAAAAATTGTCCTATTGGGAGGAATTAAATGCTTTGTGCGGGACTAATTTTATTCCAGTTATAGCCCCTTCCCCCGTAAAAGGCTCTACTATCGACCCTCGCGCCGATAGACCTTGCGATCCACCCCTATCACCCAAGGAGGATAGCAGCCAAGCTATTGGACTGTCACAGGGCCAAAGTGCGAAAAGGAAGCACAACGGGGTTAATGATTACGAAACAGAAGCTAAAATACAAAAACTCTGTACTGATTCCTCATCGCCCGCCATAAATCCTATCTCACCCAAGGTGCACACCGGGACTTTGGATGACGAAGTAGCATCCCCCATCTGCAACTATTGCCCCACTTTGAATTGATGTTAAGATCTGTAATAACACCCCTGCTTGACCAAATCAACATCTTAGGGGATAGGTTGACAAGCCTAGAGACTATTATTAAAGCCAATTCTTTCCCTCCCGCAAAGGTTGTTACACCTAATTGTTCCACTTTCCCTACTGCCCCCAGAGTGCCTCTCACTATAAAAACTGTCCCAACTGTAAGTCACTCTCCCAACTGCCTACCTAAAACCGTTACCAAAATCGCCCATACATCTGTGATCAATGCCACAAAAAATGTCCAAACCGATCGACAACCTCCTAAGAGACAATCTCCAATTGCCACCAAAATTGCCCGTAAACCCGTGTTATCTAATTTTTCAGCTACTAGAGCAGAACCTAACAGAGCAGCTTGTATCGATTTGCCTCCAGAAGCCGCCCCCTTTGTGCTTGTTCTTGCAGGAGTACCTGCACCCATCCACGGGAAACCTGAAAGCCATCAGGACCTAATTCATAAAGTCCTGTTTTGGTTATCAAAAAATAGACCCCTCCCACCCAACATAAACGGTGGCATCCTGAGCGTTAGGAGGGTGGGCTGGTTAGGGTCATCATCTAAAGAAATTCCCGGGGACCTAGTTCTAGTTAAATTTAGGGACAGGCACACAGTCCCCTATTTACGATCCTCTCAGCTCCATGAAAATGATGGCTCCATTTCGGTTTGGGATCTCTATGATTTTTACCCGAGTACCCCACCTATCCCCTCACCAAGATCTACAGCCCTACGCAAATATCTGTTAGGAAGGGGTACTACCAACTCTCAACTCTCCTACCCCATTAGATCAGCTCCAGTTATTAGAAATCGGTAGTGAATGTTTATGGAAATCAGTATTATGTAAATATGTACCGTGGCTTTTATTGTAGCTTGTGTTTTTAAAATTCTGAAAATCGTTATTTTAGGAATTTGTTACGATGGGACATATGGATTTGTATAAATATTTATTGTATTTTATTGTTTTTATGGAAAATGTAACCCTCCTGTTCCTTGAAACTCATGCTTCTTTTATGGATTTATATGTAATGTACGCTTTTATGATTACCTCGTGATAATCGAATAAAGCTTATTCTGATTCTGATTCTGATACATCAAATCAACCTGGAAATTACCTTATACACATAAATGTTATAGTGAAAGGAAAAAAGAGGCATTCCTTAGTGGTAACAATTGTAAAAAATCACTAAGCGGTACACTTCTGTGTCAAGGTATTAACTTGCATGGAGCCTGCGAAGGTTCATCACATAACCTTTCATGTCACCTGCATGGCACTCCTGCAACACAGATAGAGCCCTTTTTCAGACAGCTTTCCAACGGCAGCTACGTTCTAATAAGTGACCACAGCTGTTGTGGCATGGTGCCAGGAAAAGCCTATCTAGTAACCTTTACTTCCAGGGTCATTTGCTGTATGCAAGTATTGTATCCAAACGGCAATCTAGACATGGAGGCGGCAATATGGCCTTCTTTGAATATCTCTTCTATTCGAATTGATACTTTAAGCAGAATAAAGTCTATTCTTTTACAGACAACTGTGCCTTTAACCTCGTCCAAAGAGACGTATGATCTGCAAGTTGCAAGTACAGCGGCAGAGATACATTCCCTATTATCAACAAATTGCCCCGTACATTTCGTAGAAATGTTAGGTCAAATTTTAAACATGTCTGGGCGGAGGTGGGTACATTGCTCCACACGGTGTGGTCGTGCTCAAAACTAGTTGGCTTTTGGAGGGGTGTATGGGGCTGTCTGTCGGAGGTGTTGGGCTGGACCCTTCACCGTACCCACCGCCTGGGCCTACTGCACATCCTAGAGGGGGTTGGTGGTAATACCTATAAGCGTCACCTGCTCCTCCTGGGACTGATGGTAGCCAAAAGAGACATGGCCCGAGCATGGAAGGAGGTGAGGCCCCCCCCCCTGACTGCGTGGAAGGCAGGCTTAGATTTTTGTATGGGTCTGGAGAGGCCAATCTTTGAGGCGCGGGGATGCCCTCGTAAACATTTCAAGATATGGAGGCGGTGGGCGGACTACAGAGGTTTGACACTGGATCCCCCGGAGGACCCGGAGGAGGACCTATAGCCCAGTCTACTCCTGAGAAGCCCACTCTCACACTCACACTTGATGCGCAAAGAGTTTCCATACATATGGCTCCCACACACATGCATGGGGTTAGGGAGGGTTGAGGGAGGGTTCGGGGAGTTGGGTGGGTAAATTCTGAAACGAGGAAGATGGGGTGGGGGTTTTTGTGTACCATTGGTTCCGCTGGTTCCTTGCTTTAATGCTCAGATTTATTTTGCAAATGTAACTACAATGCCTGGTGGTATCGTCCTGATTGTGGGATGCCACTTTCATCCATATGCTCATCTTTATCAATAAAAATTGTTGTGAAAAATTTTTTTTTTAACATGTCTGATACCAGTGGCATCACACATGTATTTAAGACAATTCGGGACTGTTAGCACCCTTTGAAACAGTTCTAGGCATTTTCCCGAATTTTGTGCATTCGTTATTCGGCGGCCTGCCTCTTCTTTTGGGACTCGTAGCAGGAAATTTATTTTTGATCCTTCTGCTCCGATATGGCAAGCCAAGCCACAGACAAAGCTCCAGCTACAATGGAAGAAACGATCCTAGCAATACGCTACCGAGACCGAATCACTAAAGTCCTCGGATTAGCCCGGCTAAGAGATCTGAATACAACTTGGTTTCTTTCATTCAGACCAATCTGGCAAGATTGCATCTTACCTGTGCTTCGATGTCTGCTATGCGGAGAAGAATGCGTGTTGGACGTCTGTCTTACACTACCATCAGCAGTACCTATGGATATCGATACTTTGCTTGGTTCGGTAACGGCTCATGCAACGTGTTGTCCCCAGCGGCTACCTATTCTGATGACGGCATTCGTTGAGACTTCACCATTATGAGTAGGTCGCGGTGAAGTACGAGATGAAAGCAGCACCACACAGGTACAACCTTCTGAGAGCATTGCTGATCCAGTCATCGATGATAGCAATGATTCTCACATTTGCACAAATTCAGCTTTTTCGAATCTGGTCGAACTTTCACCTGATGTTGTAGACCAATTTTTCGCAAGCCTGTCTGATATGATGTTCTCTCCTAACAATGAGAATAACTTTTAAAACAACGAGCACACAGCGTTCCCTGGACTCTGAATTCGGCCTTCAGTTTTGATAAACAGAACTACTGAAAACAATTAGAACTATTTTTCCCCAGAAAACGAAATTATTTTTTCCATTTTCCAAAATATTTACTTTTTTTTTTGGCACATGGTACTCTGCTTAAAGTAGAACTATTCTTAGAGAACAGAGCTTCTATTTTTAGAGACCCTAGAGACTCTAGAGACACTATTTTACCTCAGCCTCTAGCACATGTACAGTATTGTATAAATATGTGATGAAATGGTCTCGACCTTCTTTTCTGTATTTAGAGCCATTTCATAAATGTAATTTTCGCAATTCATTCAGCCGATATTTATATATGCATTATCTGAATGATACAACTGCTTGAAAACGTACAGTACCAATACTCATTTTCGTGTATACACCATACACCATTTCAAATGCAATGTATTTATGTTGTTTTGGGTTGAAAAACACATGCATCGTTATATGTTTAGTATTGCTTAGTATTTAGTAAAGATTGAAATAATACGTGGAGTGGGTGTTGTGAATCTATCTAGGACCCTAATTAAATATCCCCGATTCATGCCCTTATGTGGTTATAACAAAACATATCCTTATAAAGGCATAAGAATCATGTCCATATTTAGGCATAGCCAATGCAGTCCAAATACAGCAAGGCTACTCCCATAGACTCCTAGAAAGCACAACGTGTTCTTTAAACAAACCAAGGCTCCAGCAGCCCGGGAATTCTCCCTGCTTTTGTTTTGATTTGCACAAGAACTCCTGGAGTCCAGAAAGAACTGTTAGTTCTTAGTGACGTCTTATGTCCAACCTTACGTCAAGCACGGCACCTTTCAGGTATAAATATACCAACGTTGCCTTAAGCAAACACACGGTGGTTTGGAGCAAAGCGGCTATCTACTTGCCCGATGCCCAGCTGATGCGAGGGCCGAAGGAAGCCGACCCTCCCATTTGACGCACTGAGAGAGACGCTGTCTTTTTTCCTGCCGAGAAACCCAGCTCCGGTGTGTCCAGTCACCCTTGCAGGTTTCTGGGAGATCGAGTCCTGAGACACGAGATACAAGACCTCCTTCATTCAATTACCAAGGTACGGAGCTGACTAAATCCTTAAGAGAATTCTTGATTCAGATTCTTGGCAAAAAACCAACTTAACTTAAACTGCAACTTACTTACTCCTTCCCACGTATTAGGCTTAGGTCAGGTACACCGGGGTAGGCGTATATTAGAAGCACCAGTTGAGTACGTAAGTCAATGATTTTATGTATGTATATATTTTATCCGTTTTAAAGTATCATATGGCTAAGAAACCATATCAATGCTTTTACAGTAATATTTCATAATACTCCTTTTACTGTACGCACTTTACTTTATGATAAGTATTGCAATTGTGGCAATTCATTTCTATTGCATGGGAAAGAAGACTGCTCAATAAATAACAACTTTTATTGAAAACGCCCGTCTCTCTATTTCTCTGCACTCCTGGTGAAATCAAGCATGCACGATTGACTGAGTGAAATAGCTGTCTATTGTTTTCACACGACTCTGGAGATATACTCTTTATTCTGAGGGAGCAAAGTTGTCATGTTTATGCGGTTGTCAGAAGCTAGTCCCTTATTGTCTATTCAGGGAAGTTAACACCTCCTTGTTTACTCGAGAAAGTTTCGAGTGACCTCTGAGCTAGCTGGCAAACCTAATTAAGTCTAACATAGTCAGTAGAGACCTAGATGACCTCAGTCCTACGTCTAAACTGCTGTTTATGTTATTCCAATGCGCAGAGCCTATTGGGAATATAGGAACTACACTACAGTGTCAATCATTATATTAAGAACCTTATATACAAAGTTTAAAAAGGCATATAAGACAAAAGATAAAAACATTCGGATTTGAGGAATGGTAATCTAAGAACTAAAGTGCAAATAATTTGGGAACGCGCATATGAATACAGTAGTAAGCATTCAAGTATATATCCTTTAGTGTTGCAGTTTGTTATATTGTTTCCCAGGCAACTCATGCGTCTCAATAACAGTTCTCTAAAATTTCTCGCCAGTTTTCATTCTAACAAAGTTTTCAGCCAGCAGAAACCTACTAATACCAAAGACAATGATCTGGCGAGTGTCAGTTTTTAAAATCCTTTCTGCTTCTCTATACGATCTCACACCTATCTTTATGCAAAGTGGTTTAATCCATCTTTTTCTAGGGACCGTATAGGCCGGACAAAAGAACAAAACATGTGGAATATCTTCCTTAACTTTTCCTGAGCACAGCATGCATGTTTCGTTACTATAATTTGTCCACCTTGCTACACTTGTTTTTATCATTAATACACCATATCTATATTTCAAGTATAGCGTTTTGGCAATTGGTGGATTCAATTCATCTAGAAATAATTCAAAGCAAGCGCTATCTTTGAACGTAAGAAACTTGCTAGTCAAAGATCTATTCGCTCTATCACTAGGTCTATTATGATCCATAAATGCCCAAAAGCATGTTTTTTTTTTTTTGATTTCAAGAAGGTTTTATTGAGAAAGAAAATTATACAAATAGTAAAATCAGATACAATATAAGTGATACATTCAACCACAAGCTGAAAAAATGCCAACCGGAGCCCAACTTGATAATTGAGTAAAATATCTGTGAATAAGATACAAAATAAATCGATGAGAAATAGAGGATCTGATCCAATATAGGGTTTCCGTAAAGAAAAACAAACCGTATCACTATCTGATTTAGGAATGGGGACAAGGGAGGAAACAGAAGAAGAGAAAGAGAAGTAGAAAAGCAAAGAAAATAGTAGCAAAAAAGATGAAAGGGAAGAGAGGACAGGAAAGCAGAAATAAGAAAAAGAAGGATTCCCACAGGACTAACACAATCTAGAACAAAGAACAGATAATAATTAGACAGACAGAGCAACAGGGAACTGAGGGACTAACCCTTTCGAGGAAAGTTCCATATAATCATCCAAAGCTGTCCAAACCCCTTTAGAAATGGAAGGCGTAAGGTGTGCTAGATCGACCGAGGTGTGGGCACTGCGTAAAAAGGATATCCACGCCCACCACGTATGGTAAGAGACAGACGAAAAGGATTTCCATTCCATAAGAATGATTTTAACCGCAACAGTCAAAAGAAGATCTAGTAACTGTAATTCCAAAGGGTCCAAAGGGAGCGGGGTAGGAGCAGCCAAGGGACCTAATAAAACTAAGGGAAAGGAGAGATGAAGCTCAATGTTAAAAATAAGAGATAAATGTTCCTGAATGAGATCCCAAAAAGGTTTAAGTAAGGAGCAGTGATAAAACATATGGGGAAAATCCCCAGCCTCCAAACCGCAACTCCAGCATAGATCATCCTCTTTAAGGTTGAGCGAGTGAAGACGTACAGGCGTCCAGTGGAGGAGATTGATCGAGAAAAACTTGGATTGCATAAGGGAGGGAGCTATTTTATTACGGAGAGATAGTTTACCAATGGATTGCCAAGCTTCGGATGAGATATGGTCCGTGATATTATGATCAAAATGACGTGACCATTTTTGTTGGACAATTGTCTGATCAGGAAGCGAAGTAGCAGACAAAAATTTATATATTTTAGAGGCAACATGTTATGTTATGTTATGTTATGTTAAGCCGTACTTTTTGAGCGCACGGCTACCCCAAAAGGGTGTCCCGGCGCTTTAGCAAAGAGGCCCAGAGAAACAAGAAACCACAGGCATACACACTACAGTCACAGCGGATTATTTGGTGAAGAGCAGAGTCTTCAACTCCTTCCTGAAAGCCAGGAGGCTGTTCGCTTTCCGGAGAGGAAGTGGGAGCTCGTTCCACAAGCATGCTGTCACGTGTTGAAAGGAACGACCTCCCATCCGGACACGTTTGACCACAGGCACCTCCATTTTGGCCAGGTCCGCCGACCGCAGCGACCTCCGTGGCACATAGAAAGCAATTCGCTTCCTCAAATAGTTAGGTCCCATCGCATGAAGGGCTTTAAACGCCAAAGTGAGGAGTTTAAATCTGATTCTCCCAGAAATTGGCAGCCAGTGCAGCCTAGCCAGGAGCGCAGAAGCACTGGCTCTCCTGGGCAGGCCATAGATAGCTCTGGCCGCCGAATTCTGGACAATCTGCAGTCTAGATAGCAGATACTTAGGTAGGCCTGCAAAAAGTGCATTTGCATAGTCCAGGCGGGATCCCACAAGCGCCTGGACTACATTCCTACGATACTGCAGTGAAAGCAGAGGAAGGAATTTCCTAAGCATCTTGAGGATGCTGAAACATTTCCCTGTTAATCCCAGAATGTGTGGACGGAAAGAAAGATCCTCGTCAAACACCACTCCAAGATTTTTTACCTGAGAAGATGGTTTCTCTGGGGGGAACATGTCCTGGGGCCACCATGTCTTCCAGCCCGGGTCGGGGGCACAGCCGAAAAAGAGCAGCTCAGACTTGTCTGAGTTGCATTTCAGGCTGTGCCGCTGAAACCACGCAAAGACTGCGCTCAGACAGTCCTTGATTCTGCCGCCGTTGAAGACCTCTCCCTTCCTGCAGGTGAACAAAAGCTGGGTGTCATCAGCGTATGAGATGACCCGGGCCCCAAACGCCTCCGCTACCTCCGCTATGAAACATGACCAGATTTGATCCAGATGTGGAACAGCGAAATGGTGGAGGAAGAGGGGTGAAGACGGACTTTAGAGACGGCAACCTTGATTTTAAGAAAGGTATAAAAGTCGAGATTTGTCAAAGAGTGTGTGTGCGCCAAGGAAGAGAACGGTAAGGGGTCCCCGGAGGCACCATACAGATGCTGAACAAGAGAAATACCCTTTGCTGCCCAATATGCCATAAGGGTGGGAGAAATATTTAGCTTGATTTTGGAGTTTCTCCAAATAGAAGACCATCTAGTTTTATGCAGAGGAATGGCCATTTTCCTATCTAATTTCTTGACCGCAGCAATTGTATCAAGAATAATAGACCGTGAAAACAGAATATGCAAAGACGATGTAGTACAAAAAGAGGCAAGAGGTAAAGGTGATGCCAAATCTTGTTCGACGAGCAACCAAGAAGGAACATGATGAGTTGGAGGAGCAAACCACAACGCTCCTTGAGAAGCCAAGAAAGCTGTTTAGTACTTCTCCCAATCAGGAAAATTACAACCTCCCATATCACAGGGTCGACGCAAATATTTGTATGCTAAACAAGCTCGTTTGCCAACCATAGGAATTTAGATGTTATAGCATCAATTTCCAGAAAGAAGGAAACAGACAATTTAAGCGGGAGCATGGAGGAAACAAAATTAATGATCGGCGTGATCATCATTTTCAGAGTTTGTAGGCGACCCCACCATGAGATATGTTTTGGAGACCATGTATCCAACAGACTACGGACCTTGAGGAGAGTCTGAGATTCATTATAAGCCACAGTGGCATGAAGAGTAGAACAGAAATAAATTCCCAGATATTTGAGATGTGTAGATTGCCACTTAAAACCAGCCAAACCCATATGAGCAGGAAAACAATAAGCATTTAAAGGGAACATCTCCGTCTTATCCTTATTTAGGGTGTAACCCGAGACCTTTGAAAACAAGGAAATGGTGTCAGATATAGCAGGGATGGCCAAGGCGATATCGTCCGAGAAAATTAGAACATCGTCCGGGTAAGCGGCAGTTTTAAGACAATGAGGGCCAAAAGAAAAACCTTTTACATCAGGGTGTAAGTCAATCAGCCGGAGAAGAGGATCAATAGATAATAAAAATAAGAGAGGGGACAAGGGATATCCCTGTCTCGTGCCTTGACGAAGATTAAAAAACGAAGACGTAGCACCATTAACTCTAATATTAGCTTTAGGTTGGGAATATAGGGACATTACCATATTAATGAAAGAGTCTCCGAGGTTATGTGCGCATAAGACAGCTCGAAGGAATGGCCAAGAAACCTTGTCGAAGGCCTTTTCCGCATCAAGGGCCAAGGCCGCAGCAGGGAGATGCGATCGCTTGGCAGCACCGATAATATGACAAAAAGTGCGTATATTATCCCTTGCCAGACGACCTTTTACAAAACCAGTTTGGGAAGGATGCACCAGATGAGGAATAAAGGATTCTAACCGTTTAGCTAGGATTTTAGCAAAAATCTTTGCTTCCATGTTTAGGAGGGAAATAGGACGAAAGTTTTTAGGATCCGAATGATCTTTCCCCTCTTTTGGAATCACAACAATGGTGGCTTCAGCAGCCGAACCAGAAACAGAACCATTCTGAACAAAAGAATTAAAAACCGATTGTAACTTAGGTACAAGCGAAGGAAGAAATGTTTTATAAAATAATATTGGATAGCCATCAGGGCCAGGGGCTTTACCAGAACGTGTGGCCTTAATAGCAGTCACTATTTCTTCAGAAGAGATAGGATCATTTAGAAAAGAGCGATCTTCCTCAGAGACTGACTGAATCGGAATTGATTTTAAAAAATCTTGACATTGGGCAAAAGAGGATTGGTTAGAAGGAGTATATAATTTATTATAGAAGTCGCAAAAAACTTCAAGGATTTCTTCTGTTTGGAATTTTTTAGATCCGGTGTGGTCCTTAATAGAAGAGATTTGCGAGGACTTAAAAGAACAATCTTGAAATTTTAAGGTAGCAGCCAGAAGTTTCCCAGCCCTATTCTTTAACAGTAGCTTCTTGGACTTTTGTGCTTGGACAACAATATGAGCCCTTTTAGTCACAATTGTATTATATTTGTACTTGAGGAATTTTAATTGTTGTAAGCAAGACAGATTCTTAGTATGCCGGAAGGAGGCCTCAAGAGTTTTGATTTCAGAAGATAAATCTGTAAGTTCGTTTTTAATCGATGAGTTACGCTTGGACATACATTTGATAACCTGACCCCGGAACGTGCATTTAAAAGAGTCCCATAAAACGATCGGAGAAGAGACAGAACCTTCATTTTCACGGAAAAAAGTATCTATTGCTGTAGAAAATTCAGCAACCTGGGAAGAATCATATAGGACTTCAGTATTTAATCTCCATGAACGAGAACGTGGTTTAGGGGCAAAAGATGATAGCGTAAAACTGACCGCGGCATGATCAGAGACCACAATAGGGTGTATAAGCGGAGCATAAGAAGATGAGAGAAGAGAAGAATAAACTAGGAGATAGTCAATACGAGAGAAGGAAGAGTGAGGCGAAGAGAAGAAAGAAAAATCACTACCAGTGGGATTATGAAGGCGCCAGATATCCTGAAGATGAGAGATGGAACATATGTTTAGCATTTGTTTATGGGATTTTGGAGGACGAAACTGAAATGAAGAATTCCTATCTAAGAGAGGATCCATCGGTAAATTAAAATCGCCACCCACAATACCAGCATGCGGGGTGTTATTCAAGATGTTGGTAATGGATTTCCAAAAAGTGGGATCATCAACATTCGGAGCATAGATATTCATAACATATAAATCGTGCTGACCATCCGACAATTTAGACAACAACCACCGACCCTCAGAATCATGATTAGAAGAAATTATTGATAAACCAGAGGTCTTCGAGATTAAAGTAACAACCCCATTCCGTTTGCCGGAGGCATCAGAACAAGAAACATCCGAAACCCAATCCTTCTTTAGAAACAAGGCTTCTCTAATAGAGATATTGGACTCTTGAAAAAGAACCAAATCTGCAGAGAGAGACTTACAATAGTCCAAAATTTTCGACCTCTTCACCGGATGATTCAACCCCTTAACATTGAGGGATAACACATTTAAGCCTGGCATGAAGAAAGAGAGGGGTAAACAGAAGACGACACTGATAGCAGAAAGAGAAAATACGTCATAAAGACAAGGGACCAACCATGAAACAAAAGAAAGACAGTGGGAGCGTGCCTGTGGGAGGACCAGGAGAAAAAAAGAGAAAGAAGAGATGATAAGAGAATAGAAAGGAGAGAGAAAAGATGTAGGAGGGAAGGTCTAAAAAAGACCCACATCATGCAAGGGAGAACGTGGAAAAAGCGAGCAAGGGCCCCGTACAAGGAGCAATATTGGGTAAAAACAGTAGCCCAATTCTAAAATATAACAGCTGATAGCAGGAAAAACAGAACTGGTAATAAGGAACAAATACTCTCGGAAAACATCGTGACAATGTAAAGAATAAAATTAATAATGAAAAAGTGCTACATTGCAATATAAGATAAAAAACCAACTAGCGAAGGGGCTAGCTAAGGTAAGTCACAATAATATAATAAATAACAACCAAAAACTCATATGAGAAAAAGCCAGCATAGTATATAAACTTGACGTGAATAAACCACAACTCGTAAAAGCTAACCACATATTTAAAGAACAAAGTCTAACAACATATGTCATTTACTATGAAGTTGAATTATAAAGGAAAAAAAGAGAGATGTATGAGAAAGAAACTATCAAAAGACAGCACCATAAATGAGTAGAGAGAGAAAGAATAGAAATAAAGGAACCAGAGAAAGAAATATCAAACCTAATACTGAAGAGAAGTATACCAAATACAATATATTAATATCTTAGCAGTATAGATATGTATAGAGAATAAGATTAGTAGGAGAAGTAATAACACAGTAAATATAGAAGATACATCCTAACCAGTAGAGAAATGCAAGGCATATAATATACTCATGGGAAAAGATCACATCATAAATGAGGAAAAGGCATAACTGTATAGGATAAGAATAAGAAAGTCAGATATATAAGGAAGAAAGTAGGACTGTAAGGTAGCAGATAGGGAGAAAAAGAGGAAAAATGATAGATAAAAAGAAAGAGAAAAACGACCCGTACTAGAAAAAGGAAAGAAATGTTAGAGAAGTGGAAAGGAGGAACAGAGAAGGACGACAGCAAGAACTAACAAAGCTAGAATGTGGATATGAGTACAATACAAGATAAGAAAACAGTTGAGAGCCAAAAAGTGTGCACACAGAAAAAGAAACAGACGAAGAAGAGAGAAAATCGAGATTAACATGAAGAAAAAGAAGAACAGAGTGAGCACGAACAAAGCAAGAAGGAGAAACCGGCCAAGAAGCCAACTGGAGAGAGATCAGAAGCAGGCATTCAGACAGAAACAACCAGAAACAAACAAGAAACAGTTCAAGTTCCCGAAGAACCAGGAGTCTGCGCAGTTGCTCTTTGGATTTCCATCTCTATCTCCAACTGGTTGTCCAGGAATGTAGCCAAGTCCGCTGGTTCATCGAAGATTCTAGTGCGACCTTTATGAGTGATGCGAAATTTTGAAGGACCAGAAAAAGAAAAAGGAATTCCCATTTCAGACAGACGTTTCCGAAGATTCAGGAAGCCTTTCCTCCTTATAACTGTGTCTCTGGCAAAGTCTTGTGAAATGGAGATGCGATGACCATCCCAGCTGACTTGTTTAACTTTCCACATATGAGAGAGAATCAACTCAGTGTGCTGATGTCGTAAAGGCTTAAAAATAATTGCTCTTGGCTGGGTTGCTGCCTTAGGTCGAAACGTTGGAACACGGTGTGCTCTTTCAATCTCAAACTCTCTGTGGAAGGAGATTTGTAAAGTGTCCGGGATCCAATGAGATAAAAACTCTATCATAGAAGAAGAAGCCTTCTCCGAATCCTCCGGAACACCAAAAATACGCAGATTAGATCTACGATTACGGTCCTCCTGCTCAGTGAGATCTCTGCGCAATGCCGCCATTGAGCGCTCCAAGTGGGTGAGAGATCTGGACTGTTTGTGCATACCATCCTCAGCAGAACTAATTCGTGATTCTGTGGCTGACACACGAAGAGAGAGGGCTTTAAAGTCATTTCTGATAGCAGACACCTCCACTTGTAACAAGTCTGTGTTAGTTTTTGTTGACTGCGCAATATCATGTACCTCGTTAAGGCGCGCCAAAATGGTATCCAACGTGGAAGCAGTGTCTGCCTGAGGAGACTCGGGCGACGGAGAGAGTGACTTGAGTCTTTTCAATGACGAGCCCACATCTTTTAAGTCTTTGGCGGTCGTAGACCGATTCACATTTGCAGCTGTGAGGTAGAAAACTGCAAGAGTACCACTTGAGAGAAATAGGAACACAGGAATTGCGCAGAATGACACAGAGAAATCTAAATAGGCGCCCACGCCAATGTGTGTCAGGATATTTTAGCAGCGAAGGAATGTGCAGAGCAGGGAAACACAATATTGAAATAGTAGGAAAAAAAAAAATATCGACCCCTTTTATGACAAAAGCGCACTGAGAAATAAACAGCACGTCAGCAGCTTAAACACCAGCCAAGCAGCAATGAAATACTGGAAAAAAGACACAAATGTTACCAGAAATAAGCCTCATGGAAGAAACGCACTAGGAAGCCAGGCGGCACTGCAAAATTGTATCCATAGCGGCGCCTCTGAAGTAAAATGACAGGAACGTCAAGAGCGGGAAAATGGCGGCCGCTCGTCAGGAATGCGAGCGCTTGTGAAGAGTGCGGCGGAATTCATAAAGCCGGTGAACCAGCACACAGGAAAACAGCCTCAATCAACTCTCCTCATGTTCCGCCGAAGAGGTTTGCCTTTTCCGCAAAGAAGGGCAGCTAGAAGCGGAGAAAATCGCTCAACGGGCCGAACTCGCCACGGAGCTCAAGCGCAACACGCCATGTAGAAGCGGCGCGCAAGCCACGCCCCCCGCCCAAAAGCATGTTTTTAGAATCTTTTTCGAATTTGGGGTTAGTATATATGGATTATTCCAAAAGTGTGCTAGGCCAATCTTCTTTAACCAGGTGCTAACGTGTTTAAACCATGTAATGCAATTATTAGTGTCCAGATCCTTTATCTCTGTTAGAGCCACCTTATAGTCCAGCAGCTCAGGTGTTGTCCAGAGTCTGACCCAAACCATCAAGGGTCTCATTATTGCATGGTGGTCAGTGCGTTTCATATTAAGATCGAGCATGGCTGGTATTAGCAGAGTACGCACTGGTAATTTTAACAATGCTCTATAAAATATGCTCTCGTTAACCTCAAAAGCCTTTTTACATGTAGACCCCCATAATTCAGCGCCATATAGTGCTGCTGATTGGGCTTTGAATCGAAATACCTCAAGTGCTGTCGATACCGCTTTGTTGAGGCTGTTTCCATGCCTTTTTAAAATCGGTAATGTGGGGGCGTGGCCAAGATGGCAGCGGAGTAGGACGTGCTTTCTGTCCCTCCGGCGCCGAATATTACTTAGCTTTGTTTACAGCCCTGTTGGGTGCCCATCTACGCCTAAATCTGCGGTGCCGTGGGTTCGGGAGCTGGCAGGCGGTATCCGGTGCCGTGACTTTGCGATCCGGGCCGGATTGAGGTGTGGCCCAGCACGGCCTAGACAAACTGCGCTGTAGACGAGCCTCGTGGTCGAGGTGACGAGCGGCCCCGGATTGGTGCGGGCCGCCCTGCAGAACTGGTGTGCCTGGAGCGGCGGTGGCGGTGGCATCGGGGACTGTCCCAGGGCGCCACGAGCTGGGAGGAGGTGAGCGGCTTCGGTCAGCGACGCAGCAGAGGGCCGGCTGGGTCCCCGCGACAGGGGTGCGGATGGAGGCTGGGCCCACCGGGCCCGCCCGCCGGGAACATGCTGTGACTCCTGAGCTTCCCGGAGCTCGTTGGTAGCGCTAATCCGGCCTGCGGCTTCGGAAGGTGGTGGCGAGACAGTGAGGGTCGTCGGGGGGCATCTGTACTCTGGCTTGCAATGCCACCCGGACCACACAGCAGACCGGCCCGAGAGCGGAGAGCGGTGTCCCGGTCCTATTTGTTCCAGAGCGGCCGGACGAGCTACGCGACTCCCTGGTGCGGCCCGGGGCCTACGACAGGCCTGAAGGCAAGGTGCGGTGGGGTGCCAGTGATTGCGGAGAGGCACTCCACCCACGCGGGGGCCTGGAGCCTAAAGTGTGCTAGGCCCCCCCCACTCTTGGAACTGGATTGCGGTGCCCCGGGGGCCTGAATGTGACGGCGCTGGGCCCGCCTGGGGTCCTTGACGGTGGCATAGGGACGCGCTGCCCGAGAAGAAGGACCTTTCCCCGACAGGCCTGACTGTGGTGGGGGCCACACATTTACGGGGGCTCCTGGTTGGCCCTGATGGCGTCCAATGTGGCGGGCGCGGAATCAGCATACAAGGCGGTGTCGTACTGGTATCACACGCCAGTGCGGATTAAGGCTTGGGACTCGAAATGCTCAGGGCTATGCTGGCGGGGTTGCCGAGCTCCAGGCACTTTGACGCACCTGCTTTGGCACTGCCCGAAACTAGAGCGCTACTGGAAGGCTGTTCTTGACGATATTGATGAGGCCTTTCACGTCACATTTCCCAGGGCTCCTGAACATGTGCTGCTAGGGCTCCCGCATCCGAAAGCGTTCCCTTTGCGCTCAATGAGGGGTAAACAGATGGCTCTGGCCTTGCTAGCAGCGCACTTAGTCATCCTTACGCAATGGAGATCCACTGCTCCTCCTGACCCGAGCGACTGGATTAGACGGCTGTGGCATGTGTTGGCAATGGAGCGACTTTCGTTGTGTGTGAAAGGCAAGGGAGAGGTTTATGCTGAGTTGTGGGAACCATTTATCCATCTTCTTTCCTGTGACCTCCGTGAGATTACATGTCCCAAGTATCTACAGATCCTGCAACGTATCCCGGTGGTCCCTAAGGGTGCAGTCAAATAGGTTTGGGGGTCTGGAACGTGCTAGATAGCGGATGGGACTTACGGGGAGTTGAAGAGGCTGATGCAGAGGAGGGAGGGGGGGTTGTGGGGGGGTGGGTTCTATTTTGTGTTGCGGGTTCTGTTCTTTTGAAAATCCAGTGATAACTAGAATCGTGGCTGTTCCTCCTGGCAATGCATGTGTCCTCGCCGGGTAGCACCCCGGGGTGTGGACCCAAAGGCTGTGTTTAATGTTGCTGGATCATGCTCTGCCGGCCGGTGGATGTAGACAGCCGAGCTGTGTAAGGTGTTGATATACTGCTCAATAAAAACGATTGATTCTGAAATCGGTAATGTGTTTTGCGTTAATAGCAGCTTGCTCTTTTCTATTTGGGTTTTCCATGATAATTTTGAATCCAAAGAAACACCCAAATAACTAAAGTTTTGAACATATTCCAATTTTTGTCCATTTAAAAACACGTTTTCTCTAAAAGACTTGTGGGGATTTATTGCCATGTACTTTGTCTTATTGGTATTAATCTCAAGACCCTTTTTATTGCAGTAGGTTTGAAAAATACTAAGTAAACATTGTAGGCCCCTGGGGGTTTGTGATATAAGGATAGTATCATCAGCAAATAATAGGGCAGGTATTGTCTCAACCCCCAGTTTCGGTGCATCATTGTTGCAACCTTTTAGGAAGCATGGAGTATCATTAAAAAATAAAGAAAACAAAGTTGGTGCCAGGACACCTCCTGGGCCCCACCTCACCTTTGCGTAGTTGTTTTCATGCAATCTAATGATCTGTTCCAGGAGGTTAACTGGTAATCCCTGGCTGCTAAGTGTCTTCCATAACAGATGCCTGGGGATAAGATCAAACGCAGCCCTTATATCAACAAACGCCACATATAAGTGGCCCTTCCTTATGTTTACGTACTTCCAGCACATACAACAGAACCTAAACACCTGATCAATGGTGCTTATTTTGGCTCTAAATCCGGCCTGGAATTTTGAGAGAACTGCCTTTTCCTCAATCCAAAAATTAATACGGTTTAAAATATGCCTTGCGTGGCTGGGCGTGGCCAAGGCGGCGATCATGGCGGTCGCACTCTAGAGAGCTCCGTCCCGCCGGCGCAATATCCTGCCAAATATCCTGCATTGCCCTAACCCGCTACCGCCCTGGTGTGGTGCCTGGCCGCTAGCAGTGCAGAGGAAGCTCCGGTGGTGTTCTGGGCGCAATTGCGGCGTCTACGCCGAAGATCCGAGTCTCACGGCCGAGGGGCCTGCGCCTCTCGGGAGAGCCGGGACCTTGCGCTTGCCCGCGCCCGGCCGGAAGTGAGCCGACGTGGCGTGCAGCGGAACGGAGTTCGCCGGACCCCACTTCTGGCGGCGGACAGATCCGGAGCTACACAGAGATCCGCCGACGGCTGCTTCAGGGGGATACCGGCGCTATCCTGAGGCCGACCTGCCATCGGAGGCCGGGTAAGCCGCCGGCTCGGGCGGAGGACACTGCGGGGGGAGGGGTGATACCCTCGACTGGGCCTGCTCTCACTCGGCGGCCTAGTCGGACCGCGGGAGCCTGGTGATCCGAGTGTGGCGGGGGGCTCGTTACCTTTGCCCCTCCAGCCATCATCGACCAAGGCCCCCCCCTTCCTCCCCCCACCCCCCCCTCCCCCGGTGGAGGCCCGGGAACCGGGGCGCGGCTCATGAGACCTGCTGGCGGTAGCCCCTGAATGAGAGCATTCGGACACGATTGGCCGACCGGCGGGGTGTGCAGCTGCCTGGGTGCTAGCGCCTCTGCCCCCTAGTTGCATACCTGTGACACTGGACACTATACCCTGTATACTGGCGCTATACCTGGGGCTGGTGGGCGCTGCAGAGACGGTACCCCCCTGCGAGGCTCGTTTGTTCTTCAGTGGCGCCTACAAAGGCCGAGTGGCTGCAGCTGGAGGCCCATACCCGGTGTGAGAAAGGGATTCATCCGGCGCCCCCGCGGCCTGATTGGACTACATACCTGTGCCAGTGGCTCATCATGACGAGAGGAGGCAATAGTGGCAACACTGCAAAACAAGGCCCTATAGACAAATTCACGGGGCTGAGTGGCGGGGCCGGGGCCGCGGGAGGCTCACAGGGACCGGGCCCTGACAACGCGGCCCTCATGGCTGCTATCACGCAGTCCAGAGACATGCTAGACGCAAAAATTGGGGCCATAGGTGCTGATGTCACCCTGCTCCGGCAGGATCTGCGCAATACGGTGGCCCGCATTACTGAAACCGAGACTAGAATCACCGCGGTTGAAGATGATGTGGTAATCCTTAAAAAGAAGGTGGCTACCATGGAGGGCATACAGAAGGGCCTCGCGCTCAGGGTTGAGGACGCGGAAGGTCGGGCCCGGAGGAACAATCTACGCTTTGTGGGATTTCCGGAGGATAGTGAGAAGGGCGACATGGCGGAGTTCCTGACCCGTTGGATGGAGGGGTGGCTCCCCCCGGAATCCCTGTCACGCTGCTTTGTGGTTGAGAGGGCACACCGAGCACTTCTACCAAAGCCACCTGTGGGTGCCCGTCCTCGGCCCGTGATCGCCAAACTGCTCAATTAACACGACCGGGATGTTATATTGCGACAGGCGCGAGCGAAGGAGCCCCTAATGTATGAAAATCATAAGATCCTCATCTTTCCTGACTATACTAAGCTAGTGCAGCAACAAAGACAGTCCTTCACTGCGGCAAAGGCGCGTCTGCGAGAACTGAAAATTCAGTATGCCCTGCTTTACCCAGCACGCCTCCGAGTGGTCTTCCAATCCCGGACACAATTCTTTAATTCACCAGAGGAGGTCTTTGCTTGGACAGATGAAACGGTTCGCATTAAGGTGAATATTCCTCCGGGTAGAGACTCTGACTCTTCCTCTACAGGCGGACCCTCGAGAACTCCCCGGAGGTCACGCAGCAGAAGCAACTGGCGTTCGCGCTCCCAGAAGAGTCAAGCTTCCCGCAATGGAGAGGTCGGGGCGGCTGAAGAGGTGGATAATCCGACGTCGGCGTCTTGAGGCCCCGTACTACTCCGCACATCCTGGCCATGGGGCTCAGGAGTTTTCCTAATGGAACATGGCTACATCGGAAGAGAAGTTTTTGCTTGTGACTTCCCACTTAACTGTGTGCTCCGTGTAGCATGTGTACACGGGGGATGTGGGTTGGGGAATGCCTGTAAGAGGGCGGACGTACCCACGGGGCTGTTAGGTCAGTTGGGTAAGGGGTAGGTAGAATTAGAGTGGGTAGTTGGTGGGGATCCATTGGGGTAGTAGGTACCTGGCCTCCCGTTGGGGGTTGGCGATACCCTATTCCGCGACAGGTACTTCCATGTTGGTGAGGTATGGGGTTGGGGGGTGGACGGGTAGTTGCGGGTTTGGATGGGGGGGTTGGTGGGATGGGGGTGCTGCGGAGGGGTGCGGGGGGTAGGGGGGCAGAAGGGGACGATGGGGAAGTTGGGGTAACTTGTTCTAACACAGTGTCTATTCGTGTCCGCTTAAAATCCTATGTGTGCGTGCGGTCCATGATACCCAGGGCCTTGCTGTACGTGCCCCCTGATGGCGGGTGACACCCACGAGACAGAATCCCCGCTGGCATCCCTGCGAGTCGTGAGCTGGAATGTACGGGGGATGCTTGATAAAATCAAGAGGGGGGCGGTCTTGCGGCTGGGAAAGAGAGAAAAGGCGGACGTGCTACTCCTACAGGAGACGCACCTTCTGGGGTCCAAGACTCTGAGCTTACAGCGCTATGGTTATCAGCAGGTGTATCATGCTGGATTTGTGCGAGGGTCACGGGGGGTTGCAATCCTTGCCCACCGTAGATTGTCCTATTCACACGAAGCACAATGGGTGGACGGCCATGGCAGATATGTCTTCATCAAGGGAAAGGTGGGGAGCGAATCTATGGTCTTTGGAAGTGTGTATGCCCCACCTCCACTGCAGGAAGCCCTTGTTGAGAAACTGTTTGATGTGTGGGCTGGAATCCCGAATGTGTTGGCGATAGTAGGTGGTGACTGGAATGATGTGATGAATGGAAGCATGGATCGCCACAGGCCGGGAGGGGGCCAACTAGCAGATACCCGGACTAGATTGAAAGGCATGGTGCAGGGGATGGGCTGGATTGATGCATGGAGGTATCAACATGCGCATAGCCGTGAATACACCTATGTTTCTGCAGTCCATGGGTCGTTCTCTAGACTTGACTACTTGTTCGTCCCCCAGGGTTGGATAGGGCGGGTGGCCTCCACTTCCATTCTCCCACGCGGTCTATCCGATCACTCCCCGGTCTTGATGGACCTGCACCTAGACAGGAGACGGCAGCCTTTTAGATGGCGTCTCTCCACCTGGCATTTACAGCAAGAAGACTATCAGTCGCATATGAGGACCGCAATAGCTCAATACTGGGACGATAATGACAGGCCGGAAACTGATGCAGTGACCCTCTGGGAAGCCTTAAAACCTGTGCTCCGGGGTGTAGATATTGCCTGGTGTGCCGCAGCCCGAGTGGCCGGTAGGGAGGCTATCACTGATGCAGCACGTAGGGTTCGGGACCTGGAGGTGGAGTGTACGACTGGAGATGCTGCCGATGCCGTAGGACAACTGCTCCTTCAGCAGCAAACATACACCTCCCTGCTGATGGACGAGGCTCGCCAACTCTGGTTGGCTACACAGAGTAGGATCTACCAGTGGGGGGACAAATCCAGCGCCATGCTCTATAGGCTCTGCCAGACTACGTTCCAGGCGCACTCCTTACCGGGCCTCTGTGATGAGGCGGGAGAGGCGGTGTCGGCCCCACCTGCTATTGCGGCCAGCTACGCACATTACTACGCGACCCAATATACTCCTCGGGAGTCTCTTCCGGCGGAGGACGTAGACAAATTCCTAGCGGATCTCCCGCCACGGGCGCTGTCGGATGAGGGACGTGCCGAGCTTGACATTCCATTGTCAGCCGAAGAGCTGGGCACGGCGCTGGGAGAGCTGAACACTGGCAAGGCCCGGGGGCCCAATGGCTTTCCCTGCGAATTCATGAAGACGTTTCATCTCCAATTGGGAACCTACTATAAGCGTGCGTTAGAGGCGGCCAGGGACAGTGGTCGCCTTCCGGCAGACTGGCGACACGCCGAAATTGTGGTGTTCTGTAAACCTGGGAGGTCTCCTACACAACATGAATCTTACAGGCCGATTTCGCTCCTGAATGTGGAGGCGAAGCTGCTGGCAAAGGCCTTGGCCAATCGTCTGCTCCCATACATAGCGGATCTGGTTCACCCGGACCAGGCCGGATTCATGCCTGGTAGGGCGACACGCCACAATATCAGGCGTGCTCAGGTGGTAGTGGAGGCGGCTCGAGCGGCCGGGATTCCGGCGGCGCTTCTCCTGGCAGACATTGATAGGGCGTTTGACTCCCTGAGTTGGGTCTACCTACGTGCCCTCCTGTCTCGCCTGAACCTGGGGCCCCGATTTCTTTCCTATGTACAACTGTTGTACACCGATTTAACAGCGTCCGTGAGAGTGGCGGGAGCTGTTTCCAGCCCCTTCCCTATAGGCCGGGGCACCCATCAGGGCTGTCCCCTTTCGCCCTACCTATTCGCCCTGGCGATGGAACCGCTTGCGGCATGGGTGCGAATGGACGCACAACTGCGAGGAGTGGAATGGGAGGCGGGACCATCTGACAGAATAGCGCTTTATGCCGACGACGTCCTCTTCTTTCTAACAGACTTAAATAGGTCGGGCCGAGAGTCCTGGAAATTATGCGCATCTTTGGTGGGTGTCGGGCCTCTGCCTGAACCTGCGGAAGTCTACGCTGTGGACGCTGGGAGATCGCGGGGGCGGATGTATTGCAGGAGGCTGCTGGAGGAATTAAATACCTAGGGATATTCCTGACGGACGTCCTGGGGGTCTCGTGGGCTCGCAATGTACTGCCTGTTTGGGATCGTGTGCGCTCGGACATGACGACATGGTCCAGAATGCCCTTGAATATCTACGGCCGCTCGGCTATATTCAAAATGGTGGCTCTCCCGCGCCTACTGTACCAGTTACAGAATCACCCATACCCTATTCCGCTGCAGTGGTTTCGTCGAGTGAACTCGGCGCTGAGCCAGTTCCTTTGGTGTGGGTGGGGTAGCGAGAGTGGCACTTCGCACATGTTTTCTTTCCACTTACTGCGGGGGGCTGGCCACATCGGACATTCTGTCCTATTATCAAGCGTCCCACCTATTGATACTAAACGAATGGTGGTATGGGGATCGGAGTGATCCGGCCTATGCCCTTGAGCGGTTCTTGATGGACCCAGAAATGCTACACACCATCTTGTATTCAGCGGTGGCGCGGAAGAGGCTTCCGGAGGTCACACAGGTGGTCTTTCGGGTGTGGCGCGGTGCGCTGCGCCGCATGGGATGGTGGAACAAATTGACGAGGGAAACGCCCCTCTGGCACAATGGGCGGTTGCCGGTGCTGGCATCCCTGAGGGGCTTTAGTGGCTGGGACGCTATAGGTATATCGGCCCTGGGCCATGTAATGAAAGGCAGGGCTTCCAAGCCCTGCGAGAAGAATATGATATGCCCCCAACACAGTTCTTTCGCTATCTACAGCTCCGACACGCTTTGGCTCCCTCCCTGGTCGGTCTAGACTCCTTGCCCAAATTCAGCCCGCTGGAGGCTAAGGTCTTCATGGGTGAGATCGGCACTAAGAAAATATCCTGTATATACCAGACGTTAATCACGCATTGCTCCTCGTCTCTAGATACTCTGAGATCTGCATGGGAGGGGGACATAGGAGACCTGGAAGAAGAGGACTGGAGGGAAGCCTTGGAGGCCCCGAGGGGGGCAGCAATAGCGGTTCACCTGCGCTTCATCCAATTTAAATACTTGCATAGGGCCTACTATACTAGAGACAGATTGTGGAGGGCGGGCCTGATAGCCTCCCCTGATTGCCTGCGGTGTGGCCGAGCGGTTGGAACCTTTGTACATACGGTGTGGGCGTGTGATAAACTGTTGAGATCTTGGACTGGTGTCTGGGACTGCCTGTCTGAGGTGTTGGGATGGGACCTCCCCCGCTCCCCGAAACTGGCCTCTTGCATGTTATGGAACAAGTGGGAGGTAACATCTACAAACGCCACTTACTGCTTCTGGGCCTTACAGTGGCCAAACGTGATATCCCCCGAGCCTGGAAAGACCCAAGGGCTCCCTTGCTAGGGGTGTGGAAAAGGGGATTAGACTTCTGTATGGGGCTGGAGCGTCCGGTGTTTGTTGCCAGGGGCTGCCCCCGAAAGCACTTTAAAATGTGGAAGAAGTGGGTGGAATATAGAGGGCTGTGGCTGGACCCGCCAGCATGTCATAATGTTGATGAAGGACACTCGCTTGTGGACCTAGGGTGAACGGATCCACGCACGGACTTTGCTACTGAACTGTAATAGCTACTGGACCACGCTGACACTGTGAGGGGCTAGGGGTGGGATCCGGGCGGGAGAATAATGGGACGGGAGTTGGGGGGAAGGGAGTTCAGGGATGGGTGTTCCTATTGAAAATTGCTTGTACTGCTTGACGATGATGATTATTTTTTGTACACTGCAGCTCTGGTGATCAGAGAGCAGTGCCGTCTTTGCAATGCTTCAACACCAAAAATAAAAATAATAAAAATTGTTTTGAAAAAAATATGCCTTGCGTATATCTTCTGTAATACATCAATTAAACTAATAGAGCGATAGTTCGCAGGATCGCTCCTATCGCCCTTTTTAAAAATACAAATGATTTCCGCCCCCCTCCATGTCTCTGGTAAATCAGCTGCTGCGGCTACAGAGTTACACAAATAGTTAATGTAAGGGCCCCAGACACAGGTGTCATGTTTATATAAATCTCCTGGAATCTTTTCTAGTCCTGGAGCTTTACTATTTTTAACTGAATTAATAGCCAAAATCGTTTCTTGTAAATCAAAATCTAAAATTCCTTCATTCGAACTTAATACTAGCTCTTCGTTAAAGGGACTTTCAGTCTCAGGGGCTGTACACAACTTTGTAAAATGATCTATCCAGGTAGTCTCATCAAGAGATTTTGGCCACAAGTTTCCAAAATAACATTTGGTCCCTGTTTCTTGCTGTTATCAACAATTCAAGCCAAATTTCATCATCCCAAAGTGCTTTAGCATTCTCTAGTACTCTCTTATATTTTAATCTAGTTTCCTTAACCATTAGACTACTATTACTTTTGATAGCTAGTACTAACTCAGTTTTGGCAACACGGCAACCTTTATTATACCAATGTTTCCCCACCGGCTTTGAATGTCCATTTCCTTCACTTGTTTTTGCTTTTTTTGTTACCAATGGGACTAATGCCTTAAAAAAACCCTTGTGTAGTTCTAGGAATGTGTTCCTTTCTACTTCCATGGTAGTATAATTACAAAAAGTGTTTGCAAGAGTACTATAAACACTTGCCAACTTCTCGCCATGCTCCAACATATGTGCCCATTTAACTGAGCGGCGATTATTACTAACTATGATATTATCCATGCTATTACAAGGGATGCTGCTGCTCTCCACTGAACTAGGCAACAGTCTACTTTTTAAGACAAGTTCAAGCGGACGGTGATCGCTCTCTATTCTTTGCGTAATTTTTAGATCTACAGCATGGCGCCAAATATCAAAAGATAGAATTATATCATCTATTTTACTTTGGGTAGAACTTCTACAAAAGGTTGGGGCCTTTGGTACGTCTGATGGAAGGAGACCATTGCATGCCCTTAAGCCATGGCCCACCATTAATCTCATAATTTGGAGTGCTAAAGCAGTACACGGGACAGTTTTGCAATTGTGTATAGTAGGAATCTTATTGGCCAAATCTTCATCTTCTAAAATCGTTCTGAGCCCTAAAATAGGTTCATAGTTACAATTAAGATCTCCACCTATTACTATGCTTGCACTTGAATCCACTAAGTTTAAAATAGAGTCCATTTGTTCAATCATCAGTGACTCCTTTGATGCCAAGCCTGGTCGATTACAAACATTATATATATGCAGCACCCTTCTATCCTTTGTCACTATTTTAATCCCAAGTATATCTAAAGAATCCGTAACTAATTGTGTTACACTGATATCAACGGTCACTTTGACCCAGATAACTAAACCGCCCGAGGGTCTTCCTCTTATGGACGGAACAGCTGCTACATAAAAAGTTTTATATCCTACCCTGTGTGAAATCTTAGTTGCCCAGGTCTCCTGTAATAAACAGATGTCACTTGTTTCAATAAATTAATTCCATTCAAGATCCCTGACATTCTTTTTAAGGTCCACAATATTCCATGAAATAACTTTTAAATCCGCGCGAACCCCATAGCTTGCATCTCTCATGGGTCCTTCACTGAATATTGTGTCAATGCCACTTGAAGATAATAGCACGTCCTCACTCACACAGCGTGTTTCACCCTCTCCCCTTTCTTCACAGGGGTTCATATTTGGTACTACAGTTTTCCCCTCTACTTCCCTCTCTGCTGCATTCAATACATTTGCAATAACATTTAACTGGTACAGTCAATCTACCGCTTCCAAGGAATACAATTCTTGGCAGCTATTAGAGATTTCTGGGAATAATGGATTATCTTGCTTGTAATTAACTCCGATTACCGTCGGTTTATAAAAATATCCCAATGGTAGGGCACAGATATTGGTTTTCCAAGTTGGCATTTCCTCATGTGCTTTCAATAGGGTGCGAACTACGTGAGTGTATCTAAAATTGACAACAATGCAGTATCCCTGTATGTCCTTAGGAGAATCCCCCACCCACCTTACCCTGCGCACCATCAGGATTTCGCTTATTTTATTAAAGTTAAAGTTTTTATATTTGGATAACCAATCAACAACTTTAATCCTAAGATTGTGCCAAGATTCATTTTAGTCCCTTTTCAGTACTGGGACACCAAGTAAAACTAGAACATAAGGACATGTAGCAGGAGGTAGATTCAAGATATCCGAATTGGGAATCAAGTCTGTCCCCTTTGGGCTATGCACTAGTGCCCTACGACTAGCACGCTCTGGATTAGTTAAGCTGTTATCAGGACGGGTAAGAGCCTTCTTCTTTGGCTCATGTACCCCTAGGGCCTCTGCTCCATTCCCTATTTGAGAACTACTTAAAATTCCAGTGCTCGGTTGGTTTAGAGTACTATCAGCACCACGGTATTCCTTGTTGGCCATTAGGAGCATCTTTAAATCAGCTATTAGGTTTGCCCTTCTGTAATTATTCCATTTCCCTCTCCAATATTGTTACCTTGTTGGTCTATTGGGTCGTTTAGCTTAGTAATTTTGTTGTCCATAACCCTTATTTTGCTATCCATGCATTCATTTATCTGGGTCTGAAACGAATCTAGGGCAGTTTTAAAAATATCTACCACAGTTTGTTCTACTGCTCCTACTACTTTATTATCCCTACCTAGTCCAGAGTGGTTATTAACATCAGTTTGCACCCCTATTGTTCTATACCTGCTACCCTAATTTTCCAATGTATTAGCATCCCCATTGCATGTACTCCCTTTTCCACCCACCCTCCCCTTTTTTTCGCCAGTTTTTTTTCCCCTCTGCAATTTTTCACTTTTTTCTTTAGATGCTCCCACTGTTTTCTGTACCCGTAATCTTGTTGAGATCCCCGGACTTGCTTGATCATTTACATCAAGCGATCCCATTCGATCTATTGTGGGATTATTCAGAATAAGTTGGGCATTATCATGTTGACTATCCAGTGTTCCAGCAGTTCCTTTCCGTTTACTCATTGTTAGGTTGCCCCCCCCCCCGACATAATCAACAAGCGGACGCTAAGTATCACCAAGTTGCTGGAATGAGTCAAAAACCTCAGAATGTCTCTAGTTTGCCACAAAGTTTTCAATAGATGCCCGTTAGGTAAAATCAGTAAAGTGGCAGAGCACAGGAACAGTCAATGAAGATAAGCACCCAAATAGGTTAACTGGGCGAATTAACAGTTAGCAAAAGGAGCAATGCGGGGATGTTTTAAAAAGATATTTCGCCAAGTGTACCTTTAAAATTGCGAAACCAAGAGGGGCGGCCCAGCCCAGCCTCTTCCGGCCTCAGACTGCCTAAGATGGCCCGCCCTTGTCCCGGGCTTCTCCCGGCGTGTCCCGTGGGACGAGGATCTGAGCGCCCCTTTATGCGCCTCCTGGCCAGAGCTGCATCACGATGGGGGGCCAGAGATGCGTGTAGCCCAGTAAGTGCCCAAATAACAAATGCAGTTCACAGGGGACTCGGCGCCGAGCGCCCCTTTATACGCCTCCATGCTTGCTGCGTCAGCGCCGTCCTCGCCTCGAGCGCGATGCTGGGGGAAGTAGTCCGGCAACAGAACTGGAGCGCCGGTTCCGGTGGGGTCAGAGCTGCGTCCCGATGGGGGGGCCAGAGATGCGTGTAGCCCAGTAAGTGTCCAAATAACAAATGCAGTACTGTCGTACATAAGAAAGTGGAGTGGGTGTTGTATGTCGATTTAGATTCCGTATGAATTTCCCGATTCATGCCCTTATATAGGTACATTTCACATTGCCCTTATATAGTCATAGATATCCAGTCCTTTTTTAGGGATAGTCCATGCTACCCAAATACAGGCATGGCTACTTCCATCCATTCATCTACGTCACAACGAGTTCTTGGAAAACCAGACTCTTAAGCTGTTAGGGACTTCCCCTTGCTTGGATATTGATTTCTCCAAGAACTCATTTATTATGCATGAACATCTATTCCTTAGGGGTTCATTCATGATGTTCATATGCCCGACTTTACGTCAATGCTGGCATTCCTAGACACCTTAAAGGTATAAATATACCTTCACTTGCTATGGCAAAGCACGGTGTGGTTCGGTGCAGTTCGACTACCTACTTGCACGACGCAGCTCGCCACAGCAAGTCCCGAAGGAAGCCAACTCTCCAGCTGATGCACTGACCAGAAGCTGTCCTTCTCCTGCTGAGAAATCCAGCTCCAGTGTTTCTGACTCCCCTTGCGGGGTGTTGTGAAATCGAGTCCTGAGAAAGAGATACCAACCTCTCTCATTCTGAGGTATGGAGCTGATTAGAACCTAGAAAAACCTTTGGCAGATTCTTGGAAAACTAAACTTAAGCTAAACAGCACCTATTTCTTCCCTCGTACTAGACCTAGGTTAGGTACACTGGGGTAGGCGTATTTTAGAAGCACCAGTAAAGTATTTGGGCTATGTTATTTATGTGTGTATTTTTATATATGTCATAGCAACATACAATGCTATTACAGTATTATTTTATATTACTGTTTACGCTGTACACATTATACTTTACATTCTGTCTAACGATTGTAGCAGTTCATATCTCTTGCATGAGAAATAAGACTGTTCAATAAACCCTTTCATTGAAAAGCCTGTCTCTCTATTTCTATGCAACTCGGTAGAAACGAAGCATGCACTTATTGACTGAGTGAAATATTGTTTCCACGACACAGAAGATATTATTTCGATTCTAGGGAAACAAAGTTGTCATGTTTATGCGGTTGTCAGAAACTAATCCCTTCTTGTTTATTTGAGAACGTTTCTAGTGACCTCTGAGTTAGCTGGCGCACACACACACAATTAAGTTTAATATACTCAATAGAGACATACTGACCTCAGTCCTATGTCAAATCTATAGTGTATATTATTCCAATGCGCAGAGCCTATTGGGAATATAGGAACTACACTACATGGTGCCCAACGGTTTGGTAAGGCACTCATTTAACGCTAGATACTGGAGTAACTCAGTCGTGCTTTTCTCAGAGACCCCTTTTTCCCGTAATACTCCAATAGACGTCTGGAGTGGGTAAGGGATAATATCCGCCATAGCTGAGTAGGACAAAATTCCTATGTATTAGCTGTTTAGTTTGTTCGACATTGAACGATACAGTGTTCCAAAATATTGTGCACCTTATCTTTGTTCCCTTGAAACTTGCTCTGCAAACTTCCAGTCAACAAAATGGCTGACAAAGATAATCGCGGGGCCAGTGGAACGACACGCGAAAAAGCGGATGCAGCTTTTAACTTCACAGGTTTCCAAGAAACCGATGAGAATGCTGTAGTCATTCCTCAAAATTTAAGGAAAGCCATCACTATAAAACGTGTAAAAAATGGCCTAATATCAAGAGGTGGTAGGGCAGTTTTTGTGATAGAGGCACATGAATATCACCAGACAGAGGTATTCTATTCATGGATAGTCTTCTCAGAAGCAAATCCAGTAACACACATGTTTCACTTCTACAAAGAAGATGATCCACCAGAGGAATACATTCCTTTCGAGGATATTGAAATTCCACTCACATACCAGGAGCATGAGCTCTGGTTTAAAGGTGCCCTAAAACATTTAAATCACATTACCAGGCTCGGTCCACAAGGTAGACCAGGAGCAACGTGGCCGGTTTTAGCCGGCTATACACCACATCCTGACATTTATGACATGTCAGACGTAGCATTATTAGCTTACCTCAAAGAGTTAATCAGAATTTATAGACAACTACTCCAATATGTCAAGCGGGCTATTACAGTCCATCCTGCAGTAGTTATTCCACAACATACCTCTCACCAGGGGAATACACTAAAAATTACACCACAGACTTTACACTCAGTCATAGGTAAATTACCTGAAAAACGTGAACAAATTCCATTCTGGATAGCTCAAAAAATTACTCAAATCGAAGCAGTATTTCCTAATACTAGTCCTCATGAGAAACACAGGATTTTACAATCTGTTTATCAATGGGGATCACACCACATCTGGAGGACTGCATCACACGGGGTACATTCTTTGCTGCAATATACACTAAAACACATGGTGTTCCGTCTACGGCGGTAATACCTGATGACCTGAAACAGATTCAAAATGAATACCGGCCAGAGCCTGTTTTAAATTTGGGTATGAAACTACTGAAAGATTTCAAACAGGTTTCGACAATAATATTAGCTATTATCAAAGGAGAAGCAGCATCAGTGGCGATCCGCCAGAAGTTAAGGGAATTTGACTTAACAGGGCAACCACAAGAACTAGCCAGAATAATTGAAAAATCCTATGAAGAATTAGGCAGAGCCAGTTTGGGTGGTAAACCAGTGAAACCACAAGTGTCTGAAAGTCCTGAAAAGGTCTTTACTAAAAACACTCCTACTCCTTCTAAAAAGAAGTTGGAAAATATCAAACAAATTTCTAAAGAGAAGCGTTCTAATTCCCGAGGTAGGTCTCCTCAAAAGGAGCCCTCTGAAAGGAGGTATAACCTCAGGAATAGGGATAATTTGAGAAAACCTGATAGATATCAAGACACTGATACACGTTCCTCTTGTACCTTTCAGACTTATCATAGAAATCCGAAAGAACGAGGACGGTCAGAAAACAAAGAAGAACGCGTGAAGTCCAAAGATGATCAACACGTTCAGAAAAACAATAAACCTCAATTCGCCAAAAAGAAGGTAGTAGGTCTAAAAATCAGACATGCCGAGGATCTTGAGGACACCGACGACACACTCAACACCGCCGAATACCTGCACTTCCAAATACACACCGACCCAACATCACCCTCAGTGGACTCTCATCTACAGACCCCCGGACCCTGTCCACAGTTCAGCGACTCCATCGCCGACTTCATCAGCACACACGCCCTCGCCTCCACGGACGACATCCTCCTCGTAGACCTGAACTTTCACCTCGAGAACAACAACAAAACCAACTCCACCACCTGATCGACAACCTCACCAACCTCTGACTCAGACAGCTCATGACAACACCCACACACACCACCGGCCACACGCTCGACCCCATCTTCTCAGCAAGCCCTCACGTCTCCTTCAACCACACCACCAAACCCCTCTGGACCGACCATCACTGCATCCATTTCACCTTCAGGAAGCCCACCATGCACCACCGCACCCAACAGATGCCTCGTCGCAGCTGGGGAAAAGTCACCGAAGACCAGCTAAACACCACCACCCTCGCCCAGAGGCCACCCGCCGACCCCACCGACCCCGACACCGCCGCCCGCAACCTAAGACAGTGGATCAATGACTGCACCAACACCCTCGCCCGCTCTAGAAACCCTCCAACAGCCTCACCAGCAAGAAAGCCACCTGGTTCACCGAAGACCTCCAGGCCTCCAAACGAACATGCCAGAAACTGGAGAAGAACTGGCTCCCCGAACTAATGCCGGACAGCTATGCAGCCCACAAGAATGCCACCTGCAGACACCATCACCTCATCAGAGCCGCCAAGAGGGTCTCCTTCAGAGACCGCCTAGACAACAATGCACACAACAGCAAAGAGCTCTTCAGCATCGTGAAGGAACTCTCCAACCCCAGCTCCAACACCAACAACATCCCACCTTTGCAAGACCTGTGCAACTCGCTGGCCATCTTCTTCCACAGCAAGATCGCCGACATCCACGACAGCTTCAATGTTACGACCGCCCTGAGTACCACTGAGACATCCACCAGCATGACCACCACCCGCACCAACTGCCTGCTCTCCTGGACCTGCATAAATGATGAAGACACCAGCAAGATCATGAACATCATCCACTCTGGATCACCGTTAGACCCATGCCCACACCACATCTTCAACAAAGCCAGAACAGCCATCGCACCCCATCTCCGGAAAGTAATCAACATCTCCTTCGAGACAGCAACCTTCCCGGAAAGCTGGAAACACGCCGAGATCAACGCCTTACTCAAGAAGCACAAGGCGGACCCCAAGGACCTCAAGAACTTCCGGCCCATCTCCCTGCTCCCGTACCCAGCGGAGGTCATCGAGAAAACCGTCAACAAACAACTGACCCTCTACCTGGAGGAGAACAGCATCTTGGACCTGCCCCAGTCCGGGTTCCGCAGCAACCATAGCACCAAAACCGCCCTCATCGCCACCACCAACGACATCAGGACCCTGCTAGACAACGGAGAAACAGCGGCCCTCATCCTCCTGGACCTGTCAGCCGCCTTAGACATGGTCTGCCACCGCACACTACGAACACGCCTACACAACACCGGGATCCAAGAGAAGGCTCTGGACTGGACCACCTCCTTCCTCTCTGGCAGAACCCAGAGCGTCCGCCTCCCCCCTTCCGCTCCGATGCCACTGAGATCTTCTACGGCGTACTCCAGGGCTCACCCCTCGGCCCAACGCTGTTCATCGTCTGCATGGCACCCCACGACCACGTCTCCCGACAGCACAACCTCAACATCATCTCCTACGCCGACGACACCCAGCTTATCCTCTCCCTCACCAAAGACCCTCACACAGCCAAAACCAACCTCCACGAAGGAATGAAGGCCGTCACCAAATGGATGAGGAACAGCCGGCTGAAGCTGAACTCAGACAAGACGGAGGTCCTCATCCTAGGCTATGCCCCTTCAGCTTGGGACGACTCCTGGTGGCCGACAACACTAGGAACAGCCCCAACACCCACCGACCACGCTCCCAACCTAGGGGTCATCCCCGACTCCACCCTCTCCATGACTAAGCAGGTCAACGCCGTCTCCTCATCCTGCTTCAAGACCCTCCGAATGCTCCGCAGGATCTTCAAGTGGATCCCCACCGAAACTAGAACAATGGTTACACAAGCCCTCATCAGCAGCAGGCTGGACTATGGAAACACCCTCGACGCAGAAACGTCAGCAAAGCTCCTGAGACGACTGCAACGCATCCAGAACGCCTCGGGACGTCTGATCCTTGACATCCCCACCACAGCCACATCACACCCCACCTAAGAGACCTGCACTGGCTCCCCATCAACAAGAGGATAACCTTCAAGCTCCTCATTCACGCACACAAAGCCCTCCACAACACCGGCCCAGCATACCTCAACAGACGACTCAGCTTCTAAAACCCCACCCGCCAGCTCCGCTCCACCGGCCTTGCCCTCGCCACAGTCCCCCGCATCCAAAGAAAGACCACCGGCGGCAGGTCCTTCTCCCACCTCGCCGCCAAGACCTGGAACACCCTCCCCACCAACCTAAGGCAGACTCAAGACCTACTGGCCTTCCGAAGACTCCTCAAGACCTGGCTCTTCGACCAGTAGCAGCAACCCCCCACCCCCACCCCAGCGCCTTGAGACCCTCACAGGTATGTAGTGCACTTTACAAGTGTATTGATTGATTGAGGACACAACTCAAGAACGGAGAATGGGCTCAGACAATGTTGGACAGCGCAGCAGCAGTCACAATAGCTCGCCAGAACCTGAAGGGTCATCTGGAGACAGTGGACTTGAATGAATTCATTCAAGTTGAAACTGCAGCTACCAGGGTTAGTTCTCCACATACGTTATATGAAATAACACTCTGAATGGAGGGAGACATACCAAGAAAAGCGAGAGCACTCTTTTGGGAGTGACTTTCTAAGGGTTATGACATTCTTCTAGATGAACAAGACTGGCCACCAGAATTTGTCAGGTAGTGCCTACATGGCAAATACATCATTATGCCATCCTTCTCTAATCATATTCCAATACATACTTATGCCAGGAAATGGGCAGTAGCCCAGGCTCCAGCATTATACAAAAATCATGTTGGATGGGATGAGGATTCTCCTCACCATAAAATCCAATCAAAAAATCAACCAACTTCACAAAGGCAGTACCCAGTTAAGCAAGAAGCTAAAAAACAGGTCAGAGAGATCTTGGATCAACTTGAATACCAAGGGGTGATTGAAACATGCACCTCATCAATGAACAATCCTTTGTTTCCTGTCTCCAAACCAGACAATAAATATTGTCTAGTATTGGATTACAAACATTTCAATTCTTGTTGCAAAACATGTGCAGTACAAAATGCAGGTACCAAAGAGAGGACTGGGCTGTTCCTGGGATATAGGTGCAGGTCGCTGTTGAGTGGATATGTAAAGGTGGTTAAATGTTAACTCGCTCAGGGTGTTTTCACCCACGATTCATCAGGACCTATAAAAAGTACTCGCTGTCTACAGTATTGCTGATCTATCTAAGTATCAGTGCTTACATTAACAGTTTGGAAACGAAGTACCTGCATATACATTGTTCCATGCCTGATAATGGAGACAAAAAGGAGAAGGTAAGGGATTATTTCTCTCATGCAGGTACAGTACAGTGATCCACATGTGTTCTGACCTGGTGCACTCAGTGCCATGCTAGTGTTGGTGACTACTAGCACGTGGTGAAAGTTGAAATCAAACTAGTGAAACATCTCCAGGTGGAGCAGTGGTGAGTGACATGCTCAAATCGATATGAATGAAGACATTTCTAGTGACCTTAAAAACAAGAGGCGCAGCAGCGTTGGGAACAAAAGGAACAACAGTTTTGATGTAAATGGGCCATTATGACCCCACTCACCTAGAGGTCAATTTTAAAATGTAACAGCAGTGTCTGGCGGGATGGACATCGGTGAGTCAAGCCTCTGTAGCTAAGGCTAGAATGGAATGGAGATAAGGGAGGAATGGGGACAACAGACATATTCAACTCAAAACACAGTGTACCTCACTTGGTAGTTCATCTATTCTCAATGTACCTGGTCATGTAGGTATATAATATAGCAGTTATCTGTCAGGGTCTGCTGCATAAGCTTGTTTCACTATATATGCATGTCTAGTATAGTTGTAGTTCTCAGTAAGCTGTGGCATATGATGTGGTACAGTTAAATAGCTTTACCTTCCAATACTTATCATAGAGTGGTTCAGGGTGTCGGGTTAAGCAGTAACTAGGGTGGATTAATCCCCGTGTGCATATGTACTCGGTCATGCTGCCACTCGCAAAAGTATGGGAAACGTGTGGGCGCATCCAACGCGACCCTCGGTAGGTGAATGGACAAACAATTAATGCCATAGCGTCCCTTAACGGGAAGAATTGATTTGAGTCTCCGTACTAAGTTGAGTAATGCTGGTGAGCGAATGCTGAAGGCTGGTGAGCAAATACTTAAAGGCACCGTCAATACAATTACGTCAAGGATACTCCGTTCAAAGTGTCCCCCCTCGCTAGTGTACGTTCACTTACTTGAAGCTCCCGTGTCCTCCTTTCGTTGCCTACCCCTCTCCGCCAGGACCGGATAGAGCCGAGTGGTCCGGCGGCTACAATATTTATTTTAATTAAGGGCGGGGCAGGTCAGGAGGGTTTCCCGGTTCACTGCGGGTCATGTGATTCGCCCAGTCAGTGACGCGGCCACTTTGAAGTGGTGTAAGGGAGGTCCAATACTGCGGGTCATGTGATTAGCCCAGTTAGTGGCGCGGCCATTCTAGAGTGGTGTAAGGTCCATTACCCATACCCTAAAATATTAACGAACTCAAAATTTCAAGCGCCTTGCGTTAGATGAAGGTATTCACGGATCATAGATGAATATGCTTGCATAACTGCGGACTTAATCCCTGTCCGGGTGGACTTATGTTCAAGGGCACTCAGCCGGGTTGGGTACAGAACATTAGTACTGGCAGTTATTACGTGGTGGTGCTCGAGTCGTGATGTCCTATTCCAAACAGGAGCTGAAGTCTAGGAGGTAAAATGGGCACTATGTTGTATTAAGCCGACGTGTAGTAAGTCAAACTAACAACTAATGGGTTCAGTGTCTAGCCCATTTATTCCTTTCCAGTTTTAAAGTCGTAAAGGTCCATTTATTCCTTTCCAGTTATAAAGTCGTAAAGGTCCTAATAAGGGGGAGTGAATGATCAGTCATCAGGAGCGTCACGTAAAGTGTATGGATGCGTAGGTGATGATCAAAGGGAACTCCAATGGATATCCTCGTTCAGCCCCTTTCTGTCTGAGGCCAGACGATGGATCCATGTTTGCTCCCTAAAAAAGAGATTCTGTTTTGAAATGCTCGGGTTTGCTTCAATTATTAGCCATTTCAAGGAATCGGCTGTGTGGTTTGACTCTAAGTAGTGCCTACACATCTTTGTATTATTCTTCTTGCAGCGGAAGTTGCTCAGATGCTCTGAGATGCGTTGTTTGATAGGTTGAGTGGTGATCCCCACGTATTGGAGCCCACAGGGGCATAGTAGTAAGTACACACAGTTCGGTGTGTTGCAATTAGTGTGCCCCCTTAGCTCCCACGTAAAAGAGTCTGTGAGCTGGATAGTCTTGTGTGTTGTAGTGAATGTGCATGCACTACACGAACCACAAGGATAATGTCCTTTCACAGGTGGTAATTGCCACAGGGTGGTCTGGACCGCTAAATTTTGTTTTTTAGGTCTGGTGTTAATAAGAATGTCCTTCACGTTTTTAGATCTCTTGAAGGCAAACCTTGGAGGTTCAAGGGAAAGTTCGCTGTACTTAGGATTTGCCAGTGGCGCATGATGATCTTCCTCACCACATTTGAGGCTGGCGTGAAGGTGGTGACACATGTCATCGGTTCATTGATTTTGGGGGTCCGGACCCTGTGTTCTAGGAGTGCTCCTCTGTGGTTATTTTGGGCTCTTTTCTGTGCTCTTGCTATCTCTCTGCATGGGTAACCCCTATCAGTCAGATTCCTGGATAGGATATTAGACTGGGTTCTGTACTCAGATAGGCTGCTACAATTACGCCGTACTCTCAAATATTGCCCGAAGGGTAGGTTGGCGCGCAATGCTTTTGGATGGTGGCTATTATAATGGAGTAGGCTATTGCGATCTGTTGGTTTTCCGAACATGCTTGTACTTAATTGGCCTTCCGTTAGTTTGATTGTCAGATCAAGGAAGGAAATCTGTGTGGCAGAAGCTGTCATTGTAAAGTGTAGGTATCTGTTCAGCGTGTTTACCCATTCAAAGAATTCATCGAGGGAGTCCCTGGTGCCTGCCCAGAAGATCAAGATGTCGTCGATGAATCTCCTCCACAATTTGATGTTGTTGTGGTAGGTATTGGTAGGGGGGGTCAATGTGTTTGTTTTTGAAATCTGCCATGTAGAGACACGCCACCGATGGGGCAAAAGTACTCCCCATCGATGTGCCCTGAGTTTGGTGATAATACTTTTCTTTAAACTCAAAAAAGTTTTCAGTCAGTGCTAGATTGGCACAATCCATGACAAAGGCCGGAGGTGTAGGTGAGGTCCATGTCTCGGTATTTAGTATCTCTTCTATGACCCCTAGAGAGGCCCTCTGGAGGATGTTAGTATAGAGGGCCTCTACATCCAGGGTTACAAGAAGGTCGATTTGAAGGTTCCCCTGAAAAGTGTCTAGGAGATGCAGAACATCAGTTGTGTCCTGTATGTAGGATGGAATGCGTTTTACCCGAGGTTGGAGTAAATGATCACAAAATTGTGATAGCGGCTCCAGTACTGAATCGATGCCTGAAACGATTGGGCGTCCAGGTATGGGGGTGGTCTCCTCGTGAATTTTGGGGAGAGTATAGAAGTACGGAACCCTGGGAACTTTCTTAGTCAGGAATTCCGCCTCCTTTTTAATGATCCAACCCTCACTGAGAGCCGACTCAACAAGCCCCGCTATGGTGCGTGTGAGGCGTTCCGTGGGGTTAGATGGGATTGGTGTATAGTATCGTCCATCCCCCAGTTGTCTAAGGCATTCAGTTTCGTAATCAGTGGTATCCATGAGAACGGTGGCACCCCGTTATCTGCCTGCTTGATAGTTATGGCAGGGTCGTTGTCTAAAGAGTCAAGAGTTTGTAACTCAAGTTTGGACATATTATGATGGCTATTGTTATAGTCTAGTGTCGCAATTTCCTTGAGTACTGCTTGTTTGTATGTTAAGACCTCATTGGGGACCATCCCACTGTGGGGGGTGAGAGTGTAAGGATTATGAAGACCGGAGTCTTCCGTCAAAAAGGCCTTGAGTCTAATTTTGCGAAATAACTTTTGTATTTCGCAAATCTGTTTGAAGTGGTCTATTTTCGGAGTTGGAACGAAGCCAAGTCCCTTCTGTAGGACCTTTACCTCTTGTGGGGTGAGTTGGTGCGCTGAGAGATTAACCACTAGACTTATTTTCGTGTGGTCTTGCTCCTGGTATCCATCCCCTGGACCGGCGGGTCTTCCCACTGTACCCTCTGTTAGGGCGCGTTTCCTCACCTGCGCCCGCCCCCTCTGCCCCAGCCTCTGTCTAAAAAAGGTTGGTTGTTCCCTTGTGGGGCATATTGAGGTGGATATTGGGAGGGGTACAGTGGTAATGAGTGTGGGAATTGGGGGTATGGCCAGATTGGAGGACCCTGGTAAGGGATTTGTGGGTGGTATTGTTGGCCACGTCTCCCTCCACGTTCGCCTCTACATTGTTGTTATTGTGGTTGCCAATCGTCTCCACTGGAGTCGCTGCCACTGTTGGAGCCCCTTCTTGAAGAGGCACTGGAGTCTGAGAGGTACCCTGATCCAGGTGGGACATAGTCGTCTTTTAAGTATGGATACACCTTTTCTTTGGAAAAACGTTTGATATCCTTTTGTAACTTAGTGATTTTTTGGTTCATCAAGTATTCCTTGTGTTCAGTCAGCTCTTTATTCAGTTCAGCTAGCTTCGTTTTAAACCCCGGGTTGGGGACAGAGTTTTTTTATGTGCTTTCCGCGGCTTGAATACGACTAAGTAATTCATCCGCTAGGCGTTTCGCCGTATTCACAATGAGGATAAGGAGGTCATGGGTGCATTTCCAGGATATCTGGGACCATTCGATCTTAAATTGGCCATCCTCATAGAATATCCTCGGAAAGTTTTTTACAATTAGACCATTTGGAGCACAAAATGCACACAGTACGGCATTAATGAATAACATTGTGCGTAAAAAATATAAAACCACATACAATATTTCTAACAGTTTCTTTTGTCAAAACATTGCACCTGAAAGTAGGTATTTGACCGCTTTCTCAATTATGGGGACACAGCGTCACTTCTATTGTCTCCCTCAAAGATTCAAGAATAGTCCTGGGTTAGTCTCAGCAAGGGTAACAGAGTTACTACAAATTGATGATGATGAGGCATTGTCATATGTCAATGACATCTATCTGACAGACTTGAACAGGGTGAATACCATTATATTGGGCTTCGCCTCCGAAGGGTACAAATTAAATTTTAAGAAATTGAGAATTGCCCATCTCAATGTCCTTTTTCTAGGATATGAATTATCAAGTGAGGAAAAAAGCCAGGCAGCCAACTTTTTAGAAAGGTGCTCGCTGCTCCAACCACCAAAAACGCTGAAAAACTTACAGTCGATTCTAGGATTCCTGAATTACGGAAGACCTTACATTTAAACTACGCAGAAAGGGTTAGACCTCTCTACGAATTAATCAAACCTTACGCTCGAACTGTTATAAAAGATTTGCGAGTCTTTATCGGCACATACGCAATCGGCACGCTACATTCTGACCAGGGTCCTGCGTTTAACTCTCAAGCTTACAAGGAGGCCATGGCCAATTTGGACGTTGCATTGCGGTACTCTTCTCCATTCCATCCTGAGGGAAATTCGGTTGTGGAAAGAAAAAACCGAGACATAAGGCAATCTATAACAGCTAGGGTATTAGGTTTGGGTGACGGGTGGGTCAAACATCTAATAAATGTCCAACGTAGTCTTTTTTTTTTTTTTTTTTTTTTTTTTTTTTTTTATTTGCAAGACTTGTAATATAAACAGATGAAAGAGAAGATTCACACTGCGTCACGCCAACAACCCGGAGGCAGGCCGCTATCAATAAGAGCATACATACAAGTGCAAAGAAACAATCCAGGGGCCGACATCCGACCTGGTCAGTCAAGCAGATACAAACATGAATTACAATTAAATCTATAGTGTGCGCAGTGCAGTATCAGCAAGGAAATGGTCATGCTTTTCTCATAGTGCCTCAGACAATTAGAAGATAACAACAAATGGGGAGCCGCTCCTAAAGAAGCAGCGGTCAACTATCCGCTGCAGCGGCCCGTGGATAGGATATGTCTATCAGCACCATTGTTTCTCCCAACAGGACCCCCCCAACAAGGTAACCCAAAAACCGTCTAAACATAGGTGCAAGTACTAAGAAACAGCATACATACAACACTTCAGTCCACAAAAGAGACGCGCGGGCCCACAACGGATCACTCAGAGAGAGGGCAGGTCACAGTCAGGGCGTGTGTGCAAGATCATCTCCTCTGTGCCCGTATTAGCAAAAGGGCGTGTGGGGGGAGGGGGGGAAGGGGCAATCAATAGGCTACAGGAGGGTCAGCGGGAGGGGGAGGCCAGGGACACGGTCGGGTCCAGTGGGGGCAGCAAACGATGTGCGCGCGCCAGGGTAGGACCTGATCACTACTGCGCCACCACATGGGACGGCAATCGATAACCCATTCAGCGCGCACCCTCAGCCCATGTCGTCTGAAACACTCGCAGCGCTTGGAGTACCTGAGGTGTCCGATCTCGCGCGCGCTGCAGTCCACTGCACAAACGGGCCCCATATGTCAGTGGGTCTGGAAGCGGTGGGCATGGTCTCCCAGTAGTGTGCCAATTGTGTGTGGCCATAAGTCACATCCCTAATCCAGCTCTCGAAGGAGGGGAGACCCGGCCTGCCCCAGTGTAGTGCAATCTGACGTTTGGCATATAGAAGAAGCAACGCATGCAGTTTCCTGTCGCAGGGTGCAGTGTCTTTAACATACCCCAGCAAACCCAGCAGTGGGGACGGGGAGTCATTTCTTTGTATGATGTGATTAATGGCAGTAAAAATTTCCAACCAGTACGCGCACAACTTGGGGCAGCTCCATGCCATGTGAATAAAGGTCGCATCCTCACCCCCACATCTCCAGCAAGAGGCGTTCTCCCGGAGACCCATACGGTGTAACAGTGTCGGAGTGCGGTAATATCGATGTAAAAATTTGAAGTGGATAAGCCTTAATCGATAATTAGGGGATAGGGCTGTTAGTTGTGCACAGCAATATTCCCATGTGGCGTCCGGTAGCTGATTCTCTAGGTCAGCAGTCCAAGCGTGTTTGGCCGTAGCCTCTGTCACCGGGGCCTGGTCCTGCATGCTGTTATACAGTCTGGACACCAGCTTTTTAGGGGAAGGTCGTGATAGCAAGTTTTGGAGGGCGGTTAGTGTGCAGGGTTCCTCCGGGAAGCTCGGTCCCATCTTCTTGCAAGATTCCCTAAGTGAGTGATGCAATAGTGTGTCAGCAAATGAGCAGGGCTGGTCCTCACCACCAGCGGACACCTCGAGGAAAGTACCGTCCGGATATAAGTCAGCAAATGTTAGAAGGCGAGTATCACGGATGGAGAGGACACCGCCCCGTGCCGTCAAACAAGGCAGCATCGGGTTACCCCTCAAGGGGATGGCTGGCGCATAAAGCAGGGGGAGACCGGCTCTCTTCTGGAGTTCTCGCCAGGACCAGCGGACCATTTCCACCGTGTCCACCTCACGCGACGGACATGTGACTTTACCATACAATGCCACCTGTAGGGGCAATGGGGCGACCACTGCTAGTTCCACCGCCACATGCGGCTGGTACGGGGTGGGGTAGGCCCAGAAATGCAGGAACTGGGCCTGCGCACAGAGGGAATACAGCTTCAGATCAGGGGCACCCAGGCCCCCTTGACGGAGTGGAAGCGTGAGTAAGTCCCAGGAGACTCTGGCCTGACCGCCGGCCCACACCAGCTTCAGCAGCAATGAGCGTACACGAGCATGGAAGGCCGCTGTCATAGGCAGTGGTACGTTGACAAACAAATATAAGAATTTGGGGAGAACCACCATTTTAGTCAGTGCAATCCTCGCGACTAGAGACAGCGGTAGTTTGTTCCAAACCTCGACCTTCCCTTCCAGCCAGTCCACCGCTCTCCCGAAATTCAGTGACCACAACTCCTGTATATCTCGGCTGATCCAGACACCCAGATATTTGACCGCCTCCGTCTCCCATCCGAGGGGGTAATCAGGAGCAGGGCGATCAGTGCTCTCCGTCAGTGGGAACGCCACCGACTTTGCCCAGTTGATGGAGATCCCCGCCAGGCCCTCAAATCTCACAAACTCGCGGAGTAGCGGATTTAGGTTATCTTTAGGATTCAGGACGTACAGGGTGACATCATCCGCGTATAGCGAAATCAGTAAGCTCCTAGCACTAAATCCAATGCCTCTGGCGGTGTGGTGTTGCCTTATACGGGCCGCAAGCGGCTCCATTGCTATCGCAAAGAGTAGCGGGGATAGAGGACATCCCTGCCTAGTACCTCTTGAGACATTGAACGGTTTGGAGATGAGACCATTAACGCTCACTCGGGCTCTGGGTTCTGTGTACAGGAGCTTGATCAGTGTCATGAAATTCTGGCTGAAGCCCATCCGTCCTAGGACACGGAAGAGGTAGGGCCATTCCAGGGAGTCAAAGGCCTTGGTGGCGTCAAGGAACACCACCGCCGCCTGTACAGATGGGTGTAAATAGTGAAGGACAGAGAAGATGGTTCTGAGATTATGTGATGTCGCGCGGCCAGGGATGAATCCCGATTGGTCTGGAAGCGCAATCATGGGCAACATCGGTTGTAACCGATCTGCAATGACCTTCGCGTAAATTTTAGCATCCACGTTTATAAGCGATAGGGGCCTGTAGGAGTCTAGCTGTCGCTCATCTTTATCCGGTTTGAGTAACGTGATAATCAGAGCTTCCCGCATGGAGTCCGGAAGGGTATTAGATTCAAGAGCCTCGACGAATACAGAGTGTAGTCTCGGCGCCAGTTCAGCTACATAGGTTTTATAGAAGGAGGTTGTCAGGCCATCCGGGCCAGGGGCTTTGTTGGCCGGCATGCTTTTAATTACCTGGGTGATGTCTTGGATTGTGACTGAGAGGTCCATGTACTGTCTGTGGTTATCGTTGAACCATACGAGCGCTATGGAATCAAGAAAGTCATTTAGTGAAGGCGGTGCTGTGGGTTGTCTTGAGGTGTACAGGGTAGCATAGAAGTCAGCGAAGGCGCCCAACACTGCTTCTTGGCCCGTCACTAAGTGTCCGGATGTATCATAAATAGTGTGTATGAAGTTCGAATTTGTGCGAGGAGTAATCAGCCTGGCAAGGGTCCTGCTTGGTCTATCCCCTTCCCCGTATCTGCGCGCCTCAGCCTGTTTCCCCAGAAATTTCACCTCCCGTTCCGCCTCCTCATTGAAAGCCAATAGCTTGGTTTTTAGAGCGCCAGCATTCTCCAACGACGGATCCGAACTAAAAGCAGCATCAAGATCCTTCAGTTCCCCCTCAAGTTTAGCTAGCGTGTCCCTTATGGAGCGAAGGACCCCTGCTTTCCGTGCTATACACTGACCTCTGATTACAGCCTTGAAGGCATCCCAGACTATAGCCTCGGATGGGACAGATCCAGCATTCTCCTCAAAATACGCAGTGATGTCCTCTCTGATCTCCTCCACGAACACTGGGTCTGTGAGTACGTGAGGGGGAAGGCGCCATTGAAACGCCCTGTGGAGAGTGTCGGGAGGGCTCAGTTCTAACATACACGGAGCATGGTCCGACAGCGACCTAGCCATTATATCTACATTTGACACCCATGTCGCAACTTCAGGAGACACCAACCAGAAGTCAAGTCTAGACCAGGCAGCTTTGTGGCAGGTGTAGCAGGTCCCCACCCTGACCCCCGGATTCCTAGCTCTCCACACATCTAAAAGCAGACCCTCATTCATGACATCAAATATCGCCTGGCGCGCTCCAGCATGCTGTGGCCTGCTCACACCCTCACGATCCATGTCATTATTTAATGCAACGTTGAAATCTCCCCCCAGTACAATCGTCTGGCAATGTAGTAACTCAATCTTCGCCCAAACACTCCTGAAAAAATCAGGATCGTCCACGTTGGGGCCATAGATTGCAGCCAGGACAATGGGACGCCCCTGTAGAGACCCATGTAGCAAAACATACCCTCCCTCCGCATCACGTATCTGCGAGAACTCCCTCCAATCCAGCCCCCTGCGAATGAGTATGGCAACGCCCCTCGCATAACTAGAGTAGATGGAGGAATAGACATGTGCCCATCTGGAATTTTTCAATCGGGCCGAGGGGATCACATTTAAATGAGTTTCTTGTAGGAAGCAAATATCGACATTGTGTCTGGATAACATGCCATGCAGTAAACGGGCCTTCTTGTAGTCCCCAAGGCCTCTAATGTTCCAAGTCCAGAGTTTGATACCCCCCATTAGAGTGCAGTACAACAGAGGATTCCCCCTACGTATCCCCACGTACAGAGGCCAAACGAGTGCCCAGCCATCACATCTGCAGACCCAGCGCGCAAATATATAAGCATGTGTAGTAGTACATTGCACTTAATACGAACAAAAACTCGCAACTCGAGAAATCCCCCCCTCCACCCCCCTCCCGCAGCAACCCCCCAATTAGGTCGTGACATATCCCAGAAACTCACACGCGTAGCGTGGAAATACCCCAACATCCCTAAAACCAACAGCAAAAACAACGGGAGGCACCCCATGGGGCGTGGTGTGCCCAGCGTACACCCCCGTGTGAACAGGGTGGCTACAAATTAGGGATAAGGGTCCATGAGTTCCGCGAACCCCCCGCCCCGGGATCCCCCGGTCTTACCATATTTAAAATGTCCAGAGGAAGTAGGGCACCATTAAATGCAGCCGGAAGTCCGGGGACAAGACAGGGCCTTACCCAACCCGCATCCAGGTTGCACGCAACATCTGTGAACGGGAAGTGTCTGCACCAACCCATGTAATACACGAGGTGGTAAACCCACGACGTCTCAGTTCCGCCACCAGAACAACATTCAGTCAATGTCACTTAGCTGGTCCGTCGTGTCTTCATGTCTGGGCGATCTTCTCCTAGTCCCCGCTCCGCCGATGTGCTTGGCGAACTTGAGCGCCGATTTCGCATCCGTAAAGAAGTGGGTAGTGTTGTCATGTAGTACTTTCAATTTTGCCGGGTACAGCAGAGAGTACGGCACACCTGCCTGTAGGAATAGTTTTTTCGCCGGTAGGAATTCCTTACGGGCCGCTTGCACCAGGGGGGTGAAGTCTGGATAAAAGGAGATGTTGTTCCCTTTATGGGTGATTTTGCCCTTCTCTCTCGCCAGACGTAAGATCAAGTCCCTGTCCTGGTAATTGAGCAGTTTAGCTAGGATGGGCCGAGGTGTAGCCCCTGGTGGTGGTTTCTTCCCTAGCGATCTGTGCGCTCTCTCGACCGTGAAGACTGAAGACAGGTGTGGGTCAAAGAGTTCATGCAAAAGGTCCGCCACATATGTCTCCATCTTGTCGATGTTTGTCGTCTCCGGAATTCCCGTTATGCGTATATTAGATCTACGGGAACGTGCTTCCAAATCGTCTGACTTGGCTCGCAAAATGCCTATCTCTCGTTCCAGAGATGTGATATGTTGCTTGGTTTGCTGCTGGAATTCACAGCATTCAGTTTGTCTGTTTTCCAAGCAGTCTAGCCGAGTCTCATGCACGTCAACCTTGGATTTCACAGATTCCAGTTGCGCAGACATGGCGTCAAGCTTGGTATCGATACTTTTCAGACCGGATCTCACCTCCATGATAAGCGCACCAAAGTCTATATCGGCCGGCAACCCTTGCGACGATGCCACGCCGCCTCCCGCTTCTGTAGTAGGGTTCTTCGGAGGACGACCATTGTCAAAACTGATCCTGGACTGCCTGGCTTCATTTTTCCCCATCGCGGCAGTGGGACCCCAGCAGCGGTTGGCTTGGGAACACAGCGGCCCACTGAGTAAGTTGCGTCGATCTGTGTGGTGCAGGGATTATACAGGCAGTTTCGGGGGGTCTTGAAGTTGCAGCCTAGTGTCCAGGTCCCAGTGGAGTGTGTGAACCGTACACGCGGTGTCCGCAGCGTGCCAGGTAGACCCACCACAAGTCTCAAAATGGCGGGCTGATTGCGTAGTTTACTGCAGCGGCGCCGCGCTTAGTTAGGCGGCAGGGCAGGTGGCCGGCATATAATGACAGGGCTGGAGCCCCCCAGTCTCGCAGTAGTGTAGGTATTGCGCCAGTTACATTAGTTATGCACACCGGTACCACCGAAGCTTAGTTGTGAGGGCATGAGGGCGCCAGCGGGGGCTCCGCCACACGCACCGCTGTCCGCTGTACCCCGTCCGCCTCTGCCAGTGGTTGTAGCGGGGTGCTCACCTGTGTGCCCCAGTCACGGTCACCGTGCGTCTTCTCTGCGACAGTGACGGGCCGAGTCCCGCGTCTCAAATAGATCTGCCGACAAGCAGGGGATCCGGCCGACGTCCGCGTCCCAGCCGACCCCAGTGCCTATGATCTATCCAGGGCTCTGCAGGGGTCCGCCTAGGATCGTTCAAAGCTCCGGCACCGCCGTCGGCAAGTTGTCCCTACTCCGGTCGCCGGGTAGTCAGAGGCCCGCAAAGCCGCGGGCTGTAGTGCGCCGCGTCGCCCAGGGCTGATCACTTCCGCCCAGTAGCAGGTCGGGCGTGCAGGTCGGCAAAAAGCGGAATGGCTCTAGTCCCCGTGTTGCTTCCACGGTGTGTCCCAAACTTTCACTCCGGGACTATGGAGGTGTCCGCTGTCGAACCCCGAGGCAGCGGGGGTCCGCAGTCGCCAGGAACAGGATTAGAGCAGGATTAATTATTGTAGCCGGCGGAGCTCACTCAACGAGCGGCCATCTCGCAGCACGGCTAGCCACGCCCCCAACGTAGTCTTAATAACTTGCCAAGAAGTTCTCTAGGGGGTATCACTCCATATGAGTTCCTTTTTGGGACAAGAATGTTGATCTCGGACCTTGATTGTCAGACATCAGTGGTGGAACAAAAACAATTGATATTAAAGATCGTTTGGCTGCTTTACAGGATTTATTCTAGGATATGAATTATCAAGTAAAGGAAAAAGCCAGGCCGCCAACTTTTTAGAAAAGTGTGCGCTGCTCCAACCACCAAAAACGCTGAAACACTTAGTCGATTCTAGGATTCCTGAATTTCGGGAGGCCTTACATTCTAAACTACACAGAAAGGGTTGGACCTCTCTAAGAATTAATCAAACCTGATTTTAAAACAGTAAATTGGACACAAAAACACACAGAAATTTTGCGTCCACTCCAAACAGACATGTTAGCAACAAAACATTTCCAAACAAGCGTAAACATACGCAACTTACTGATCCAAATAATTCCGGGTCAGTGCGGATTCACCTACTTAACTTTTAATGAAGATGAAAAAGTACCAATTGCATACAAATCAAATTTGTACACACAAGCAAAAATGAAACTCACTTCTACAGAAAAAATTCAGACATCTGTTCAAACTGCTGAAGCAAAAGAGAGAGCCCTCGCACAGGGAAAATGAATTATGGTTGTGACACCTGTACCTGCCTTAGAAGCAGTAACAAAAATGAGCATTCCAAATGCAAAAGCTTTACATCCAAGATGGATACAATGGGATAATTCTTTTGCTGCAACTGATGTTGAATACGTTTTTGATTCATATTTAAAAACACAAGCATTTCTACAAAATGAACAAGAATGTCTTCTGCCTACTGAAATTCTGCCTCTAGAACAGTATGAATGTATAATTTATACTGATGGATCAGTTCCACCCGCTACGGGGGTAAACAAGCTTACAATGCTGCATGTGCGATCGTTAAAGGTCATATGCACGATGGCAAATTCAGACCCATGGTCACCAAAACTCAATCTCTAGGAGATTGTACAGCTCAGCGAGCTGAACTACAAGCCTTCTTCATCGCACTTGAGAATACGGATCGCGAATTCCCCACACTCATAGTGTGCGATTCTTTCTACTGTGTCCAATCCTACAATGAATATTTACAGAATTGGCTTCAAAACGGTTTCAAAGATGCAAAAGGTGACACAATCAAGCATAAAACGCTTTTGGGAACAAGTAGTTCAGTTACGAGAAGGACTACAAAACACTCACGTGATACACGCGCTGAGTCATCAACGTGATGGCGTTCACGTTAAAGGGAATTCATTGGCTGCTGAAGCCGCGAAGACAGCTGTGCAAACGGTACGGCATTAATGAATAACATTGTGCGTAAAAAATATAAAACCACATTAAATATTTCTAACGGTTTCTTTTGTCAAAACATTGCACCTGAAAGTAGGTATGTGACTGCTTTCTCAATTATGGGGGCACAGCGTCACTTCTGTTGTCTCCCTCAAGGATTCAAGAATAGTCCTGGGTTAATCTCAGCAAGGGTAACAGAGTTACTACAAATTGATGATGACGAGGCATTGTCATATGTCGATGACATCTATCTGACAGACAATGACTTGGACAGGCACTTGAACAGGGTGAACACCATTATATTGGGCTTCGCCTCCGAAGGGTACAAATTCAATTTTAAGGAATTGAGAATTGCCCATCTCAATGTCCTTTTTCTAGGATATGAATTATCAAGTGAAGGAAAAAGCCAGGCAGCCAACTTTTTAGAAAAGTGCGCGCTGCTCCAACCACCAAAAACGCTGAAAAACTTACAGTCGATTCTAGGATTCCTGAATTTCGGAAGATATTACATTGAAACTACGCAGAAAGGGTTAGACCTCTCTACAAATTAATCAAACCTGATTTTAAAACAGTAAATTGGACACAAAAACACACAGAAATTTTGCGTCCACTCCAAACAGACATGTTAGCAACAAAACATTTCCAAACACGCGTAAACGTACGCAACTTACTGATCCAAATAATTCCGGGTCAGTGCGGATTCACCTACTTAACTTTTAACGAAGGTGAAAAAGTACCAATTGCATACAAATCAAATTTGGACACACAAGCAAAAATGAAACTCACTTCTACAGAAAAAATTCTGACATCTGTTCAAACTGCTGTAGCAAAAGAGAGAGCCCCCCCGCACAGGGAAAATGAATTATGGTTGTGACACCTGTACCTGTCTTAGAAGCAGTAACAAAAACGAGCATTCCAAATGCAAAAGCTTTACATCCGAGATTGATACAATGGGATAATTCTTTTGCTGCAACTGATGTTGAATACGTTTTTGATTCATATTTAAAAACACAAGCATTTCTACAATATGAACAAGAATGTCCTCTGCCTACTGAAATTCTGCCTCTAGAACAGTATGAATGTATAATTTATACTACTGGATCAGCACAACCCGCTACGGGGGTAAACAAGCTTACAATGCTGCATGTGCGATCGTTAAAGGTCGTATGCGCGATGTCAAATTCAGATCCCTGGTCACAAAAACTCAATCTCTAGGAGATTGTACATCTCAGCGAGCTGAACTACAAGCCTTCCTCATGGCACTTGAGAATACGGATCGCGAATTCTCCACACTCATAGTGTGTGATTCTTTCTACTGTGTCCAATCCTACAATGAATATTTACAGAATTGGCTTCAAAACGGTTTTAAAGATGCAAAAGGTGACACAATCAAGCATAAAATGCTTTGGGAACAAGTAGTTCAGTTATGAGAAGGACTACAAAACACTCACGTGATACACACACTGAGTCATCAACCTGATGGTGTTCACGTTGGAGGTGAATTCATTGGCTGATGAAGCCGCGATGGCAGCTGTGCAAACGGCTTCCGTAGCTGCAATCACTCACTCAAAAACGAAAATAGACAGTGAAATAACGCTAGCTGTCAATGCGACAAGCAAAGGCTTACCTAATAAATTTCCACTCAAATACTCATATATAATTAATGCAAACAGCATTCCTTTTGCTCGACTCCCTGGAGTAGGGGTAATTCCAAACAGGAAACGTAGAGTATCTTTGATACACGAAGCACATTTGGGAGAGGGTCTGATACATCAAGTGATCTCTAAAACGATATTAACTGTAAAAGAGACGTACTGGTGGTCAGGAATGAATGCTCACATTCATATGTTTGTCATTGACTGCATAGACTGCAATAGAGATCGCAGCACAGAACGCCGCCAGATACCTGACTATAGCATAGCCAGCCCAGTACAGACGCCATTGATTTTTTTTTATTTTTATATATTTTTATTGCAGCTTTCGACTTTGTACAAACATTCCGATATTCAATTCAGTTACTCATCTCCTTATCACATAGGCTCCAAAAAGAAGTTGTACACGGCCATTCAGCTCACACCCCGGAGGTCGAGCGGCATCACACAATGGAGCACTAATATCTTACAGGTGTAGAAATGTTCTAATATGGCTGAACCGTTACAAGTACCCAAGACTGCTTTTCTTTCTTCTCAGTACTCTTGCTCCTCACCCGTTGAGCTGCTAACAAAACTATATACACATTCCCCCCCAAAGAAAAATCCCCATCCCCAGCCCCCCTACCTCTCCTACCCCCCCTCTACTCTCTATCCCCGCCACCCCCCCCCCCAGGTGTGTCAGAGTTCCACAGGAGGAAGCCAGAATCCCACACGAGCTGTGCAAATCCGAGACCGGTTATCAGGATTGATCAACAGAGGATTACAGTCATCACGTGGGTGTGGGGCCATCCAAGGGAAAGGACTCAGCCGCTCTCAAACCCAGGCTAACGCAATGAAGGTGCAGGGCTATGCGCAGGGGAGCCCTCGCTGTCCGAGTCCGAGAGTGTGATGTCCAGAACCAATCGCTCCCATGTTCGGGCTCGCTCCAATGCAGTATCAGTACCCGCTCCAAGCGCCATCTGTAGGCGTACCTCCTCCTCACAGCGGGCCCATTTACTGAGCTCCGTTCTCCATCTCTCCACCGTAGGACCCCTATTCGCCTTCAATTGGGATGTTATGGTTCATTTCGCTAAGAGCAGTCCCAGGTCTAGAAACTTACTAGTGATTTTGTTCTTAGATGTATGTGGGAACCAGTGGAGTATGCAATGCGCCATTGTGAGTTGTAAATCCCTCTCAGTGATGTCTCGCAGGCTCTCCACTACCCCCCGCCAGAAGGATCCCAGTGCCGGGCAGGACCAGAACATGTGTTTGAAATCGGCCACTTCTGCCGGGCAGCGCGGACAGGCCGCCGGGTGTGATGGGAAGTACTTATGCAACTTGTCAGGGGTAAGGTATGCCCTGTGCAGGATATAGAAATGCACCAACTGAAACCTCGCGTTGCGCGTCCCTTTCCAGGCCCGTTCCACAATACCAGGCCACGCCGTCTCAGGGATCTCCGTCATTAAATCTGCCTCCCATTTCGCCTTCAGAGCCAATAACGGGGTTAAAACTTCCATACCCATGCGCCTATAGAGGCACGTAATGGCCTTGACCGTCCCCGCGGCCGTCATCACGTACTGACAACCCATGGACAGAGGCGGCTGCGTTGCACCCGACCTCCAATGTCTACGGATCGCCGCCGACAACGCGGCATGAAGGAGGAAGTCTCCCCCCGGAATCGTAAAGCGATCCCTCAAGAGATCGAAAAGCATCAGCACACCGTCCTCAAACAGATCACCAACGGTCGCTAGCCCCTGCCGTTCCCAGTCTTCCAGCCGGTGCCACGTGCCTCCATGCGGGAGGGCTCTGCATAGCCTGAGAGGGATCTCAGGAGTGTATGGAACTGCAACGCGTCCCCTCCGCTGATATCTGTTCCAACACTTTCGAACCGTCGCGAACTCCTGGGTGAGATGGAGGTCCCCCATCGGGAGGCCCAGGACGATCCGGGACACCACCTGAACCGGGCCTGCCGGTTCACCAGTCGCGTCCTCTTCTCTCGTGGCTCTCGCCACCCATTGTGTCAGCCATTGCAACTGGGCCGCCAGGTAATATAGTTCGTAATCCGGCACCGCAAGTCCCCCCTCACCCCGAGACCATAGAAGCATGGTGTGTGCCACTCTGCGTCTGCCCGAACCCCAGAGAAAGTCAATCACCATGGTCCGAAGCCGCCGGAAATAACTCGCCGGGATCCAGATCGGTAAGGTTCGAAAAAAATAGAGCAATCTTGGTAGCGTCACCATTTTGAGGAGCGCCACCCTCCCCATCAGAGACAGCGGAAGCGTGCCCCAGAAGGCGAGATTCGATTTAGTGAGCCTGATCGCCGAGCCAATGTTTCCCTCCAGAATGTCGATGTTGTTGTGGCAAATCGAAGTGCCCAGATAGCGAAGAGTATGTGGTAAATAAATAAATAATACCCTATTTTTGACTAGACTTATAGCATAACAGATAGCTCAATAAAATAAGAGTCAAGATTCGAGGTAGTAGGAGTTTCTGCAGGTTTATTACAGGATCAGGACAACCTGCATAGGAACAGAGGTGACAGGGCCCAGCAGGACAACTGGGGCCCAGCAGGGGAAAAGAGGCCCAGCAGCTGCTGGGGCTAGGTCTGGGATGAGCGCGCTAACTTTTAATAATAATACATCGATTTATATACATAGCGCAAACACATAGCATTACAGTGCAGTAGGCGTAGCAGTGGGTGGAGCAGAAAGGCATGACGCGTAGCAGTCGCGAAAGATAACAGTAAAAAGAGGTGTAACTGGGAGTATACTTAGACATGTGATGCAAACGTAACAGAATATGTCATGAATGGGCGGAAACATAGGAGGGGGCTACCTAAGGAGCCGGGACCTCTAACCTAATGGTGCGCGAAAACTAGCAATGACGTGTTACTAGGAGAAGCTGGGGGCTATGAACTCTGTGTTAGGAGCAGAGACTAGAGTCTGGAGGGTCGGAGCGACATGTACCTAAACCCTATCTGGTATCTAATGTTTAGGGAACATGTGGATATAAACTAGAAGTCATGAGGGGAAAAGCTAACTTGACTCTAAGACTGGACCATGCATTATTCTACATGTAGTGCGTGATGAAGAATACTAAATGACCATTAAATACAGTATTTCTCTAACGTGGAGCCGAGTAGGCTAGACAATGACGGAAACTATTGATGCAGTTCAGTAGCTTAGGAATGCAGAAGAGGAGGACTGAACTGATAACTGGAACTATAACATACTTTTGGCAGACTCAGAGGCAGAGCCAAGCTGCACCGGGCACTGCGAGGCAGGAAGTAAGTGAAGGGTCGAGGATACAGGTGGGGGCTGTATCGCTCCTCTGCGAGGCTTTCAGGAGACAGGAGCTGAATCTGATGTCCGGGCCCTGTTGAGGCCTGGAAACGGGGACTTTATAATGAAATAACGTGCACACAGGGAAACGTGGCAACATTACTTTACATAGGCCTGATATTCGTAGTATTCACGAGGACTGGAAACTAACATACTAGAGGTGGACACAACTGGAATTGCGTCATTAATCGGACATGGGGAATAACATATGCATATTGGTCATGCACACATAACATATGATGGATGAGGCGTAGGGACACATAACATGGCAAAAGTTACTTTTCCACACTCCCCTCCCAGGTCACTCCTTCTGTGGTGAGCGGGCATGTTCTACGCGCACGGGTCGGGAACAGGTAAGACTTCGCCCAGTTCACTCTGAGGCCCGACACCATGCTCAGTGATTTGAGGAGGGATTTAGCTCCCCGCAGGGAGGCAGCGGAGTCCGCCAGAAACAGCAGGAGGTCATCAGCGTATAAGGCGATATGGTGCATCTGTCCGTATACGTCCAGCCCCTGAAACGCCTGCCCCAACCGGGCTTGCGCCGCCAAAGGCTTGATCGCTATGGCAAACAATAGGGGGGAGAGGGGGCACCCCTGTCGGGTGCCCCGTCCGACCGTGCAAGCCTCCGATATTACCCCTCCTGTTCTGACCCTAGCCGTGGCGTCCCGGTACAGAAGTGCTGTCCAATCCACGAAACCCTCGCCTAGCCCCATTGACGTGGAAAAGGTAGGGCCACGCCAGACTATCGAAGGCCTTCTCCATGTCGATTGCAAATACCGCTGCCTCGTCCACATCGTAGGTGTCAGCCTCCAGAACGTGGAGGAGCCGCCGTATATTAAGCGCGGTGTCACGGGACGGGATGAAGCCAGATTGGTCCACGTGGATCAATGTGGTCATATGGGGGAGTAGGCGCGCCGCCAAGATTTTGCTCAATATTTTGTAGTCCAGGTTAAGCATGGACAGTGGACGATACGCCGACCTGTCCCAAGGTTGTTTGCCTGGCTTCAGTAGTGGGACAATTATAGACTCACCAGTGGTCTTCGGCAAGCCACCTAGTCGTTTAGCCTCATTGTAGAGCCACGCCAGCTGGGGCGCCAGCAGGTCTACATAGGTGAGATAGAACTCCGTCGGAAGACCGTCGGAGCCCGGCGTTTTATTCCGTGCCATACTCTTAATAGCAACTCTCACCTCCCTCACCTCAATTTTATCTCCCAGAGGCTTTGCTTCCTCCTCGGTCAGCTCCGGCAATCCCAAGCCTTCCGTGAACTTCTGGAACTCGTCTTCTGATGGGAGGACCAGACTACGGTACAGTTCCGTGTAATAGTCATAGAATAGCTCGTTAATTCCCTGCTGGTTGAAACGCGCCTGCCCTGCATGATCCCTGAGTTCGAGGATGACCGAACCGCGGCGAGCCGGATTGGCCAGCCAGGCCAACAGAGCCCCGTCTTATCCCGTTCCGAATGGGCGCGCGTGAGGTAGGACTTGTAGTCAAAGCACCGAAGGCGTTCTACCGTCGCTGCTACCGATTCCTTCACCTCGAGGAGGGCCTCATGGGTATCTGGTCACTCAGGACGTTCTCGCTCCAGTGAGCGTAGCTTCTCGTCCTCGTGGTGAATTTCGTTAAGTAAGGTCTTCCGCACCCCCGATACCATCGCAATGCAACGCCCCTGCGTCCCATTCAACAGTGGCCGATCCCGCCGTCCCCGCATTGATCTGAAAATATGATTCTATACTCGAGGCTAACTCAGACCGGAAGTCTTGATCCTCGAGCGACTCCGGACGCAGTTTCCAGGTGGGAATGCGTGGGCGACGCTGCAGCCAACGCAGCTGCACCAGCAGTGGGTTATGGTCGGAGATCGTGCGTGTAAGGTATTCACTGTAGTATACCTCGCCATGCACTTCCGGGGAACATACGAAAGCGTCTATGCGGACATGGAGTTCGTGTAGGGAGGAGAAGAAGGAGTAATCCCTGTCCAGCGGGTGGGCGGTTCTCCATGAGTCAATTAGCCCCCATTGACGTTGCCAGTCAGATCGCGCCAGCGCTAGTTTTCTCGCCGGTGCATTTGGTAAGGGGGGATGTGAGCGGTCCAGTGTGGTGTCAGTTACACAATTAAAGTCCCCCCCAAGGAGCACTGGTCCCACTAAAAACGGGGCCAGTGTGCGGGACAAGGATGAGAAGAAGGCAGGCTGTTCTACGTTCGGGGCATACAGACATCCCAACGTTAGGTCCCTCCCGTCTAGTTTCCCCCTCACCATTGCGTACCTCCCCTCTGGGTCAATAAGCTGTTGTATGCATTGAAAGGGAACCTCCGCCCTTATCCATATGACCACCCCTCTAGCGTAGGCCGAGTAATCAGTATGGTAGACCTGTCTCCTCCATCTCCGCTGCAGAGCTTTCCCCTCCTGTGCTAAAAGATGCGTTTCCTATAGAAAGGCTATATGAATGCCCCGCCGAATTAAATATGAGTGAATTTTGTGGCGCCTATGCATGGTGTGCATCCCCCTCACATTCCACGTGATACATTTGTAACCTAAGTCGGGTCCCATGACAGTTCAATTCGCAGCTCACAATTCCCCCCATAGAACCCCCTGACACACCCAGAGCCCACCACCTTCCCCCTGCAGCCACAGCCAAACAACCCTACCCAACTCCCACTCCCCAGGACAGACAACCAACGTGGTAACCCCATCCAAACCTTGCAAAGCATCGTAAATGTACCTAAGCAGGCTAGGCTGTGTGAGAAGTCAATCGTGGCCAGACCCGAAGCTACCCCCCCTCCCCTCTCTCAAGTAAGTAGCCACTATCCACGACACCCCCCCCAATACAGTGAATAACAACAGGAGCGAGCTTCCCCCCACCTCCCAGCGCCATCCGGCAGGGCCCACCCCACGACCCAGTACCGTGCATCAGCGTGTCCAATGTCCTCACAGCCACATCAGCCAAAGACACCATCCGTCGTCTGTGGAGTCACCACCGGCAGGTCCCCCTCTGAGAGATCATGGGCGCTGTTGGAGCCAGGACTTGCCTCAGCAGGTCTTTATCGCTGCCAATGGACTCCTGTCGCCTGCAGCTCGCCCGTCAGGCAACACGGGCAGGGACTCCAGCTGCCATTTTGCAAGCACGTCTCCAATGGCGCTGCACTCGGGGAAAAATGAAGTTTTCCGTGCTCGTGGGGCCGCCAGCACCTCCAGCCTCCTCCTCAGTGTACCCCAGAAGCTCCGATGCACCTGTGGAGGTCAGGGGTCCAGTATAGGGGTCAGGATATTTGCATGAGAGGGTCGGGTACGGAGGAGCTCCGGAGTCCCGCTTCTGCTTACATCGGTGCTTAAGCCACGCCCCCTACAGACACCATTGATAGAAAGGATTAGACTTTGTACACGCAGACATCCCTGTGGACAAATGCGGTCCCACATATATTATTACAAGGTTCATTTGGATGTGACCTCAGCGCTCGGCTGACGCTCGAACTGTTGTAAAAGATTTGCGAGTCTTTATCGGCACATACGCAATCGGCACGCTACATTCTGACCAGGGTCCTGCGTTTAACTCTCAAGCTTACAAGGAGGCCATGGCCAATTTGGACGTTGCATTGCGGTACTCTTCTCCATTCCATCCTGAGGGAAATTCGGTTGTGGAAAGAAAAAACCGGGACATAAGGCAATCTATAACAGCTAGGGTATTAGGTTCGGGTGACGGGTGGGTCAAACATCTAATAAATGTCCAACGTAGTCTTAATAACTTGCCAAGAAGTTCTCTAGGGGGTATCACTCCATATGAGTTCCTTTTTGGGACAAGAATGTTGATCTCGGACCTTGATTGTCAGACATCAGTGGTAGAACAAAAACATTTGATATTAAAGATCGTTTGGCTGCAATCGGCACGTTACTTTCTGTCCAGGGTCCTGCGTTTAGCTCTCAAGTTTACAAGGAGGCCATGGCCAATTTGGGCGTTGCATTGCGGTACTCTTCTCCATTCCATCCTGAGGGAAATGCGGTTGTGGAAAGAAAAAACCGGGACATAAGGCAATCTAAAACAGCTAGGGTATTAGGTTCAGGTGACGGGTGGGTCAAACATCTAATAAATGTGCAACGTAGTCTTAAAAACTTGCCAAGGAGTTCTCTAGGGGGTATCACTCCATATGAGGTCCTTTTTGGGACAAGAATTTTGATCTCGGACCTTGATTGTCAGACATCAGTGGTGGAACAAAAAACATTTGATATTAAAGGTCGTTTGGCGGTTTTACAGGACTTAAATGAACTAAGATCGAAACAAAGCAACGTGTTCCTAAAGCCAACCACCACAGGGGAAAAACCAACCATCCCAGCAAGGCCTGTCTGGATCCCAAAGCTTGGTGATTTAGTCAGAGAAAATATCGCGCACAAGAAGGAATTTGGGCCTTCTTAAAGACAACTAGTACCTGTCCTAGCAATCCATGGATCAAGAACAGTTTTACTGCCGCCCCTTGCTGGTAAAAAGGAGAACAGGTCCGTGTCTATCGACCTGATTAAACCCCACTATGTGGCCGATACTAAGCAGTAGGCCAAGTGAACTCCGCCAATGTAGCAGACGCACTCCTCTAACTACAATCCAAGAGGTTCAAACTGAGAGACTCATCCCCTTTGAGGAATCTACACAGCGAAAAGAAGGACTATGCAACAAAGCTATGGAACTTGTACCTATTGAGACCCAAATAACAGTTTGTCATGAAACACCTGTCTATAACGAAGTAGCACCTGTCTACAATGAAGTAACAAGTGATCAGGTGGCTCCAGTGATTTCAACAAATCCGGATGCAATCCCAACCATTGACAGAACTGCCTCTGGCTATTTCATTAATTTTGATAGGTTTTCTGAGGATCCCAGCGAACCTGAAACTATGCCAGCGAGAAGAACTTTCAAAGAACAAGCAAATTACCTTTTTCATCACCTGGAAAAGACTTATCTGGTTTCACCATGGATTGAATTTTGGATTGTGTTGGGAATATTTTTCTTCTACTTTGGTTGACTCTGGTAATAACTCTGGGTATGCTGATAAATGGAAGATATGTCAAAATGGACACAGCAAGTAAGAACATCAATTTACTCTTCAAGCCACACAAATCATCCCATCGTGAACAAAGAGACATCATCAGTGAACATCACAGCCGTTCCTATTCCAGATGGTATATCTTGGGACAAAATGGATTATGACATTTTTGGCTCGCCGAAGCTGTCGAAGATTCTACACTTATTCAAGATTTCATTAAGTGACTTTGTTCCATCTAGTACCTTTTCAGATGATTGGGACTTTGAGACTGTTAATAATATGATGTCAGACCTACAAATGTCTGCAGTATTTACAAATCATGAATATTTAGAAGGTTCATCAGACTATGAACAAATGTATTGTTATAATGATAACGTCATCATTTCTTGCACAAATCTGCAAATCCTAGAAATGTATTACTGTATAACCAATGGGATCATTGTCCTACGCCACCAAAGGGTAGCTCAAAAACTGTTGTTATGAAATTTCCATACTTTTCAGGGTTCAATGTATCAAATGCAGAATAATTTTCTTTAAAAATGTACACAAAACAGGAATGAAAAGTATGTTAACGAATACCAAACAGATTTATTCTGCAGCCTTTTATGCCCAACTGTCTAAACTAGGTTTCAACTTTTGGAAAGACAACATTGAGACAAAAACTGTCTGGGGTACAAAGGATTGGCAGGTACAGGGTGTAGAAGCTATGTTTAGAGCCTGTATCATCCCTGAGCGAAAATACGCAGAATGTCCAAAACTCGGGGCCCCGACTTGTGCAGGTCGGTAAGAAAAAAAAGGGCGTCATCGGCGTATAACGCGATTCTATCTGTGAGGCCCCCACTCCACTCAAAGCCTCGCATCTGCGCATCTATGCGCACCCAAGCGGCCAGAGGCTCAATAGCCAGGGCAAATAGGTACGGGGAGTGGGGGCAACCCTGTCGGGTACCCCGACCAATTGGAAACTTCCCAGAGACCGCCCCGGAGACCCGTACCGACGCGGAGATATCAGTATAGAGTAATTTAACATAGGAGATAAACACTGGGCCCAAATTGAGACGCGGTAGGAGTGCAAATAGGTACGCCCAGCTAACCGAATCGAAAGCTCTATCAATATCCGCCAGTAGCAGAGCCGCCCGTTCCCCCTTGGCTCTCATGGCATCGACCGCCGCCTGCGCCCGTCGAATGTTGTGTCGTGTCGCCCTGCCCGGCATAAATCCGGCCTGGTCCGGATGGACCAGGTCCGTCACATACGGGAGCAGGCGGTTCGCTAACGCCTTTGCCAGTATCTTGGCCTCTATGTCGAGGAGGGAAATGGGGCGGTAAGAGGCATGTCTGTCTGGGGGCCTGCCCGGCTTCTGAAAGACCACAATCTCGGCGTGCCGCCAGTCCGATGGCAGCCTACCCTGTGTTCTCGCCGCTTCCAACGCATGCCGGTAGTGGGAACCCAATTGGAGCTGGAATTTCTTGTAGAATTCACTCGGGAAGCCGCTCGGCCCTGGCGCCTTCCCCGTGTTGAGTTGTCCCAATGCGTCTCCCAGTTCCTCCGCCGTAAGGGGAAGGTCTAAGAGTGTCCTAGTCTCATCCGAGACCGCCCTCGGAGGTAAGTCGTCAATGAATTTAGCAACCTCATCTGTGGATAGACAATCCCGCGGAGCATACTGCGCCGTATAGTAGCGCGCAAAACTCGCTGCCAGCTCAGCCGGGTCAGTAATCACCACTCCGTCCCCAGCAGTCAAGCCCGGAAGCGTTATCGGCTGGAGAGTACGTTGACATAACCGATGGAGCATCGTGCAAGACTTATCCCCCCATTGATATACTCTACTCCGCGTGGCTAGCCACGCTAGTCTAGCTTCATCGAGTAACACCGACGCATAGGACTGCTGTGCCTGCAAGAGCAGCCGCACTGCAATCTCGTCGCCCCCTCCTCGACACCGCCGCTCTAAGGTCTCCACCAGTGTGGCTGCATCAGCGACTCCTTCACGACGTCGTCTGCGGGCCGCCGCACACCACGCGATGTCCACACCCCGTATGGTGGGCTTCATGGCTTCCCAAACTACAACGGCATCTATGTCGCCCACTAGGTTTTCCTGCCAATAATGGGCAATCGCACCCCGCAAATGTTGGACATAATCAGGCTGCTGAAGGTGCCACGAGGACATCCTCCACCGAAACGGGTGTCGTTTTCTAAGTAGGTCGACCCTAACTGCCACCGGGGAGTGGTCAGACAACCCTCTCGGTAAGATCCCTGCCTCCAGCACTCTGTCCAGATACCCATGAGGCACAAATATATAATCCAATCTCGAGAAGGAGCTATGTACCGCAGAAACATACGTGAACTCGCGTGCCTTGGGGTGCATATGGCGCCACACATCCATCCAGCCCATCCCCTGCACCAGTGCACTCAATCGGGTAGAGGGGGCAGCCGTCAACACTCCCTGCAATCTCTGACGGTCCACACACACATCCATTACCTCGTTCCAGTCGCCTCCCACCACTGCCAGGGACTCTGGGATGTCTTCCCATACCGCAAACAACCTCTCAGATAAAGACCACTGTAATGGAGGAGGGGCGTAAACACTCCCAAACACCACCGGTTCAGTACCCACCTTCCCTGTTATAAAAATGTAGCGACCCTGTGGATCTGCCCATTGTCTCTCGTGGATGTAGGCCAACCTGCGATGCACCAAGATGGCAACTCCTCTGGACCCCCTAGAGAATCCAGCATGGAATATTTGTTGATAGCCGAACCTCTGCAGGCTAAGCACCTTTGATCCCATCATGTGCGTTTCCTGTAGCAACAATACATCTGCAGCTGCCCTCTTCCCCCACCGCAAAATAGCCCCCCGTTTGATCTTGTCGAGCATCCCCCTGACATTCCAGGTTACTACTCGCATGGACTCACCGAGGAGCCCCAGAGGTACTTCAGCCATAGTCAATCGGGACGAACCAAGCAGGCCCGCCGCGCCTCATCCACACACTCAACACGAACACAAAGAGATCAGATAAACCCACGTGCAGCCCCCCCATACCCCCAACTCCCCCCCACAACCAGAACAGCCTCCCCCCACCCCAACCCAAGGCACCCCCAACCCCACCCCTCCTCCCCCCTGCCCCCAACCCCCACCCCCCCACCCCTATACCTCATAAAACTCTGAAGTACCTGTCGCGGCATGGGCAACCTCGGACCCACAACGGAGGACCCAAGGCCAACCATACCAATGGATCCCAACACCCCTGCAAACGGTAGAAACACCCCCCCCCGTCAACTCCCACTCAAGGAGAAGGTGTGTAGCCCCAATAGAGTAGCCACCCGAACCCCTCCCACAACCCCACACATGTATAAGGCATCATGTAGAATCAGTAATACAGACAGTGTTCACGTCCCCAAATGATAGGACAAGGCCGGCCGACTCCACCCAGCCGGAGCCCATGACACCGACAAATCAACTCAGTCCTCTCCAGGCCCTCAGTGGCCCTGGCCAGAGTGATCGGATTCCACTGTCCCACTATCTTGTGTCCCATCAACGGATTTGGAGCGCTTCCTCGATCTGGACCTTCGGTTCCTTCTGCTTCGGGCAGGTTGGTCTCCCCGTTCCCGCGACGATTCTCTCGAGTGGCCCGGGTTCAGTCCCGGTTGGGCATGTGGCCTGATCCGCACCGTTTCATCCGTCCATTTGAAGACAGCCTCCGGCGTATCGAAGAAGTGCGTCCGCGACTGGAAGACTACCCGCAGGCGGGCCGGATACAGCAGGGAGTATTGGATTTTCAGGCCTCGCAGTTTCGCCTTGGCAGCTATAAAGGAATGTCGTTGCTGCTGCACCAGCCTGGTGTAGTCAGGAAAGATCATGATCTTCTGATTTTCGAATAAAATAGAGTCTCTGGTCCTTGCTTCCCGCAAGATAGCGTCTCTATCATGATAATTCAGAAGCCTGGCTATCACTGGTCTGGGCCGCTCACCCTCCGGTGGTCTCTGTGTTATGGCCCGATGCGCGCGCTCAATTACAAAGCAGTTGGAAAGAACCCCCGGGGGTAGCCAGCTCTCCAGCCACTGGGACAGAAACTGCTCCATGTTCCCTTTCTCACATCTCTCCGGAAATCCAACAAAGCGAAGGTTGTTCCTGCGCGCGCGTCCTTCAGCATCTTCCACACGAAGCGCCAGGCCCCCTTGTATGTTTTCCATTGCCGCCACTTTCTGCTTCAGGGTCCCGACGTCGTCCTCCACCACTGAGATTCTGGATTCCGTCTCGGTAATCCGGGCAACTGCATTCCGTAGGTCCTGACGCAGCAGGGTCACATCCGCTCCCACTGCCCCAATTTTGGCGTCCAGCGTATCTCTTGACTGGGTGATCGCTGCCATAAGTGCCGCATTGTCCGGTCCTGCTCCCTGCCCTCCTCCAGATGGTCCTGGTCCCCCACTGGGGGGTCCCGTGAATTTGTCAATAGGTCCCTGCTTGGAGGGACCACCTCCTCCCCTGGTCATAATCGTAGTGCACTTCAAGGGGGCCTCTACGTTATAAACGCTTGCACCAGCGCAGACACCTTACACCTCCAGCAAATGTCCAGCGTAAGCCAACCCAGTCGCTCCCTTGCTCCTGGGTGTAGACGACCCCACTGCCACTGGCGACCGGAACAGTCGGGGATAACACTAGTACCACAGGCCAGTCACGATTATGCCTTAGTACGGCACAGGTCCGTGTCCCACGTACTGCTGGGCGTGTGCACTATGCCACCGGGTACCGCGGCCCTACGCACTCTAGTAGTCAGGGGAAGACACTCACTGTGGATAGCCCGCTTCCAGGCTGCGCCAGCCACGGGTACCGACCTCGCCAGTCCGTCCTGCCATACACCAGCCGCTGTCGAGGGAAGTGTAGCAGCGCTCCACCCAGGCAGTCGAAGAAGGCCGTGCACCAAAGGTCTCGGGTCCAAGATTCCACCGCGGTGTGGTAAATAAATAAATAATACCCTATTTTTGAATGTATAAATGAATAACAGATAGCTCAATAAATAAGAGTCAAGATTCGAGGTAGTAGGAGTTTCGCAGGTTTATTACAGCATAAAGGACAGGAACAGGACAACCTGCATAGGAATAGGATGGCAGGGCCCAGCAGCGCTGCTGGTGTCAGGATCGGGACAAGGAAAAGGAAAAGGATGACTTTTTAATAACAGTACATGAGCATATATACATAGCGCAAACACATAGCATTACATTGAAATAGGCGTAGCAGTGGGTGGAGCAGAAGGTGTGACGCGTAGCAGTCGCGAAAGATAAGGGTGAAAAGAGGTGTAATAGGGCGTATACATAGACATGTGATGCAAACGTAACAGAATATGTCATGAATGGGGCGGAAACCATGGAGGGGGCTACCTAAGGAGCCGGGACCTCTAACCTGATGGTGCGCGCAAACTAACAATGACGTATCACTAGGAGAAGCTGGGGGCTATGAACTCTGTGCTAGGAGCAGAGACTGAAGTCTGGAGAGTCAGGGCGACATGTACCTAAACAGTATCTGGTATCTGATGTTTAGAGAACATGTTGATATAAACTAGAAGTCAGGAGGGGAAAAGCTAACTTGATTCTAAGACTGGACCATGCATTATTCTACATGTAGTACGTGATGAAGAATATTAAATGACCATTAATACAGTATTTCTCTAACGTGGAGACGTGAAGGCTAGACAATGACGGAAACTATTGATGCGATTCAGTAGCTTAGGAATGCAGAGAAGGAGGACTGAACTGATAACTGGAACTATAACATACTTTTGGCAGACTCAGAGGCAGAGCCAGGCTGGACCGGGCACTGTGAGGCAGGAAGTAAGTGAAGGGTCGAGGATACAGGTGGGGGCTGTATCGCTCCTCAGCGAGGTTTTCAGGAGACAGGAGCTGAATCTGGTGTCCAGGCCCTTTTGAGGCCTAGAAACGGGGACTTTACAATGGAATAACGTGCACACTGAGAAACGTGGCAACGTAGCTTTACATGGGCCTGATATTCGTAGTATTCACGAGGACTGGAAACTGGCATATTAGAGGTGGACACAACTATAATTGCGTCTTTAATCGAACATGGGGAATACATATGCATATTTAATCATGCACACATAACATATGATGGATGACACGTAGGGACACAGAACATGGCAAAATTTACTTTTCCACATTCCCTCCTTGTCACTACGTTTCCATCAGGAAACATCAATTTTCATGATACCGTCTATCATTTCATACAGTATCATTTGCTCGTCTCGAATTTTCTTGGAACGGGATTTAGAACGGGGCTTGGGACTAGGAATACAAGAGGTAGCACAAATGCCGCAAATCGCAGGGCCACATTGTATACAGAGGCAGCAGCTGAATATGATCGCTACTGCAATACCTAGGAAGGACAATATTTTCCATCCCCATGCGGAAATTATATTCCAGAACCAACCGGACCATGTCCAGGTGCCTGGATCTTGGTGTATCAGATGGGCAATTTTATGGAGTCTGGTTATAGCTGAATAAACAGATGGCGCGTTATTTGGAATGAAAATGCAGCAACTAGATCCGATGACTCTACAGGCCCCGCCCCTATCGGCCAGTATGACGTCAAGGACGAGACGATTCTGTAAAACGACAAATCTCATAGCAGATTGCTCTTCGGTTAAGTTACCTAGAGCAGAGGCAGTCTCATTTACTACAGCTTCGAGAGTTCTGGTTAACCTACGGATTAGCTTACTATTCTGGATAGGTCCTATAAAGAAAAAGAAACCTCTGTTGAAATCTGTATACTGTTCTAGAGCAGTTTCAGTATAATCGACAATTGGGGACTCCCTTCTATGTCTAATGTGTACTAGATGTGTGTTTCTATGATAGTCAGGTGGGGCTAGGAAAACTGGTGGCAGTAGGAAGGCAATGTAACAGGTTCCCTCCCAACCGAGGGGCAGACGAACATATGCAGTTTGACCACAAATAAAATAAGAATGACGTGAAGCTTTGAAGATAGATTTCCCACTGTCACTATACTTGATAATAGTAGTACAATCACTATGTCCTACATGTACGGAACCATTATTTCGGACACATAATTCACCTCTGACTGGCAGTACTGAAATAGCAGGTAAGTCTGGAGTGGAATCAGACTGAACATTCAAGACCATGAAATTCGAAGAATAATTACCTAAATTATACACTTCATTTTCTAGATCTAACCCTGTTCTGTGGGGAAGACCTTGCTTGTCTGGAAAACATGTACTGTTAAGAAAAGACATATCGGTTGAGGATGACGTTAACGTGGACCATGCTCCACACGAACCATTATGTGAAAATGGATAAGGAAAGAGTGGCAGAACTCCCTTCGGCATCTGGAAAGGGGGGAGTCGACCACACACCCAACAATTAGTGGCATTGCTGGACTGGTGTGAGTAATGTAACATGCGGATGAATGAGTTATTTCGCATAGCGAGGCGGTAAGAGAGTTCATGAGGAGGCAGATCACTAAACGTGTGCTCTACTGTAGCATTAGCAGACTTATTTACATGAAGAACTGGGAAATACAAGAAAAATGCATAACTGGTGCAGGACATCATAATGCTGAGAAACAATATGAAACATAGAAAAATGATACATCGGATTGAGTTGTGACTAACTCTCTCACTATGGGGGTCTATTTTATACATGTCAGAAACAGTCTAACCGTTTCACCTAGGGGAGGACTTAGACAATCAAACTGACTGACTTATTTTACTAGACCTTAACTTGAGTTTATACTCCTGTTGCGGAGTTTTCTCTAACAGGGGAGGGTTTGTAGCAATGTCTTTTGCGGGACAGTCCTTGAGAACAATATTTTGGCAATCCTTCAAATCCTGGGAAATGTTCTTTAAGACGGGTTTCAGTCCATTAAATTGTTTTACATGAGAAAGGTGCACCCAGCCTTTGCGACCTTCCAACTTCACGGCTGTACGGGTGGTGAGGAGGACCTGTCGGGGCTCTTTCCAGCGAGGCTCCAGCGGACTTGATCTGTCGAAATTCCTCACCAATACCATGGATCCTGGAACGATTTCATGCGGTGCCACCTCGGTATTGTCTGGAAATGCGGCGGCAACCTGTGAACGACATGAGTTGAGGGCAGACATCAAGGAAGCTAGGTAATCTGTCAGCATATTACTTGAAACATCGGTAATACTTCGGGGTCTAGGAGTACCCCACATATTTGGGGGGCGGCCGAAAACGACCTCATACGGGGACAGACCTGATCTGGAATGTGCGACCATGCGCATATAAAATAAAGCGACTGGCAGAGCTACTAGCCAGTCCACACCTTTTTCTTTGCATACTTTGGCGATACGGATTTTCAGAGTCTGGTTATGTCTCTCTACAAGACCGGCTGCTTCAGGATGGCGTACACAATGAAACTTCCACTGGTACCCTAACAAAAGGGAAACATGCTTCATGAGTTCAGATGAGAATGGCTGGCCGTTGTCAGAATATACGACTCTAGGGAGTCCATAACGAGGGAAAAACTCACGAACCAGCTGCTTGGCAGTGGTCGCGGCTGTGTAATCTGGGACTGGATATGCTTCTGTCCACCTGGACAAAGCGCATACAACTACAAGGACATACTTGAAACCTCGACATCGCTCCATCTGAATATAATCCATCTGGAGGACTTCAAAAGGGTGGTCAGGGGGCTGGAATCCACCTTGTTCCACCGGGACACTTTTACCTGGATTAAACTGACAACATATCATACAGGTACGGACTTTCTGCTTGGCTGCAGCTCGTAAATGCTTGTTGAACCAAATGTTCTGGATACTGTCTAACATAGCTTTTTCTCCTAAATGTGCTGGACTATGTGCGGTATTAATAATGACTTGAACCATAGAGTCGGGGAGAAACCATGTGGCTCTACCCTTCGTTAACCATCCTTGATCTGTCTGGACCCCTCCTTGTTCGGACCATTTCTTGATTTCATCGGAAGTAGCATGTAACTGTATGTCTATGACATCTTGTGTAGGGTCTTTAACTGTCATACATGTAATCGGATCTGGAGTGTGTGTCATGTTAACTGGAATGTCTAGAGTCTGTGCTGTGAGCTTGGCTGTGCGATCTGCTAGATCGTTACCCTGGGAAATAATGTCAGTAACTTTCGTATGTGCTTTACATTTCATGATAGCGATAGATGTCGGTAAATGTATGGCATCTAACAGAGCTTGAATAAGGAGACCATGCTGAATCTTGGTTCCATGAGAAGTCATGAAACCTCTCTCCTGCCAGAGCACTCCGAAGTCGTGTACAACTCCAAATGCGTAACGTGAATCTGTGTAAACATTAACTTTCAAGTTCTTGGCATGTATGCAGGCTTGTGTCAGAGCAACTAGCTCTGCTGCTTGAGCGGACAGGGTATCAATACGGTGTGTTTCAATAACTTCAGTGTCAGTAGTCACTGCATACGCGGCGACTAGTTCTCCTGTACTTGTTCTCATACATGAACCATCCACATAAAGTGTCAGGTCGGAGTCTGGTAATGGAGTATCTGTCAGATCTTGTCTTGGCTTTGTCGTAATGGTAACTACTTCCACGCAGTCATGTGTGGCAGAATTCGAAGTAACTGATGGTAACAGTGTAGCAGGGTTCAGGATGTTGCAGCGTCTGATTTCTATGTGTGGCTGGAACAATGTCAATTCATAACCTGTTAAACGTGCAATTGTCAAGTGCTGAGTTTGTGTTCGGTTTAAAAGAACTTCCACGGAATGTGGAACTTGTACTGTCAAGGTATGTCCTAAGACTATGGAATCACTTTGTCTGATAGCTAGTGCTGTGGCTGCAACTGACTTGAGGCACGCAGGCAGAGCCTGGGCTACAGGATCTAATGTGCTCGAAAAATAAGCACAGGGCTTGTATTGTCCTGCTTGATCTTGTGTGAGAACAGATAATGCTGTACCTTCCCGTTCAGTAACGAAAAGTGTAAAAGGCTTACTGTAGTTCGGTGTAGCTAGAACTGGAGCTTGGCATAGGGCTTTCTTTAACTCATTGAAACTAAGTGTATGTTCAGATGTCCAAGGGAGGACAGTCGATACGGCTGCCTCCTGTGTCGTTAACTGTATCAGTGGTTTGGCTAGAAATGCATACTGAGGAATCCATTGTCTGCAGTAAGAAGTAAGGCCAATAAAAGCACGTACCTCCTTCTGGGTCTTGGGCTGTGGAAGACTCGCTATTAGCTGGATACGGTCTGGTGTCAACTGCCTACCCCTCTTGGACAGTAAGTGTCCTAAGTAGACCACTTGCTGGACACAGAATTGAAGCTTAGAAGGGGACACCTTGTGCCCCATCTCGGCTAGGAAATACAAGACTGTAAGGGATGCTTGCTCGCAAGCACGTTCAGAACGGGCTGTGATCAGTAGATCATCGACATACTGGAGCAGGGCAGTGTCAGTTGGCATGTGAATGTTGTCTAGTTGTCTCTTGAGTGCTTGACTGTAAATACTAGGACTTTCTGTGAAACCTTGAGGAGCTCGTGTAAACATATAGCTCCTTCCATTTAAACAAAATCCGAAAAGGAACTGGCTGTCTGGATGAATAGGGACACTGAAAAATGCGTTCTTGAGGTCGATTACAGTGAAGAACGTGGCTTCGGAATCAATGGCCGTTAATAGGGAAGAGATGTCTGGGACAACTGGGTACTGAGGAATAATACACTTATTAAGCTCTCGTAGGTCAATCACTAATCGATATACTGGGGGTGCATTTGGATCAGTACGTTTCATGACTGGAATGATCGGAGAATTACATACATTGGAGTCAGTTTCTACAACCACTCCTTGAGCCATGAGCTCGTCAATAATTTTGGATAAGGCTGCTACAGCCTCAGGTGGCAATCTGTACTGTCTGATTCGTGGTAACACTACACCTGGCTTGAGAGTCACACGATAGGGTGTGATTTGCATGTAACCTACATCAGTTGGACCTTGCGCCCATAAGTGCTGCGGAACATTAGACAGTCTTGAATCAAAATCTCGTAATACATAGTGACCCTTAAAGTCACGTAGGAACAATCGTATTCCCTCTGGGGAACAGCATATAACTGCACCTAACTCTTTCAGTGTTTTAATGCCTAATAGGTTTTCTGGACATGACTTAGTAAGTAACAGATCAGTAGTGCGGGACAATGGACCTACTTCTAGAGAAACTGGCTTTGAGATCTCATTTACGATAGGCTTTCCTGAAAATCCAAGGGAAACATTTCTTGAGCCTGAGAGCGGAGCCCCTGGAACTTCGGCGTGACTAATTGTGGTCCTACTTGCCCCTGTATCAATCAAAAACTTTCTGTCTTTCCCTAATACTTGACTGTGAACATAGGGACCTTCTTGATCTACAGGTATCTCGATGAGAGGCAAGCCTACCTCCCTCTCTAGGCTGTTTCATGAATACTGCTGGTACTCTGGATACTCAGACTGTGCATACTGGTACATCTGCGATGTAACATGCTGTGTTGCAGCAATAGGCTGCGGTGCTGTAACTGTCTGTTGTGCATTCTGTGGCTGAGGAATCTGTGAAACTTGTTCTTGTCTAGGCGGACGTGGTCTTTCTTTAGTCTTACCAGTAGCTATGTTGTGTTTCAGAACTGCACACTCATTTATAAAATGACCTGGCTGTTTACAATAATTGCAGTTCCCTTTAACGGGAGCTGCAGGATGACTGGCTTGATTCGGACCCCTCTTCTGACTGTCTTGAGGAACAGATTGTGCAACTAGTACTTTCATTTTCGTGTCTTTCATACGTTTTCTTTCGTGTTCTTGTTCTTCTCTGATTCTATTCTGGTGGTATTGGAGCATCTGCAACATCTGGGACGGGGTATTAGCTTGCCAGGTACTTTCGACTTTCAGAACTCGATTTTTAATTTGTGGGCTTGAATTCTCGACTAATTTAGTAACAAAAAGGTGAGGGTATGACTCACTACTTGTCTTGAGGCCACTGTTGATGCTGAAACATTTTTCGAATCTAGAATAAAAATCACTAATATCCTCATCTTGCTTCTGTTTACAGGCTGAGATTGCATCCCAGTCTTCTTTTCTAGTTGTCAATAATCTGGGTAAAACTTGTATTAATAATTCCGGTAATTCTTTACATTTATCTCCAAGACCGGTACCTGGTACTCGTGCCTTGTCTTCAGCTTCTAGGACTGCCCAATCGATCTTTTTCTCTCCCACCTCCCATTCTTTTTCCTTGAGCTTTTCATACACCCCTGCGGGCAGCAGAACCTTTAACATTTTAATTATATCTGGATACGTGTATTCTCCCATACGGAGCATGTCTTTTAATTCTCTATGGAACCCTGCTGGATCTTTGTCATGACAGGGAATTAATTTCTTCATCTCGAGGAGTTCCATCTTTGTAATCGGAGTGTAAACAAACACTCGTTCTAGTTCGCCACCCGTTCCTCTGACTGGGTGGACTTCTCGTAACGGATTCTGTCTCTCCATGTAAAATGGTTTACTTTCTGGGGGTGAGGCATGAACAAAATGCGGGTTCAGAAATGTTCTATATTTGTGGCGCTGTTCTAGGATGACACTAATTAAATCGGTACCTAGACCTTTCCATCTATACTGGAGTAACTCGTTCAGGACATCATGTAACGGGCCTGGATCAGAGTGCTGACCCTCATACAATGTAATGAGGTGCTGAATCATATACATACCCACCAGTCGTTGTTCGGCTGGGGGCATTTTCAGAAACATTTGTGCCACTATTTCGTCTGGAAAAGTGGTAGAATCAGTAATCCATCGGACTGCTGATCGGGCTAGTTCTTGTTCATGCATGGTACTTAACTCACTGTAACCGGTTCGTGATTTCAGAATGTGATCGGTAGCTTGAAATACTTGTTCTAGAGAACCTTGATCTGGTACTGGATGATGGAAAATAGACTTGTGTTCTAGGCGTAAATGGCGATCTGGAAATCTAGGTTTTCCTACATACGCTATTCTGGCGGGATTTTCGTCGTCTAACTCTTCAGGATCAGAGTTACTTTCTTTCTCGCTTACTTGTGCTGCTTTACGTTGTTCGTGTATCTTTATTATTTCTCTACGGATTTTCTTGTACATACTCTCCATAGCACCGACGGTCTTGTGCTTACCCTCGGCTATATTATCACTCCACCTTGTCAGGGTTCTCATTTCAGCCGGATCTTTAGACGGGTAATCTTGTTCTCTTATTAGACAATTGATCAGAAACTTTAATATCATGAGCTGGATCTCGGCTTTCCTTTGAGACATGGCCTCGCTAATGCTTTCTGGATCATCCCCTGTACGGATGAAACGATATATTCTGTCTAGATCTTCTTTCATATTCGGTAAGGTGACTAGATACTCGGCCACCTTTCTTACGCGGAATGAATATAAAACCATATTATCCTCGCCTGGGACTGGATCATAGCCGCATTCGGCAAGGGATTTTCTTATTTCTGCTACAGTCTGATGTCTGGGCGTACGCTGTGACGCTTGTGCATGTAATTCGGCTGTCGTTAAACGCTTGTGTGGCGGCGGGGTTTGAGGAGTACCTCCCCCTGCGGCCCCTAAACTAGAGTCGTCTACTGAGGCTCTTCGTCCTGGCAGAGTGGGAAATGGAAATGTAGGCTGGACTTGTATGGCGGGCTGGACCGGGGGTACCGTAACAGGTACTCCGGTGTCTGGAGGAGCGGGAAGTGCCTGATTTACAGGGACTGGCGGAGCGCGAACAGGATTTGCATATTCTGGGATTGTGTCATCCAAATAGGACGAAATAAAAATATCAGCTGCGGTCTGTTTGTGACGTAGCTTGGTCGGAACTAATGGTGGCGGGAAATTACTGGATGCCTCTGGGGTCGCTTTTGGCAAGCCCTCGGCAAAGAGAGGATACATACCCCTAATAAGGGCATGCCTCTGTCTGTCTGACTGTTCGGCTTTGACTTGTTCACCTATCTCGATTAGTTCTTTTTCTTGTGCTCGTTCTAAGGATTCTCTACTTAAATCTGACTTTCTGATTTCCTTTTCAGTTCTTTTATGAGCTTCTTTGCGCCATAACTCGATGGCATCTTTCTGTGACTGTCTGGCTTTCTTTTTCCATAATGCTTCTTCTACTAGCATGATGCATTCGGCATCCCATGTACCCGATACGGGCCATCTATACTTTTCTTCTAACTGTTTGGTATACTCTACCCATAAATCTAGATATAATATGGCGCTTATGCCATGCTTCTGATACATAAAATGACCTGGACTGTCCCTAGGCGGAACTGGAACTGCTGCTTCCAGCAGACCCTTTCTGGTTTTTAACTGACGTAATTTCGAAAAGAGCGGCATGACTGAACTATAATCTAGACACAATACAATACACAATAAACACGATACTTATTCCCCATTCATACCACGACATTAAAATACATGAAGAACATTTAAAAATAATAGTTCGAACAGAATACTACCTGGAATACGGAACACAGAATACATGAATTTTCTCGAGAACAGAACTGACTAGAACAGGAACTAGATGCACTGCTGAAACAGTACGAAACTTACCGGTCTCATAAAGAGACACGTCAGGACCCGCATCCACCGAAGTGGACACTTCGTTTGTGGGTCTGTGTACCACCAACCCACGGACCAGAGTCAATTAGATTGACCCTGTCTAGATACCACCCCAGTAATGGTACTCACCGGGCGGCAAGAACGGAAGGCCTCAGACTGGACGGGACTGCTTGGACGTCGGACGGACGAACTTCGGACTTCAGTTACGGGTGGACCTCCGGATACCTCGGACCTTGAACTCTCGGCTTGGGCTCTGGTCGGGACTCGCCGCGTTCCTCCACCGTCTCGTTTGGATGCTGGACCGCCTCCTCCGTCTCCTCCGTGGGCCTGAGGGATACTTGAAGCAGAAATATCTGCCGGTGCGCAGAAGAGTTCCGTCACGACTGCAGAGGGTCAGGGGGTCGGCGTGGCTTCACCGACGCGTGGGGAAAGGGCAAGTCCCTGTTCGGGCGCCATTATGTGGTAAATAAATAAATAATACCCTATTTTTGAATGTATAAATGAATAACAGATAGCTCAATAAATAAGAGTCAAGATTCGAGGTAGTAGGAGTTTCGCAGGTTTATTACAGCATAAAGGACAGGAACAGGACAACCTGCATAGGAATAGGATGGCAGGGCCCAGCAGCGCTGCTGGTGTCAGGATCGGGACAAGGAAAAGGAAAAGGGTGACTTTTTAATAACAGTACATGAGCATATATACATAGCGCAAACACATAGCATTACATTGAAATAGGCGTAGCAGTGGGTGGAGCAGAAGGTGTGACGCGTAGCAGTCGCGAAAGATAAGGGTGAAAAGAGGTGTAATAGGGCGTATACATAGACATGTGATGCAAACGTAACAGAATATGTCATGAATGGGGCGGAAACCATGGAGGGGGCTACCTAAGGAGCCGGGACCTCTAACCTGATGGTGCGCGCAAACTAACAATGACGTATCACTAGGAGAAGCTGGGGGCTATGAACTCTGTGCTAGGAGCAGAGACTGAAGTCTGGAGAGTCAGGGCGACATGTACCTAAACAGTATCTGGTATCTGATGTTTAGAGAACATGTTGATATAAACTAGAAGTCAGGAGGGGAAAAGCTAACTTGATTCTAAGACTGGACCATGCATTATTCTACATGTAGTACGTGATGAAGAATATTAAATGACCATTAATACAGTATTTCTCTAACGTGGAGACGTGAAGGCTAGACAATGACGGAAACTATTGATGCGATTCAGTAGCTTAGGAATGCAGAGAAGGAGGACTGAACTGATAACTGGAACTATAACATACTTTTGGCAGACTCAGAGGCAGAGCCAGGCTGGACCGGGCACTGTGAGGCAGGAAGTAAGTGAAGGGTCGAGGATACAGGTGGGGGCTGTATCGCTCCTCAGCGAGGTTTTCAGGAGACAGGAGCTGAATCTGGTGTCCAGGCCCTTTTGAGGCCTAGAAACGGGGACTTTACAATGGAATAACGTGCACACTGAGAAACGTGGCAACGTAGCTTTACATGGGCCTGATATTCGTAGTATTCACGAGGACTGGAAACTGGCATATTAGAGGTGGACACAACTATAATTGCGTCTTTAATCGAACATGGGGAATACATATGCATATTTAATCATGCACACATAACATATGATGGATGACACGTAGGGACACAGAACATGGCAAAATTTACTTTTCCACAGCGGTCCCGTCGCGGCCGCCGTCTGACACCACCACCAGGCCCCGGCGATGTAGGCCGCCGCCCCTCACAGTGTCCTTCGTGCCCCAGTCGCCACCACAGACGCAGGCAGGACAGCTGGGGACTCACCCGCTGCTCCGCCGCCACCAATATTATCCAGGCAGTAGTCCAGTGCGGTCGGGCCACTGACAGGCCCTCCAGCCCGAAATCGAGGTCCCGGCGTCACTGTGTGGGACTAGGCCGCAGTTTGCCGCCGGCGATTCAGCTGCAGCAAACGGCCCAGAAGCGCCGCTGATAGGGTCGGAGTACTCCCAGCAGTCCGTATGGCAGGTCTGGGACCAGGGCTGCCGCCTTCTCAAATAGGCTCCGGGCCCGGCCAAAGTGCAGCGCGGCCGGCCCGCCTACAAGCCCTCCTGCCCGGCGGTGCCAAAATCGAGGTCCCGGCCTCTTCGGTCGAGACTAGGCCTCAACTGCTGTCGGCGGGTCAGCCGCATCTAATGGCCCAAGGGCACCACTCTCGGCGTCGGAGAGCACCGAGCACCTTCCGCTACACTCGCCCCACAAGTGGTGTGTTGTTCGGGTCCGGGGGCCAGGATAAACAGTCGGATATGTGCCGGGCCGGCGGGAGCTCTAGCAAGCTGCGACCGCCATCTTCGCCCGCTAAGCCACGCCCTCCGCAAATCATGTTTTTGAATGACACTGTCCAATAAACGTCTTGCTTTGGGTTAGCCTAGATCAAAGACATGAACAATCCGCCCACACCTACATCTACACCTGATAGTGATAACACTTCAGCGGGGGAGGTCGACGTACATACTATTTTTTTGCAACAGAGCAGATCCAGATTGGAATAAATGGTTGATCTGGCCCACAGACACAAACAACTGTCAAGATAGATTCCTGAACAAAACACAGGTTTTCACATTCAATAGGCCAGACCCAAGATATGTTCAAAGACAGCATCCTAGAATAGTAACATCATACAGTGAAGGGAAGCTCTGTCTTGATTGGCTACAAAAATCTACACTTAACTATGTAAAGCAACACTTATCTTTACTTAAAGATGGCGTTGACCCTAGGGAATTCTTGCTAGGACCAAGAAAACCGCGTCAAAAATGTTTTATATATGCCGGTATATATGCTGCTTATAATGAAGCATGGAAGATTACGCAAGCAGAAACTGCAGAAAGAATACGAGAAATTGATTGTATTCATTTAGAGAAAACTCTCTCTGTGGTTGATAATGGGTTAACGAATCTGTCGTCCAGGATATATTCATTGGACGGCATAGTGTCTTCTGCCATAGACATCATGGAACAGGACCTGGGCACGTTGCAAAATGGTCAGTCGCAATTACATTCTATCATGCTATTAGGCTGGACGTTGCAAAACCTTCTTTCAGGCTATGTGCCTTGGTGTTTAATAAATACTACGTCACTGTTTTCAGATTTCAATCTCACTGATAAACAGATGAAATTGGCACAAAGGGGAGAAGACTATACAGTGCTGAGAATTGAAAAACTGGAAAGATTGCCATTTACTGTAGCAGAGAAATCAGCTACTGAATGGATTATACAGGGAACAATCACTCTGCCTGTTACAATTTTCCATTTTCAGTATTAACTAAACTCACATACCAGCAGGCACATATGAAAGGTTGGGTAAAGAATACATCAAGACATCCTGGGATTTACCATTCACACACAGATGTTGGAGTGGGGGACGTGAAGTGTTTCTTAGCGGTTCCAACAGTGAAAATGCTCTAAGCGGTTCTCTCCTTTGTCAGGGTATAAACTAACACGGGGCCTGCAATGGTTCCTCAAACTATTTATTATTGCCACCTGCAAGGTTCACCAGCTGCAGTGATTGATTACATTTTTGGACAACTTTCAAATGGGAGTTACCTCATGTTGAACGATCACAGCTGCTGTGGCATGTTGCCAGGTATACCATATCTAGTTACTGTGTCGTGCAGGGTCACGTGCTGTATGCAAGTATTGTTTCCAAAAACAAAGTTAGTCAGGGAGTCACCACTTTGACTTCACCTAACATCTCTTCTATACAAATTGATACTCTAAGCAGAATGAAAGCCATTCTTTTGCAAAAAACTGTGCCACTGACCTCGGCCAAAGAAACCTATGATCTACAAAGCACAAGGACTTCTGCCGAGATACATGCCCTTTTAGCTACAAACTGCCCTATACATTTCTCAGAAATGTTAGGTCGTATCTTAAACATGTCTGATACAAGTTGTATTGTACATGTATTTAAGACCGTATTTTCAAGCAGTCCTAGGAATATTTTCAAACTTTGTGTGTTTGGCAGATTGCCCCTCCTTTTGGGGCTCGTTGCCGGGATACTAATTGTGCTCTTACTGCTACGATATGGCAAGCCAAATCACCAGCGACACCCAGTTCTCCATAGAAACAACTCTACTGGCGATGAAGTGTTATGAGCACTTCGTCCAAATTCTAGGACTACCTCGTCTACGAGAATTAAATACCACATGGTTTCTGTCATTCAGACCAATCTGGCAAGATTGCATCTTACCTGTTCTACGCTGCCTGCTATGCGGAAAAGAATGTGTGTTAGACACATGTCTCACACTCCCATCAGTCATGCCAACGGATGTTGATACTTTGCTTGAACAGGTAACGGCCCATGCTCTGTGTTGTCCCCAGCGGCTACCAATTCTGATGACGGCATTCATTGAGATCTCACAGACGCAAAATGCTGATGCTGAGGTATGAGAGGAAACACCAGGCGCGCAGGTGCCATCCAATTCGAACATTGGTAATGCGACCAATGCTGACGGCGATGCTTCACATCTATGTGCGGTTAATCCAACTTTCGCCTACAATGGTAGACGACTGTTTGTCAGCAGACTTAGAAGATTTCATGTTTTCTCCAAGCCCTAACAATGACTTTTGATTTTGGCACACAGTATTCCGAGAGGCTATGAATTTGACCTCAAATTTTCAAAACAAGGTACTAACTTTGCCACTCTCTTTTCTCGTATGATTAATTATTTTTTCTAAATTTGTATTTTTCGATTTTTGGCACAAGTAATGTGCTTATAGTAGAACTATTCATAGAGAACAAGACTTCTTTGAGTACTTCCAGAGACAATCTACGACCTTGTCCACAAAACAAACAGTTTTATGTAATCTGACATGAAATGGTTTCGGCCCTTTTTCTTCTGTATTTACAAGCCATTTCATAAATGTGTATTTTCATGATTCATTCATTTAGCATTTCAAATGTCAATATATGCTTAGAATGAAACATTGCTTTAATGTGTACAGCACCAATGCAATAGTTTGAATGCATTATTTACAATGTGTTTGAAACATGCTTTTAGCACTTCATGTATAGATATGATTTAGATATGTTTAACATGTTTAGAACTTAGTAATGTCGTACATAAGAAAGTGGAGTGGGTGTTGTATGTCGATTCAGATTCCGTATGAATTTCCCGATTCATGCCCTTATATAGGTACATTTCACATTGCCCTTATATAGGCATAGATATCCAGTCCTTATTTAGACATAGTCCATGCTACCCAAATACAGGCACGGCTACTTCCATCCGTTCATCTACGTCACAACGAGTTCTAGGAAAACCAGACTCTTAAGCTGTTAGGGACTTCCCATTGCTTGGATATCAATTTCTCCAAGAACTCATTTATTATGCATGAACATCTATTCCTTAGGGGTTCATTCATGACGTTCATATGCCCGACTTTACGTCAATGCTGGCTTTCCTAAACACCTTTAAGGTATAAATATACCTTCACTTGCTATGGCAAAGCACAGTGTGGTTCGGTGCAGTTCGGCTACCCACTTGCCCGACGCAGCTCACCACAGCAAGTCCTGAAGGAAGCCAACTCTCCAGCTGACGCACTGACCAGAAGCTGTCCTCCTCCTGCCGAGAAATCCATCTCCAGTGTTTTTGACTCCCCTTGCGGGGTGTTGGGAAATCGAGTCCCGAGAAAGAGATACCAACCTCTCTCATTCTAAGGTATGGAGCTGATTAGAACCTAGAGAAACCTTTGGCAGATTCTTGGCAAAACTAAACTTAAGCTAAACAGCACCTACTTCTTCCCTCGTACTAGACCTAGGTTAGGTACACTGAGGTAGACGTATTTTAGAAGCACTAGTTGAGTATTTTATCCTATGTTATTTATGTATGTATTTATATATGTCATAGCAACAGACAATGCTATTACAGTATTATTTAATATTACTGTTTACGCTGTAAGCATTATACTTCGCATTCTGTCTAACGATTGGAGCAGTTCATATATCTCTTGCATGAGAAATAAGACTGTTCAATAAACACTTTTATTGAAAAGCCTGTCTCTCTATTTCTATGCAACTTTGTAGAAACGAAGCATGCACGATTGACTGGGGTGAAATAGTTATCTATTGTTTCCACGACTCTGAAGATATTATTTCGATTCTAGGGGAAACAAAGTTGTCATGTTTATGCGGTCGTCAGAAACTAATCCCTTCTTGTTTATTCGAGAAAGTTTCTAGCGACCTCGGAGTTAGCTGGCACACACACAATTAAGTTTAATATACTCGATAGAGACACACTGACCTCAGTCCTATCTCAAATCTATAGTGTATATTATTCCAATGCACAGAACCTATTGGGAATATAGGAACTACACTACAGTTTGATACCAAACGTCTCAGTCTTCAGTGCAGCCATCATTGTGCTGTGGAGTTCGTAATGACGACCTCCCAGCACCATATACTCTTAATGGCAGCACTGCACTTACAGTGCCCAGGAATGGACCTGGGCCCTGTAGGGGTAAGGGCTCATGCACCTGTACCCACACCACTGGCATAGGGCACCCAGCTCGAGGGGTGACTGAGGTATGCCAGGGCAGTGTGTTGTGGGCATGGCACACAGGGATGTGTCCGTTTATGGCAGACAACTGGGCCTGATTCAGATGCGCACTCTGCACTTGGTATTAAAAAACACCAAAACTTAAACCGCTATTTTGCTATGTATTTCAATGTTTATTTGTGTTATGTCACACTTTTTCTAATTCTTTCAATGTATTATTGTTATGTTTCTCAAATCACAACAATTATTGATTCATGAAAACAATATTGATGCACAATCGTAAATAACAATTCTATTCATGTACAAATGAACAATTTCAATATACATTCAATTTCGCCACCCATATACATTCAATTTCGGCGCCCAATGCATTTCGGAACCCTAGATGGTTCCTTCTTCAGGGGCTCATCTTCCTCAGTATCAAGCTGTCTGCCACGTGCAGAGTACCCACAGCATCAACTCAATACAAAGTGTACCAAATAACTCCTGTTAACAGTACGTGTTTTTATCTGAAAAAAACGATGTGCCGACATGCTCAAACGCCACTTCCTGACTCGAATGCGTGATGTGTGCCATGTCAACTCTCTGTTTTGTTCTGCACCAAGACACTCAGCCTGCAAAGGCAGTGTGTGTGTGTCAGGGTACAGGGCCTCAAAGGGTGGCACAATAAGCGCTGCAGCCCTTAGGGGCCTTCCCTGGTCACAGGGCCCTGGGTACCTAGGATACCATTTACCAGGGGCTGACATGTGGCCAGAGATGCCAATGGGTTTAGACTTCAATGCAGTTTTAGGGAAGGAACACAGGCCCTAGGTAACTGATTGGCAGGAACCCAGGGCACACAGTCAAAGTACATCAGCAATTTATCAAAAAGTGGGGGCATACCATGCAAGAAAGATGGCACTTTCTCACAGGGTACAGGTGCATGAGCCCTGTATCCCTACAATGTCTAAGTCCATAATTAGACATTGTAAGTGAAGTGCTGCCATTAAGAGTATATGGTGCTGGGAGTTTGTCATTATGAATTCCACAGCACCATAATGGCGACACTGAAAAATAAGAAGTTTGGTATCAAACTATTCAGCACATTAAACCCACACTGATGCCATTGTGGGAACCTTAGAGATGCCCCCTGAAAACTAACCTACCACTAGTGTTCAGGTTGAGTGGCTGCTTTCAGCTGCCACCACCAGACATGTTTCTGGACCCCTGGGTTGAGAGCCTGCTGCTCTCTGGGGCCTGAAATAATGCACATCCTGGGACGAGGTGCCAAGCCTCGTCCCCAGGATGGGCAGGGTTCACGAAGGGGAAGCTTCAAAGGCTTACTGCCTTTGTGAGCTTCCCCTGGCCACTTGCTGCTCTCAGCAACCGGTCCCCACTGATTCTGACCTCCACTTTGGGCAGGAGAACCGGCGGGAAAAAGAAGTGAGGAAGAGAGGTGTGCCCACCTCTGCCAACTCCACCCCTCAGGTGGGGGAGGCAAGGTGAAGCATAATTCTTAGTCCACGCCATCTTGAAGATGGGCAAACTCAGCCCACCAGGGCAGGCTCATGCCTCCCTCCCACTGGAGGGTGGCATAATAGGGGGTGTACCCACTCCAGGGAAGGGACCCATTGGTCCCTGCCTTTTACCTACCTGTAACACCCCTAAATGTAGTATTTAGGGCTACCCCTGAACCTTGCTTCCTCAGACAAGAACCTGCAAGAAGAAGAAGAAGAAAAAGAAGGATCAAACAGCCGTGCAGCAGCTAACAGGAGGAAGACGCCCACTGACTTGGCCCCAGCCCTACCGGCCTGTCTCTCCCTTGAACCTGCTCCTGTGAAATCCCGGTGTGTCCTACAGCCAGCAACTTCAAAAACCTCAGAGGACCTACCTGCCTTCAACTACAAAGACTTTGTCTCCTGTGAACACCGGATTTGTTCATCTGCCACCTTTGGCTCCGGCCAGACACCGCGGATCTGCCACACTCTGCACCCGCCATCCACGGCCCGAGCTCGAGTGGGCAAACACCATGAGGAGGTCACCTCAGCAATCCTGACCTGAGATCCGGTGACCCTTGACCTGCCTCAAGCCTCCAGCCGATGCCTGAAGCTTAAATCCAGAAGGCCCCCCTAACCGCGACCGGGAGCTGGTAAGAAGATCTGACTCCAAAAGGCACCCCTGCACCCGTCCCCCCACGGCCCTGTGTGCCCAAACCAATGGTGCCTAACCAACCCCTAACTTCCCAACTTACCTCTCGAAGTGGTGGTTGCACCCAGAAGACCTTCGTCCCCAAGCCTGCAGTGTCTTTCCAAACCGGAGGTTCTCCATTGCAAACAACAGGGCATCCGATTCCGAAACAGCACTCTGCACCCAGCCGCCCTAGTGCCGCTGAGGGTGCACCTTTGGTGCTACTTTGTTTCCCCATTTTCCCTAAGCTAAAGTCCAGGAGCTTTGCTCCCACAGCCAAGTGGCCTGATTGTCAGCAGCCACCAACTGCAGTCCCCCTATCCCCCCATTGGATAACATTGGGCCCCAGCACTCTGCACCCGGCCGCACTAGTGCAGCTGAGGGTGTCACTAGGGTGCATCCTTGACCCTGAGGGACCCCTGAGTCTAACCCCAGAACCTCAACTCCCACTAACAAATACTCACCTCAAAACCGATAATACTACTTTCCTCCATAGGATAACATTGACTGGTTTTCTGTGAAAAGTTTCTGTGTGGAGTTTGAGAAACTAAAGAAATTCTTAAAAATTGCATAATCTATCAAAACCGATTTTACTTACCTGTTTATCAGGAAATGTCCCAGAGTAGTATCTAGGTATACTACTCTGTGTAAGCCTAGTAATCTCAAAAGTGAGTTACTTGCTATTTTACTAAAAAGCCTATTCAAGTCTATGCACTGCATTTACTAAGTATTGCATTTCTCTGCATCCTTACTGTAACTCAAACCATAGTGCATATACAATTATCATTCAAACTGTATTACTATTGTATTACTACTGTAAAGTATTTATTGCTTACCTGTACCAGGCTTGCTTGGTTCTAGAAAATAAAATAAAGAATATTTTGATACAAAAACAATTGGTCTGAACTTCAGTCTTTGAGTGTGTGAATTCATTTGCTGACTGAGTGTCTACAACAAATGCTTAACAATGTCCACTGATACTGCCTTACTGCTCGACCACACTACCGCAAATAGAGAGAAAGGTTCTATCTAACTTTACCTCCACTTACCTTTGAGGTACCACTGTACTCTGTGCACACTATACCTCACTTTGGTATAGTATATACAGAGTCAGCTTCCTACAATTGCCCCGCTATGAATCACAACCTTGCCCATACTCTGTTTCTGTTGGCTGACTTCAAAATAATTTCCTGGAACATGAACAGGCTGAATAACAAGATTAAAAGAGAAGCATTGCTGCAATACCTCAAAAAGCTTAGTACCCATCTGATACTACTCCAGGAAACCCAATTGTTGAGTACTAGGTGTGGTTCTTGAGTCAAGACTGCTTTTCCCAGGTGTCCCACACAGATTTACTTCAGTCTTTAGAAGGGTGGCGGTCCTAATACACCTTCCATTTCCCTTCACAGTCACTGCAACATACACTAATGCCTTAGGCCGCTATATAGGGGTGTTGGAACAATTAGAAGGCACCCCCGGTCCTTTGTATGAACTTACATACCCCAGGCACTAACAGACCTTACATTGAATACACTCTCCGAACTGATCATTGAGCTCCCCACAGGTACACTGGTAATAAGAGGAGACTTTAAGGCAATCATGGGCCAAACTCTAGATGTCCAAACACTGGGCAACTGTGCCCGCACCACCCTCTTGACTAAACTGAGCCTCCTCCATGGGACTTTCAGACATGTAAGTATACAGTACTCAAATATACAGGCATACACATTCTACTCCGGCGCACACAGTTCACACTTCAGGCTAGATCACTTCTTTCTTCTAGCGGCTCATGGTACAGTTCTCTAACATTCTCCTCAGTTGTCTCTCTGACGACTCCCCATGGAGCTGACACTGAGGGGACTCCCCAAAATTGGAGACTGGCCTTGGTGGCTGAACACTTATAGACTGGCTAACGGCCACTTCACAGACACATTCGAGAAGGCATTGAGGATTATTTGGCCCTGAATGCCACCTCTGCCCAGTCAGAAACAATGCTGTGGGGGTGCTGAAGGCACCAACATGAGGACAAGACCTCCCAATTGCAATGCTACAACCAGATTAAAGAGATGCCCTAGACCTACTCATATCTGCCACAGAAATATATGCTGCGATCAGTGCATTGCCATCAGGGAAAACCATCGGTATGAATGGCTACTGAATTTTATAAGCGCTTTGCCAGCTTACTATTTAACCCACTATCAGCACTCTACAATGGTTCACTCCAAACAGAAAACTGGTCAAGGAGCCTGGGGGAGGCGACAGTGGTGGTTATCCCCAAACCGGGAAAGCACCCCATGGACTGCACCTCTTACCATCCTATTACTGGATAAAGTCCTGGCTTCTAGGCTGGCTGGGGTCATTTGTACTCAGGTCTACCCAAAACATAACTTTTTTTGCCAACAGGTGGAGCTTGACAATGCATCTGAAGACTACCTATGGCTTTGACTTCCTCCGCTGATCTCCTAGACCAGCTGTGTTATTGGCCTTAGACTTCAAAATAGGTATTCAATTCAGTGTCTTGGCCCTTCCTATTTCAAGTGCTACATAAAATGAACTTTCGCATACGCTTCCTAACATATATACGGCTCCTGTACATCTCCCCCCGGGCCTGACTCAATATCAATGGCCTACTATCCCACTCCTTGCCAATTGAACAAGGAATGAGACCAGGTTGCCCATTATCCCCATTCCTATTCACTCTAACGACTGGTGATAAACTCCCAGTACCCTTTTATAACATTGAGGAAGCGATGTGTGGCCGATGTGGGGGACTTAGACGAAGCTGACTGGCGAGATGTCAAAATGGCAGCCAGGACACAGCGAAAATTGGGGGTGGAGAGAGCACACCTATTTGAATCAATTACCAGATAATCCTGCTGGTAATAAACTAAGGTACAATGGTGCGCCGGTGTAACACTTGCTGTCTTACAAGTGTGGATAAACAGAAAAATGAAATGCTGCCGAGAACGGTAGCAATACACTGGGCACTGTGCACTGTTGTCCCTAGGGACTTTAGGTGATTGTCAAAATAATTATCAAAACATAATGGCAGTTCAAACCAAATCAATCAAACATTATATATCCATTGTTTTCATCAATTGTATTCATCAATGAAAAAGTAGTTTCAAATGCAACATAGCAAGTATAATAAACAATGACATCAAATGATAAACTTAAATTTTGCAGTGCACAATCATTGCATCATGAACAATATTTGCAATGTACATCAATTTGAAATGAAAACCAAATTCTTGTGAAAATCCTGATGCATTTCGGACCAGAGACGTCCCTTCTTCAGGGGAAATCTATGGAGGAAACAAAGTTAAACACTCATATGGTTCATTCTCATATAATTGTTGATGAATACAAAAGTAATAACTTCAGACTTCCACATGGGAGGGAAATGTCCGCTCATTTAACAAAAACGAATGTGCATAGGAGAAAGCTGTTGTAACAAAGGGAAAGCAGTAGCCAAATGAAGAGAGACCACAATATATTGTGAAGATTAAAACATAATCACACCATGGTGACAAGAACTCGCTGTGCAACACGTGCAGAATATTTTTAAAAAGTGGTGGGTAACATGCTAGACACCCCTGTGTATCAAAATTTAAAAAGGTGAAAACACAAATCATAACAATCAGATACCTGGCTGAATACAACTGCTGTGTGCTAAACAAAGAAATGACAACAACTTCAGTATAATCGCCAATACGACGTGGTACAAATGCCAAATATCGTGCACCATAAAGGTACACCCACCTTATCAACAGAAAGCCTCTCGTCCGTCCTGATAGCCGACAAAGCAAAGCTCCGTAAGAGAACTGTGGAAGACATAGGAACCTCATGTAAAACACTGCAGGCTTAGTTTGCATGTTTAGAATGGCTGGTACTAATGTCTCAACTCACCGAAGAGGAGGTTGCAATGGGTTTAACCAGTGAAACGAAATCACTCGACCCTCGAGTGTATTCTAGTAGATTTGGTCAACTTGTATTTAAGCGTCCTGTGAAAATCAAACGGAACACGCTCTGTCACCCTCTAAAGTTACACAAACAAGCTATCGCTGGTTGCCTGAACTTAGTGAACAAAGTTTTTTGAAAAAAATATGAGGAACAGATATACGACAGCGAAACCGCTAGCCCACATTGCTCCAACCGGGAGTTAACCGCCTCTAAGGCTGAAACACGCTTATGTCGTCCGGAAACGCATTGAGTACCAAACAGCAATGAAGGACTATGTTGATGGAAAATTGAGCGCCATGATGAAGTGGTGCAAAATAAGAATATTTACACGATCCTATACTAAAAAAGCACAAGGTCATGATTAGAACTGAACCGCAATAAGGTGCGTTACCATTATTTTGCACATGGCTAAACAATTAATTGCTGCCTGAAAATAGGTCGCTGTGTGCTGGCTAATGTAGGCATTAATATTAATTATGTATCTATTCCTCAACAAACCTCTGAAACCCGTGAGGTTGCAGCCAAAAATATACTGTTGCGTCCTTTGTTAAGGGATAGTGACTATTGATTGAAACTCAAAACGGAAATAAAAAGTGAACCTGTGTGAACACAAAGGTGAAACTAGGACACCACAGTTATTATAACTTCGGGAATGAACAGATAAATGATGCCACTGAACCCGTGGGTAGAAACCCATAAAGACCAAGTGAAAAAAGAAAGACTGATAAACAACAGCTTGACAATACTATGTATACGGGCATATTATAGTTATGACGTGAAAATCCATAGGACTAGAATCATACATGCATAAGGCCTCACATATAACAAGGTCACGTTACAAGATATAAAAAAATGTACAAAATGTAAGGAAGACTAATTCAGTGATCAAGGAATTTACTGATAACTTGCTGTTACATATACATGTCTGTCGGACTGCTATAGGCATGTACCTTCACAAAAAGCAAGTCATATCAAAACAGTCATTAAGACCCGCTGGGTGCATTGTTCCTAATGTTTGTATCCTGAAAAGTTCCCTTTGTAGTAACAACCTGTTGGTGTCACGGCCTTGTCTGTCTAATATTTGTTCTATGACTTGAAACCGTATTTGTGATATTATATGTTTGGCCTCATTCCAATGAGTGGCCAAACTGGAGGTTGTACTTTTGGTGCGAATCCTACTCTTATGCTCAGTTATCCTAGTTTTGAATTTGCTAGCTGTTTTGCCTATATAAGCCTTACCACACGGGCATTTTATGCAATAAATAACGTGAGTAGAATTGCAAACAGTTGTGTGTTTGAGTTTAATTTTCTGACCTGATAGTGGATGTGTCAATACGTCCCCAATCGTAACATTGTTACAATGTGTGCAATTGTTGCAACGTCTGGTGCCATGACAGTTAGACAAATTTTGTGCAGTATGTCTAGTGGCCAATAAGGCATGTAGATTTTTCCCTTTTCTGTAGGCAAAAAGAGGTCTCTCTTCAAATATGCCATTAAACTCTTTTTCATGTTGAAGAAGATCCCAACGTTTAGAGATAATGTTCTTGACTGCTCGTGAAACAGTGGAATACTTAGAAACATATACAATGCGTTTATTGGTTTGTGTAACTTGTTTCTGCAACAACTCACTTCGTGTTTTTTGCATTGATTTGTTCAGGCATTCTTGTACTGTAGATTGTGGATATCCGCGTGTAATGAATCTTTGGGAATATTCCTCAAGTTTTTGATCACATACCTCTGTAAGTGTGAACTAAGAAAACGGCAGATTTTTAAGTAGACTCATCGGGTGGAAACTTGAATGCAATAGAGTGATATTACGGTCAGTAGGTTTGGAGTAAACTGATGTATGGAATGTGTTAGACTTGGATTTGTGAATTTGCACATCTAAGTAATGTATGGAATCTGGTTGTATATTGAAAGTCAACTGTATGTGTGAATTAAGATTATTCCAGGTAACAATCATCTCTTTCGGTGCCTGTGTTGAATGAATCTTGCCACAACAGGAAAATGTCATCAATATAACGACAATAAAGTAAGATGTTTTTCCACCATGTTTGGTTAGATATAATATTGTCGGATTCATATTGAGACATGTAAATGTTCGCATACGACGGTGCCCCCGAAAAACCCATGGTGGTTCCCGTCAGTTGGATGAAAAAATGCTGTTGTCACTGGAAGTAACTGTTATGCAAACATAATTTCAATAATTGTAAAATGAACAATTTCTCCATGGTGATATTATCAGAGCGTAACAACGCCCACTCCACTGCCTCTAAACCTGCTGCGTGGGGAATCATATAGTATAGAGAGCTGTCACGTCAATTGTACACAACAGAATAGGAATTTGAGGATCGATGTTAAGTGTGTTAAGTTTCTGCAGAAAGTGAGTGGTGTCTTTAAGGTAAGTACACCAATTTTGCACAAAAACTGCAAGTAAAAATCCTGGAATTTGCCAACCGGGTCAAATATGGATCCACACCCCGACACAATGGGTCGGAATAGTGGGTCACATGCATCTTTATGCATCTTAGGTATCATGTAGATGCGGGGACACCGGGGATTCTGTGTAGTTAGAAATGAAACAATTTGATCATCTATCCAGTCATTATGTTGGGCCTCTACTAACAGACTTTTAAGCATGTCTTGTAGTTGTACCGTGGGATCATAAGATAACTCCATATATGTAGCAGAATCATGTAAATGTGCATTAAATTTTGCCTCATAGTATTGGGTGTCCATGACCACAAGGGCACCGTCCTTGTCGGCCGGTTGCAAAGTAATGGTAGGATTGTTAGCAAGTGCAGAAATAACCTTACGCTCATACTTAGTAAGATTATCATGTTTTTTGCTGGAAAAAGACAATTTCTGTAGATCTTTATGGACTAATGACTCAAAAGTGTCCAACATTTTGTGCGAGATTGGGGGCATGAACGTGCTTTTGGGTTTAAAAGGACGCTCTGTCTGTGTTGGACGCTGTGGGTCATCGGAAATTACGTTTGTGAAAAAATGGCGCAACTTCAAGAGTCTCATAAATCTGAAAAAATCAGCTTGGACCTGTAATGGTGTTGTCGGGTTGGTTGGTACAAAGGACATACTGCGGTTCAAAATGGCAAGCTGACAAGGCTCAAGCTCTTTCGAGGAAATGTTCATGACTAGGTCACGGTCTTGCTGCTGCGCAAGGACCGTCATGCTTTTTCTTTGTCCTCTCCTGGTTTTAGGGCAACTGATGGTATTTCTGTTGCTACTTTGGCTGGTGGCCGGTCTAAATCAGGAACCTGTTCTAAAAAAGACACCGTGGGTAAAGATCGTGGTTTTTCAATAGCCAAGGTAGAGGGTCCTGCTGTTTGGGACTGCACTAATTGGTGTTCCGGAGTACGGCTCATTGTAGTATCTTTATCGGATACTAGACTCTCTTCAGAAGAAGTCGTAGTGGTAGTTGTTTTACGCTGGTCAAACCTTCTTTTTGAATACATTTCAGCCTAAGTGTAGACTTCGTTGAGCTTGTAATCTATGGTGTCTCTCTTATATTTACGTAGCTTACCCTCCTGCAGTTCTCTTTCGTATTTATCTAATTTCTGGATAAGGACTTCTAATTGCAATTTCCAAGCGTGTGACTCCAGTCGAATTTCAAGTTCATTCTTTAGTGAATATATTTCCTCTTCTAAATCGCGAATTGTTTTGGACAATTCTTCAATAATAAGCAAAATCAAATCCAATGAACATTTATTCATAATAGAATACCACTTATCCATGTAAGCAGAATTTAAATGAAAACGAAATAAAAGTGGTTTAATCGCTAAGCGAAGACCCCATGGGATACGTTTGGCCTTATGATACTGTGCAAGAGTGGAGGCGTGTAGTCTTTGATTGAGCTGTCGCCTTGGTAAAAATTCAAGTTGACGCAGTTGCTGCGTGATGGACCCTCCATGGGACACAGGCCATCTCTTCTAGGCTACACCTGGTACACTTCAAATACTTCCATTGCATACACTATACACCAGAGAAATAACACAAAAGGAATAAATCCCTGACCGCTCTGTGTACGCATTGCCGCACAACGATAGGAAACCTGCTACAAATGACTTGGGACTGCCCAATGATTTACAAATACTGGACTAGTATCCCTTCCCCCAGTATTCTAAGCTACCCTCTGAAACATGAAACTTGCAGGGCGATACTGGGCATACACTGAGGGTGGGATGGTACAAACAGAGACAAGATACTGTGTGGCATTGGTTGCCTAGTAGCAAAAACAGACACTGGAAAACACTGGAGCTCACCAGAAGCCCCCACCATGGCAGAATGGTTATGCATATGGATCACTGTGCACTAGCCGGGAAACACAGAAAGATATGAAGCAAATGGATGGAACACTTTCAAGATGTACTACCATGATCTAAACGTTCATGTGTTTCAGAAAACCGTGGTGTCGCCTAGTCGAGCACCCCGATTTTTATCCATACAGCTTGGTTCTAACACTGTATTACAAAGCGGCAATACCCGATGTCCTGGTTCCTGTGTTTGTTGCTGTTTCTTAATGCAGGTAAGTGCCCTTTTTGACATGGTTGCCCCCCACAAATTTGCCTGGTGTCTGATCAATTTTAACTAAAAGTGTACTGGGTTCCTGCTAACCCGGTCCCCAGTACCAATGTTCTTTTAATAAATTGTACCATTGTCCCACAATCGGCACAACCTTAGACTCTATGTAAGTCCCTAGTAAATGGTACTCCTGGTATCTAGGGCATCTGTGAGTACAACAATTACCCTCTGAGAAGCCTAACTGCTCGCCCACACTACCACAAAAGAGAGCATTAGTATTATCTACTTTAGGAGGGGCGTGGCTAAGCACGCAATGGCGGCAGACGTGCCTGGGTAGAGCTCCTTGTGAGACTCCCCTACCACAGGCCATTTCTCCGTCATTTTGCCCGGTGACGGTCTGAAATTGCTGACGAGTGCCTGCTAGACGCTTTCCTGCTGGCTGCCGAAGTTTGGGACGGCTGGTGCGCTCGTACCTGCTCTGGTGGACACGGGAGCTGCTGGTCCGATCTGTGCTCGTCTGCGGAGCGGCGTGAAGACCTGCGCGAGGCCGGGGATCCGGCCGGCCTGGTGGGCCCGCCGGAGTGAACTGCTGCCTTCCGCCCCTTGGCCCGCGGCTGGGCGCTGCAGAAAACTCTTTTTGTGGGGCTTGAAGGGGAGACCTGAGCGGCGGAGTGTGGCTGGCCCCCGCTGGCCCAGGAGCGGATGAAGTCCGAGTGACCGGGCCGGCCTGGAGGTGCCCCGCCCTTGCAGCGGTGACTGGGCGGATTGACCCGCGGCCTTCCTGGGGCCTAGCGGGGGAGGTGCCGGCTTCCTTGAGGGTCCCACTGTGAGGTTGCTGCCCGGGACCTCTACCGCTGGGCGGACGACCCTACCTGCGCCCGGATCGAGCGAGGTGAGGAGCACAGCGGGGCGCTCCCCCCCCCTGCCCCTTCTCGCGCGGAGCACCCGGAGCCACCGCCGCATCACAGGGGAACTACACGGAGGTGGGGAGATGCGGCCCACACACTGGGATTAGAAGCGGAGAGAGCGGTGTGACGTGCCACCGAGCCGCTTGCCGCCCCCACCCCCCTCCACCCTCCACCGATTTACATCGTCCGCGGCGCCCTGCCGGACTCAACGGGCTGCACGCGCTGCAGAGGGGGTTGGGCACTGGTGGCGTCCTGCTGACTCCGGACGACCTGCGCTACTGTGGGAGTGCCCCCTACCTGCACGTCGCCGACTTTGCACTGGCCTGGCACTGAGTGCTGGAGCTGGGAGTGCAGTGCTCCATTGCCCCCCGCTGTGCCGAGACGAGGAGACAAAAGTGGCCCCGGACTGGCGATGCCGCATGCTTGCTCACGGGGCGGCCTCCCATAGCCCCGATCCGTCTGGCCCGGGCGGTGATCCCTGCGCGACGCACGTGGGTGGTGTGAAGACTTGGAGAGCGCGCCAGTCTGGACTACTTGGACTTACTCTGCCCCCCCCCCCCCTTCTGGGAGATCTCCAGTCCCTTGTGCCATAGTGAGACTTATTGCACTGCGTCATTGACCAGCCGCGACGCAATTGCTCATGTCGGGGGGACCCAAAACGAGGGCTGTCACGGGCAACGCGCAGGTGAAGGGGAAAATGGCAAAACAGATGAAGGTGGACCACACAGCCTCCAAGCTGGATTCGATGTTGGCGGCCATGGAACGACTTGAGGAGTCGATGCAACAGACCCGGGCCTCCTTAGAATCTAAGATCGACAGCGTGGCTATAGACATGACCCATCTTCGTGCTGACCACAAAAAACTGTCGGAGAGGACGACGACGCTGGAGACCACAGTAACAGACCTGACTCCCAAGATATCCCAGATGGACAACCATGTGCAGAGCCTTCTCAACAGGGTGGAGTTTCTGGAGGATCGCGCGGAGGATGCGGAAGGGAGGGCGAGACGGAACAACATCCGCATCGTGGGACTACCGGAGAGATGGGAACCCCGGGAGGCCCCAGAACACGTGGAGCGGTGGCTCAGAGACATTCTTCCGGAAGGCACCCTCTCGCAGCACTTTGTGGTGGAGCGCGCCCATCGTGTGCCATCTAAACCCCCCCCTGAGGGCTCGAACCCTCGGCCCATGCTCATCCGAGTGCTGAACTATCGAGACCGCGATACTATACTGCGGGAGGTCAGGAAGTTAGATGAGGTCAGAGTGGACAATGCCACGATCATGTTCTTCCCGGACTACACGATACAAGTGCAATGGCAGCGCCACTCCTTCATGGACGCTAAACAGCGGCTCCGCCGCATGGCACTCAAGTACTCCTTGCTCTTCCCTGCCCGTCTGCGCGTTGTAGCCCAAGACAAAACGTATTTCTTCAATACACCTGAAGCTGCTGAGTCCTGGCTCGACTCGGATATTGTCCAGGACCCAGGTGGCCCACCCCCGAGATCCCGCCGCGGAGGAGGCGCTCGTCGACGCCGGCGTAGGAGACACTCGACGGCGAGCTCGGTGCGCCAAGAGGTGAACATTGGTCCTACTCCGGAACACCGCCAGGAGGAGCAACAGGAGGCGATCCGCAGAGTGGCAGAGATCAGCGGGTCGCAGCAAGATGCCCCGACCATTGGTGCCAGTCCTGGCGCCACGGGGAGTGATGATGACTATATATATGGCCTACCGGATTCGCAGGTGTCTGTTGAACTTCCAGATGTCACGCCGCAGACTGCAGATTTACTCAACTGACAATGCTGTGAGCTCACTGACGATTGGTGTAAAGGGAACTACATTTACCCGCGCCTTCTGTGCCTCCGCAATACTGATGCACGGGGAGACTGCTGTGCCACCCCGAGGGACACTGGGGTGCGACCAGAACTCGGATGCTTGAGCGTTGAGCGTACTGCTGGCTCAGCGAACCGAGACTGCCCTGTTGTTGGTGGGTCTTGAGGGGGGGAATGGGCGCACTGCCCCCTGATGGTAAGTCCTTGCAGATGAACCAGCTGCAGAATCTGTGGGCCTGTTGCCGCCTTGACAGCGCTAGGATCTGTGCGCCTCCACTGTCATTGGGCGCTACGAAATGAGACGCCTGTGGCATGGGGGGAGAACCCATGTCCTTGTTGCATGTAATCTGAGTGCATTTATTTCACGTGCTTAGTAAACCCCCCCCCTACATTCTTTTAGAAAGTACGAACAGTTAGTGCTCACTAGAGCGTTTGGACGACGGCATGTTTTGCAGTTGCCCTTTTGGCATTATTATTCACTGTTTCATGGTTACAGGATCGGTACAATTTTCCCCTCCCCTTAATGTGTGTAGGAGACTTGGAGCAGATTGGTGGGCAATGTATTTGATGTCATGTGATGGTTTGAACGGGTGGGTCGCAATTTGCTGTGAGACGGGTGGGTGGGGATCCGGGGTGGTGGAGAAGAAATGTTCTAATGGCTGTGGTTAAATTTTGTACTTGGAATGTACGCGGTATGCACACCCCCTCGCGTCGCTATCAGGTGTACTCGTATCTCAAGCGGCATCAGGTACAGATAGCGCTATTACAAGAGACGCACCTGACAGGACCAGAGACACATACCCTGCGCCGCCGCTGGAGAGGGCAAATATATGCTACAGGTTACTCTGCTTACGCGCGCGGGGCTCTCATATGGATTCGCCCTGGGGTCCCCTTTGCTATGACGCATAGCCACATAGATGAGGAAGGTAGATATGTACTACTGCAGGGCAACTTAGACGGCCAACACATAGTCCTGGCGTCTATATACGCTCCTAACATCGACCAGGGCCGTTTTCTCACACGCCTGTCGTCAGCGTTTCAGCGTGGCCGGGAGTGCCGCTCTTACTGGGAGGCGACTATAATTGTGTCCTGGACGTGGGGTTGGATAGATCCACCCCTCCTTTGGCGAATGCGACGATGCATGGCACATCGCGCGCGTTTGCTGACTGGGCAGCGCAATGGGATCTCGCTGATGCTTGGCGCTGCCGCAATCCCACGACACTGACTTACTCGTACTATTCCGGCGCCCACGCACTCCATGTCAGACTCGACAGGTTCATGCTGACCAGCGATCTCTTACCGTTAGTCACGGACACTCAATATTTGGGTCGCACTCATTCAGACCACAATCCACACACGCTTGACTTTGCCTGGGAGCGCCCACACCCGCCGATACCCACGTGGCGACTCCAGCCTGACGTACTGTTGGATGCTCTCTTTCGGGAACTGCTATCGAGCCGTATCTTACAGTATTTTGAGGACAACACTGATACCGCGACTACCCCGCAAGTTGAATGGGATGCATTCAAGGTGGTGATGAGGGGCCACTGTCTGGGAGCGCAGGCAAGAATACGACGACAGGTAGACAGAGAACTGACACGAATAGAGACGGAACTACTGTCGTGCGAACGGGAGGCGGTGGAGGGAGACGACTCGGCCTTGCTGGATGCGCGCTACAGGCACGCGGTGCTGCTCGATAGGCTGAAAAACTTGAACTATGCAGCCCATTCGGCGCGCATGCATCATGCTGGAGATAAAGTTGGCAAACTTCTGACTTGGCTAATCAGAAGGGACACCCTAACGCTGCCCGTGATGTCAATCCGCACGACGCAGGGAGATGTGGTCTCCACTCAGAGGGCTATCCATGAAGCGTTTTCGGATCACTACAGGGCCTTGTACTGCTCTCGCTTGCGAGTGACTGCTACAGAGATCACTGAGTACTTGTCGGACCTCCCACTGCCGACGGCCACTAATGCGCAGTGTGAGGAACTGGGAGCGCCGTTCACTGCAGAGGAACTCCGGTCTGTCATATACTCTCTTTCGAATGGCAAGTCCCCCGGGCCCGATGGCCTGCCGGCGGAGTTTTATAAGGCATACTCCACCATTCTCATTCCTAAATTGCTGCGGGTGTATGCGGCGGCGATACGAGAAGCAGCACCTCCTCCGTCCCTGAACGAGGCCAATGTGATCTCCCTATTGAAACCTGACAAAGATGCGCTGAACATGGGATCTTACCGGCCGCTGGCCTTCCTAAACACAGATTATAAGATCCTAGCATCTGCGCTGGCCCAGAGATTAGCACCCTTGATCCCTACACTAGTACACACAGACCAGAACGGATTTGTTCCTACCCGCAGTACGTCTTACAATATTAGACGACTCTTTCGAGTGCAGAGTCAGGCTGTGTCCCAGTGGCCACGTTCGGGGTGTGTGATCCTCGATCTTGAAAAGGCATTCGATTCGGTGGAATGGCCCTACCTAGCACTAGTGCACTGCTTTCCTTCGAGGCACTTGCAGAAAGCACGGGGTTACCGGCAGGGCAATTTCTGACTCACGCGAAACTATTGCATACTTTGTCGAGGGCTTGGGGAGCACTGGCGGAGGAACCACCGATCCATCTGCTTATCCAATACTTACACGTGATGGGCCACGGCTCTCATCTTGTACATTGGATTGCTCAAGCGTTGCACACACATACACAATTCTCTCCTCAACGTCTACGGGACAAATGGGTGACAGATAGAGGACGGGACTGGACTGATAAAGAGTGGGCGAGAGTGCTGGCTGGATCACGGCATGTGCCGCGCAATGCACGCTTTAAGATCATACAGTACTACGTGATCCACCGAGCATATCTGTCCCCGGACAAAATTAATCGGTACTTTGGACTCACCGCGACAGCCTGCCCTAAATGTGGCCTTGTGGACGCTCAGTTTTTGCATGTTCTCTGGTCCTGCGCTTTGCTGCTGCCCTACTGGACGGCAGTGTCTTCCGCCTTGGCGAAGGCGACAGGGGGCACCTTGCCAAATACGTGGGAGGCTTGCCTGTTGGGGTTATTTAGAAGAACGAAACAAACAAAGGTGCAAGCGAGATTCTGGGATCTGGGGCTGATTACGGCAAAGCGCCTTATTACTAGACGTTGGAAGCATCATGTACCCCCCCAAACGGTGCAGTGGCGGCGCTCGTTGGATAATTGGGCGAGGGCTGAGAGTGTGGCATTGCACCGAGAGGAGACAGCGGGGCTCCGGATGTATCCTATTGCGCTAGAGTGGGATGGTATCCTGATGTCCTATCACCAAGTGTGTTTGCAGGAGGGGATTACGTGAGCTCATTCCTCATGCTCCCCGGTGCCCCTGCCAGAATTACTCTCCCATTCCCCCCCCACCTATGCAGCCTCCCTCCCTGACCGCCCCCGCCCCCCCCCTTGTTTCATCTCGGCTTTTCCCGCATGCCCCAGTGTACATGAGACGACTACCAAGATCACCAAGTTCCCGCTGACATGTCACCACTGGTTGCGCTCCATTCGGTATCACAAGCTCCACACGTACACACAGGACCTCAGTTAGGTACCGCCAGGTTTCTGTTTTTCTATATGTCTAGAATTGTTCTTTATGGTTTATGGGTTTTTATTGGTTTATGCCATTTTGAATGTACAGTATCTTAGCGGTGCGAACAACTGACCTGTTTCTCCGGTCATGGTATACATTGAGACCTGTATGGAATGAGACTGGGCAATGCAGCCACTATACAGAGATCCTTAGCATCGACGCTAGGCACTGTCACCACCCAACGTTTATGTATTATGCATATGCTGGAGCTATATGACACTGTCATGCTGTTTACCTGTACATCTGATCAATTGCCCCTTTGCTGCTATACCTCCGCAGGGAGGTGATGATCCGAGGATCCTGGGACTACCTGTCATGTGTAATAGCGCCGTTTGCCCGATATGAATGCATTTGTGTAATACTGTACGATGATAAAATGCAATTAACATATTCAAACAAAAAATTAGTATTATCTACTTTAGCCTCTGTAAGCCAATTGGGGACCCACTGGACTCTTTACACTGTGTACTTCTTTTTGGTTCACTAAATAGAGAGCCAGTTTCCTACACTTAACCATAAAAACTGCAAAAAAAAGAGGTTTAAAAAAAATAAAAAGAAGAAGGGGCTGAAAAAGAGGGATTAGGAACAATCCTAGCCCATCTCATTCCAAGCCCCACTTCCAGGTTGAAGTCTTCTGTTGGTGGAGTGGGAGGGGTAGTGAGAGGGAGAGGTGGGTTGGAGCTTAGTTATTTCCTCCTGCCTTCTCTCTTACCTCTCCATAACCGACAGATAAAAGTGGATGACGCTAGTGGGCATGGTTAGAGAAGAGCTGGGGCAGTGAAAGCAGTGCTTGGCCCCTCAGGGAGCCCAACTCACCAGTTCGATGCTTGTTAGGATATAGTTGTGTGTCTGCTAGGTCCTTCAGACATGTGCGTGGTGTCATAATGACAACACCAGCATATCAATGAGGTGATATAGATGTCAGCACTTGGCTGCCTCATTCAGGAGTTTGTCAGTGCCTAAAAGGTAATGGGCACTGGAAAACTCATTTCAGGCACTTACGTTACCAGGATGCGTTTTTCACCAATCAGGGGTGGGTGGGATGGAAACAAAACAAATCTAAAAGAAAAGAGTTGCCAGCCCGGCACCTAATAAGGGTGTCTTGACAATGCCCTTTTATGACATATTATGCCATTAGGAGAGCCAAGAAGCTAAATTGCTGCCCTTTGTAGACACCTCCCATCAGTACCTGAGATTGGATGGTTCAGTGATGTTCATGGCTCAGCCTCACTGGGGACAGGAATTGTAGTGTAGTTCCTATATTCCCAATAGGCTCTGTGCATTGGAATAATATATCCTATAGATTTGACGTAGGACTTAGGTCTACTAGGTCTCTATCGAATATATTAAACTTAATTGTGAGTGCCAGCTAGCTCAGAGGTCACTAGAAACTTTCTCGAATTAACAAGAAGGGATTAGTTTCTGACAACCGCATAAACATGACAACTTTCCCCCAAGAAAAATCGTATCTTCTGAGTAGTGGAAACAATAGATAGATATTTTACTCAGTCAATCGTGCATGCTTCGTTTCATCAGAGGTGCAGAGAAATAGAGAGACGGGCGTTTTCAATAAAAATGATTTATTGAACAGTCTTCTTTCTCATGCAATTAAAGTGTACTGCTACAATCGTAATACAGGCTGCAAAGTATAATGTGTACATCGTGAAGAGTTTTATAAAATAATACTGTAAAAGCAGTGTATGGTTTCTAAACCATAGATAAATACATACATAAATAACAAAGGCTAAAAGTACTCAACTGGTGCTTCTGAAATACGCCTACCCCGATGTACCTAACCTAAGTAAGAAGTAAGTGTGGTGTAGCATAGGTTTAGTTTCTTTGCCAAGAATCTATCCAAGATTTCTTTTTAGGGTCTAATCAGCTCCATACCTTAGTTTAGAATGAAGGAGGCCCGGTATCTCTGTCTCGGGACTCGATTTTCCAACACCCCGTGAGGGGAGATTGGAAACACTGGTGCTGGATTCTCGCCAAGAGAAAGGCAGCCTTTCGATCAGTGCGTCGGCTGGAGGGGAGGCTTCCTTCGGCACTTGCTGTAGCGAGCTGCGTCGGGCAAGTAGATAGTCGAGCTGAGTAGATAGTGTGTTTGCTAGAGCAAGTGAAGGCATATTTATACCTTTAAGGTGCCTAGTTTGACGTAAAGGCATAATAACATCAGTAAAGAACCCCAAGGGAATGGTAGTTCTTTGTAAACTCCATGTAAACTCCATGAGTTCTTGTACAAATCAATATTCAAGCAAGGGGATGTCCCTGACTGCTTCAGCCGATTTTCCATGAAATCGTTGTGGCTTTTTGGTACGGGTGGAAGTAGCCATGCCTGTATTTGTACTGCATGGGCTATGTCTAAATATCTGTATGATTTCTATGCCTATATTAGGGTAATGTGAATTGTACCTATATAAGGGCATGAATCGGGAAATTTCGCTCTGATCCTAAAACGCCATACAACACCCACTCCACTTCATTATGTTCGACATTACTAATTTCTAACCATTTAAAGCATATCTAAAGCATGATGTGTAAAAACCCCACCCAAAATACATAAAATGCATTCGAAATGGTTGTACACGAAAAATGAGCATTTGTGCCATACGCATTTTAAAAGCAATGTTTTCATTCAAAGCAAATAGTATGACATTGGAAATGCTATCCGAATGAATCATGAAATTACATTTATTAAATGGCTCTTAATTACAGAGGCAAAAAAGTCGAGACCATTGCATGACAGAATATATAAATTGTTTTGGTGTGGACAAGTTCAAATATTGTCTCGTGGAAGTATTCAAAGAATTCTTGTTCTCTATGAACAGTTCTACCAGAAGCAGATTACTTTGTGCCAAAAACAAAAAGAAAATTCAATTTTGGAAAAAGTCCAATCGTAGAAAATAGAGTTCTAAAGTTAGAAGCTTTGAAAAGTGAATGTCGAATACAGAGTCCCATAGAACGCTGTGTGCTAATTTCAAAAGTCAGTCTCAATGTTTGGAGAAAACATCAAATCTTCTAAGCTGGTAAAGAATTTGTCTACCACAGTAGGTGAAAGTTGGACCACTTTGTTAAGTAGACCGATTGCACAAAAATGTGAAGCATCGCCGTCATCGTTAGCCACATTAGCAATGTTCAATGGAGATGGTACATGTGTGCCTGTCGATCCACGTATCTCACCGTCAGCAGATTGCGTCTGTGAGACCTCAATGAATGCCGTCATCAGGATTGGCAGCTGCTGGGGACAACACAATGCATGGGCCGTTACCGAACCAAGCAAAGTATCAACATCCAATGGCAGAACTGATGGCAGTGTTAGAAAGATGTCCACCCCGCATTCTTCTCCACATAGCAGACATCATAGAACAGGTAAGGTGCAATCTTGCCAGATTGATCGGAATGACAGAAACCACGTGGTATTCAGAGCTCTTAAACGAGCCAAGCCCAGAATCTATGTAATGAACTCACGACACTTCATTGCCAGGAGAGTGTTCTCTATGGTAATCTGGGTGTCACTGGTGACCAGACTTGCCATATCGGAGCAGAAGGAACAAGAATAGCATTTCTGCTATGAGTCCCAAAATGAGAGGCAGGCCGCCGAATACAGAGTGCACGAAGTTTGGAAATATGTCGAGGACTGCTTCAAATGGTGCTAACAGTCCAGAAAAAAACTGTCTTAAATACATGTATGATACCACTGGTATCAGACATGTTTAAGATACGACCTAACATTTCTACGAAATGTACAGGGCAGTTTGTTGATAAAAAGGCGTGTATCTCTGCAGAGGACCTTGCAACTTGTAGTTCATACATCTCTTTAGACGAGGTCAGTGGCACAGTTTTTTGTAAAAGAATGGTTTTTATTCTGTTTAAAGTATCAATTCGTATAGAAGAGATGTTCAGTGAAGGCCATAACGGCGACTCCCCGTCTGTCTTAGTTTTAGGAAACAATACTTGCATACAACAAGTGAACCTGGCGGACACAGTTACGAGATAGGCTATTCCTGGCAACATGCCACAGCAGCTGTGATCATTCAACATAATATAGCTTCCGTTAGAAAACTGCCTAAACATTGGATCTATCACTGCAGCTGGAGAACCTTGCAGGTGGCAGGATAAGTTGGTCGAAGAACCGTCACAGGCTCCATGTAAATTAATACCCTGACATAAAAGTGTACCGCTTAGTGCGCTTTTGCAGTTTGCACCACTAAGAAATATTTATTATCCCCACTCCAACATTTGTGTGTATATGGTAATTCCCAGGTTGACTTAATGTATTCTTTATCCAACCTTTCATACATGCCAGCTGGTATATGTTTCAAACAATACTGAAAATGGAAAATTGTGACAGGCAGAGTTTATGTTTATGTTTGGGCGATTTGTATAGCGCGCAAATACCCTGGGATTGTTCCGTGTAATAGCCATTCTGTTGCAGGTTTTTCTGAAACAGTTAATGGTAATCTTACCAGCTTCTCAATGCTCAGCACCGTATAGTCTGCTCCTCTTTGTGCCGAAGTGATTTGTTTATCTGTAAGGTGAAATACAGAAAACAATGACGTGGTGTTGATTAGACACCATTGCACATATCCAGAATAAAGATTTTGTAACGTCCAGCCTAAAAGCATTATAGAACGCAATTGTGATTGTCCATGCTGTGTCCTGTTCCATTATGTCAATGGCAGAGGATACTATGCTGTCCAAAGAATACATTCTGGAGGACAGAGTCGTTAACCCATTGTCAACTACAGAGAGAGCTGTCTCTAAATTAATACGATCAATTTCTCGTATTCGTTCTGCAGTCTCTGCTTGTGTCGCTTTCCAAGCTTCATTATAAATGGCATATATACCAGCGTATATAAAACGTGTATGACGCCTTTTCGCAGGACCTTATAAGAAGTCCCTTAAATCAATGCCATCTTTAAGTAAAGATAAGTGTTGTTTTACCTCTGTTAGTGTGGATTTTTATAGCCACTCAAGCACAGTTTTCCTACACTGTATGTTGTTACTGTCCCTGGATGTTGTCTCTCGACATATCTTGGATCTGGCCTAGTGAATGTAAACCCTTGTGTCTTATTCAGGAATCTATCTTGACAGTTGTTTGTGTCTGTGGGCCAGATTAACCATTTCTTCCAATCAGGATTAGTTCTGTTTTTAAGTAAAATAGTTTTTATGTTGACCCCTCCTTCCGTAGTGTTTTTACTATCAGGTGTAGGTGTAGGTATGGACGGTTTGTTCAAATCTTTTATCTTAGCTAGGCCAAGACAGGATGTCTGTAGGACAGTGTCGTTCAAAAACATTATTTGTTCAGGGATAATGCAGGCTAGCATTAAAGCTTCTATTCCCTGCACCTGCCAGTCTTTTGTGCCCCAGACAGTTTTTGTTTCAATGTTGTCGCTCCAAAAGTCAAAACCCAACGAGGACAGCTGGGCATAAAAGGCTGCAGAATAAATTTGCTTAGTATTAGTCAATATACTTTTCATTCCTGTCTTAATAACATTTTTCAAGTAAAATGTTTCCGGATTTGAAACAGTAAAACCTAAGAAGTATAGACATTTTTCATAGAATGTTTTTGAGCTACCCTTTGGTGGCGTGGGACAGTGTTCCCATTGATTGAAAGTATAAACATTTCTAGAGTTTGCAGATTTGTGCAAATAATGATGACGATAGTGACTATAACAGTACATTTGTTCATAATCTGATGAACCTTCTAAGTATTCATGTTTTGTAAATTGTGCAGACATCTCTAAGTCTGACATCATATTATTAACAGTCTCAAAGTCCCACATCAGAAAATGTGCTGGGTGAAACAAAGTCACTCAAGGAAACCTTGGTGAGGAATCTTCAAGAGCTCTGCAGGACCAAAGATGTCATAATCAGTTCTGTCCCAAGCTATACCACCAGGTATAGGAACGGCTGTGATGTTAACTGATGTCAAGTCTCTTTGTTGACGAGGAGATGATTTGTGTGGCTTGAGGAGTAAGTTGATGTTCTTACTTGCTGTGTCCATTTTACTATATCTTCCATTTATCAGCATTCCCAAACTTAATACAAGAATTAGCCGAAGTAGAAGAAAAAGTACGCCTAGCACAATCCAAAGTTCAACCCATGGTGAAACCAGATACGTTTTTTCAAGTTGCTGAAAAAGTTCCATTACTTGTTTTTTAAAAGTTTTATTTGCTGGCGTCGTTTCAGGCTCACTGGGATCCTCAGAAAACGTATCAAAGTTAATGGAATAGCCAGAGGCAGTTCTGTCAATGGTAGGTATTGCAGCAGGATTACTTAAAATCACTGGAGCTAATGGATCCTTTGTCATATTAGTATAGTCAGATGCTACATCATTGTAGACAGGAGTGTCTTGACGAACTGCTATTTGGGTCTCAAGGGGCACTAGTTCCATGGCTTTATTGCTTAGTCCTTCCTTTCGCACTGCAGATTCCTCAATGGTGACGAGTCTTTCAGTTTGAACCTCTAGGATAGTAGCAAGATTTGGTCGTCTGCTACATCTTTGGAGTCCACTGGGCCTACTACTTATGATTGGCCACATGATGTGGTTTTACTAGGTCAATAGACACAAACCTGTTCTCCTTTCTTTCAGCAAGGGGCGGCAGTAACACTGTTCTTGATCCATGGATTGCTAGCACAGGTACTGGTTGTCTGTAAGAAGGCCCACATTTTCTTTGACTAGATCCCCAATCTTTGGAATCCAGGCAGGCCTTGCTGGGACGGGTGGTTCCCCTTCAGTGGTCTTTGGCTTCTGTAATGTGTTGCTTTGACTTCTCCTTGTTTCATTTAAGTCCTGCAAAACAGCCAAACGGTCTTTGATATCAACATTTTTTTGTTCTACCACTGAGGTGTGACGATCAAGGTCCTGAACAATCATTCTAGTACCAAAAAGGATTTCATATGGAGTGATTACACCCAGAGAATTTCTTGGCAGATTATTTAGACTACGTTGGACACTTATTAGATGTTTGTCCCACCCGTCACCCAAGCCTAATACCCTAGCTGTTCTGGTTGCTTTATGTCCTGATTTTTTCTCTCCACTACAGAATTTCCCTCAGGATGGAATGGAATAGACTACAGCAATGCAAAGCCCAGATTGGCCATAGCATCCTTGTAAGCTTTCGAACTAAACGCAGGACTCTGGTCAGAATGTAGCGTGCCGACTGCGTATGTGCCGATAAAGACTAGTAAATCTTTTATAACCGTTCGGGCGTCAGCCGAGCGCTGAGGCCACATACAAATGAATCTTGAGCATAAATCCACTGCGACCATGATATATTTATAGTTACCATCCCTCTGTAAGGGACCGCAGTGGTCCAGGTAAACGCATGCTAATGGTTTATCTGAAATTAAAAGGGGCGTCTGTGCCGGGCGTTTCACTGTTGAAACCTTCATTTTCTGGCAGATTTCACATTCCAAAACATAGTTTCTGGTCTGTTTCCTCATGCGTGGTCACCAGTATCTTTGTTTTAATAATGACACTGTGGCGGAAACACCTGCGTGTGCAGAGGCGAGCCCTTCATGTGCTGCTAAAATTAGTCCTAATCTATGTTCCATGTTTTTAATTACTCTACACCCCACTCCAGGGATTCGAGCAAAAGGAACATTATTTGCATCAGTTATATATGAGTATTTGAGTGGAAAGCCTTTTGGTAACATTTTACCGCTGTCTTTGTTGGAAGAGGCGACAGACTGCATTATTTCGCTGTCTATATTTGTTTTCGAACAAGTCATTGCAGCTACGGAAGCCGTTTGTACAGCTGCCTTTGCGGCTTCATCAGCCAATGAATTCCCTGCAACGTGAACGCTATCACGCTGATGACTCAGTGTATGGATCACGTGAGTCTTTTGTAGTTCTTTCTGTAATTGAACTACTTGTTCGCAAAGCAACTTATGCTTGATTGTGCCACCTTTTGCATCTTTGAAACCGTTTTGAAACCAATTCTGCAAGTATTCATTGTAAGATTGAACGCAGTAATACGAATCACACACTATGATGTGTGGGGTATTTCGCAATCGATATTTTCCAGCGCCATCTTGAATGCCTGTAGTTCAGCTCGCTGGGCTGTACAATCTCTGAGAGATTGCATTTTTGTGACCATAGGGCTGAATTTACCATCGCACCAGCCACCTTTGACGATTGCGCACGCAGCACTATAAAGCTTGTTTACCCCCAATTGAAGGCTGTGCTGATCCGTCCGTATAAATTATACATTCGTATTGTTCTAGAGGCAGAATCTCGGTGGGCAGAGGACATTCTTGTTCGTATTGTAGAAATTCTTGTGTTTTCAAATAGGGGTCAAAATCGTATTCAACGTCTGTTGAAGCAAGAGAGTTAACCCATTGTATCCATCTTGGATGTAAATCCTTTGCATTCAGAATGCTTGCTTTTGACACTGCCTCTAAGGCAGGTACAGGAGTAACGACCATTATGCATTTACCCTGTGGGAGGGCTCTCTCTTTTGCTACTGCAGTTTGAACCGCTGTCAGATTTTTTTCTGTAGACGTGAATTTAATTTCAGCTTGTGTGTACAAGTGCGATTTATAAGCAATTGTTACTTTTTCACCTTCTTTAAAGGTTAAGTACGTGAATCCGCATCTTCCTGGGATTATTCTGATTACAAGGTTGCGTATGTTTACGTGTGTCTGTAAATGTGTTGTTGCTAACATGTCTGTTTGCACTGAACGCAAAATTTCTGTGTGTTTTTGAGTCCAATTAGTAGTTTTCAAATCAGGTTTGATTAATTTATTAGAGAGGTTCAACCCTTTCTGCGTAGTTTAGAATGTAAGTTCTTCTGAAATTTAGGAAACCTAGAATTGACTGTAAGTTTTTCAGTGTTTTTGGAGGTTGGAGCAGTGCAATCTTTTCTAAAAAATTGGCTGCCAGGCTTTTGCCTTCACTTGATAACTCGTATCCTAGAAAAAGGACATTGAGGAGGGCAATTCTTGATTTCTTTTTTTTTTAAAAACCTTTATTAAGTCAAACAGAGCAATACAGGCGCAGGCCTACAACCACAGGGGCCGGCCGCAAAATCAGGAGATAAAGACAGGAGCATTGTAAATGTGTACGATAAAAGGAGGAATCACGTTATAGTCATAGTACGTGGTCGTAGCACAGCGAAGCACAAGGATAGGAGAGGTTTCATTTTTATAATATTGAGAAGGAGGCAGCGGCTATATCAACAGAGGCATCACACTACACAATAAACAAGAAGAGACGGGAGGGGTGTACCCCTCCATGCAATCAGAAATCGATGATAAGCAATAAGGCCGAAAACACCCTACGCCCGCCGAAGGCAGGCCAGGAGTAAAGGTCAAACAATGGCTAGCAATTTAGCAAGAACATCATGTGGAAAACCCACCCGCACAAGACAGAAAGAAGAGACAAGTGCAGATGCCTAACAGAAAAAGGATGTAAGAAGAAGATATAGCCAACCCCCTTGGGAAGAAAGAGAGAAAAGGACCATAGAACAAAACAAACTAAAATAACAAAACCCCTCCAACACCCGCCACCCTACATCACCGTAATGGCTATGGCCTACCCCACTAACAGCGTGCCTGTCGCCCCAGAGTCACCCTAAAGAAAGGAAATAAAGAGAGAAAGAAGAAGACAATAAAAATAAGAATGAGGAGAGGAGCCGGCGATTCAGATACCCGGTCCCCCCCACCCCCGCAACTAAAATCGTAGAGACAGAGGCCATAGAAAGTACAAAGATCAGCGAGCGAACAAAACGCAATCAGTAACAGCCCCACAAGACGTGTCCTTGAATCACCATTAACCAGCAAGAAGTCCCTCCAAGACCCAAGCGAGGTCACCCCTGGCCACTTCTGTGAATAGTAGAACTGCTAAACAGCCTTGCAGTCAGGAGACAGGTTGATACAAAAAGTTCAATCCGTCCAGGCGGAGCAGGCAGCGCCGCCGCACAACATCGTCCCAGCCACCAAGAAACAACCGACGATGCACGGCGGCGGCCAGAATGCAACAATACCCCGACCACCAACAAGTCCAAGTCCAAAAACAGGTCTGCCAAGCACGGAAAGGAAAGCACAGGATGCGGGAAGCACCGCAGCACAGGAGCCAGATCCATTCGCACCCTCAAAACTGTAGACTCATCCGGGGAACCTGGCACAGCGACCGAAGGAGATTCAGCAGCACCAACTCGGGGGAAAGCCACTACGCCACAAAATGGCGGATCAGCAATGGCAGCGATCCGTACTTCCAAGTCCCGGGAGTTCCGGAGCAAGCAATCCGCAGGGTAACCAGTGCAACCAGCACGTGACTACGCGTAAGCGTCTCCCCATGTAGCCGAAGTCCGGGGGTCTCAAATTCAGCGGTGTCTCCGTCCCCGGGAGGGGTGCACTCCAAGGCGCCATCCGCCATCTTAGCCACTTCGTTTTCCGCCACTACCCCTCCACCTCCGAGTCCAGTCCGACCACCAGAGGCAACAGGTCTCACGGCTGATCGTCGGCAGTCGACGCCTGGTGCGGAAAGGAGAATCACCGAAAGGCCGGGTGCGCTCCCCGCAGCTCTCCGGGAGCCAACCGCCGGTTCCCGGACGGGACTATTAACATGGGCGGGCGTCACACCCAAGGGGAACCGGGCGACACGGCTTCTCTCCGGCTCGTCGACAGTTCGGGCATATGGGGCAACCCACTATTGGGAGTGGGTCAGCACCAACTCTCCCGGCTCGTGGCTCTCAGGCTCCCACTGACCGGTTTCTCATCCAAACCAGGGCCGCCAACACTACGAACACTGCCGGGCAACCTCTGCAGTCGAGGCCCCGGCGTCAGCGCCAAGGAGGCCGGCAAGCAGACGAGGGCAGTTCTTCGGATCTACTGCACGGTGGAGCCCCAAAAATAGATGGTAAGTGAGCGCTTCTCACTAACCACGTAGATCAAAAAGCCTCGCTCAGGATTATCAACAGGATAGGCGTGCGGGGAGGAAGGGACCTCAGAGCGAAGCGTTCATGCGACTGTTCAGATCGCCATCTTGACTCCTCCCCCCAATTCTTGATTTCTTAAAGTTGAATTTATACCATTCACAGGCGAATCCAAGTATAATGGTACTCACTCTGTTCAAGTGCCTGTCCAAGTCATGTTAGATAGATGTCATCGACATAAGATAATGCCTCATCATCATACGTTTGTAGTAACTCTGTTACTTTAGCTGAAAATAACCCCGGACTATTCTTGAATCCCTGGGGGAGACGACAGAAGTGACCCAGTGTCCCCGTAATTGAGAAAGCGGTCAAGTACCTGCTTTCAGGTGCAATGTTTTGACAGAAGAAACCGAAATGTAAAATGTGCTTTTATATTTTTTACGCAGAATGTTATTCATTAGTGCTGCACTGTGTGTGTTTTGTACTGCAAAGGTTTTGAAACAAGAGTTTAAATGTCTTTAGTCCAAAACTAGACGATATGTATTGTCTGGTTTGGAGACAGGAAACAAAGGATTGTTCATTGACGAGGTGCATGTTTCAATCACCCCTTGGTATTCAAGTTGATCTAATATCTCCCTGACCTGTTTGTTAGCTTCTTGCTTAAGTGGATACTGTCTTTGTGCAGTTGGTTGAGTTTTTCACTGGATTTTATGGTGAGGGGAATCCTCATCCCATCCTGCATGATTTTTATATAATGCTGGAGCCTGGGCTACAGCCCATTTTCTGGCATAGGTGTATTTTAAGTGAATTGGAATGTGATTGGAGAAGGCTGGCATAATGATGTCTTCGCCATGTGGGCACATCCTGACAAATTTTGTTGGCCAGTCTTTTTCAGCTAGAAGAATGTCATAACCCTTAGAGAGCTTCTCCCAAAAGAGTGCTCTTATTTTCCTAGTTATGTACCCCTCCATCCGGTGCGTTACTTCGTATAACTTATGGGGTACACTAACCCTAGTATCGTCAGTTTCAACTTGGATGTACTCATTCAAGTCCACTGTCTCCAGATGATCCTTCAAGATCTTGCGAGCTATGGTGACTGCTGCTCCACTGTCCAGCATTGTCTGGGCCCACGCCCCGTTCTTGAGTTGTGTCCTCAAGATTCTCAGCATGTCTGATTTTTAGACCTGCTATTGGGTTTTCTTATTTTATGGAACGTGTTGATCGTCTTTGGACTTCACGCGTTCTCCCTTGTGTTCTGACCATCCTCTTCTTTCCGATTTCTGTGAGGAAGTCTGAAAGGTACGAGAGGAACGTGTATCAGTATCTTGATATCTATCAGGTCTTTTCAAATTATCCCTGTTCGAGAGGGCTCCTTTTGAGGAGACCTTCCTTGGGACTGAGAACGCTTCTTTTTAGAAGTTTGTTTAGTATTCTCCCACTTCTTTTTGGGAGTAGTGAGAGTGTTTTTAATAAAGACCTTTTCAGGACTTTCTGTTAGTTAGGGCTTGACTGGTTTCCCACCCAAACTATCTCTACCTAGTTGTTCATATGATTTTTCAATTATTCTGGCCGGTTCATATGGTTGCTCAGTTACATCAAATTATCTTAATTTTTGGCGGATCGCCACGGATGCTGCCTTTAGTATTATAGCTGAGACCTGTTTGAAATCTCTCAGTAATTTCATACCCAGATTTAAAGCAGGCTCTTCCCCGTATTCATTTTGAATCTGTTTCAGGACATGTAGTATAACCGCCATACACGGAACACCATGTGTTTTTGTGTAGATTGCAGCAAAGACTGTACCCCAAGTGTCACTGTCCTCCAAGTGTGGTGAGATCCCCATTGGTAAACAGATTGTTATAATTCTGTGTTTCTCATGAGGGGTAGTATCGGGAAATACAGCCTCGATTTGAGTAATTTTTTTAGATATCCAGAATGGAATGTTTTCCCTTTTTGCGGGCAATTTACCAATGACTGATTGTATAGTCTGTGGTGTGATTTTATTTGTGGTCCCCTGGTGAGGGGTTTGTTGTGGAATCCCTATAGGAGGTTGGACTGTTCGAGTCCACATGACATATTGAACCAATTGTCTATGTATTTTGATTAGTTGTTTTAGTTGAACTAATAGTTCCGCACCCGTCATTTCTTAAATGGCAGGGTGTGGTGTATAGCTGGCTAGTACCGGCCATGTTGCTCCCGGTCTACCTATTGGACCGAGCCTGGTAATGTGATTTTGAGGTTGTAGGGCGCCTTTAAACCAGAGCGCATGCTCTTGGTAAGTTAGTGGAATTTCAACATCTTCGAAAGTAGTGTATTCCATTGGAGGTTCCTTTTCTTTGTAGAAGTGAAACACATGTGTTACCGAATTTGCTTCAGGGAAGAAAATCCATGAATAGAATACCTCTGTCTGCCGATATTCATGTGCCTCTATGACAAAACTTACCCTACCACCTCTTGGTGATAGGCCATTTGTTATAAGCTTTATAGTGATGGTTTTCCTTAAGTTTTCTGGGATCATTATAACATCCGGGTCGTCTTGTTGGAAACCTGTAATGTCTAAGCCCGGTTGAGTTGCAGTTGCTGCAGCTCCACCGGTTGCGTTATTGCCCTTGTTTATCGACATTGTTTAATGAAAGTTGCAGAGCAAGTTTCAAGGAAACTAAGATAAGGTGCACAATATTTTGGAACACTGTATCCTTCAACGTTGAACAAACCAAAATTTGTGATTTCCTACTTGGTTGGGGATGCGACGCAATAGACGGTTAACTTGGTCAGATAGGATGATGCTTTGTTGTATGATTGGGATGGTTTTCGAATGGAGTTTGAGCGCATGTTTGACTGCAGAGCCTCCACATTCACGGCTGTTAGAGACCTGTTGAAGTTGAAGTTGAGACAGGGTCACAAGGAGTTGATGTGGTACATCACTATGTTTCAGAGACTGATAGCTGAAACCCGACGGCCAGAGGAACAAAAAGCCGCTCTGTTTTACCAGGGTTTAAAAGAAGATTTGAAGGATATTCTAGCACAGATAGATCCTCAAACCACCGCTTGTCTAGATTTGATTAAGCGACCTTGTGATTGGATCACAGGATTAATGAATGTAAGGGGGAAAGAAAGAGGGGGAGTATCCTTCTCTTCGGTATGATAAAAGCATCACACAAGGGGGAGATGTCCTTTAACTCCCAAACCTATGGAGATAGCGAATGTATGGGCTTCTTTAACGAACGAAGAGAAAGAACATTGAAGGTAACTAGGTCTGTGTTTATACTGTGGCAAAAAAAGGCCAGTATGTGAGGAATTGCTTTTCAAAACCCAAGAGTAAAAATGGGGGATCAAAGAAACCCACTATCCTCCTTAAGGGGTTGGTGGTAGGGTATCCCAAGGGCAAGTTAGAAATCCCTTCTGTAGATCAATTGTTATGCACCTTCAAAGAGCATTTCTATTTAGACATTCGGTTGGTTGATGGTTCTAATTCTCATGCGATAAAGGCGTTATTGGATTCTGGGGCCACAGGGTTGTTCATAGCTGAAACACTGGTAAATCAGTTAAGAATAGAAACAGAAAGAAGACAGCGTTGGAATTTGTTTTTGCAGTTGATGTAAGAAAGCTTGAATCATGACCCATATAATGGCAAACACACAAAGTAGAAATGACATGTATGGGGTCTCATGTTGAAAGGATTGCATTTAATATCATCAAGACACCTCTGTATGGCCTTATATTAGGGCTCCTTTGGCTGCAAAAACACAATCCTACCATAGATTGGGAGAAAATGACAATGTTTTGTATGCGCTATTGTGTAGTTCAGATGCCTTTTCTGTTGCGAGAGCTGGTTCCAGAACATGCAATATCTACAGCCTCAGAACAAGATACTGTGCTGCCTGAGCTGTATCAGGAATATCAGGAGGCATTTTGTGACAAGGAAGCAGAAAGGCTGCCACCACCATATGATTGTCAGATCGATCTTGTCCCAGGGGAAGTAGTGCCATGTGGCCGCATCTATGCCCTTTCAGAAACTGAGAACGAACATTTGAAAAAATATTTGTTTATTTAGCCAATGAGTTTATCCGCCCATCCAAGTCCCCCGCTGCCTCTCCTTTATTTTTATATCAAAGGCGAATGGCGAGTTGAGGGCCTGTATTGACTTTAGAGCGCTCAATCTAGTGACCGTGAAAAACAGATACCCCCTTCCGTTGATCAGTGTACTGTTGGATCAAGTAAAGAACACAGTCATTTTTACTAAGCTTGACTTATGTGGGGCTTACCATCTAGTGAGGATGAGACAAGTTGGCGAATGGAAGACCGCCTTCTGCACCAGGTATGGGCTATTTGAATACCAGGTGATGCCCTTCGGGCTCTGTAATGCCCCGGCGGCTTTCCAATATTTCCTGAACGAGGTATTGGCAGAATATTTGGACCATTGTCTATATTGATGACATTCTCATATACTCCCCCACCACGAAAATCTGAAACTGGTATTGCAGACCCTGCAGGAGAACAATCTTTTCTGTAAACTCAGCGAATGTGAGTTTCATGTTTCCCGAGTTGAGTTTTTAGGGTTGATGTTATCTGAACAGGGGTAACAAATGTCAGAAAAGAAGATCAAGGCGGGACAGGATTGTCCCATTCCTAACACTAGCTGTGACATATTGTGTTTTCTGGGCTTTGCCAATTTTTATTGTCGATTTATCGACCAGTTCTCTAAGGTTGTGTCACCCATAACTTGTTTATTGAAGAAGATAACCAAATTTGGGTGGACTGAGGAAGCTCAACAGGCCTTTGACCTTTTAAAATTAGAATTTACCTCTGCCCCTATCTTGGCTGATCCTAACTCTGAGAAATCTCACACAGTAGGAGCAGATGCTTCTGATGTTGCCATAGGAGCCTTGTTATTTCAAAGAGATACTGACAACGGGCTGTGGCATCCCGTGGCCTATGTGTCTCGAAAACTCAATGACGCAGAGCAACATTTTACAGTGGTCGAAAAAGAACTACTGGCCATTATGGAAGCGTTTCAAAGAATGCTGTCACTATTTGGTGGGAGCAAAACACACCTTCACAGAATACACTGACCACCGTAATCTACAATACATGAAGTCAGCTAGAGTTTTGTCTCCCAGACAATTGCGATGGATGCTCTTCTTTGAAGAATTTCAGTTCGTTCTCACTTTTAGACCAGGGAAGGACAATAGAAAGGCTGATGCATTTACTAGACAAGACATCCCAACTTCACCCACTGAGAAACCAATTCAAGCGATAATCAGCCCCGAAAAAGGTCAGTTCCTAGAAAAAGTGAAGTCTGAGGTGAATAGCCCTACATGGAAAGCTTGATTGGAAAAACATGGGGACTGGTGTTTGAAAGAAGGGAATCCTATGAGAGGCAATCAAATCTTAGTTCCTTCTCTCAGGTTATGCAAGGAAGTGATGAAATGGTGTCATTCAACTCCAGTGACTGGTCACAACGGTGTGGAAAAAACATTAGAAAGAGTGTTGCAGCAGTTCTGGTGGCCTACAGTATGAATGGATTTAACGGCAATGGTTCGAAAATGTGAGATCTGTGCTAAAATGAAATTAGAGCTGGGTAAACCTTATGGTTGTTTACGTTCTTTCCCAACCCCTGTGAAACCACAGGAGCATATTTCTCTGGATTTCATTGTAGGGCTGCCTAAGGATCAAGGGTGCACCACGATACTGGTGGTGATAGACAGTCTCCCTAAAATGGGTAATTTCATTGCGTGTAGTCATGCCCCTTCGTCTGGAAAGGTAGCACAGCTGTTATTAGCTAACATCGTTCATTTACACGGGCTCCCCCAGGTAATTGTATCAGACAGGGGCTCCCAGTTTATCAAACAAATCTGGAAGGTGTGGTGCTCCGCCCTGAACATCTCAGCAGCTACCTCCACAAGTTTCCACCCACAAACAGATGGTCAAACTGAGAGATAAAATCAGACTCTCAAACAGTACCTACGGTGTTATGTGGATACTAATACTAAATCGTCGGTGGAATGGCAACATAGCACGACTCGATCTGCACCATTTTATAGCACATATGGATTTCATCCTTGGTTCATACCTTTCGCGCATCCTCAAACCACTGACAAACTTCCAGAGGTGCAAGAGAGGGTGAAATTCATACAAAGAACCTTGATTGAAACCAGAAACAAGCATTTGCAATGCAATAGGTCTCGCATTAGGAAAGTGTGAGCTATTGGTATTGTAAATTACATTTTTTTTTAATATGTGTTGACTTTGTAAATATATAAATTAATGGCATTGTTATTCACAAAGCCAATAGCTTTCACTTTCCTAATGCGAGTCCTATTGGCTATGGTAATGCTTGTTGTTAGCCAGCAAGGACAGTGCTGTTGTGGTGCTGAGTGATGCTGTTGTGGTGCTGAGTGATGATGTGGTTGGGCTGAGTGATGTGGTGGTGTATTAGAGTGATGTGGTGGTGTCCCAGAGTGATGTGGTGGTGTCCCAGAGTGATGTGGTGGTGTCCCAGAGTGATGTGGTGGTGTCCCAGAGTGATGTGGTGGTGTCCCTGAGTGATGTGGTGGTGTTCCGTGAGTGATGTGGTGGTGTCTGTGAGTGATGTGGTGGTGTCTGTGAGTGATGTGGTGGTGTCCCTGAGTGATGTGGGGGTGACCCAGAGTGATGCCCCTGAGTAATGTGGTGGTGCCCCTGAGTGATGTGGTGGTGTCCCTGAGTGATGTGGTGGTGTCCCTGAGTGATGTGGTGGTGTCCCCGAGTGATGTGGTGGTGTCCTATAGTGATGTTGTGGTGTCCTAGTGTGATATGGTGGTGTCCTAGAGTGATATGGCGATGTCCCTGAGTGATGTGGTGGAGTTGTGTGACGTTCAGCAGTGTGAGGCGTGCAGAAGTGTGAGGCGTGCAGCAGTGTGTGGCGTGCAGCAGTGTGTGGCGTGCAGCAGTGTGAGGCGTGCAGCAGTGTGAGGCGTGCAGCAGTGTGAGGCGTGCAGCAGTGTGAGGCGTGCAGCAGTGTGAGGTGTGCAGCAGTGTGAGGCTTGCGGTAGTGTGCAGCATGCAGCAGTGTGAGTAATGCAGAAGTGTGCAGCATGCAGCAGTGTGAGTAATGCAGCAGTGTGCAGTGTGCAGCAGTGTGAGGCGTGCAGCAGTGTGAGGCATGCAGCAGTGTGAGGCATGCAGCAGTGTGCAGAATGCAGCAGTGTGAGGCGTGCAGCAGTGTGAGTCTTGCGGTAGTGTGCAGCATGCCGCAGTGTGAGTAATACAGCAATGTACACCCTGCAATGTTGTGCAGCAGTGTGAGGCGTGCAGCACTGTGAGGCGTGCAGCAGTGTATGGCGTGCAGCAGTGTGTGACGTGCAGCAGTGTGAGGCGTGCAGCAGTCTGTGGTGTGCAGCAGTGTGAGGCATGCAGCAGTGTGTGGCGTGCAACAGTGTGTGGCGAGCAACAGTGTGAGGTTTAAAAATGCATACAAACCAAGCCCTATTCATCACATCTGTTGTTAATGTATTACTTGTGCGCACCACAGCATAGTGGCAGTGGGCCGGCCCCCTTCAGCCATTGGCTGTTTTCAGCTGTGAGTGATGCTGTTTTGTTTGATCATACGTGCACATCCTGCTAAAAGAAGTACACAAGGGCCAGGGCCGGTATGTCAATACTTGATGTTTTTTTTCTTTCCTTTCTATATTATTGTATTTGTTTTTCAGTCATCCGTTTAGTCTATGTCTTCAATAATTCAAAGTCAATGCACAGAATGCACATTTGCACAGAAAACTCCAGTTTTAGGTTTTGGTCAAGTTTGAAAATGTATTTAGTAAAAAGATGAGAACACATACAAATGGAGCAAAGGGATCCCCAGCATCTGCAGAGAGGTCGGGTTCCCCAAAGCAAGGTGAAGCATGCATTTATACCCTACGACTGAACTTTTTAGATTCAGCTTGTTTAATCGGTTTCGATACAACAGTGTGTGGGTGCAGGAACCGATGACCTTTGAAAGAATCGACTGATGCTAACCATTTGGAAAAACATAACTCCTCAGGTGCCGGGGCGCCCCATGTCTTGGCTCAGAAAAGGGAACTTCACCAGTTACAATAATTCAAGTGTTTACAAAAAACAATTTAATGGATCTGCCAATCTAAACGGGTTAATTTATACCTGGGTTCTATACATGTTTTAGCATAATTACCTTTTTGGGACGCACCTACAGTGTTCAATTAAGACTGTATGCAATGCTTTTTAAAATTTATTTACAGGCCTGAAGGGCGAGTAACATTTAATTTAATATAAATGATTGTCAAGTTTAGGCACTAGCATGTTTTAAATTTCTGTTTATCTTTGTGGCACATGTCGCAAAAATTGCAAGAGCTTGCCAATGACAGGCCTACTGACTTTGTGTGGGAGGAGGGGGCTGGAGACGTGAGACACAGCCAGATCAACGCGAGAGCAGGGATAGACACTGTATAGGGAGAGAAGCGCATTCCTTTGAAGTCTGATGCGGCGGGCGGGGGAGCGGCAGCCTTTGAAGTCTGATGGGGGAGCGGAAGAGCGGCAGTCCTTGAAGTCTGATGTGAGGCACAGACAAATGGTGGTGTGTCACATGGCTGGTTTGTGCACGCGCATACATCACATCCACTGCAATAAGCCCTGTCTTAGCGCCGCACCTAGACCCCCTCCTACCCATACTCTGGTGGCTTTTCCATCAATCGCACAGGATAAGCTGTGTCTGTTATGCAGCAAAGATAAATCTGGCTCTCCTGCAGACTCTCTTAAGCCCGACCAGTTCTTAGACGCCCTGCCAGTGCTCCTGGCACCCTTGTGTCAGGTGATCAACACCTCTCTCTCCACTGCTGTTGTCCCTAGGCTATGGAAGCAGGCTATGGTAGTCCCCCTACTTAAGAAACCGACCCTGGACCCGGCCAAGCTACAATACTTCCACCCTGTATCACTTCTAACGTGGACCGCCAAGATTACAGAGGCACATATCAATAGTATCCTTACGGAATTCTTGAACGACAATGGTATCCTGGATCCCTCCCAGAATGGCTTCCGACCGGGTCACAGCACGGAGACAGCCCTCCTTGCAGTGACTGAAAACATGCGGACAGTTCTAGATGTTGGGCACACCGCGGCACTAATACTATTAGCTCTAAGTGCCGCATTCGATACGGTCTCCCACCAGATTTGATTACATCATCTGGAGGAGGCCGGTATCGTTGGCTCAGCTCTAGAATAGGTTAGATCTTTCTTCTCTGAGGGAACATTCCAGGTGACAGCCCCTCCTCTTCTCTCCCGCGTTCAGTCTATCAGACAAGGTGTGCCACAGGGCTTTGCCCTGAGTCCTGTACTATTCAATCTTTACGTACAACCACTGGCAGCGGAGGCTAGGGATCGAGGACTTACCATTGTCTCTTATGCTGATGATACGCAGTTGGTGGTGGCTCTCTCTGACGACTCTACGCAGGATGCCCCTAAATTTCGGAGCAGTCTGAAGGCGGTCCCAGAGTGGATGTCCGCCAACTATCTTCAGCTAAACGCTAATAAATCTGAGGTGTTGCTGGTGGGGAGGGACACTGCGTTCTGGAGTGAGCGATGGCGGCCTACTACCTTCGGGGGTGCACCCACCCCAAGTCGGTGGTTAAGAATCTAGTGATGTTGATGAACTCAACCCTTAGTTTTCAGGACCATACAAAGAGAGTGGCAGCAACCTGTTTCGGCCTTCTTTGGGGGCTGAAACCTCTACTGGAGTTCTTTGATCTGTCCACCGGGCAAATCATTGTGCAGACTTCAATTCTATCAAGGCTGGACTATGCCAGCTCGGTCTACCTGGGAGCAAACAAGGCAGAGCTCACGCGCCTGCAGAGGGTCTAAAACGCAGCAGCCAGAACCCTGCTCGGGCTCCCTAGAAGATGCCCAACAGCGGGTGCCATTTGCCAGCTACACTGGCTGCCAATGGCTCCGCGGATCAAATTCAAGACCCTCTGCATGGCCTTTAAAATTGTGAAACTCTCCTCTCTGGGCATCTTGGTCAATCTGCTGGTGCCCTACGTACCTATGCGCCAACTTTGCTCCATGGGGCAGCACTTGGTTATTGTTCCCCGGGTGAAAAGGTTGCATGCGGGGGGTGCTCCTTCCGCAATCTAGCAGGCAAACTTTGGAACTCCCGCCCTTTACAGATCCGTGGCCTGGGCAGCTATCTGGCCTTCTGGAAGGCTATTAAAACATATATCTTCCCTCTGGTTCAGGCTATAGCTTCACTACTTTTACTACTGGAAGCGCCGGGACGCGTCTTTTTCTGAGGCAGCTGTTGCACTATATAAGACGGTTTAACATAACATAACATAACATGTGTTGAGAGCGAGAAGGCGGATGTCAGCAGAAGGAGTCATGTCAAGGTGCTATGGATACGTGGAGAGCCCACCAGTAGGCTTTGTCTCCTTGAAGTCGCGCCCGACCCATGACCCGGCTCTACCAGCCCACTGGGTTGTTGGGGGCCAGTGAGGTAGGGTAACAACTGGGAGGGGAAAATTCCCAATACTAAGGACCTACCGCAACTGCAGGCATTTCTAAATGAAACATGGTACTACTACTCTAGGATATCAGGGCAAGCGAGCAAAGCATATGCCCAGAGCAGGCGATGGGAGCTGCCCATAGAGAGAACTTCCATATGAAAGAAGGGCCAGTAGTGGCATGGAAACATAACAACATTGTTGAGTTGGGACTGAAGCTGAGACAGAGTTGAGGCAACTAGGGATAATTAGATAAAAGTATCTGCAGTCTGGAGGGTCGCTATGGGAGATGTGGGCGAGTCAGCCCAGGAGGTGCCGACCCACTGAGATCTTCCACAGAGGTGAAAATGTGGGGAGCCCTTCTCATCATCCGTGGTCACCGGGGCGGGCCCGATATCCGCCGCCGCCTTCAGGGCACGGCTCCGGTCTATAAGATTGGGAAAGCTAGCCAGGGAGCCCGGGGGCAAGGATTTAGTTTATGCCCGGGAGGTTTTCTTGCGGCGTTGTTTACCCTGGGACCCATGTGCCCACAGGGAGCAATCAGCATCCAGCAGCCGTGAGTCTTTTGAGTGCTGATCAGTCCAGACCCATGCTCCAGCAGGGTTGGTGAAGAAGAGTGTAGTCCTCTCGAAGATAATCTTGAGCCGTGCTGGAAACAACAGCGAGTAGTGTATTCCCTGCTAGCGGTGACACTTCACCTCCTGAAAGTATGACCGCTGGCACTGAAAAGCACGGGTGTGGTTGGGAAATATCATGATGTGTTTGTCCTCCACTTGGAGGGGCCCACTTCGCCTGGCGGCCCGAAGCACCAAGTCCCTGTATTTGTAGTGAAGGATTTTGCCATTGTTGGATGAGGAGGGCATCCTGGAGGTGGGCGGTGAGCACGAATGCAGTGAGCTCTATTACAGGAGAGAAGAAAGGGAGTTCCGAGGCAGAGCAAATGACTAGAACAAGGACTATAGGTAGGCCACTGGGTCAGTTCCCTCTATCCCCTCAGGGAGTCCCAGTATCCGAATGTTGCTCCTCCGGGAGCAGCCCTCCACCCTGCATTCTAGCTGTGTCACCCAGGCATAAAGGTCGCAAATCGCCACCTGGTGGTCCTTTGTGAGAGCCTGCAGGGCATATAGGGTTTTCTCTCCCTTCGCAACCCTTCGTCACTGAGAAAGTTGAGGTCAGTGACCAGAGCTCCAAATCAGTCCTCCATAATGATTCTGGAATACTCTATGGCTGCTAATACTTTGTCCAGCTTGTCGGCGATGGTAAGGGCTGTTGTGCGCTCATCCTTCCCCCACAGGCTCCAGGTGCCGGGGAGGGTCGGCGCATGGGAGCCGGCGTCTTGAGATCCAGTGACTGAGCGCAGTCTTCCCATGATGTGTGGGGGTCCCGTGTCATCAGCCGGGAACGCCCCCGTGTGGACACTCGTTGCAAAGTAACAAACGGCACGTTCCCAAACCAAAGCTTGCCAGAGAGATAGAAAGTTTAGGTGCGTCTTCATGTCCTGGGTGCCACGGTTACCCGGCTCCAATTAGGCCACGGAGACCACCTGCTGTATCTCACCCCCCGCCCCTCAGCGATGCCCCCTCCAGTCAGAGACCCCTAAGGAGCAAGTAGGGGGCACCCCCTTTTGTACCGAATCCATCACCACCCCCTTTTGTACCGCCGCTGATAGATGGCATGCAAAAGGGAAGAGATAGGGACAATGTGTCACAGGACTACAGGGCAGCCTCCATCTCCCAACCAGAGCATTGATAAGGGTATCAAGATCTCTACAGGGCCACCTTCAGTGACTCCTTGGGAGACATCGTCCGGTGGGAGTCAGGCCAGGCTGGAGAGGGTCCAACTGAAGGGTAGCACCTCAGCACTCCATCACCAGATGTCACCACCCAGTAGCCGCTTGCTACCGCACCTTGATTATGGGGCTGAAACAGAGACCAGGTGCCGCATGAGGGCCATTCCTGGGGGGAAGGAGTCAGCTGTTACCTCCCCCCGCTGCACTCGGGGGAAGGAGATCAAGGAGGTGAGTAGTATCAGGCATAGGCAGGGCCCAGGACTCCCACCTTGGATTACCCCGTGTCTCGCTTTTGGTGCCGACCCAGGGGTCTGAAACGGAGTCCAGGCCCGGGGGGAGCCACCAGGGAACACCGCTGTGCTCCTCGCCAAATCAGACCCAGTGTCTAATGCTCCGTGAGGACTCCCTGGGCCAGCTGCACCACGGCTCAGTTATGGCGCCAAGTGAGGGGCCACACATTAAGGCCCAATCCATTGGCCCCCTGCCTGGGTGCCTCACCAGGGTCACAGCTCCCCTGGAATCACTTGTTGGCGCCCCACAGACGTGCATGGGAGAGCCAGCCATGCTCTAGTCTGCTCAGCCGTTTTCAGCTGGATCGCTGGAGCAGGTATGACTCTATGAAAAGACAAGGGCAAGTTTCTGGTGACAGAAGTTTAGTACCTTGATTACCTGATTACTGATGAAGGAATAAAACCCAATATGGATTTAGTCATTGCGAAAATAAATGCACATATTCTGACTAACAAAGAGAAATTGAGATCATTCATGGGACTTTTGGAGTACTATGCAAAATGTGTCAGAGACTTTGCATATAAATCAGGTCCGTTGAGAGGGCTATTAAAGAAAGGGAAAACATTTGAATGGGGAGAGTCGCAAAAAAAAGATTTTGAGCAGTTAAAAATTGGCATTTCATGTGCTGAAATGTGGGTTCCTTTCCAATTTGGTTTAAAGACAATTCTTACAGTTGATACAAGTGCTATTGGGATAGGAACTGTACTTTAACAAGTACATAGAAGGAGAGATGCAGAAAAGAACCATTCGGTCATTGAGCAAGAAGCATTAGCAGCTGCTTTGGCCACTAACTATTTCCGTGTCTTCATTTGGGGTGGAAAGTTTACTTTAAGAACTGATCATAAGCCACTATTGCAATTACTAAGGTCTAATGGTACAACCAATTGTTCAGGCCGTAAATATTCAAGACAAAGATTATGAAATAGAGTACCTGCTGTGGGTGAAAAAACAAGGTAGCAGACTGTTTATCAAGATTACCTGACAGGGTTGTGGATGACTGTATGTTTGATTCTGAAGAAGTGGTAGCTGATATAGAGGATGTAACTGAAGGTTTACAAGGCTGTGTATCCATAAATGAGTGGATGATGGCAAGGGATGAGGCTTTTACTACATCCAGTTTTAAAACTTTAAGAGTGTTTTTGAAAGCAACAGAACGTTTTTTAAGGCTCAAGTCTATTTGGGTGTCATTGCATAGAGGTCGAAGAGAATCCCAGAGTTTCTAAGACTCACACAAAGAGGTTATAGGTAGAGGTTAAAGAGGGTTTGGGAGAGGATCAAACTTTTAGGGGCTCTTTGATGAACGGAGAAGACGAAAAATCCCTGGTTAAATGGGACACTGAATGAAGACAATTCAGAAAAGGGGGTGGTGATGAACAGAGTGTCTGAATTAAGCAGACCACTCTTACCCAGTCCAAAGATCAGGGCTTGATCCATCACCGTTATTTATCTCACTGCCCCATCCCAGCTCAGAACCTGGCTATATGCAAATTAGTCTGTCCCTGGCCCAGTGCATCATGGGAACAGGGCAGACCAAACTACCAAGCCAATTCTTCACCAGAAAGGAGACAAGCTACCGGGGACCGGTTTCTGGCATTTCAGCCTCTTCGGCCCGGCTTGCTTGAATCCTGATGGAGCAGTGAGAAAGGGACTCATGTCTGAGTATACCCTGCCACACCTATAGTGGCCAAAAACGATTCAGAAAAGGGGGTGGTGATGAACAGAGTGTCTGAATTAAGCAGACCCCTCTTACCCAGTCCAAAGATCAGGGCTTGATCCATCACCGTTATTTATCTCACTGCCCCATCCCAGCTCAGAACCTGGCTATATGCAAATTAGTCTGTCCCTGGCCCAGTGCATCATGGGAACAGGGCAGACCAAACTACCAAGCCAATTCTTCACCAGAAAGGAGACAAGCTACCGGGGACCGGTTTCTGGCATTTCAGCCTCTTCGGCCCGGCTTGCTTGAATCCTGATGGAGCAGTGAGAAAGGGACTCATGTCTGAGTATACCCTGCCACACCTATAGTGGCCAAAAACGATTCAGAAAAGGGGGTGGTGATGAACAGAGTGTCTGAATTAAGCAGACCACTCTTACCCAGTCCAAAGATCAGGGCTTGATCCATCACCGTTATTTATCTCACTGCCCCATCCCAGCTCAGAACCTGGCTATATGCAAATTAGTCTGTCCCTGGCCCAGTGCATCATGGGAACAGGGCAGACCAAACTACCAAGCCAATTCTTCACCAGAAAGGAGACAAGCTACCGGGGACCGGTTTCTGGCATTTCAGCCTCTTCGGCCCGGCTTGCTTGAATCCTGATGGAGCAGTGAGAAAGGGACTCATGTCTGAGTATACCCTGCCACACCTATAGTGGCCAAAAACGATTCAGAAAAGGGGGTGGTGATGAACAGAGTGTCTGAATTAAGCAGACCACTCTTACCCAGTCCAAAGATCAGGGCTTGATCCATCACCGTTATTTATCTCACTGCCCCATCCCAGCTCAGAACCTGGCTATATGCAAATTAGTCTGTCCCTGGCCCAGTGCATCATGGGAACAGGGCAGACCAAACTACCAAGCCAATTCTTCACCAGAAAGGAGACAAGCTACCGGGGACCGGTTTCTGGCATTTCAGCCTCTTCGGCCCGGCTTGCTTGAATCCTGATGGAGCAGTGAGAAAGGGACTCATGTCTGAGTATACCCTGCCACACCTATAGTGGCCAAAGACGATTCAGAAAAGGGGGTGGTGATGAACAGAGTGTCTGAATTAAGCAGACCACTCTTACCCAGTCCAAAGATCAGGGCTTGATCCATCACCGTTATTTATCTCACTGCCCCATCCCAGCTCAGAACCTGGCTATATGCAAATTAGTCTGTCCCTGGCCCAGTGCATCATGGGAACAGGGCAGACCAAACTACCAAGCCAATTCTTCACCAGAAAGGAGACAAGCTACCGGGGACCGGTTTCTGGCATTTCAGCCTCTTCGGCCCGGCTTGCTTGAATCCTGATGGAGCAGTGAGAAAGGGACTCATGTCTGAGTATACCCTGCCACACCTATAGTGGCCAAAAACGATTCAGAAAAGGGGGTGATGATGAACAGAGTGTCTGAATTAAGCAGACCACTCTTACCCAGTCCAAAGATCAGGGCTTGATCCATCACCGTTATTTATCTCACTGCCCCATCCCAGCTCAGAACCTGGCTATATGCAAATTAGTCTGTCCCTGGCCCAGTGCATCATGGGAACAGGGCAGACCAAACTACCAAGCCAATTCTTCACCAGAAAGGAGACAAGCTACCGGGGACCGGTTTCTGGCATTTCAGCCTCTTCGGCCCGGCTTGCTTGAATCCTGATGGAGCAGTGAGAAAGGGACTCATGTCTGAGTATACCCTGCCACACCTATAGTGGCCAAAAACGATTCAGAAAAGGGGGTGGTGATGAACAGAGTGTCTGAATTAAGCAGACCACTCCTACCCAGTCCAAAGATCAGGGCTTGATCCATCACCGTTATTTATCTCACTGCCCCATCCCAGCACAGAACCTGGCTATATGCAAATTAGTCTGTCCCTGGCCCAGTGTATCATGGGAACAGGGCAGACCAAACTACCAAGCCAATTCTTCACCAGAAAGGAGACAAGCTACCGGGGACCGGTTTCTGGCATTTCAGCCTCTTCGGCCCGGCTTGCTTGAATCCTGATGGAGCAGTGAGAAAGGGACTCATGTCTGAGTATACCCTGCCACACCTATAGTGGCCAAAAACGATTCAGAAAAGGGGGTGGTGATGAACAGAGTGTCTGAATTAAGCAGACCACTCTTACCCAGTCCAAAGATCAGGGCTTGATCCATCACCGTTATTTATCTCACTGCCCCATCCCAGCTCAGAACCTGGCTATATGCAAATTAGTCTGTCCCTGGCCCAGTGCATCATGGGAACAGGGCAGACCAAACTACCAAGCCAATTCTTCACCAGAAAGGAGACAAGCTACCGGGGACCGGTTTCTGGCATTTCAGCCTCTTCGGCCCGGCTTGCTTGAATCCTGATGGAGCAGTGAGAAAGGGACTCATGTCTGAGTATACCCTGCCACACCTATAGTGGCCAAAAACGATTCAGAAAAGGGGGTGGTGATGAACAGAGTGTCTGAATTAAGCAGACCACTCTTACCCAGTCCAAAGATCAGGGCTTGATCCATCACCGTTATTTATCTCACTGCCCCATCCCAGCTCAGAACCTGGCTATATGCAAATTAGTCTGTCCCTGGCCCAGTGCATCATGGGAACAGGGCAGACCAAACTACCAAGCCAATTCTTCACCAGAAAGGAGACAAGCTACCGGGGACCGGTTTCTGGCATTTCAGCCTCTTCGGCCCGGCTTGCTTGAATCCTGATGGAGCAGTGAGAAAGGGACTCATGTCTGAGTATACCCTGCCACACCTATAGTGGCCAAAAACGATTCAGAAAAGGGGGTGGTGATGAACAGAGTGTCTGAATTAAGCAGACCACTCTTACCCAGTCCAAAGATCAGGGCTTGATCCATCACCGTTATTTATCTCACTGCCCCATCCCAGCTCAGAACCTGGCTATATGCAAATTAGTCTGTCCCTGGCCCAGTGCATCATGGGAACAGGGCAGACCAAACTACCAAGCCAATTCTTCACCAGAAAGGAGACAAGCTACCGGGGACCGGTTTCTGGCATTTCAGCCTCTTCGGCCCGGCTTGCTTGAATCCTGATGGAGCAGTGAGAAAGGGACTCATGTCTGAGTATACCCTGCCACACCTATAGTGGCCAAAAACGATTCAGAAAAGGGGGTGGTGATGAACAGAGTGTCTGAATTAAGCAGACCACTCTTACCCAGTCCAAAGATCAGGGCTTGATCCATCACCGTTATTTATCTCACTGCCCCATCCCAGCTCAGAACCTGGCTATATGCAAATTAGTCTGTCCCTGGCCCAGTGCATCATGGGAACAGGGCAGACCAAACTACCAAGCCAATTCTTCACCAGAAAGGAGACAAGCTACCGGGGACCGGTTTCTGGCATTTCAGCCTCTTCATCACCACCCCCTTTTCTGAATCATTTTGTCCACCATAAGCGTGGAAGGGTATACTCAGATGTGAGTCCCTTGCTCATTGCACCATCAGGATTCAAGCAAGCCGGGCCGAAGACGCCTGAAATGGCAGAAACCGGTCCCCGGAAGCTTGTTTCCTTCCCAGTATAAGAATTGGCTTGGTAGTTTGGTTTGCCCTGTTCCCATCATGCACTGGGACAGGAACAGACTAATTTGCATATAGCCAAGTTCTGAGCTGGGATGGTGCAGTGAGCTAAAAAACGGTGATGGATCAAGCCCTGATCTTTGGACTGGGTAAGAGTGGTCTGCTTAATTCAGGCACTCTGTTCATCACCACCCCCTTTTCTGAATCATTTTGTCCACCATAAGCGTGGAAGGGTATACTCAGATGTGAGTCCCTTGCTCATTTCACCATCAGGATTCAAGCAAGCCGGGCCGAAGACGCCTGAAATGGCAGAAACCGGTCCCCGGAAGCTTGTTTCCTTCCCAGTATAAGAATTGGCTTGGTAGTTTGGTTTGCCCTGTTCCCATCATGCACTGGGACAGGAACAGACTAATTTGCATATAGCCAAGTTCTGAGCTGGGATGGTGCAGTGAGCTAAAAAACGGTGATGGATCAAGCCCTGATCTTTGGACTGGGTAAGAGTGGTCTGCTTAATTCAGACACTCTGTTCATCACCACCCCCTTTTCTGAATCACTGAATGAAGACAGGCGCAAATTGAGAATGGCTGAAAGAAAATGGAGACAACACCCTTCATCCCCCGAGTTGAAAGCCCTCAGAGATATTAGAAATCAATATAACAAAAAGATCATAAAGTCCAAAAAGGAATTTATAAGATCAGAACTGGACAATGCTAAAAATAGACCACGAAAACTCTTCGAAATACTAAAGCAACAATCAAATAAACTAGCCAAATCCGCTGAAGAGATCTGAAAAACACCCATAAACTGCGAGGATTTTTCCACTTTTTCACGGAAAAGGCCAAATCGCTGGATGAAGAGCTCAAGAACGCCGCGGCTAACCTTCCGATCCAACCTTCGCTGCCTTGGAGCGATGCCAACTCGACAACAGAGTGTTTTGAGACAAAAAACAAGGCAAAGTGGGATACATTCGAATTATATGACCAGGACAAGATCAATAAAACGCTTGCGGAAATCAAACCTAACAACCACTATCACGACCCACTTCCCGCAAAATGCCTTCAAGAAATCAGCCACATTGTGGTTCCAATCTGGACCAGAATAATAAATGCATCATTATCACAAGGGATCCTCCCTGATTGTCTAAAAACAGGTCAAGTTGTTCCCATAATCAAAAACCCCACAGCAGATGTTACAGAACCGAATAACTATCGCCCAGTGACCAACATTCCTCTACTGGCCAAACTGATTGAGAAATACGTGCAGGGCCAACTGAGTCAACACATCACCAAGTTCTCCTTACTAGATGAATGCCAATCAGGATTCAGAGCAGGGCACAGCACGGAAACAGCGACCCTCCATATCGTTGATGATGCGTTACAAGCCCTCGATCAAAATCAAGCATGCCTTCTGATTCTACTAGACCTATCATCGGCGTTTGACACGGTAAATCACGAAGCATTATTGACCAGGCTGCAAGACAGGATGGGATTGTCTGGAAATGTGCTGAAATGGTTTGAGTCCTTCCTACAGAACATAACACAACGGTTCCTGGTCAACCAATCAATCTCACCTCCATGCCCTAACTCAATAGGAGTCCCTCAAGGATCGACGTTATCCCCAGATCTGTTTAACTTGTATGTTGAACCGCTCACAGAAATTCTCCGGAAATCACAGATATCCTATCACATGTATGCAGACGACACGCAAATATACATAAAGATTGCCTCCCTTGATGACATTGAAATAATGAATAAGACGTTGAAAATGGCATTGCAATGGTTAACCACCAATCATCTGAAGCTAAATGCACACAAAACAGAGTTCCTACTAATTGCACCACCTAGGAGCCATACGGATATAAAGGAATGGACCAAACTGGTGACTGCGCTAAACTGCACCCCAACCCTAGTCAACTCAGCTAAATCACTAGGAATCACCTTAGACGAGAACCTTGACATGAAAGCTCACATTAACTCAATGGCGAAAAGTGCCCGCTTCCACCTGAACTACTTAAGAAAATTGAAACCTTTCATCTCAGAAACGGATCTTAAACTAGCAATCCAATCCCTAGTCATCTCTAGGATCGAATATGGCTGCACCACCCTAGCTGGCTTACCAAAACAGCACACGGCACCACTGAAAGCTTGCCTCAATGCAGCGGCAAGACTCATTACTGGATCAAGGAAATTTGATCATATATCTCCCCACCTGAAAGCATTAAACTGGCTATCTTATGAAGCCAGAATCCAAATTAAGATATTATGTATCACTCATAAAGCGATCCACTGCAACACTCCAAGATACCTAGCCAAGAAAATTGAGCTATCCGGAGGCAACAGACCAGCTAGGAGTGCCAAAGAGTTGCTGTTGCGGCCAGCCCTCATCCGTAAGAAAAGGACTTATGACAGAGCGTTCACGGGAGCGGCCCCAGACTCTGGAACTCACTCCCCCCTAACATCAGGAAGACTCAGAATATCGTTACATTCAAGCGGGAAGTGAAGAGCCTTTTGATGAGTAGATTCCTTTCATAGGGAAGCCTATTGATCACTGCTATGGTCCATTGCTGTCCTAACACTGAACATTTATGTCATCAGAAGGGGAAGACTTGACATAAATAGTAGGAAGGCAAATTTGAGGACACCAGATGAACGCCTCATTTAAGACTAAGCTGTATCCTTACCGTTACCCCATGTCAATGTGAACATATAACTGTATCTCACATCCAAAACTATTTAATACTCTACCTCATTTAAGTGTGTTTATAGGGCTTATGATATAAGTTAAGTCTAACCTTACCTCTTAATGCAAATTGCACATGCGTGAGTAACGGATATTATCTACCTCATTTATGCTTGTTTTTCTGTAGAATTGTTTTTATATATATTAATCTCCAATTCACTTTCTATGTTAAGCGCTCTGATACCCAAGGGTCTTGTTCGCGCTATACAAAACACTATAATAAATAAATAAATAACGCTGACTGGTCTTGAGAGCGAGTTGCCCAATTTCACAATTTGGGAATGGTTGGATAGGTTTGAGGCAAACTAGTTGAGTACAGTGCCTCCGCATCCCATGTGAAGTTCAAGAGTATGAAGGAGATCCAGATGGTTGACAGTGTTGAATGCAGCAGTTAAATCCAGGAGGACAAGGAGGCAGGCGTGTCCAGAGATGAGGATTCTGCAGAAGTCATCGACTATTTGGAGGAGCGCAGTTTCAATGCTGTGGCCCTTGCGGAAACCTGATTGGAGAGAGTCTAGAATGTTGCTTGTTTGAATGCTTGAGGCTAGTTGTGACGCTACGCAAGTTTGATGGCTTTGCCTAAGAATGGGAGTGTGGAGATTTAGCGGTAGTTGTTCAGGTTCTCTGGGTCGAGAGGACCAAGTCATTCTTCCTTAACTGCGCTTTTGAGAGGCATCAATAATTCAATCACCTTTAAATAGGGCATTTCTTTCTGGGTCACTGGTGCGGCTACACCCCTAATGATGCTTTCCCAGTTTTCTACAGCTATTGGGAAATTTAAAACAGTTAATTTTCCTCCACATGACCTCGCCAATGTAACCCAAACTCCACCCTTACTGGCAAGAGAAAGCAGACTGCCCTCTATGCTCATCAGCTGCTTCAGGAAGCAGGAACTGATTTGAATCTAAATTAAAGACTGAACTCTCCTTCTGCTCAATACCATGGCGGCAGATGAGCTACGGTTGAACTTATATTCATACATTACAATTTATTGTGCTAAATTAGCCGTCTGTCTTAAAATGTTTATTTAGCTTCTTATTTTAATTTATTCTGTTTATATTTATTTCTTCATTAACATACTCTGCATCATTACTGTAAGATGTTAAATTAAACTCAGCTAAGAGGGTGGAAACAAGTACATTTCTGTAACATCCATCACACGTCTGGTAGCCCAATACCCCAAAATGGTGGGGGGTTTTCTGGCCCAGCCCTCACCCTTTTTGAATGATATTTTAGAGCCTAATCTTTCCTGGAAGCACCTTGCAAAGTTATTTGAACCATACTAATTTTGCCATTGAGGGGAGAACAATTTTCTCCTTTAAAGAAACAACATATCCTATTACACAATCAAGGAGTGGAGGGCAGAAATGTCTAAAAAAGTCTCCCTAAACCACCTGTAGTAAAAGGAGTAGACTCCATTGATGTCTTACAGATTACTTTTAAGCAACTTGAAGAATATTTTGGTAGTAGAATAAACATTGTTCTGGGAAGAGATACATTTTTGGAAGAGTGCAGATGAAGAATGCAAAAGCAGTAACAAATATTGCTGTGCTAAGGGTTTTGTCCAATCCATATGTCATTTGAAGATCTTCATAATTCCTTGATTAGAGACTAGTTAGTGGATCATTTTTGGGAAAACTCCAGTTTTTACAGAGAGTACTGTGACAGGGTATCAAACATACTGCTGACTGTAAAAGAAATGCAAACATCTCATTTAGAGCACATTTATGTACTCAAGAATAAATCTAAAGGTGAAGACGTCAACCCACTCACATGAAAAATCTAAAAACAAATCTAAAGTATCAACTGATGTGCCTAAATTAAAATCTTTCAATGGGGATAATTAATCATATAGCTAACAATCGAGAATGTTTGGCTAAAATTTCAATGTGCAGGAAACGTGGCAAAAGAGAGCATTTTGCCTGCGTGTGTTGGAAACTAAATGTGAAGCAGGTGATCTAAGTAGAACCCCAACAAAAGAAAATGAATACAATTATTTTTTAGGCTGTGAAGAAAATACTCAGGGCCAAGATGAGAAGGGATAGTACTTTACCTGATGCTATTAGGCCATTCTATAAAGTTCAAGGAGAATTATCCCTGGTTGGAAATGGACTGGTTATGAGAAGAGAAAAATATGTGCAACTGACAACGGTTAGGGAGAAACTCATAAAGTTAGCCCATGAAGGCCATTTTGAGCTAACTTTTGCCATCAAAAGGTTTAAAAATAAATTCGGGTGGCCTAAAAGGGATGGGCATATTAAGGAGTGGGTTGAAAAGTGTGAAGTATGCAGGAATTCTGAAAAAAGACTAAGGGTCTGATTTGGATCTTGGCAGACGGGTTACTCCGTCATATTGGTGACTAATATCTGTCCGCCGAAATATATATCCCATAGGCTAGAATGGGATTTATATTTCGGTGGACGGGATATCCGTCACCGTTGCGGAAGAGTAACCCATCTGCCAAAATCTAAATAAAGCCCTAAGAGTTGGTCTGGGGTTAATGGAACATAATCAGCAAATTATGGATGCGGAAGTGGTGTGGGAGAAGGTATGTTTAGATTTCGTATGTCTGTTTCTTTGTTTCCCTGAACAGGAGAGCTGTGCAGCAGTGTCAGTTGATGATAAGTCCAGATGGTTAGAGGTTGTTTTCATACTAATGCCACTGTTGCTGTGTTGGGAGAGATATTCAGAAGAGAAGGCATACTTTCCATGTTAATTACTGACAGTGGCACCCAACTTACTTCTTTTGAGATCAGGCCTCGAAAAATCATTAAATTGTTATTAGACCTACAGGTCTAGTGACTTAAATAATCTACTTGATCTATTTGTAATGCTATTGACCCATAACCTGGTTTCAAGTGATGTGATCGTAGGCAAATAATGTAATTCATTGAGCTGTCATTTCTTCATTATCACATATAAGAGCACCTTTAAATGTGCGTGTTCAGCATGTCTGCTGTGCAAAAAACTCTTTTGTTTGATTTAATAGACTAAACTTTATTTCCATACATATATAATACAAATCTAGCCATATATAGGATACACATGAACCCTGACTTGCCTCTTAGTTCATTAATAGCATTTTCATCAAGTCATGGCAGGAATGTTTCTCAAATCATGTTAAAAAACTATTACTTTTAATAAATGCATAACAAAATCATGAAGTGGTAGCAGACTGTCATTTGTAATCAGTAGAGTTTACATTGGAATGCTCACAGAATTTGTCACTGACGTGGTTTTAAAACTATATAGTGCACGATGTTTGGAAATAAAGTTTCTGCAAATATTTGCCATTTGCACATCACCAATTAAGGTGTTCTGGTTTGTTTTGCTCCTGTTTAACTTTTTGTTTACATCACACTTCTTAATTTAAAAAAAAATGCTTTTGTAATGCCCGATATATTTTGAAATATTTGTAATATTAATTTAAACTTTATGTGTTATAGGAAAATAAATGACATCTTCAGAGAGCTCACTTGACAAAAACCTCTAACTCTAGTAAGAGATAGTAAAATAAACCTCATTTTCCAAGCAGCAATTAGTTAAAAGACAAACCGATGTTCGATCTCTTTCCTTGAATATGCAGCGAATGTGTCAAGATAAAAACAAGATTTAATGGCATCATTATTGTTCATTAACTTTATGAATGAACAGAACACTTGTTCCTTTCCAGACGCATTTTACACACCAGATGGGACTAGAAGGTGCAAAAAATAGCTAGACCTGATAAAAGTTTACGTGCAATTGCGAGAGTGCGAGTAGATTTCTCGAGGTCTGGAGATGAATAAATTCATGTCGAATTTGGGAGATTGAATTGTTTAGTGAAGGGCACTATGGAACTAGCGCATAAAGCTGACTTAGATATGCAGATAACAGTCAAGGATATGCTATGGGCACATTGTACTATTGTGAACTTTGGTACAGGCAAAACACTATTTGAATTGAGGCATGGCAGGCAGCAAGGAACCAAATTAGTTTGTTCTTGGTTGTGGAAAAGTGAGATGAAATTGGTTGAGGAGGCAAAGAACATTTTAAGGACTTAACAGCTAATTGAAGTTGATGATTGGGTGAAAGCGAAGCCTGGTGTTGTGAGTGGTGGTCTATCCAAGTTTCGAGGACCTTACGAGGTGAAAAAAGTGGGTGGAAGTTGGGTTTAGTTAGAAAATGGTCAGACATGGAATTTTTGGAGAGTGGCTTTATTCCAGAAAAAGGGAGAGGTGTGGTTAAACCAAGTAAGAAGGGTGGAGGCTGCACGGGGTGGCTGTTGATGAATGACAGCGATTTTGATAAACCTCGGGTGGGTGATCAGGGTGATGCAGCTGGTTCAGGTCACAACAGTCGGAGCACTGGTTTACGTTCTGCTCGTGAGAAGACCTTCAGCTTGGTGGGGGGACTAGCTTTTCTGTATCCTTACACACAGGAACTGCACTACACGTAGTGCTGATAATCAGATTCATTTCAAATATTGCTGGCAAACATATAATCCCAAAAACTTTTTTTGTGATTTTATTTTTTACAGCAATATTTAAATAAACCCAATTATCAGCACTACGTGGAGTGCCCTTTCTGTGTGTAAGGATAGGGAAAAGCTAGGTGAAGTTAAAATGCCCGGGCGTTCTACGTGCACCCTCGGCGGGTTGGCTGCAAGCCACCATACGCAGTCACCTAAAGGAATATATATATATATATATATATATATACATATATATATATAAAATTATATAAATATATAGTATAAAAAGAGTTTAAAAGCTATATCCTGATGTTCCTTTTTAAATGTTCATGGAGATACTTATTGCTATGTATGGGTTTAAGGAATACGTCCGTGAATCGTTTGAGGTTGAAAGAAGTTTATTCTTATAAAATGCACCAACACAGGCTCTGAGGTAAGCGGAGTGCAACAGACACCTCCACTCAGCAGGTCACGAGCTGTCAACTGTCAACAGTAAAGACAGCTGGTGACGGGGGGAGCAGAGGTACGGTGTCCGAGAGTGGACACTAAGGCAATCATAACACATCACCCCCCTTTAGAAAAGAGAGAGACAGAGAGAGAAAGAGAAGGAAAGAAAGAAAGAAAGAATGCAGGTGAAAGAGAAAGGAAAATGACTTAAGCAATACAGCATTTACTGGGGTGAGCTTGACACTTAACCCCTTCCATGCTCATGACGAGCTCAGCTCGTCATGGCATATACCTCTCAGGTGGTCATGACGAGCTGAGCTCGTCATGACCACACCCGTTTTCATTGCTGTCCAGCACAGCAGGGGAAACTCTTAAGCAGCGATGTGGTTAAGTATTTCAGAATATACTACTCACAAACATAATCTGAGAGTTTCACAAGTCGCTAAAACCTGCTTCCTCCCCTGCTGGTGCCAAGGGTAGGGGCAGTGTCAAGTATGGGAGTGGGTGGTAATATTCTGCCTGCTCTACCAGTACTTGTAGGATAAGGTTTTCTGTGAATTGGAGTAGCATTGGTTTGCAATGGTGTGGTGTGTACAGTGGTGTTATGGGGGTGAGGTTCGCAATCCGTTTCCTCGTCCGACAACCCCGTGAAAGTACTGCCGCGGGCACGGGTGTTATGTGGGGTATCGGTGTCATGGCCAACAGGGGTGTGTTTGCACAGTGAAAAGACAGAGAAATGCCACACCTTACCATCACTGAGCAGGGCTGAGTTGCAGAACACTTTGCGTACAGATAAGGGGTGAGAGAACCTGTCTGTTAGGAATGGGGTGTAGTCCTATTTCTGTGATTATGGATTGGCATCAGGTGACCGGCCAGGATAGGGATATAGGACAGTCCTACCTTCATTTCACTGCTTGTTATCGATAGTGTGTGGGTTCCTGTTTCCCGGTGCTGGTTCCTGTAATTGCTGTTTTCCCCGATTTATGATTCCTCACGGGCTTGTGAGTGACTCCAGACCCCTTTTAGGATTTAATCCTTCCCTTTTTTCTGTGATTTCCTGCCCTCAGTCTCCCGTTTTCCAAGAGTCATCTGGTCCCCTTCTGCCCCTTCCCTCCCTGTTTGTTTTCAGTCCCTGTTTAGTGTTTTGGAATTTAGGGGATGTAGGGATTCCTGTTCCCCCCTTATGTTTTGAAAGCCTTTGAGTTCCAGGGCTCACCTCATTTGTACTTCGGAGCTTGTTAACGCGTTTAGGAAACGAACGTTCGTATCGTTCGCTTTCACGTTCTTCTTTTTTACCTTTCCTTGTCTTTCTGTGCGGAAATGACGTTTTGGGTCATTCCACGAGTCTGCTCCTGATTACACGAGTGTTGGGGATACTGGCTTTCCTTGTCCCTTCTGTTTTGCCCCGTCCTTCCATTAACACGAGCAACAGCAGGGTTTTTTTTGTATTTTTCAGAAACAAAGGCATTCTTTTTTCCCCTGAAAATGAGAGAGACACCTTTGGAATAATCGTTTAAAAGCTTCGTGATTCTCCTGATACAAGAGGAGTTATCTTGCATTGGAGTAGCGTCTTTTGTTTTATGCTGCCCGAAGATTTCCCGAAGCAAACCCTGCATAGTTGAATGGTAGGAGTGATCACTATCACAGTTTACGATCCTTTCTTTGCTTTAGCACTGTTGGACATATTTATGAAGTGTGCTTTTGTTTATATAGGTGCAGAAGCGTGGAGGAGGGAGCAGTGACCTTATTTGTCTAATCAGGGTGGAAGCTGACTTGGTGTCTCCTGATAATCTTCCACCCCCTTTTCCGGTTCATGTGCACACTCATAGTTACATCTTGTGAGTGGTACATGGGTTGGGGAAGTGGATTGGTTTGTGCTTCGTTCCTGCAGTGTGCGGGCTGAGTGGACGGAATCCAACAGAATATCAAGCCCACGAATTATCACACTGCCTGGACGAGTATGGAGGAGGATTTGAGGGATCATGGTCATGTGGGCGTGAGCCTACGATTGGCGACGTTCTTGATGCTTTGCGATCTTTGCACGCGACCTTGGCCCCGGTGCTCCTGGAGACTCGTTGCGATCCGCCGCCATCTTGGGTGGACGCTTCTTCATGGTCCCCTCTTGCCTTGGTGATGCCATTGCCTCGCCCCCCTCGGTGGCTCCGAAGGATGCTGCTACTGTCCATCGACGGATTTACAGGCCGACGGCTTTGAAAGCTCCTGCTCTTCGATGTCTGGAAATTGGGGACTTGGATGTCATGCGGAGGCCCGATCATCCCCGGGTGCCTGAGAAAAATGGCGGACTGATGCTTGTTTCTGCCTTGATGAGGTCTTGTTTCTATTTTGCTAGCACGCCCCCGCCTTTTCGATCTGCGGGACTGAACTCTTGTCTTTTACTGCCCCTGTTGCTGTTGCTGAGACATTTGAACTGCCTATTTGACCTTTTGTTCACTTGCTTATTGATTGACCTCTCTGACCTGCGTCTTTCTTGTAATTTTTTTCATTTGTGTGCTTGCCTCGCATCGTGTTGCTCACTTCACACTGTTATTTGGTGGGTGGTAATTGCGGTGAAGAAGGGATTGGGGTAAGATGCACGGCTCCCGTTGGATTATTGGTATACGGATTCGTGACGAAGTGGCTCATATCCATAGTGCTATGGGAGACCCCTCTGTAAGTTCTGTGGCGCTCGAGTTCGTGTCGTTCTGGTGCACACGTATTATGATTGTATGGTTGGGCGGAGGGCTGTGGCCGACCGTATTTATTTCTGCCCTCATGCTCCTCCCTCCTATTTACTACCTTGTTTTCATATCTTCTTTTTGTCTTTTTCTTCCTTTTCTCTCTTGTCTCTACTACATTTCGGGTTCTGGTTTAGGGCGACAGGCGCGCTGTTTGGAGGGTAGGCCGTAGCCTTCTGCAAGGGTGCTGGGTGGGATGGGTGGGTTGGGTCTTCTTTGATGTTTTATTTTTCTCAGTTCTATGGCCCTTTTGTGTATCTTTATGAGAGTGCCGCGTCTGTCCTTGCCTTCCGTGGTATGATTAGGGTGGGGTCTGTAACATCGCTGCTCTTCTTTTATAGTTCTGCTGCTGTCCATTGCGACTCCCATGCCCTCTTCGCTGCTACTATTCCTGTTCTTTTATATGTTCCTCGCTACGGGGCGCCTGTTTCAGCGCGGCATTCTTCTCTTTTAGTCAGTGTTTTCCTTCCCTTTCCTCTTTCCTGTCCCCCCTCCCCTCCTCCCCTTTTCCTTCTCTCCCAAGGTTAGTATGACGGGCTAGTTTTGTTGATGTCGCTATTCCGGCCCCCCTGTTCTGTATCCAATGTGCTACTGGGTGGTGGGAATGCAAAGTTGTTACTACTTGCATACTGATTTGTGGTCACCACATCTGTTTTTATACCGATGTCTACAGTGCTGACACTTCGGCATTGCTGCCCTTTATCCTTTTGTTGCTAATGATCTGTTTTGGGAATCCGGATGCTTCTTTGTTGTCGCTGAGCCTGTCATACGCCTTATTGCTATAATATAAAATTAACCTTATTTTGCTCCTGATTGCTGGCCGTCTAGATCCTCTTACCTCCCCCCCCCTGTTTACGATTGTATTGAACGCACCTCTTTACGTCTGATTCTGTGACTTTTCATTTGGATTCTTTGACTGCTTTATCGTATCGTGGCCGGCCGGATCGGTTGTATGCCCTGCTTTGTATATCCTTTCTGTACTAATAAAGGTTTATAAAAAAAAAAAAAAAAAAAAAACAGGAGAGCGCGGGTCTAAAACAAGAACTAGGGGCTGTGAGGGCCAGGGAGCAGTCGCAACATAGGGGACAGGGATCTGTGTTACAGCCTGCGACATTTCAATATGGAGGTGGGACAGGACAGAGCACCAGCGGGGGTGGGGCTCCCATTGCAGTGACTGGTACTACCCCCGTTGCTGTGCCGTTGGCTCCCCCTGAAAGGTTCACTGGTGACAGTGAAAAGTTTGGTATGTTTATGAACCAATGCCAGTTACATTTCATGTGTAAGCCAGGCGCCTTTCCCGATGACTCTGCCAAAGTGGCCTTCACTATATCATACTTGGCTGGCACAGCTGCTCAGTGGGCCATTCCCTTAGTTGATAGTGATGATCGTGTACTGTACGACTATTCGGCATTTAAGGAGTTGATGCGGGGATTGTTCGCTAAGCATGCTTTTATGCAGGCTAGCGATGCTGAGCTTCTGAAACTACGGCAGGGTAGGCAGGATTTGTTATCATATATTGCCACATTTAATCGGTTGGTGTCCGAGACTCATTGGCCGATGGCCAAAAGGACCTCCTTGTTTTATCAGGGTTTATGTGAGGACCTTAAGGATGTGGTATCTCAGGTGGTGGATCCACCAGATGAATGTGCTGCATTCATTGACCTTGTAGTCAAGTTGAACCATCGACTATCAGAGAGGCGTGGGGAATGTAATCGTTTCCAGGCATTCCGGGGGAGTTATGTTAGATCTGATGTCAAACCCATGGGGGAAAATAAAACAGCGCCTGAACCTATGGAGATAGGAGGGGTAAGAGGGCCATTGACCGCGGAAGAGAAGAAGAGGAGGAGAGATTTGAAGTTATGTTTGTATTGTGGTCAGGGAGGCCATTTCGCCAGGGAATGTCCAGTGAAGCCTTCAGGTGTTGGGTATGGTAAGAAGGTAGCGTTCATCCAAGTGGCTGGATGCTCGCCCTTGAAGGAGGAATCGAGGGGACAGTATGATGTCTTGGGGGTGATAGATCAGGTACCTAGGCATTTTAATATTACCGCCTATCTCTTGCTTTCCGTGCATAATCAAGTGTCTGTGTCTGTTCTGCTGGATTCCGGTGCTACTGGAAATTTTATCGATATCTCTATGGCAGATAAGCTATCGATTCCTTGTCGCTACAAAGAACAACAGGAACCAGTGAGAGCCATAGATGGGACGGAATTGACATCGGGTTCTATTACCCGTCAGACTGTTCCGTTACGATTATTGTGTGAGAACGGACATTCTGAAATGGTGGTTTTTGATTTAATTGATGCTCCTTCCTTCGGTTTGTGTTGGGGGTTCCTTGGCTGCAGGAACACAATCCTAAGATCGATTGGGTGCAGCGTTTGGTGACATTGGATTCCACTTATTGTCTTACACATTGTTACGAGGAGGCCAGCAAACGGATTTCTCCTCTGTCCTGTGCGGTGTCTGCGGTGGGCTCGGTTCCACTGCAGTATGCCGCTTACAAGGACGTTTTTGACAAGGGTCAAGCCCAGGGTCTTCCTCCGCACCGCTATTTTGACTGTAAAATCGAGTTGGTGCCCGGTATTCCCTTACCATGTAGCTGCGTTTATGCGCTGTCAGAACCTGAGGAATTACATCTTAAGGAATACCTGGATGAGATGTTAAAGTTGGGTTTCATCCGTCCCTCCTCCTCTCCTGTGTCATCGGCGATCTTCTTCATACCAAAGAAGGAGGGTATGTTGAGGGCCTGTGTGGACTATAGGGCCTTAAATAAGGCTACGGTGAAGAACAAGTACCCACTTCCACTCATCCCCGTGTTGTTGAACCAGCTCCACAAAGCCACGGTGTTTACCAAATTGGATTTGCGGGGCGCTTACCATCTTATACGTGTTCGCCCCGGGGATGAGTGGGGACGTAGTGCTGATAATCAGATTCATTTTAAATATTGCTGGCAAACATATAATCACAAAAACTTTTTTTGTGATTTTATTTTTTACAGCAATATTTAAATAAACCCAATTATCAGCACTACGTGGAGTGCCCTTTCTGTGTGTAAGGATAGGGAAAAGCTAGGTGAAGTTAAAATGCCCGGGCGTTCTACGTGCACCCTCGGCGGGTTGGCTGCAAGCCACCATACGCAGTCACCTAAAGGAATATATATATATATATATATATATATATATATATACATATATATATATGCACACACTCCTGGTTACTATCTTTTCATGAAAAACCAGAGTCGGAGCCCAAATGTATTCCGGTGCTGTCAGTTTATTTGGCAGAGCAAACCCAACGCGTTTCGAGATCCGCCGATCTCTTGCTATATAGTATAAAAAGAGTTTAAAAGCTATATCCTGATGTTCCTTTTTAAATGTTCATGGAGATACTTATTGCTATGTATGGGTTTAAGGAATACGTCCGTGAATCGTTTGAGGTTGAAAGAAGTTTATTCTTATAAAATGCACCAACACAGGCTCTGAGGTAAGCGGAGTGCAACAGACACCTCCACTCAGCAGGTCACCAGCTGTCAACTGTCAACAGTAAAGACAGCTGGTGACGGGGGGAGCAGAGGTACGGTGTCCGAGAGTGGACACTAAGGCAATCATAACACATCACCCCCCTTTAGAAAAGAGAGAGACAGAGAGAGAAAGAGAAGGAAAGAAAGAAAGAAAGAATGCAGGTGAAAGAGAAAGGAAAACGACTTAAGCAATACAGCATTTACTGGGGTGAGCTTGACACTTAACCCCTTCCATGCTCATGACGAGCTCAGCTCGTCATGGCATATACCTCTCAGGTGGTCATGACGAGCTGAGCTCGTCATGACCACACCCGTTTTCATTGCTGTCCAGCACAGCAGGGGAAACTCTTAAGCAGCGATGTGGTTAAGTATTTCAGAATATACTACTCACAAACATAATCTGAGAGTTTCACAAGTCGCTAAAACCTGCTTCCTCCCCTGCTGGTGCCAAGGGTAGGGGCAGTGTCAAGTATGGGAGTGGGTGGTAATATTCTGCCTGCTCTACCAGTACTTGTAGGATAAGGTTTTCTGTGAATGGGAGTAGCATTGGTTTGCAATGGTGTGGTGTGTACAGTGGTGTTATGGGGGTGAGGTTCGCAATCCGTTTCCTCGTCCGACAACCCCGTGAAAGTACTGCCGCGGGCACGGGTGTTATGTGGGGTATCGGTGTCATGGCCAACAGGGGTGTGTTTGCACAGTGAAAGGACAGAGAAATGCCACACCTTACCATCACTGAGCAGGGCTGAGTTGCAGAACACTTTGCGTACAGATAAGGGGTGAGAGAACCTGTCTGTTAGGAATGGGGTGTAGTCCTATTTCTGTGATTATGGATTGGCATCAGGTGACCGGCCAGGATAGGGATATAGGACAGTCCTACCTTCATTTCACTGCTTGATATCGATAGTGTGTGGGTTTCTGTTTCCCGGTGCTGGTTCCTGTAATTGCTGTTTTCCCCGATTTATGATTCCTCACGGGCTTGTGAGTGACTCCAGACCCCTTTCAGGATTTAATCCTTCCCTTTTTTCTGTGATTTATTGCCCTCAGTCTCCCGTTTTCCAAGAGTCATCTGGTCCCCTTCTGCCCCTTCCCTCCCTGTTTGTTTTCAGTCCCTGTTTAGTGTTTTGGAATTTAGGGGATGTAGGGATTCCTGTTCCCCCCTTATGTTTTGAAAGCCTTTGAGTTCCAGAGCTCACCTCGTTTGTACTTCGGAGCTTGTTAACGCGTTTAGGAAACGAACGTTCGTATCGTTCGCTTTCGCGTTCTTCTTTTTTACCTTTCCTTGTCTTTCTGTGCGGAAATGACGTTTTGGGTCATTCCGCGAGTCTGCTCCTGATTACACGAGTGTTGGGGATACTGGCTTTCCTTGTCCCTTCTGTTTTGCCCCGTCCTTCCATTAACACGAGCAACAGCAGGGTTTTTTTTGTATTTGCCAGAAACAAAGGCATTCTTTTTTCCCCTGAAAATGAGAGAGACACCTTTGGAATAATCGTTTAAGAGCTTCGTGATTCTCCTGATACAAGAGGAGTTATCTTGCATTGGAGTAGCGTCTTTTGTTTTATGCTGCCCGAAGATTTCCCGAAGCAAACCCTGCATAGTTGAATGGTAGGAGTGATCACTATCACAGTTTACGATCCTTTCTTTGCTTTAGCACTGTTGGACATATTTATGAAGTATGCTTTTGTTTATATAGGTGCAGAAGCGTGGAGGAGGGAGCAGTGACCTTATTTGTCTAATCAGGGTGGAAGCTGACTTGGTGTCTCCTGATAATCTTCCACCCCCTTTTCCGGTTCATGTGCACACTCATAGTTACATCTTGTGAGTGGTACATGGGTTGGGGAAGTGGATTGGTTTGTGCTTCGTTCCTGCAGTGTGCGGGCTGAGTGGACGGAATCCAACAGAATATCAAGCCCACGAATTATCACACTGCCTGGACGAGTATGGAGGAGGATTTGAGGGATCCCTCAAGTGGGGCGGCTAGCATTCCTACTATGCAGGATGGGATGGGGCCCTAGCGGCTTTACAAGCTCAGGTGCAGGACTTAAGACAGGAGAGCGCGGGGAGGAGCCAAGCTCGCGAGCGAAATGGTCGCCTTATAGCTCGGCTCCGTCAGCCCTCTGTCCTGACTCACATATCCTGCTGCATATCCTGCCCAGAGACGACATATTTTCGAAGAAATAGAAACGCAACATTTCGCTCTCACTTACCGTTTGACCTGGAGGCTCCGGCTTGCAGTGGTTCCGGAGCTGTGCCCCCCGAGGGGACCGGGGCCTTCGTAGAGCTGGGACCGGGGCATCGCCTATTGGATCCGGCCCGGCGTTGCGGTACCCGTCGGCCCCGGCCGAGAGACTGCACCACTGGAGAGAGCCACTGTGAGAACTTCCCGGTGACCCTGAACCGGGCCTACCTTGGCGGCCGTGAGGCTGGTGCGGGGCGCGATGCTCCGTGGACTGACCGTGTGAAGGGGTCCCCCCGCCGCTGCTCCGTCCATCGACCCTGGACCCTCGCGCTCGGGCTCTACCTTTGAGGAGCGACCCTCCGCCTCGGGCGGCTCTCCTTTCTGCACCGAAGCGGCCGTTACTGGGACCCCCCGGACATCTGTAAAGTCCTACATTTGTGGACTGCTCCGGGAGTGGCGGAGAGAAGTGAGGGGGCTGATTCTACAAAATGGCTGCCGATGACCTGAGATGTGGATTTCCTCTTGATGGCGGTCTCCGGTTGCTGGATTGCACGGGAGCATGGTCATGTGGGCGTGAGCCTACGATTGGCGACGTTCTTGATGCTTTGCGATCTTTGCACGCGACCTTGGCCCCGGTGCTCCTGGAGACTCGTTGCGATCCGCCGCCATCTTGGGTGGACGCTTCTTCATGGTCCCCTCTTGCCTTGGTGATGCCATTGCCTCGCCCCCCTCGGTGGCTCCGAAGGATGCTGCTACCGTCCATCGACGGATTTACAGGCCGACGGCTTTGAAACCTCCTGCTCTTCGATGTCTGGAAATTGGGGACTTGGATGTCATGCGGAGGCCCGATCATCCCCGGGTGCCTGAGAAAAATGGCGGACTGATGCTTGTTTCTGCCTTGATGAGGTCTTGTTTCTATTTTGCTAGCACGCCCCCGCCTTTTCGATCTGCGGGACTGAACTCTTGTCTTTTACTGCCCCTGTTGCTGTTGCTGAGACATTTGAACTGCCTATTTGACCTTTTGTTCACTTGCTTATTGATTGACCTCTCTGACCTGTGTCTTTCTTGTAATTTTTTTCATTTGTGTGCTTGCCTCGCATCGTGTTGCTCACTTCACACTGTTATTTGGTGGGTGGTAATTGCGGTGAAGAAGGGATTGGGGTAAGATGCACGGCTCCCGTTGGATTATTGGTATACGGATTCGTGACGAAGTGGCTCATATCCATAGTGCTATGGGAGACCCCTCTGTAAGTTCTGTGGCGCTCGAGTTCGTGTCGTTCTGGTGCACACGTATTATGATTGTATGGTTGGGCGGAGGGCTGTGGCCGACCGTATTTATTTCTGCCCTCATGCTCCTCCCTCCTATTTACTACCTTGTTTTCATATCTTCTTTTTGTCTTTTTCTTCCTTTTCTCTCTTGTCTCTACTACATTTCGGGTTCTGGTTTAGGGCGACAGGCGCGCTGTTTGGAGGGTAGGCCGTAGCCTTCTGCAGGGGTGCTGGGTGGGATGGGTGGGTTGGGTCTTCTTTGATGTTTTATTTTTCTCAGTTCTATGGCCCTTTTGTGTATCTTTATGAGAGTGCCGCGTCTGTCCTTGCCTTCCGTGGTATGATTAGGGTGGGGTCTGTAACATCGCTGCTCTTCTTTTATAGTTCTGCTGCTGTCCATTGCGACTCCCATGCCCTCTTCGCTGCTACTATTCCTGTTCTTTTATATGTTCCTCGCTACGGGGCGCCTGTTTCAGCGCGGCATTCTTCTCTTTTAGTCAGTGTTTTCCTTCCCTTTCCTCTTTCCTCTCCCCCCTCCCCTCCTCCCCTTTTCCTTCTCTCCCAAGGTTAGTATGACGGGCTAGTTTTGTTGATGTCGCTATTCCGGCCCCCCTGTTCTGTATCCAATGTGCTACTGGGTGGTGGGAATGCAAAGTTGTTACTACTTGCATACTGATTTGTGGTCACCACATCTGTTTTTATACCGATGTCTACAGTGCTGACACTTCGGCATTGCTGCCCTTTATCCTTTTGTTGCTAATGATCTGTTTTGGGAATCCGGATGCTTCTTTGTTGTCGCTGAGCCTGTCATACGCCTTATTGCTATAATATAAAATTAACCTTATTTTGCTCCTGATTGCTGGCCGTCTAGATCCTCTTACCTCCCCCCCCCTTTTTACGATTGTATTGAACGCACCTCTTTACGTCTGATTCTGTGACTTTTCATTTGGATTCTTTGACTGCTTTATCGTATCGTGGCCGGCCGGATCGGTTGTAGGCCCTGCTTTGTATATCCTTTCTGTACTAATAAAGGTTTATAAAAAAAAATAAAAAAAACAGGAGAGCGCGGGTCTAAAACAAGAACTAGGGGCTGTGAGGGCCAGGGAGCAGTCGCAACATAGGGGACAGGGATCTGTATTACAGCCTGCGACATTTCAATATGGAGGTGGGACAGGACAGAGCACCAGCGGGGTTGGGGCTCCCATTGCAGTGACTGGTACTACCCCCGTTGCTGTGCCGTTGGCTCCCCCTGAAAGGTTCACTGCTGACAGTGAAAAGTTTGGTATGTTTATGAACCAATGCCAGTTACATTTCATGTGTAAGCCAGGCGCCTTTCCCGATGACTCTGCCAAAGTGGCCTTCACTATATCATACTTGGCTGGCACAGCTGCTCAGTGGGCCATTCCCTTAGTTGATAGTGATGATCGTGTACTGTACGACTATTCGGCATTTAAGGAGTTGATGCGGGGATTGTTCGCTAAGCATGCTTTTATGCAGGCTAGCGATGCTGAGCTTCTGAAACTACGGCAGGGTAGGCAGGATTTGTTATCATATATTGCCACATTTAATCGGTTGGTGTCCGAGACTCATTGGCCGATGGCCAAAAGGACCTCCTTGTTTTATCAGGGTTTATGTGAGGACCTTAAGGATGTGGTATCTCAGGTGGTGGATCCACCAGATGAATGTGCTGCATTCATTGACCTTGTAGTCAAGTTGAACCATCGACTATCAGAGAGGCGTGGGGAATGTAATCGTTTCCAGGCATTCCGGGGGAGTTATGTTAGATCTGATGTCAAACCCATGGGGGAAAATAAAACAGCGCCTGAACCTATGGAGATAGGAGGGGTAAGAGGGCCATTGACCGCGGAAGAGAAGAAGAGGAGGAGAGATTTGAAGTTATGTTTGTATTGTGGTCAGGGAGGCCATTTCGCCAGGGAATGTACAGTGAAGCCTTCAGGTGTTGGGTATGGTAAGAAGGTAGCGTTCATCCAAGTGGCTGGATGCTCGCCCTTGAAGGAGGAATCGAGGGGACAGTATGATGTCTTGGGGGTGATAGATCAGGTACCTAGGCATTTTAATATTACCGCCTATCTCTTGCTTTCCGTGCATAATCAAGTGTCTGTGTCTGTTCTGCTGGATTCCGGTGCTACTGGAAATTTTATCGATATCTCTATGGCAGATAAGCTATCGATTCCTTGTCGCTACAAAGAACAACAGGAACCAGTGAGAGCCATAGATGGGACGGAATTGACATCGGGTTCTATTACCCGTCAGACAGTTCCGTTACGATTATTGTGTGAGAACGGACATTCTGAAATGGTGGTTTTTGATTTAATTGATGCTCCTTCCTTCGGTTTGTGTTGGGGGTTCCTTGGCTGCAGGAACACAATCCTAAGATCGATTGGGTGCAGCGTTTGGTGACATTGGATTCCACTTATTGTCTTACACATTGTTACGAGGAGGCCAGCAAACGGATTTCTCCTCTGTCCTGTGCGGTGTCTGCGGTGGGCTCGGTTCCACTGCAGTATTGTGGTAAATAAATAAATAATACCTCTCTTTTTGACTAGACGTATATCATAACAGATAGCTCAATAAATAAGAGTCAAGATTCGAGGTAGTAGGAGTTTTGCAGGTTTAATACAGCATAAGGACAGGAACAGGACAACCTGCATGGGAATAGGATGACAGGGCCCAGCAGCTGCTGGGGCTGGATCTGGGATGAGCGCGCTGGCTTTTAATAACAATACATGAGTATATATACATAACGCAAACACATAGCATTACATTGCAGTAGGCGTAGCAGTGGGTGGAGCAATAGGTGTGACGCGTAGCAGTCGCGAAAGATAAAGGCAAAAGTAGGTGTAACTGGGCGTATACATAGACATGTGGTGCAGACGTAACAGGATATGTCATGAATGGGGCGGAAACCATGGAGGGGGCTATCTGAGGAGCCGGGACCTCTAACCTGATGGTGCGCGCAAACTAGCAATGACGTATCACTAGGAGAAGCTGGGGGCTATGAACTCTGTGCTAGGAGCAGAGACTGAAGTCTGGAGGGTCGGAGCGACATGTACCTAAACCCTATCTAGTATCTGATGTTTAGGGAACATGTTGATATAAACTAGAAGTTAGGAGGGGAAAGGCTAACTTGATTCTAAGACTGGACCATGCATTATTCTACATGTAGTGCGTGATGAAGAATATGAAGAATACGAAATGACCATTAAATGCAGTATTTCTCTAACGTGGAGACGTGAAGGCTAGACAATGACGGAAACTATTGATGCAGTTCAGTAGCTTAGGAAGGCAGAGAAGGAGGACTGAACTGATAACTGGAATCATAACATATTCTTGGCAGACTCAGAGACTGAGCCAGGCTGGGCCGGGCACTGCGAGGCAGGAAGTAAGTGAAGGGTCGAGGATACAGGTGGGGGCTGTATCCCTCCTCAGCGAGGCTTCAGGAGACAGGAGCTGAATCTGGTGTCCGGGCCCTTTTGAGGCCTAGAAACGGGGACTTTATAATGGAATAACGTGCACACTGAGAAACGTGGCAACGTAGCTTTACATAGGCCTGATATTCGTATTATTCACGAGGACTGGAAACTGGCATACTAGAGGGGGACACAACTGTAATTGCGTCATTAATCAGACATGGGGAATGCATATGCATATTTAATCATGCACACATAACATATTATGGATGACACGTAGGGACACAGAACATGGCAAAATTTACTTTTCCACAGTATGCCGCTTACAAGGACGTTTTTGACAAGGGTCAAGCCCAGGGTCTTTCTCCGCACCGCTATTTTGACTGTAAAATCGAGTTGGTGCCCGGTATTCCCTTACCATGTAGCTGCGTTTATGCGCTGTCAGAACCTGAGGAATTACATCTTAAGGAATACCTGGATGAGATGTTAAAGTTGGGTTTCATCCGTCCCTCCTCCTCTCCTGTGTCATCGGCGATCTTCTTCATACCAAAGAAGGAGGGTATGTTGAGGGCCTGTGTGGACTATAGGGCCTTAAATAAGGCTACGGTGAAGAACAAGTACCCACTTCCACTCATCCCCGTGTTGTTGAACCAGCTCCACAAAGCCACGGTGTTTACCAAATTGGATTTGCGGGGCGCTTACCATCTTATACGTGTTCGCCCCAGGGATGAGTGGAAGACGGCTTTCAAGACCAAACACGGTTTATTCGAGTACTGTGTTATGCCGTTTGGCCTATGTAATGCGCCAGCGGCGTTTCAGTTCTTCATCAATGAGGTCCTTAGTGAGTACTTGGATAGAACTGTCATCGTCTATCTCGACGATATTCTCATCTTTTCTGAGTCTGGTGCTGGCCATCATGAACATATGACACAAGTGCTACAGAAATTACAAGACCATCATCTGTATGCCAAATTAGAAAAGTGTCAGTTCAGCACTTCTGAAGTGGAGTTTTTGGGATTCATTATCTCGGCAGGAGGTATTCGGATGGACCCAAAAAAGATACAGGCTATTGTGACCTGGCCCATACCATCTACTGTGAAGCACATTCAGGTGCGTTTAGGGTTTGCCAATATTTATCGGCGTTTTATTTCCCATTTTTCCGATATAGTGGCACCTATGACCCGACTATTGAGGAAAGGGGTTCCCTTTGTGTGGTCTATTGAGGCTCAGGATGCCTTCCAACTATTACTCAGGAAATTTACATCTGCGCCTGTGTTGGTGCATCCTGATCCTGCCCTGCCGTACTTTGTGGAGACGGACGCTTCATTGTGTGCGGCGGGTGGAGTTTTATCCCAACGTGAGGAGGGGACTGGCCAAATGCACCCTATCGCTTTTTTCTCCAAGACTTTGTTGCCGGCTGAACGTAACTACACTGTGGCGGAGAGGGAATTATTGGCAGTGAAGTTGTCTTTTGAGGAATGGCGCCATTATTTATGGGGCGCCCGTCATACCATTACGATCTACACCGATCATAAAAACCTGGAGTTTTTTAGGTCTGCTCGCGCTTTGACTCCGCGTCAAATGCGGTGGGTCCTATTCTTTAATGAATACGACTTTGTTATAACTTATAGACCCGCAGCACAGCAGATCAAATCCGATGCTCTTTCCCGGATTCATGTAGATCTTAGGGAATCAAGTTCCTTGCAGGATGACAGGCCTATGATTGATGGTGAGAGGCTCATAGGAGTTACAACGGCTGCTGATTTCCCTTCCCTGGTGAAGGAGCGGTTACGTCAGATGGATTTGGCTCCTTGGCTAGCATTGCCCCGGGTTGTGACTCAGGACGGGTTGTTGTATCATGAGAGTCGGTTGTTTGTTCCCCCAGTCTTGAGAGAGATGGTCCTGCAGTGGTGTCATTCTTCCGCATTGGTGGCACATCCTGGGATTCAGAAGACCAGGGAGTTGTGTTTGAGGTGGTTTTGGTGGGAGTCGTTAGCAAGGGACATCCAGAGTTATGTGTCCGCGTGCCCTGTTTGTGCCACCAGTAGGCCCTCTCATAGTAAGCCCTCTGGTCTTTTGCAACCCCTAGAAGTCCCTCCTTCTCTTTGGCATACCATCAGTATGGATTTTGTGACTGACCTTCCATCTGTGGGCACACAGAAGGATACAAAGTTCCCCAGGGAAAGGGGTTGTGGAGAGGTAAAAAGGAAATACAGTCAAGGAACTGGGAGGTTCCTCTGTCGGAACTAGAGAGCCTCACACACCCAGAGCGTTAGGTGTGGAACACACCCTGACTGTAGGGTGTCCAGTGTCATCATCAGCTCACTGCTCCTCGTCAAACCGGCGCTGCAATGTCTGACGGGGTGCCGAAAGGCACCCTTTTGACGGAGTTCTTTTGTTCCTTGCCGATGGTGTGTGTGAGTCAATAGGAGGTAGTGTAGTCAGTGCAAGGTGAGTGAATATTAAAAAGGATAAACAGTCCACAATAGGTTTTATTGGCGTGGCTGCTTCCCTGATTAAAAGGGGGTGAGAGGGGAGCTGGAGACTGTGGTGAGGTTCAGACACTAACTCGACCCCCTGGTGTGGTCAACATGTTTCTCGCCATCTGGCGATTCGTCAGGACCAAAACAAAGTACTACACGTGAAAAAGAAGTGGTGAGAAAGTTCATACGCAGGGTAATAGGAAAATACAACCTCACTGGGTCTGGTAAAGAGAGGGCCTGGGATCCTGCTCTAGTTAAGCGACCCTAAAAGAGAGTAACAAGGCCTCGCAGTATGCTCCCGTGAGGCCAGCGCTGTCTGATGGATATACCTCAGTCCGTGCGCTGGGACGGTGGAAACACCTACCCCTCACGCTCGCGGCACCTGGTCAGGGTTCCATCTGTGTCTGGTTTTTCCGCCATCCTTGTGGTGGTGGATTTATTTACTAAGATGGCGCATTTCATCCCGCTATCCAAGATCCCTACGGCTAAGGAGATGGCCTTGGTGTTCATGACCTCGGTTGTGAGGATACATGGCTTACCTTCGGCTATCATATCTGACAGGGGGGCTCAGTTTGTGTCCCATTTCTGGAAGAAACTGTGTTTGGTGCTCAAGATGGAAATACGGTTGTCATCTGCGTATCATCCGCAATCTGATGGTCAAACCGAACGCACCAACCAGACCATGGAACAGTACCTGAGGTGTCTTGTTTCGTCTTTGTCGTGTGCTTGGGTGACTGCTCTTCCCATAGCGGAATTCGCCTATAACAATAGCCTACACTCCGCCTTGGGTATGACTCCTTTCTATTGTTCATTGGGGTACCATCCTAGAGCGTTAGCTATCCAACCAACGGGGCATGTGCCAGCCATAGATGACGTATGTAGGAGGTTGAGTGACATCTGGAGTGTGGCAAGGGAGCAGTTGCAAGAAGCTAAGGCTGCTATGAAGTTACAGGCAGATAGGCATCGGGCCCATGCCCCCTTTTATCGGGTGGGGGATCAAGTTTGGTTGGCTTCCCGCAATTTGAGAATGCAGGGGTCCCGTAAATTGCAGCCTAGGTTTGTGGGTCCTTTCCCGGTTGTCCAGGTGATCAATCCGGTGGCTATTGAGCTTCAGCTGCCAGAGGACTACAAGGTCCATCCTGTGTTCCACACGTCTTTGTTGAAACCCTATGCACCCTCTGCTCAGGTTATGCCCCCTCCCCCTCCTTTGGTGGTCGATGGACAGGATGAGTTTGAGGTCCAGGCTATTCTTGATTCCAGACGTAGGAGGGGCCGTCTTTATTACCTGGTGGATTGGAAGGGATATGCCCCTGAGGATAGGACGTGGGAACCAGCTGGGGGGGTGCATGCCCCTCGTTTGGTCCGGTTGTTTCACAGACGGCATCCTTTGAAACCCCGCCCGGTGGGGAGGATCGTTGGGGGGGTACTGTTAGGAATAGGGTGTAGTCCTATTTCTGTGATTATGGATTGGCATCAGGTGACCGGCCAGGATAGGGATATAGGACAGTCCTACCTTCATTTCACAGCTTGATATCGATAGAGTGTGGGTTCCTGTTTACCGGTGCTGGTTCCTGTAATTGCTGTTTTCCCCGATTTATGATTCCTCACGTGCTCGTGAGTGACTCCAGACCCCTTTTAGGATTTAATCCTTCCCTTTGTTCTGTGTTTTCCTGCCCTCGGTCTCCCGTTTTCCAAGAGTCATCTGGTCCCCTTCTGCCCCTTCCCTCCCTGTTTGTTTTCAGTCCCTGTTTAGTGTTTTGGAATTTAGGGGATGTAGGGATTCCTGTTCCCCCTTACGTTTTGAAAGCCTTTGAGTAGCATAGCTGACCTTGTTTGTACTTCGGAGCTTGTTAACGCGTTTAAGAAATGAATGTTCGTATCGTTCCCTTTCGCGTTCTTCTTTTTTACCTTTCCTTGTCTTTTTGTGCGGAAATGACGTTTTGGGTCATTCCGCGAGTCTGCTCCTGATTACACGAGTGTTGGGGATACTGGCTTTCCTTGTCCCTTCTGTTTTGCCCCGTCCTTCCATTAACACGAGCAACAGCAGGGTTTTTTTGTATTTGCCAGAAACAAAGGCATTCTTTTTTCCCCTGAAAATGAGAGAGACACCTTTGGAATAATCGTTTAAGAGCTTCGTGATTCTCCTGATACAAGAGGAGTTATCTTGCATTGGAGTAGCGTCTTTGGTTTTATGCTGCCCGAAGATTTCCCGAAGCAAACCCTGCATAGTTGAATGGTAGGAGTGATCACTATCACAGTTTACGATCCTTTCTTTGCTTTAGCACTGTTGGACATATTTATGAAGTGTGCTTTTGTTTATATAGGTGCAGAAGCGTGGAGGAGGGAGCAGTGACCTTATTTGTCTAATCAGGGTGGGAGCTGACTTGGTGTCTCCTGATAATCTTCCACCCCCTTTTCCAGTTCATGTGCACACTCATAGTTACATCTTGTGAGTGGTACATGGGTTGGGGAAGTGGATTGGTTCGTGCTTCGTTCCTGCAGTGTGCGGGCTGAGTGGACGGAATCCAACACTGTCCTTGCCCTTACTAATGTGACCGCTTCTCTTAATCCTGATAGTGTCCCTGATTTCAAGCTTGACTAGTTTGCACCCACATTTCTGATCAAACCTTTCCTTGCAATTGGCTTGTGCCACCTTCAACTTCCCCTTAACTTGCTTTGCCGACCAATTGACTCTTTTGGCTGCCTTAACCCCTTCGCTGCTAGACCTTTTCCCCTCCTGTGCTAAGCCTTTTTTTGGCGATTTGGGGTAGTGCGTGCTTAGGCCCCTGTAACTTTTTGACCACATAAGGTATCCACGCCAAATTTACGTCCTTTTCTTTCAACATCATGTGGATTCTAAAGGTGCCCAGGGTTTGTGGATTCCCTTGGAGGGGTCCCAGAAATTAACCAAAATATAGTGAAATGTTTCCCCTGAAAATGTTATCAAAAAAGGGTTTGTGGGGCTGAAATCTCCATTTTCTCAGCTTTTAGGGAATGACAGTCTTTTGTCAGAGAACCAAACTTTTTTACACAGTTTTGGCATTTTTCTGGGACATAGCCTATTTTTGCTATTTTTAGAGCTTTCCACCCCCTTCCAGTTAATGGTAGAAATGAGTTTGAAAGCAATAATGGATCCTGGAAAGCCATACATTTTCAAAAAGTAGACAAAATTCTGAATTCAGAAAGGGGTCATTTGTCTAAATCCATGAAGGTTTCTTTATAGAAACTAACAGTTAAATTTTGGAATAATTGAAAATTTGTTGAAAAAAACAGCCTTTTGTCACAACGTTTTCACCTATAACTTTTTGTAATTTTGACAGCTCTTGGAAAGCAATATACTGTTACATCCGTTAGACCTTCCTGGTTGTGGGGATATATAGGACTTGTAGTTTCACCAAGAACCCGACGAACCCAGATCCAAAAACTGAGCAGCAACTTGCAATGTTTTTTTTTTATTTACTGGGTATAGAGCACTTTTTCTTGGAAAATTTATACATGGAAAAATCTGTATGAAAGACACCTATGTATTTCTGAATTGGGTACAAATTATAGAGTTTAGAAACAGTGTATAATTGCACATTTTCAAAATTGAGAATACTCATATGTGCATGAGAATTATTGGTCATTTTTTAAAAAGATTTTTTTTTTACACAATGTCTTTCATTGGGAAGGGAGAAATGCATGAAAACGCAATTGGTAATAACAGTTGATTTACAAATCTGAATTACCCTAAGTCTCCCGATAACAACGGTACCTCACTTCTGTGGGTCGGCCTTGTGCCTGCGACAGGAAACGGCGCAAAATGCAACGTGGTCACACCTCAATTTTGCAGTTACAAATTGATCCTTTTATGGCAAAGTGCCTAGCTGTAGTTTTTGCACCATAGCTCTGCCGGCACCTAGGGAAACTTAGCAAACCTATACATTTTTGAAAACTAGACACCCAGGGGAATTCAGGATGGGCTGACTCGACTGCCTACCACCAGGTTCTGTTACCCAGAATCCCTTTCAAAGCTAAGAAATTGACAAAAAAACGCATTTTGCTCACATTTCTGTGGTGGAAAGTTCTGGAATCTGCGTGGATCAACAAATTTCCACCCACCCTGCGTTTCCCCGGGTCTCCCGAAAAAAATGGTACCTCACTTGGCTGGGTCTGCCTAGTGCCTGCGACAGGAAACAGCGCAAAACGCAACGTGGTTGCACCTCAATTTCCCAGTGAAATCGTGCCCTTTTTGGGCAAAGAGACTACCTTTTGTTTTTGAACCCTAGCTCTGCCGGCACCTAGGGAAACCTAGCAAACCTATACATTTTTGAAAACTAGACAACCAGGGGAATTTAGGATGGGGTGACTCGACTGCCTACCACTAGGTTGTGTTACCCAGAATCCCTTGCAAAGCTAAGAAATTGACAAAAAAACGCATTTTCCTCACATTTCTGTGGTGGAAAGTTCTGGAATCTGCGTGGATCAACAAATTTCCACCCACACAGCGTTCCCCAGGGTCTCCCCCAAAAAATGGTACCTCACTTGCCTGGGTCTGCCTGGTGCCTGCGACTGGAAACAGCGCAAAACGCAACATGGTCGCACCTCAATTTCGCAGTGAAATCGTGCCCTTTTTGGGCAAAGAGACTACCTTTTGTTTTTGAACCCTAGCTCCGCCAGCACCTAGGGAAACCTAGCAAACCTATACATTTTTGAAAAGTAGACACCCAGGGGAATTCAGGATGGGGTGACTCGACTGCCTACCACCAGGTTCTGTTACCCAGAATCCCTTGCATAGCTAAGAAATTGACAAAAAAACGCATTTTCCTCACATTTCTGTGGTGGATAGTTCTGGAATCTGCGTGGATCAACAAATTTCCACCCACCCAGCGTTCCCACGGGTCTCCCGAAAAAAATGGTACCTCACTTGCCTGGGTCTGCCTAGTGCCTGCGACAGGAAACAGCGCAAAACGCAACGTGGTCGCACCTCAATTTCGCAGTGAAATCGCGCCCTTTTTGGGCAAAGAGACTACCTTTTGTTTTTGAACCCTAGCTCCGCCGGCACCTAGGGAAACCTAGCAAACCTATACATTTTTGAAAAGTAGACACCCAGGGGAATTCAGGATGGGGTGACTCGACTGCCTACCACCAGGTTCTGTTACCCAGAATCCCTTGCAAAGCTACGAAATTGACAAAAAAACGCATTTTCCTCACATTTCTGTGGTGGAAAGTTCTGGAATCTGCGTGGATCAACAAATTTCCACCCACCCAGCGTTCCCCCGAAAAAAATGGTACCTCACTTGCCTGGGTCTGCCTAGTGCCTGCGACAGGAAACAGCGCAAAACGCAACGTGGTCGCACCTCAATTTCCCAGTGAAATCGTGCCCTTTTTGGACAACGAGACTACCTTTTGTTTTTGAACCATAGCTCTGCCGGCACCTAGGGAAACCTAGCAAACCAATACATTTTGGAAAACTAGACATCCAGGGAAATTCAGGATGGGGTGACTCGACTGCCTACCACCAGGTTCTGTTACCCAGAATCCCTTGCAAAGCTAAGCAATTGACAAAAAAAACGCATTTTCCTCACATTTCTGTGGTGGAAAGTTCTGGAATCTGCGTGGATCAACAGATTTCCACCCACCCAGTGTTCCCCCGGGTCTCCCGAAAAAAATGGTACCTCACTTGCATGGGTCTGCCTAGTGCCTGCGACAGAAAATAGCGCAAAACGCAACGTGTTCGCACCTCAATTTCGCAGTGAAATCGTGCCCTTTTTGGGCAAAAAGACTACGTTTTGTTTTTGAACCCTAGCTCTGCCGGCACCTAGGGAAACCTAGCAAACCTATACATTTTTGAAAACTAGACACCCAGGGGAATTCAGGATGGGGTGACTCGACTGCCTACCACCAGGTTCTGTTACCCAGAATCCCTTGCAAAGCTAAGAAATTGACAAAAAAACGCATTTTCCTCACATTTCTGTGGTGGAAAGTTCTGGAATCTGCGTGGATCAACAAATTTCCACCCACCCAGCGTTCCCCCGGGTCTCCTGAAAAAAATGGTGCCTCACTTGCCTGGGTCTGCCTAGTGCCTGCGACAGGAAACAGCGCAAATCGCAACGTGGTCGTACCTCAATTTCCCAGTGAAATCGTGCCCTTTTTGGACAAAGAGACTACCTTTTGTTTTTTAACCCGAGCTCTGCCGGCATCTAGGGAAACCTAGCAAACCTATACATTTGTGAAAACTAGACACCCAGGGGAATTCAGGATGGGGTGACTCGACTGCCTACCACCAGGTTCTGTTACCCAGAATCCCTTGCAAAGCTAAGAAAGTGACAAAACTCATTTCCCTCACATTTCTGTGGTGGAAAGTTCTGGAATCTGCGTGGATTAACAAATTTCCACCCACCCAGCATTCCCCCGGGTCTCCCGAAAAAAATGGACAATGTCAAAACCACCAGCTTTTGCAAGAGGGGTTACCTGGGTTTTTGGCCCCGTGCTAGACGGCCATCTAGGGAAACCTACCAAACCCACACATTTCTGAAAAGTAGACACCCGGGGGCATCCAAGGAGGTATGGCTTGCGTGGATCCTCCAACGTTCCTTTACCCAGAATCCATTGCAAATCTCGATTATAGCTGAAAAAAACAGATTTTTCACACATTTTTGTGTGGGAAAGCGTGGCATCACTGGGCTCACACAAATTTCCTCCCACCCAGCGTTCCCCAAGGTCTCCCTATAAAAATGGTACCTCACTTGCGTGGGTAGACATAGTGGCTGCAACAGGAAAAGGTCCAAATCATACGGTGGAGAATTTAAAATACCCTATAGCAAAACTACCTTGATTTTGGGGGGGGGGGGCACCTGAGTTTTTGGCCCGGGGTTCGGTGGCCATCATTGGAAACTACCAAACCCAAACAGTTATGAAAACTAGACACCCGGGGGAGTCCAAAGAGGTATGGCATGCGTGGGTCCCCCAATGTTTTTCTACCCAGAATTCCTTGCAAACCTTAAAATTAGATTAAAAAATCACTTTTCCAAACTTTTTTACGTGGGATCTCCGTGCCGGCAAAACTGTCCTGTGGAGAAGTGTGGCTCAGGGGTTAGAGGCAGCAGACCCGGAAGCTGAGATCGGTCCTGGACCAGGGTTCAATTCCCCACCTCGGCGGGGTCTTGGGCTAAAAATTCCACAGACTCGATAATTCTCGCCCCGGTGCCTCCTCGACTCACGGGTTCACACTCTGCGACTCTGGGCAATAGCTTGCTTAATCTCCACAACGGCCCCTCGCGGCGGGATGCCTGACTTTCACCTTGTGGATACCCTGCTATCTCACAGGGGAATACCAGGAAGGGTTCCCTAAGCAAGCGCCGGGAAACCCACTGCGGGTAGCTGTCTGTGCGCTATATAAGCTCAACTACATTTACATTTACATTTACCCAGCGTTCCCCTTGTTCTCCCGAGTAAAATGATACCTCACTTGTGTGGGTGCCCCAAATCAGAACAGGCTAAAAATGAATTTTTAAAAAATGTAGTATTTAGGTTTGACAAATTAAGCACCCCACCTTAGTCACAGGCCTTTGGCCCACCCACACAAGTGAGGTATCATTTTACTCGGGAGATCAAGGGGAACGCTGGGTGGTAGGACATTTGTGCCGGCAGGGAGATCCCACCCAAAAATGTATGGAAAAGTGGTATTTTTAACCTAAATTTAAGGTTTGCAGGAATTTCTGGGTAGGAAAACATTGGGGGACCCACGCATGCCATACCTCCCTGGACTCCCCCGGGTGTCTAGTTTTCAGAACTGTTTGGGTTTGGTAGTTTCCAAAGATGCTCGCCAAGCCCCGGGCCAAAAACTCATGGGAACCCCCTTGCAAAACCAAATTGTTTTGAATGAATTAAGTTTTCAATTTGAGAGCGTGCGACTCTTGGGACAATATTGCATGGAAATTGTGACAGACAATTTCAAGTTTGCAGGAGATTGTGGATAAAAAACAACAATAGAATTCACCAGAAAGACATGACCATACACTACCATGGTTAATAATATCTAAATTTAGTAAGTTATTTATAGCTATAATGTACACCTTAACAGAGTTACTCAAAAGTCAAACATTGAAGCACGGCTATCTATTCCTCAAAGACACACACATACAGGTTGGATTTGGCACGAGGGCGAGTGATGGTTCAGTACATAAAATGTTATTAACAAGATATTTCAAAAAAATGAAATGCTCTGTCAATAAATAAATGCATAAAAACCGAACCAGTGACTCGCAACTCGTGAGCTGTAAAGCCACGACAAGGCACCAACCGTTTTACAGGCCATTCACGCACCTTTCATACCTGATACAAACCAGACCATTGACACCATCCGGAAGGAAAAGCAACACATTACAACAATCACAATAAGGGACAAGGTACACCCTACTTCAGAAAGAGAAAAAAGACTAATATTACTGCACAGCCATCTAATCCGCAGGCACACACACATACTGGCTGGATTTGGCACACGGGTGAGTGATGATTCAGTACATACAATTGTATTCGTAAGTAATTTCACAAAAATGAAATACACTGCGTATAATTGAAAGTATGATAAATGGACCCACTGACTCACAGCTCGTGAGCTGTAAAGCCACGTCAAGGCACCAACCTCTTTACAGGCCATTCATACACCTTTCGTACGTGTGACACATACAAAACATTCACACCGCCAGCCGCGGACCCATCACATTTCAACACTCACACCAGCAGACAGCGTCATTCAAGGGCCCATCACTTTCACACGCCCACATTTCTGACATTGCAACTACACAAAATGATGGACTGCGTGGAGTGTCACTCAACTAGCAGTGTGTGTAGTGACCAACAGAAAGTAACTACTCACACACCGCCAGCCGAGCGCCAGTCCACCCACACCACCATCCAAGCACCAGACCATGCACACCGCCAGCCAAACACCACTCAGCGCACACCGACAGCCAAGTACCACTCCATACACACCACCAGCCAAGCACCACTCCACGCACACTGCAAGCCAAGCGCCACTCCACACACACCGCCAGCCAAGCACCACTCCGTGCACAGACAGCCAAGTACCACTCCACGCACACCATCCAGCCAAGCGCCACTCCACACACACCGCCAGCCAAGCGCCACTCCACGCACACCACCATCCAAGCACCAGACCATGCACACCGCCAGCCAAACACCACTCAGCGCACACCGACAGCCAAGTACCACTCCACACACACCACCAGCCAAGCATCACTCCACGCACACCGCAAGCCAAGCGCCACTCCACACACACCACCAGCCAAACACCACTCCGTGCACAGACAGCCAAGTACCACTCCACGCACACCATCCAGCCAAGCGCCACTCCACGCACACCACCATCCAAGCACCAGACCATGCACACCGCCAGCCAAACACCACTCAGTGCACACCGACAGCCAAGTACCTCTCCACACACACCACCAGCCAAGCATCACTCCACGCACACCGCAAGCCAAGCGCCGCTCCACACACACCGCCAGCCAAACACCACTCCGTGCACAGACAGCCAAGTACCACTCCTCGCACACCACCAGCCAAGCGCCACTCCACACACACCACCAGCCAAGCGCCACTCCACAAACACAACACCAGCCAAGCACCACTCCGTGCACAGACAGCCAAGTACCACTCCACGCACACCATCCAGCAAAGCGCCACTCCACACACACAGCCAGCCAAGCACCACTCCGTGCACAGACAGCCAAGTACCACTCCACGCACACCACCAGCCAAGCGCCACTCCACACACACCACCAGCCAAGCGCCACTCCACAAACACAACACCCACCAGCCAAGCACCACTCCGTGCACAGACAGCCAAGTACCACTCCACGCACACCACCAGCCAAGCGCCACTCCACACACACCACCAGCCAAGCGCCACTCCACAAACACAACACCCACCAGCCAAGCACCACTCCGTGCACAGATAGCCAAGTACCACTCCACGCACACCATCCAGCAAAGCGCCACTCCACACACACAGCCAGCCAAGCACCACTCCATGCACAGACAGCCAAGTACCACTCCACGCACACCACCAGCCAAGCGCCACTCCACACACACAGCCAGCCAAGCACCACTCCGTGCACAGACAGCCAAGTACCACTCCACGCACACCACCAGCCAAGCGCCACTCCACACACATCACCAGCCAAGCGCCACTCCACAAACTCAACACCAGCCAAGCACCACTCCGTGCACAGACAGCCAAGTACCACTCCACGCACACCATCCAGCCAAGCGCCACTCCACACACACCGCCAGCCAAGCACCACTCCGTGCACAGACAGCCAAGTACCACTCCACGCACACCATCCAGCCAAGCACCACTCCACACACACCGCCAGCCAAGCACCACTCCGTGCACAGACGGCCAAGTATCACTTCACACACACCACCAGCCAAGCGCCACTCCACACACACCACCAGCCAAGCGCCACTCCACGCACACCACCAGCCAAGGACAAATCCAAACACAACACCAGGCAAGCGCAAGAGCACGCACACCGCCAACCAAAGACCAGACCACGCACACTGCCAGCCAAGCACCAGTCCACAGACACCGCCAGACAAGCACCAGTCCACAGACACCGCCAGACAAGCGCCAAACCATGCACACCGTCAGACAATGGACACTACACGCAAACCAACATCATACTTTAGATTTTTTTGAAAATAAAGAAGAAACAAAAACAAATTGCAAATTGATACAAATCTACTAACTCAACAACTAAATCTAAAAAGACTACACAAGTGCCAACTTTGAAACTGAACAATAAGTTTTAAAGAATAAAGACCAACCAGTTCACTTTACCACTCATGGATGCTCCCAAAAATTCTTTTGCGTGTGGTACAATCTAAAACAAGCAGGTACACACAGCCCGGGGTTTGAAGGGCAGCAGGGCAGTACATACGAACCTCCTTCCGCAAACCTCTTCGCCAACAGACTCTACATCTCCGACTGGGAAAGTCTTTTGAAGTTGTAGGAGGAATTTGATCAGGATAGTGGCTATCTTTCAATCTGGCAACATCCTCCACCACTCCAACTCTAGGAACACTTGCCTGTTCCACTAAAACAAGGCTGCCTATTACAGACTCCTGAAAATTTACAAAAGTCATCTATGACTGGGGACAAGATTTCTGGAACACAACAAAAGCATTAAAGGTTGCCAAGTGGAAAAGATGGATAGCCAACTTCTTGTACCAAATGTAAGCCTTACGAAGAGCAGCATACGGTTCTAACCTCTGATCTACTCTGTCAACACCACCCATGTGCCTATTATAGTCCATTATGCACACAGGTTTGCGCACTTCTGCAACCTGACCCCAAACAGTCACCGGTTCAGTGCTTTCATCATGTATTGTAGTCAACATGTAGACATCTCTCCTGTCTGAAAACTTCACAGCTAGAAGCTCCTCACAACGCAATGCACTGCACTGTCCCCGAGCAAGCTTACGACAAACAAGTTCTTTTGGGAAACCTTTACGGTTTGAGCGGATTGTGCCACAAGCAACAGTGTCCACTTTGGCCAATTCCCTGAACAACCGCACACCAGTGTAGAAGTTATCGACATACAAATGATGGCCTTTGTTAAAAAATCCACGACCAAGTTCCCACACAATTTTCTCAGTCACTCCAAAAGTCTACGGACAACCAGGGGGGTTAATCCTGGATTCCTTACCAGTGTACACCCTGAAATTAGAGACATATCCAGTCTCACTGTCACACAGCATATACAGTTTGATTCCATAGCGTGCCCTCTTACTAGGAATGTATTGCCGAAATACCAAGCGGCCCTTGAACAACAGCAAAGATTCATCCACTGCAATTTCTTTCCCAGGATAAAAGATCTCAGGAAATCAATCAACAAAATGATCAATGACAGGCCGAATCTTGAAAAGACGGTAACAATCAGGGTGATCTCGTGGCAAAGCAAGACTATTGTCAACAAAATGCATCATCCGAAGCAGAAGCAAATACCTATCACGACTCATGACTGCCGGAAATATAGCTGTTGCCATCAAGGGACTAGTAGACCAATATGAAGCCATTGATGGTTTCCTAAGCAAGCCCATCAAAAAAGTTAAACCCAAAAACTTTTTCATCTCTTCCAAATTTGTGGGAGTCCACCGGGTAGCTCCAGCCTGGGGCTTAAGGCTGGCACTGTTCACCCTCAAAAAATTTCAGCATACAAATTAGTCTGCTCTACAATCTCTGCCAAAAACACATCATCCATAAACAACTTGAAAAAATCAATAGGCAAAAAGTTTTCAGTGTTCACCCTACACCCTGGAACACCAGTAAATTCAGGCAATGCTGGCTGCACCATGCCTGGTGCAACCCAGAGGTCAGAACTTTCAACGTCAAGTCTTGCAGCCGCAGGCTGCCGCCCAGCTGCCTCTTGTCTCACTACACCAACTGGAAGTCTAGCAGCCCCAGGCTGCAGCCCAGATGTCTCTTGCCGCACTATTGGCACAGCAATGTCCTCCGCAACCACAGGCACAGCAATGTCCTCCGCAACCACAGGCACATCATCCACACCAAAAGTAGCTTCATCAGCACTCAGAGTGTCTTCATCATCAGATGAAGCCATGTGTAGAGAAAACTCACTACCTGAATCTTCACCTTCCACCTCTGGCTCAGAATCAGAGTCAGTCTCTGGACCACGGTCAGAGGAAGAATCAAAAAGCATTCCAACAACTTGCTGAGCAGTAATCCGGCGGCTAGCCATTATCCTTACAAATAAAGGAGTCTGCACTAACAACTCAACAACCCCAACACTGTGCAAAGTAAGATACAAAATGTAAGCCTTTATCACAAATATCTATATTTAGAAAAAATATACAATTCACTTACAAGAGACAACTACACTCACCAGCACCTACTCTGCAAAGACACAGCAAATAGGCAACGATATCCCACTAGAAAGAAGAATTTTTTTTTTACATCTACAGAAGGACACATCAAAAACAAATGCAAAACATGTTTTACAATCACAAAAAACAGAAACCAAACATACTCGTATTACTACAGTTCGCAAAATAAACAATTACATTACAATTGAACAAAAAACAGGTCTCTTACCAAACACATGCAACTATAGAAACAGCAGAACAACAGAACCACCAGTAACGGAACCGCACACTGCAACAATCTAAAGAGAAAATAAAATAATACACATTAGAAGAAACAAAAACAACACACATTACAACAGGCTATGTCACAGGGTATGTCACAAATGGGGTGTCTGTCCCCAAGGGGGGCAGAATATAAATCATTATAAACCTGGGCTCCCTGGAAGCAACCCTACGGAGGGCAGAGAGGGCAAATAAAGACACGGCAGAACATACTTTTGAAAACAAGTGGGCCCAAGGAAGCAACCCTTGGCCAAGGGGTCGCTCACTATAAAAAAAAAAAACCCTGGAGTCTAGTGGGCTTTTCTATCCCCCCCTGGGTCCAGAAACGGTAAAAAAAACAGGCGGAACAGTCTACAATATTTATAATGCCCCCTGGAAGCGACCCTTGGCCAAGGGGTCGCTTCCTTTATAAATATAATAAAATCCCTGGTGTCTAGTGGGCTTTTCTGCCCCCCTGGGACCAGACGCGGCCCAAAAAATGGCTGACAAGTCTAAAAAATATTATGGGCCACTAGAAAGCGACCCTTCCCCAAGGGGTCGCTTCCTTTATAATTATAAACAAATTTCTGGTGTCTAGTGGGCTTTTCTGCCCCCCCCCCTGGGTGCAGATCGGCTAAAAAAACGGCCGATCTGCCCCGGGGGGGGGGGGCAGAAAAGTCTGAAAAATAATTTATCCCCCCCTAAGGAAGCGACCCTTGCCCAAGGGGTCGCTTCCTTTATAAATATAATTCAATCCCTGGTGTCTAGTGGGCTTTTCTGCCCCCCCCCCCCCGGGTCCAGATGCGGGCGAAAAAACAGCACAATCCCTGGTGTCTAGTGGGGCATTCCTGGTGCACGATTGCGACGCTGTGCGCGATCGTGCACCAGGAATGCCCTGCATTGGGACATCAGGGGAGAGGAAACACAGCCCCCACCGGAGCAGCAAACACCAACCTCTGTGCTGGACGCGCTGGAATGAAATGGATTCCAGCGCGTCCAGCGCTTCCTGATGACGTCGGCGCGCGCTGACGTCACCAGGAAGCGTGGGGGGGCCAGTGGGTGGCAGCGGAAAGTCTTCCGCTGCCACCCCTCCTGAAATGAGCACGATCGATGCCCCAGGGGGGAGCGCCAGCGCTCCCCCCCAGGGCTGTACTGATGACGGAGCGGTTCCGTCATCAGCACAGCCCAACCGATGCTGATGACGGAACCGCTCTGTCATCAGCATCGAAGTGGTTAACCCAACCCACATTGTCCTTAGACAAGGGAGTTCTTCCTCGCATCAGTTCAAAGGGGCTGTGGCCTGTAGTGATGCACGGTGTGATGCGGTACGCCCACAGGGTTTTAAGTATTTCCTTTCTCCAACACAGATTATTACTGTTGGCTAGTTGGACAATGCCCTTGATGACTCTGTTGAACCGTTCAACTGCACCATTTCCTGCGGGGTGGTAGACCGAGGTGGTCTTGTGACTGATGTGGTTTCTTTGAGTGTAGGTCTTGAAAGTGTCGGACGTGAATTGAGGCCCATTATCACTGATTATGTGTTTGGGCAGTCCCTCACGTGTAAAAATCTCGTCATGAAATCTGACAACACTTAACGAATCTGGTTGAGTGACAAACTTAATCGCGGATCTTCTAAATCCACATACCTCAAAGGGGTCCCCTGTAAATGTTTTGATCGAGATGTCTGCTTTATCCAGCTGTTTTCCTAGCTGTGGAACAAATTTCTCCTTTAGGACATCATTATTTACTTTGGTGCATGGTGAACCAGAGTCTGCCACAATACTAATACTAATCTCGACTCCCCCAATTGTCATTTCACAAACTGGCTTCTTGGTCCTAGTGGTGTTCGTCTCATTGACTCTTGAGACGCAGTCGTTTAGGACGAACATGTTTATGTCATCCTCGTCAGATGTGTCAGGATTAGATGCCTCCTTACCTTCAACTACTTTGACTGAGCAGCATTTTTTCTGACACACACTTTTTGGAAGTGTCCTACTTTGCCACAAAATGAGCATTTCACACTGCGTGCAGGGCACTTTTTATCATCAGCCATTTGAGTTGAGCTTCCGCATCTGTAGCAACGCCGCTTGTCGCTGTACTGTGTTTTGCCAGATGCGGGTTTGTAGTTCCTGTTGTTTTTAGAATCAGACACCTTGTTTACAGTACTTTCTTCTTTTTTCTCTTTGCTCTCATATAAAACTGCTTTAGTGCAGCGTCCGGTTGTTCAGCTTTCCTTGCGATGTCTATGATGTTTTGCAATGGGTATTCACCTTTAGCCCATAAATTGTATTGAATATCAGTCAAGGACCCTTGCATTACAATCTGGTCCCTTATAAATTAATCATGTAAATCCCCAAAGCGACAGTTCAGGACTAAATCTTTCAACGCTGACACGTAATCATCTATGGATTCCTACTTGCCCTGTTTTCTGTGGAAGAACTTGTATCTATCCACTCCCACACAGACGGTGGGTTTGTAGAAGGTATTAAGGTCATCAATTGCGTTTATAAATACATCTCTGTCATCTTCTCCCCTTGTTTTCTTATTTATGCTATTGTATACCTTATACCTCCAGCACCCAAACAATGTAGCAAAATGTTGTGCTTTTTATCAGCTTTAAAGTCCTCATCATCATCGAACCTGGATATGTAGTTAATTAAATATTCCCTCCATTCTTCCCACTTGAGTACGGGCTCACCCTTCCCTGGTAGGAATGCTTTGGGTGGGGACAGATTCCACAGGTATCCTGAAGCCATATTAGGTTAATGAAAGCACACTTTTGTAAAGGTTTTGAGCTAGAGACTGCTGTCTGATGTATTTTAAGTAAGTACAATATTCTGTGAAAAGTTCTTTATAATTGCACAAGTTACTCAACAAGACAAATGCAATAGTTTATTTTAGTACATTGAATCTGTAAGAATATGTGTGTAGGCAACAATTTAACTGTAGATGTTAAGCTGTGCTCATATGCTAAGAAAAGCAAATATACAAATCAATGCTGTTGCGTATTTTACTTTACACTTAATGCTCAAGTGCAGCAGTGATGTAATTTTTGTTTGCACTTTGGTGACTCGCTTCAGCGCTAGTAACAGTACCTGCTGAATTCTTTTCATTTTTTATTTACGCGCGTTTCTCCATATTCCTGCTTTGCCTTAATGCTGATTTCGATCTCTGCTGATTTTTCCCTTGGGATATTTCAGTTTCAGTGATGGTGTCGCGTAAACTGCTTAATGCGTCATTGGTTGTAGAAACACTGCAGCGCTAACTTTTTGCTCACTCAAAATGGCCGCCCTGCACGTAAACGTCACGTTTTCCTCCTGTGCCTTCCTTGAAAACAGCCGATTGGAATCTTAACTGTTGGACCTCTACGCCATCATCTCCGAAGCTGTTGACAGTTGGGCAAAGTCCTTAGAAGTTCGTTGAACCGTAACAGCGGTAATCAGTGAAATGGCCTTTTAGCAAATGTTCCGTGACTGGTTTAACTCTGCTTTCTTTGTAATCTGTGCTTACAGTCTTTTTCATACGGCAAAAAAAATATCCCGATTCTTACTGCAGGATGCGCTTGTCACCGCACGTGTTTTGCTTTTCTGTTCCACACATATGTTTGCACTTTAAAATCAATTTTCACCCACTCATTAAAACCTATGGTTTTTTCAATGAATTTGCAAGGTTTTTTAAATTCTAATTCCTAACTATAACGTGTGTGAAACCTATGGTTTTTTCAGTGAATTTCAAAGGTTTTGTAAATGATAATGTATAAATGTATTAATTATTATATCTTTCTTTTTATACTAATTTCATATATTTTTTATATAAATATTTATATTTATTTTATTTTGTAGATTATATTTCATATTCTTATTATAAAATAATAACAAAACTAAATTGCAAAGTAATTTTTGGATGAATTATTGCTTGACGTCGGTTGCAAGTATAACACAGCTCCAGCAATTCTCCTGGGGCCCTATGCTCACAATGCTGGATCAATCCTTACACCTGCTTCAAGCACGTGCAAGGTTTTGACGCAGCATAAGCTCAAAACTCACTGAATAAAATGTTATACATTTCACTTTTACGAGGCCTTGCTGCACCCCCTTCTGCACAAGAAAGTCTCTTCTGGCGCAGCGCTTTACAATGTAATACACCCTCCAGATGCATCACATTGTTAATAGCGCACACCATGGCACATCTTTTGCACCACCGCTGTGTCACAAAAGTGACGCAACGGCTGTGTAAAAGAGGCACAAGGGGATTGTAAATCAGGCCCTAACACATACAAATTCACCCAGGCCCTTTCACCAGCAGTGCAAATTGAGGCATACACTTGTAACATATTTATGTACATATGATACATTCAAGTGCTTCGGACATACTACAGTATACTACATGGATCACCCCTTGAAAGAGTTGTTTGGCAAATTTTACAGGTTACTTTTGGAGCATTAACCTTTTTTTGACCTTCTGAAAAGTGAAAAGTTTCCAAATTAGAGCTTCTTTCCTCTTCTTTGGACGTTCTTCAGGAATGAAATCTCCCTCTGAAGAACTGCTGGAAGATGACTCCATTGCTCTTATTATGGTGACCTTCCTTCTATTTGAGAAGATTCTCAGAACAAATGCTTCTTCTCTGAAAGTCAAAGTCGAATAATTATAATGGGACAGAACTTTCAACAGTCGCAATAGGAAAAGTTATGAACCAATCAAATCTCTACTTTTAAAGTCACATGGCTTTGCGTACGCTTATGATCCGCTTGCTCAGCTCTTTCAATACGAGTATGCATGATGTTCTACCGCGATTTGTGTATTTCTTTTTAAAAGTAATATATGATTGTTACAAGTATTAAAAAAATTCAGTTATCCCAAATGTCTGCCATTAGTATGTGCATTAAATACATACATGTTTTAAACCAAGTAGAAACATTGCCCCCTTTCGAGTACAGAACGCCGTACATGACATCACACGGAAGCTTTAATGTGACGCGTAACGTCAAAGCATATTTGTACCGTATGCACGGGTACACGCTGAGTATGATGAGCAGAACAAACTATGGTGAGATCACCCTCTCAGTGACAAATCAGAAAATCAGAGCTCAGGGCGCGCTAAAGAGAATGATTAGAAGTGCTGACTCATTGCATATCCGATTCTGGGCCTGCCTCTGCGCACATGATAATACCGCCCCCATCTCTCTCTGTTTTTAATTGTTAGTGCACACACTCATACTTGCACATGCGCGGTGCACGCCTGCCCACACTACCCACATGCCACCCCCTAGCATGCTTGCTCTCATTTAGCCTGGAGACCAATACATTACCCAATGGCATGTCCCCCAGGGCCATCATTCTTACAGACAGCGAAAACGCTACCAATGACGGCCCTGGCCTTGGTGTGGTCAGCCCCCGCGGTTCCCATATAATGCGGGCACTGACGTGAGCATGCTCTCTTTTGCCTGCCTGTGCTGCGGTGACAGACATACTGTCGAAAACACCCCAGACTCAGCCAAACCGCAGCCTTTCAAGACAAGACAAAAGACGACAGGAGCAAAGGTAAGACAAGACGTCACAACATCAGCCTCCACTGTTAATTGTATATGCATAATGCTATTTTTTTATCCTTCATATGGCTTTCCTACCCCTCAATGGTTTTAAATTGTACTTACATAATTGACATCTTTCTTTATAAGTCACGACGTCCTATATACATCTAATCTTAAAAATTGTGCATGCATAAATTTCTGTGTCGTATTCTGTACTACGCCACGTGCTTAGGCCTCTATTATTATTAATTGTGCGTCAATGATAGTATTTTTTTTTCTGCGTCACGAGGGCTTCCCAGGCCTCTATTAACTTATTCATCTTCCTTTGTTTGCTGGAGCTGCAACAGTCTAACTACGAAATATTAAGAACCCACATTAAAATTCACTTTTGATAGTAGTTACGCAACTCAGTTTACGATGACTAATCAAAACATCCTTTTGTTTCCTTCAGCAAACATCCTTCAGAAGCAACCACGGCCTATCGAGCAACAGCAATGGAATTCTCTGCAATTTATTGAATATACTTTGACGTATAGAAGCAGAGTTCAAGTCGAATGGTGAACTCCGGTGGCCGCACGCTTTATACAAGGTAAGCACAGCAGCCTAGATCTACAAATCCTTCATAGGAATGCATTAGAAACCAGTCGCCATAACGGGCGTCAGTAACGCAGTAGGCACTTCCATATAGACACCACTTGAATGCGGCACTATAACAAGTACAATGTACCAGGTACACTGCACTCATAAAACTGTAGTGTAACTTTTATTTATGATAGTAGAGAGGACCATATTATCAAACCTTGGCAACAAAATTATCGCCACTTTATCAGCAGCAAACTGCCGCTAAAGTGGCCATAATAGGTTTGATAATATCCTCTATGGAATTCCAATCGAAGCTCATGTTAGATGTGAAGGACATCTAACATGAGCTTTGATTGGAATTCCATAGAGCATATTATCAAACCCATTACCGCCACTTTAGCTACACTTTCCAGCCGATTAAGTGGCGATAATTTTGTAGACCAGGCTTGATATTATGGCCCAGAGTGCGTAGTGTACAGCAGCTTCTCTGTAAAATCTATAATTACCTCCGAACAGTGACAACAGATACGTTACAACAGTCTGTCAAACAGATCCACAACCTTATTAGGCCACATTTGAGTCACTTTTAACATGGGTAAAGTGACGCAAGGAGCTAGTAAATATACGTCTAACTTTTCTAGTAAAAATCTCAACTCCAGACTCTGCGACACAGTTTTAATGTTGTTTTCTCTCTTTTTCTCTCTCTCACTCTCTGTGACATCATTTATCTTTTTCTCTTAAACTTAGACACTGCTGTCTCCTTGGACGTGTAGAAGAACAGCCCCAGTGAAGTTGGAAAGTCTACTTCCTTAGGTGTTTAGCCGCAAGGTTTATACAACGGTAAGCACAGAGGCCTAGATCTACAAATCCTTTATAGGAATGCATTAGAAATAATTCGGCATAACGGACGTTAGTAACGCAGTAGGCACTTCCATATAGACACCACTTGAATGCGGCACTATAACAAGTAAAATGTACCAGGTACACTGCACTCGTAAAAATGTAGTGTAACTTTTATTTATGATAGTAGAGAGGACCATATTATCAAACCTTGGCACCAAATTATCGCCACTTTATCGGCAGCAAACTGCCGCTAAAGTAGGCATAATAGGTTTGATAATATGCTCTATTGAATTCCAATCGAAGCTCAGTTCTAATATAGTTATAATTGAGTTTTGTTTATATTTATTGTTTAATAAAAGTTAATTTTAAAAAACTGCATACTTCTTTTATTTTGTGGGGGAGGGGTATGACGGCCCACAATAAACATAATGTTGAAATACTATAGTAAGATATTCAAGACTAGGATTGAAAACTACTGAGTTCTAACTAACAGATATAATAAAAACAACGGTGAGAAACTACTAAAATGGCGGTGGACGGAGTACGTAATCAACGTTTGGCACCTTGCCACTACCTTTCAACTAAATATATAAAAAATATGACTATTAATACTGTACAAAAGTACAGCAGCGGATGACACACATGAACCGGGAAAAGAAAGCGACAGATTTACTAACTGATATAAAGAAAGGTTTGCTTGTTGAACTTGAAGAAAAAGAAAACGTGGGCTTCGAAACGACGCTGAGCATGCAAAGAGAGTACAACTGCTACACAAAAAAAAGGAAAGCTTTACATACTATCATAGAAATCAAGGAGCATATTATCAACAAAAGGCGATACATTATCGCCGCTTTTATCGACAGGAAACTGCCGATAAAGCGGCAATAATGTGCTTGATAATAGGCCCTTGTAACTTCCCATAGCAGCCCAGGTTCTGGTGTTAACCTGGGCTCCTATGGTTATTCACAATGGCATATTATCAAGCCCATTATCGCCGCTTCATCTGCAGTTTCCTGCCGATAAAAGCGACGATAATGTTTCGCCTTTTGTTGATAATATGGCTCATTGCTCTTTTTTTGACCAGCAAACTTAGGTGCATATTATCAAGGCCTGGTGTTACAATTATCGCCGTTTTATTGGCAAGAAACTGCCGATAAAACAGCGATAATGACTATGATAATACGGCCTTGTTATTTGCCATAGAAGCCCATGTTAACACCAGAACATAGGCTTCTATGGCAATTAACAAGGACGTATTATCAAGCCCACCCTCCCAACATTAATAAAAAACTCCAGACAATGCAGGTACCCGGAGCTGGAAGGTCATTTTACATATCACTGCCCCAGAAATGTGGCGTTCCCTGCGACGTGTACGGGGAGAGAGAGAGAGCTCAAAACATTATTTTTTTTTAAAAAGACCCGAGAGGTGCTGCTCACCGAGCCTGCGGGGAGTAGGGCCGTAACCCCCCCGCATACTTCAAAATAAAACCAAAGGAGTGCCGTTCCCCAGTGCTCGGGGCACCTTACAAGCCCCCATTATGCAGAAAAATTGCCCCCGTAATTTGCCCCCGCCCCTAATGAATAAAACGGACTTTTCATTTTTTTTTCACCTTTTCCACCGCGTACAAGTACTGCACGAGTACTCCGCCATTTTTTATTTTTAAAAAAATAAAAATTGAGCCTAAAGATCCATATACCACCCCCTGACCAAGACTATAGGGTCAGAATGTTTCTACCGTGCCCCGTTTCCTTATTTCTCATCTTTGTTTTACTGTTTTCTTGTGACTCTGCTCTCCCGACAAACAACGTGGCTGCCAACACTTCCTGGTTTGGAGTATTGACAGCCAATCAGCATGCAGCTCCTGCTCGTAATTGTACCTATTTCCATAAGCGTACGCTGCGATTTTTCTTTTAAAAAAAAGCCTAAACATCCATGTACCCCTGAGCAAGCCGAGAGGGTCAGAATGTCTCTACCCTACCCCCTTCCCTTATTTCTGAACTTTGTTTTACTGTTTTCTATTGACTCGGTTCTAGCGAGGCACAAGATGGCCGCCAACACTTCCTGGTTTCGAGTGTTGACAGATAGTTCACAGCCAATCAGCATGCAGCTCGGGCTCGTAATTGAACAGATGTCAGTACGCGTGCTGAACTCCGTCTCTAGATATCGCTATGATTTTACTTGCAATTTTCTCAGAAACTACTGAACGGATTTACACCATTTAACAAATAGTACAATCTGCGAACAGAACTCTACCTCTCTGCCAAATTTTGTGTAATTCTGTTCATCTGTTCGGGCTTTAGCCCTGGCTAAAGGTCCCTATGGAAAATTGCATGGGGAAAACATGTTTTGGGACCCCCTTTTTCTCGGCCCCCACTTGACGAATCACCCCCAAACTTTCAGGGAAGGAGCGGAACCGAGTAGGCCATTTTCTTGGAGAAATTCACGAACATTCGTCCACCGGCGCCAAAGTTATTCCAAATAGAATGTTGTGGATTTCCAATGGAAACTAAGTCCTAACTATAACTACGCCAGTAGGTAATATATATATATATATATATATATATATATATATATACACACACACGTTATGATCCTATTTGAATGTTTATGAAGTTATTTTGTTTTTGTTGTTCTTTGAATGGGAGGGATGCGTTATAATGTGGGCTTTCCAGCTTTTCGCTTATAGTAGAGAATGCTACTTATGTCATCTGTTGAGGTAAGAGGGTTCTGGAGGTGAGGTCATCGAGTTGGACGGCAGTTAGAATGTTCATTGTGAGGTGCATGACAGCACAGGTTGTTGACCTGTCATTAGGATCAGACAGTGTTGTGTGGTAATTAAAACACTTAGGAGCTTATTTACAAGCCCCTTGCGCCGCCGGTGCGTCACTTATAATATGGGAAAAAGTGGCACAAGGGGCTTGTAAATAAGCCTCTTAGATGGCCTACGGAATAGTTTCAGCTATTTAAGATACAATCACTAGAATGTGCTTTATATAAAATACTGACTGCGAAAACTAAGCTGTCCGATTAAGATTTTAATGTCAACCTGCGACTAGGCTGCTGGCAGAAACACAGACTAACTTCAACCTGGGAACAAGCTCCTGGCACTCTAAGAAAGTTGTCACGTATTGCTGCTATTACCGCCACACCACCACTTTACCCACCCAACCTTTATTATGGAAGTGGCGGCAGCACGGCCTCTCGTGGCAGCGACCACTTCTCAGATCACGGCTAAAATTGTGGTTTGGGATCCGTGCCTGACCCGTTTTCGGCCACTAGCCTGCCTGGTCCCTTTCACGTCCATCCACTCACAAGCACACCTGTCAACTACAGTAAGACGAGTCAGACAGATACTGTCTCTGTTCCTCAGAGGTACACGTCGCGTGCACGCCACAGCTAATGAGCACGTCGGAATTTCGCACAGCACATTACGATTGGTTGAGGTGCCGACAATGCTCCAATCCTAGGTCATCGTCTACATTTCAAGTCCCTCCCACTCCCTGAATATTTTCAGCCATGGGATTGGCCATGACACGAACCGAACCGGAAGTACTGAACAAATCAATTATTATTGAAAATATCAATAACGGACAACGGGAATTTACGGACGGCTTGAGTGTAAGTAGCGGGCAGGTTTACCTTTAGTAGCATTGTACAGGGCACGCGTTAAAGGACCAACATCCAAGTAATGGGATAAGGGTGCTCAGGACACGGAGGTGGTGGAAGCATCATCCACGAGTCGCGCTCATTGCCGGGTGGTGGATGGGCAGCATCCCAGGAGTCAGACCAGCAATATCAGGAGCAAGCTGTGTGTAGATGCTCGTAGGGGGCTGCTATCCTTAGCTCCGAGGCTGCGTGTTAGGGGTAGCATTATCTGTTTCAGCGAGAGCTACAGCAGTCCGGCTCGGAAGCGCCTCCTCAAGAGAACCTCTAGCCCCGGTCCGAGACGCGGTACTCGGTAGGTAGTGGTACTAGGGCTGGTACCTGTATCCATAAAATGATTGTGAGGCGTTTCACATAGGATGGAAAGGCATTTACAAAACCAAGGGAGGGATGGGATGGCAGGATGCACCAGTATACACCCATACACTTTCACCAACCCGCTAGATACTACACTCACTCTCGCACACCCGTTCCGCAAACGTAAAACTGGAGGTTGGTAATTAACATAGCCTATAGCACACACATTATGTTTATTAGCAGGGCATTCCATGTAAATACACACTTCCATTCTTTAAAGGTTACTTGGTCAGGATCTCTGGCGTGAGCCGCTGCAGCTAGGAAAGCATAGCTGCTCTTTCCTGACTAGACGTAGTGCAGTTGTCTGCTTTCTTGGGGTACTTTAAATGCTATATTAGCTGTGTGTGAGGTTTCCGTTGAAGACTGGATGCTGTTGGGAGTCTCAGACGAGTAATATCTGAGGAAGTGAGACCGCTCCTGTGGGATTATCTGATTCATACTGAATCACTCTTCTTGAATTTACCTTCAAGGGACTTTTTTTTCGATTGTAAAATTGGTAACGAGTTGGTTTGAAAGTGTACCTACATGTGGTGAAAAAGGGAAGGCCTATATAGATCAAGTAATTTCAAAAAGAGACCATAAAAATTCAAGCAAGATTAGAGGGTAAAGAAGATGAAAATGCACCCCACTAGTGATAAGAGGTCATGTGGCAGACAAGAGAGCAGAAAACGTGGATTGTAAAAAATAAATAAATTATGGATGGTGAAGAAATGTTTTACTGTCTAGAGCAGTGTTGATCTAAAAGTGGTCCCTTCTACTAATATTGTGATCTGTCCTTTCAATTTTTTTTTATACCTCACACAGAGCCGCATGTTAGCTATTTTTTCATTCTCATCATACATGAAATCTAGCATTTTCACTTTTACAGGCAGTTATAGTGCAAGTAACGAACACATGAAAGAGACCGTGAAAGGATTTAAAGGACTGTTGTAGGCATTTCTTAAATAGACATTAACACAAAACTCCTGGAAGAAACGGACAACCTTTTTTCCAGAACTGCCATACATTCATGTACTCATTTGAGGATGAACCTTCACCCACCCAGCATGATATGCTTCATTAATTGTGTCCACCTTAAGCATTGGGAAGCATCCTAGAGTCCTACTCTTTAGACTAGAGGTTGTATAGTCTCTGAGTTCTGGGTCGCCTAGTTTGGGTGAAGTAATGTCCACATTATGTTCTCCCTTTATTAAATTGGTAGACCTACCTTAAAATTGTGCGGGTGAGCTAAAAATGTTTTTGACTGGTGTCCCCCTACCACAGCTTTAAGAACTGGAGGCTTTCGCAGCGGTCCCGCGCTTATATTTTAGGTCAGTGTTTTGTCACTTGAATATTGTCTCAAAGGAGTCTGGTGCCCTCCGCAGGAAAATAGGTATCTCATATCAAAGATTGTGAAATACCTTGGTTCATAGGATGTCTTATGCAAGTGTGTTTAGTATATCCAATATAGCCTCTCTTCATAGAGCAGGTACACCGTGGGCAGAAACCGTGCAAAGCTTCGCTCATTCGAAGAACATGTACAGCTATGGCAGCAGCCGTGCAAGCTTTCCCCATCACAAGACAGGCACACATTGTGCATCGGCATTGCAAGTTTCTCCTCCTCACAGAGTTGGCAAAGCAATCTTTTGTCTCTCACAGAAAGCAGCAACTGCCATCTTCCATTCCTTCCAGAACGGATCCAGCAGAGCAGTCTAGTACTAGCTGTCATCGCTCACAGAACATGTACACTTAAGGCATGGGTGACCTGTTGCTTATAGACCTCGAGAAAGCGTGCACAACTCATTGAAAAATGTACAGGTTGATGAGTGAATTCATATATTATAAAGTTCTTACACCGTTCTCACTTAGGTGATATTCCATCAAAGTCCTGCTCTTGTCACTCAGAGGCCTGCTCTTTGTGTTGTTTCTTTGGTTTTGCATGTATTGGCCTTTATCCAGCAAGTCATTGTTATTTGAAACAGCCCAGCCACAGCTAAAGTAACTGTGCTTTAGAAAGGCACCCAGGTACTAGTCTCTTTGAAAAGGTTTTGAATGCTGGTGTATCGGGTGCTGTGTAATCCTGGTCTCAGTGCTGCACCTGTTCAAAATGTTAAAGGCCGCCAGTGTTGCTTGTGGTCTGATTATGATGTCTTCTATGAGTTGGGTAAATTGTGAAACTTGGCAGCCAAGTGCTGTATCAGGAATACTCACAAATCAATTGGTGAGCCGCCCAATACCCCAAGGAGTTTACTGTCACTTGGCGAGGGTTTTCATTTTCCATCAAGGAAAGAGTATTTAGTGTATGTGTTTCGGAGAAACAGGCGTGGCAGTGAAAGTCTACATCGCATTGTGTCGGCCTGAACCTGTTAGTGTCACTGGGTGATGATGCCATCTTTGGTTATCTTCTGATTTAGTGTTGGAGTTCAGCATTTACTATCAAAGAGGGAGTGCGGCTGCTGCGAAATCTGAACAGTGTCAAACGTGAGACTAAGGAAAGTGCTTACTTTCCAGTGTATTGAGGTAGCAGAAGAAGGTCCATAACATGTCTTTAAAGTCCATGACCAAGATGGAGGAATATGGATTCATTAGTGTGTGTGATGTCTGCCGAATTTTTCTGAAAGAAATATTGTATAGATGCTTGCTTACTACTTTTTCATAATTTAAATGTGCTGCTTGCATTTAGAGTGAGTCTGCTAATGTTTGCGTTATTGAGAGATTTTCTGGTTTTGTTCCTGGGCATTGGCGAAATATTAGTTTAGTGTTTTAAATTGTGCTTAAGCTGTTTGTCTTTATAGTCTTCGGTGAAGTAGAGGATACATTTTTTGCAGGTTATGCACACTGTTATGATGGTGTGCTTTGTATGCACACCAGTTTTTTTTTTTTTTTTTAGGTCGAGCCTAGTGGCAGTGCGCATGTGCTGCTCGCTCTGCGAGGCATGCTGTATTGGACAATGCAATGGAAGCCTCGCCCACTCTCTGCCAATATTTGTCATGAGCTTGTGCCATTGCCCTTCATAAATGCTGCCTTCTGATACGTAAACAGGCTTGTTAGTACCGTCCTTGGTACCGCCTTGTCTTCATTTGTAACCTTCCATGAGGACTGGCCCTTTTACTTCTGTTGTTACATGGTACGTCTTTAGTCTGGAAGCACGATTTTATTTAATGCCTTTCTCCTGCTGCGGGCACAACATGCCTTCCATCACACCATGTGTGCTTTCACTTTTAAAGCATCCCGGGACAATCGCAGCCGCTTCTTTTTAATGAAATAGGTCTCGTTAAAATGTTAGAGGCTTTACCTACGTGTTATCTACATCTCCGTTTCAGTCTTTCCTTTGGTGAAGATGGGCATTTTTCGCTCAGAGGTTGGTGAAATTATTGAAACCAAACCGGTATAGCCATAACCCAAAACACCTGGCCCACTTATCAAAGCCTTGAAGTAAAATTACGAATTACATAATTCTAGTAATGCTACTTTTTAATGTAGCAGCAGCAACTTCTCAAAACTGCTCAATCGGGACCTCTAGGAGCAGCTTGCGGTACTGCACCTAGACATGCAGTGCTATTGCCTTGCTCGCTAGGGACCTCTAGGAGCAACTTGCTGTACTGCACCTAGACATGGCGCTGTTGCCTTGCTCACTAGGGACCTCGAGGACCAGCTTTCGGTACTGCACCTTGACATGTAGTGCTGTTGCCTTGCTCACTAGGAGCAGCTTTCGGTACTGCACTGAGAAATACAATGCTTGTTCCTGGCTCACTACCCAAGCATTTGCAATGCACTAGGTCTAGCATTACTGAAAGTATGAGCTATGGCGTTGTATTATTATTTGCAATGCCAATACCTCAAACTATCAGTAATGCAAGACCTATTGCATTGCAAATGCTTGTTTTAGTTTGGGTTAATGGAGCCGAGTGTGTGCTGTATTATATCTCTGTACACTGTTAACTAATGTTAAATGTTAATCTCGTGCCATATTCTGGTTATTTATGTTGGTGTTGAGAGGGATGTGGGTGATGTGTTTGGCTGGTTTTCATTGTATATTTAATTTGTGTGCAGGCTGTGTGGGGGTGCAAGCTTTGTGCATTGAATTAGTTTGTCTTGTATAAAGTGCATTCTGGTATTTTATATAATGTAATATAATATGTAGCTGCTCTACTTTTTCTTGTTGGAACAGCAGATGTGTATAATGTTCTTTCTGGTATGTAGTATTGTTGTATGATGTAATGTAGAATCTGGATTTGTGAGGATTTAGCCGGTGGTTGCTGGGAGCTTTAGAGGAGAAGGGGCAGAGCAAGTGACAAGAGAGCAAGTGCTATGCTTTATGCTTCTACTTGTAACTCTACTGAGTAAACCTGATGAATGTAGATACAGCAGTCCTATTGCTCGTTTTGCATAATCAGCAAAACCAGACTTTTGCACCTGCTTGGCTCGATGTTTCAGATGTAAAATAAATTTCCCAAAGTCCTGGCTGTACAAGAGACTGTCTGGGACTTGACGACATGTAACCTCTCTTGTGACCTGTTTATGGAAATTTAAGAGAAGGCTGAGCAGAGGATTGGGAACGGAGAAACATTTTCTACGTTAAATAGATAAACGAAGGAACTTAAAAAAAAAACTGCTTAATTTTATGTATTGCAATTTTAAATAATTTAAATGTCAAAGACCAAACATAATCCTTACCCTGACAGAGAATTCCTATCAATTGAAACATTAAACAGAATACACTAGCGTTCATTTATCACAGAAATCATAATAATTAACATGACCTAGAACCACTATTATGAAAATGTATATATGTGCTCAAATAGCAGTTGCATGGTTTGTGAAGTCCAGGGCACAGATCTAGCAATTATTGTTATGGCTTGGAGTTATGTGTTTTTATTGTCCAGTGGTAAGCTGACCAATTGTTTTTCTTTTTTGCCGGGGATCTGTTGCCAGAAACATTTACCAGTGAGCTATTTAGAACTAACTTTATGGAGATGAGTTGGGGTGAGGGGATTTCTTTTGGCATAATCTGTGCAACCAACCGGCTTCTAATTCAAATAAATGTATCCAAATATATATTAAATAAAAATGATAACATTAAGGAGAAATACAGAAAATTGCGTTAACACACATCTCGTTTTCAAATGATATTCGCCAGTTTTAACCAGGCTTGTCCCACTTCTATTAATTTCAATTAAACCGCTGCCTTCCATCTTGTAAGAGGAGCCCAGATTTGCTGCCCCAGCAATTTCGCTTTCTTTCCCTTTCTTTCATATATTGCTCTCTCCAGCATAAATGTAGAGAGCAATCGAGCCAACCATTGCTGAAATGTGGGTGGGAAAGGATCTAGCCAGGCAGAGGCAATATTAATCCTTACCACTCCCATGGATACAAAGAGAAAGCGATGGGCAGCCCCTGTCTCACTCATGCTACTTATCCCTAACAAAATTAATACAGGAGTTAATACAACTTTTCCCCCAAGAGAGCGGTCTAAATATTCTGTGATTGATTCCAGAATTCCCTGTAGCCGCGGACACGAAGCAAACATATGAACCAGATCTGCCTCCAGCCCACCACATCTGGGACATGTGATCCCAGACACTCCACCCCATTGTGCAATTCTGGCTGGGGTATAATATAAGGAGAAGACAGTTCTAAAATGTTGAGCCTGAAGACTAGCAGAGCATAAAACCAACTGGGCTAACTCTAAAGATTTCAAAACTGCATTGGGAGCGGCACCCACCCGCTCTACCCATTTAGCCTCATGTTTAGGCAAATCATCCGGTTTTAAATTGATCAATTCTCCATATATCACCTTGATAGCCCCCTTGGTCCGGCCTTTAATGGTGTCAATTATTACACTACTACCAAAACCGCTCGCCCCACCGCTTTGTTTGCCGAAAAAGCTACGCAACTGTAAATATTTGAACAAATGGACCCTTTCTAACTTAAACTCTATCTGCAAATCGCTAAATTGGCGAAACCCTACATTATTAATTAGTTCATCAATCTTTCGAATCGCCTTCCTGGTCCACCCTGCCATCATCTCATCTGAGAAGATTCCTGGGAGTGTGGGATTCATATATAGGACCGTATAGTAGTTGTCTCCCCAAGCCGATCTTCCTTTTAAACCCCCACCCCCCCGCAATCAGGGTCTTACATTTTGTCCTCTTGTAATAACTTGGCTCTATAAACTTAAAAAAGCAATTCTCTGCATTATCTCCCAGTAACAATTTATAGACATCTGGAAGATCAGTTTAACCTTCCACATCCATATCCCCTAAGCTTGATCCAACCAGTATCCCCATATATTGTAAGGCGGCTGCCCAATAATAACTTAGAAAATCAGGAACCGAGAAACCCCCTTTTTAGGTCTCGCACCTGCGATGCAGGGCGAAGCCCTGTCGCAGGGAGACCTATTGTCGGCGGCTGTGCTTCCAAGGAGACAAGAGATGGGCACGCGCAGCATGCCAGAATCGGATCAGGTCACGCTTGTGAACGCACGCTCCGATTCCAGCATGCTGTTCCCAGTCACAATGGATCATGACGCACAGACACACGCACAGACACACGCACACATGCACAGACACACGCGCACACACGCGCATACACAGACAGACACACGCACACACACACACACACATCTGGCCTGTCCCCACTCACACTCCCCGGGGTCTTTCCGTGTGTCCCTCTCTCCCTCGGCAGCCAACGGGTCAGTCTCTGCAACAGGCGAGGCTCTCCACAAGCACGGGAGCCCCGCTAGCTCACACGCAAATCTTACAGCTGGCTTCACGGGCACAGGAGCGTGGGGTAGGCTCCCGTCTGCATCCTGTCTTTTTGCGGCCCCGCCCCCGTCCCAACACAGGTTGCCTGGCTTCCTGTCCAAGCCAGGCTGCAGTGGTGAGTTTTTCAATACCTGTCTTGTCTTTGCGTTTTGTTACCCGAGTTCTTGAATTTATTATTGAATATACAGGGCTATAACTATCAGAATGTAAAGAAAAGACACTGATTCGATTATTTACTTATGCACAGACCTGAGAAACTTGAGAACTCTGCTCAACAGCTGTACTTACATATGGTGACCAGATTTACTCCTTACCACTGAAATACCACAAGTGTGTTAACCCAAGTGATTTACTTAGTGAAAAGCAAGACTACACATCCCAGAATGCACTGACTGAATAAAAATCCATTAATTGTAACATGTTTCCCCAATGACCTGAAGTCACCCGATCACTCAATGTCATACAGAGCTGTGAAATGTCCCCTATTCATGAGGGAGACTGTAAAGAAGTGTGTTTTAAATCCAAGTGTTTTAGTGTTCTGCGACTTCTAGGCGCATACTTTTAATGGGGAAATACCTTGACAACCCCCAGCAAGCTTAGAGATGTTAGTGGGTGAAAAAGAGGGCTGACTGAAAGCCTCTCGCACTTCATGGGTATATGACAAGTATGCATGCAGCAATGGGACACAATCTTACAAACAGCAAACTTTAGGGTCATGCCGGAGAATGAATATACTGTTTAAATAACTTATGATACAATGGCGGAAATACAAAGATGTTCAGGTGAATAAACAGTGAGAAAAATAGCACCTAGAGGTAACGTGAGGAAATAAACCGAATCCACAGCCAGAACGTGAGAGTCCCCAGGTGAGTGAATAAATCCCACACAGTGCAGGGAGGGCGAGGCTGGAGTCAGCTCGGTGCAGTGGGGTATTCTGGTCCGAGAGGAGGAAGTGAGGGGATGTGACGTCATAGATGGAAATTGTGGTAAATGAATGGTGCACAGTCCAACTGTATAAGTAAGATTCTTTATTGTAAGTTCCTTCCAAGATATTAAGTACAGAAGTAAGACCCCACCAGGAGCCAGCTGTAAGCAGCTCAGCCTCAGATAACCAACTGCCACACAAGGTTAGAGAGAGGCACTGTGAGCTAGAGGGACACCCAGGCATTCTATGATGTCACAGATATCATAGTACAGTCTATCCAGAGAAGAACAGTGGAGAAGACATTTACCACAGAGAGGCACTGTGAGCTAGAGGGACACCCAGGCATTCTATGATGTCACAGATATCATAGTACAGTCTATCCAGAGAAGAACAGTGGAGAAGACATTTACCACAGAAATCAAAGCAAGATGTGGAATGCACTGCGGGTGCTGGTGGCACGGAGGCGGAGCGGTGGGAGGTGAGGGGACGGCTGCACAGGGGGCTGGTATTTGAGAGGAGGTGAAGGGAAGAGTGGCTGAAAAGTGAGGGACGGGAGGCAGAGACCAAGAGAAAGAAGATAAGGTGAGTCAGGAGAGGGACAGGCAAAAGAGCCAGTCTAGGACTAGAAGAGGCCATGGGTAAGAGGGATTAATACGGCAAAATGTACATTAAACCTTCAACAGGGATGTAGTTGACATACCAGGTGAAATGAGGCGAAAGTGGAGTGTAAGTGAAAATAACTCCAAGAAGATGGTATTGAACGAAAGAAGGTTATACAGAAATAACGAGGGAAGAAGCTTGATAGAGATGAAGGAAAAGGTTACTAGAGAGGATGGAGGAGATCAAGGAAGCCGAGAATGAAAATAGGGTGCATTGCTGCCAAGTTTACCATGTCCTGGAAGTTGCTGTAGAACATAGTGTTTCTTGTCTCGCTGACTGCTCCTGGACCTTGCATGCTGGCAGGGTAATGATGTATGGGCTTTGCGGGGTCTGTGATATTTTGTGCATTTATGTCTCTACCCGCTCGTTCCTTCCTGCAATACTGTGGTCTGCGTTCACAACCCCTCCTCAGGTAGTGCCCCCCATAAAATAAACAAAACAACCAGACGGTAGCTTTCTATGCCGTTATGAGTTGTCGTTGTCCCTCTCTTATTAATTGCCAAGTGCAGTTGCAGTACCATGCTGTTCTCATTGCTCTTTCGTGCATTTTATAGTGCTCCGTGCCCATGCGTGGCAACCGGGTGCTTTATGTAGGATCCGCTATGGAGGTTTGTCAAACAAGTTGTTCTTTACAGGGCAAGACCGCAGGGCGCTCGTGTTTGTTTCACACATGAGTAGCTTCCAGAAAGCCCTCACCTAAATCTGTACATTTTCTGAAGTTATTGTACGGTCATGTCACGCGTCAGCCTTTGGCGAGACTCCTGTTTCAAAACAGCTGTAAACTTTATGGAATGAAAAAGGTGTTCTAGTCGTCGCCTCGATGTTTCCAGTTTCCTTCGCTGTGAAACTATGAATACAGACCTTGGCAAGGGCTGAGGGGCCGTAGAAAAAAAAAAATTCGAACGGTGTGCTGAACCACGAAAATGCTGTATACATAAGCCTTTTACAAACTGAATATTTGCGGGGCCACACCGAGTGGCAGAAGCACGCCACAGAACACTTGTTCTTATTTATAATAGTGGGAGGAAAGTGCTGATGAATGTTTTCATTTTATTTTAGCATTGCCGCCTTTATCAACTGAAAATAGCAAACATCTGGCAAGTGCTATAATTATGTTGACTAGGTGTACCGATTTAGCAGTGCGGCCCTGCTTTTTCACTAGCTGTTCAAGATAGATTAGGAGGGCGGGCCTGGAGCCAGAGCGCAGCATATAAAAACGTTCCTCCAGCCTCTGCGTCGAAGTGGTTGCTGCTGGACGCGGTGCTCTGCGAGGGCCGGGGCTTTGAGCGCCTTGGCGTTTTTTTACTCTATTATTAAAGACTTGGAGCACCGTGTGCCGGTGGTAAGAGCCTCCCATCTAAATTCGGGTACCGCTTATGTGCGCACATTAACTCTTTCCATGGCGGCAGCGCTCTGAGCCTCACCCCCCCCCCCCTCCCAAAACTTCTACCCCAGAGAATCTGGCGCAAATTCGAGTCGGCATTTAATTACTTAAAAGACTACATACATCTTGTTACCTCATAGTAGATGGTGTAACCAGGCGATGGCTGGGCTTCAGTCTGTCGCACAGCGGCGGCCGACACCTCGAGTGTGCTAACTGCGATTGTGAATAACTTGTTCTGCAAGTTGCTAAATGAACTAATTCTGAAACTCAAAATCCCCTAAAGAGGTCAGTCTTGCTCTCTGTTTGCTTGGTGGCATGTGTGACTGGTATAAGAGTTATTTGTAGGTTTGCTTTTAGATCTTGTGGGCCTGATGAACAAAGGTTACATTCATAAACAAACATTTTCAATGCAATAGGTCTCGCATTTGCGAGAGTTTAAGCTAGTCGCTTTGCAAATGACAATGCCTTTTATTTGTTTTACAAACAAAAACATAAATAAAAGACATTGTCATTTACAATGCCAAAAGCTCAAACTTACGTAAATGCGAGACCTATTGCATTGCAAATGCTTGTTCTCGTGGTAAAGACATACATCTAAGTGCCCGCCTAGTTTTCCCCTGTGCCCACATAAATCGATTAACTAAACCCTCCAAAATAACAAACCAAGATCTCTGGAATTCTAATGGGATTGCCCTAAAGAGATACAATATCTTTGGTAAAAACAGCATTTTAATGATGTTGCATCTACCGACGAGGGACAGATGGAGATTGTTCAATCTATCAAAATCCCCTCTTGCTTTTCTAACCACTGGTTCCATAATTTTAACCACCAATTTCTCCAGATCTGCTGTAATCCGTATACCAAGGTATACTGCCGAGTCAACCACACGAGAGTCTTCGCAGGTTATCCACTGGTTCTTTATTATTTGGGTCTTAGAGCTGTTAAGTGCGTAGCGTGAGAACGTACCATACTCTGTGGCGATAGACCGATTCCAGTGCCATAAGTCGGTCAGTAGTGATAATAGCCATGTCATCCGCATAAGCAAGGATTTTCGTTTCAAGCCCCTGACTAACGACCGGACAAATTCCATTATTAGCCAAGAGTAGCCGTAAAAAGGGATCCATATATATAGCAAATAACAAAGGGGAAGAAGGGCATCCCTGCCGCGTCCCCCTCTGTATATTAAAAGAAAGTGTATAGTTGCCATTGACTTTTAATTGGGCTGTGGGTCCCCTATGTAACACTTGGATACATTTAATAAATCCCTCCACCAATCCAAACCATCTCATTGTTCCCCACAGGAAATCCAAGGAGACCCTATCAAATGCCTTTTCAGCATCTAATAGCAGGACAGACATAGGGTCTCCTGAGATCTCCAACACGTCGAAAAGAGTAATCACCCGACGTATGTGTTGGGTTGTGCCACGACCCATAATAAACCTGTGCTGACTCTGGTGTATGGTTTTCCGTTAGATACCATTTAGTCGGGTGACTAGAATTTTGGAGAAGATTTTAACATCACTGTTCAGAAGGGTGTTCGGGCGATATGACCCTGGTTCTCTGGGTGGTTTATTTATTTATTTTTTGAACCACAATGTCAGCTCCCGCCCAGGAATCAGGAACAGATCCACCCTTTTGAGCTAGCATCATTAACTCTATGAGATCTGGTTCAATAGAATCCTTAAAAATCTTGTAGAACTCTAACGGAATCTGGTCGGGGCCAGCGTCTTTTTCCAGAGGACCTCTGACCCTGCCAGCAGGTAGGTCGCCCCCCAGCTGCCGCAAGGTCCTCCTGTGGCGCTAGTAAGTCCTTTGTGCTCCTGATCTCGTTTTCTGTGCCCTGTGCCCCTCTCTCCCTGCTTTTCTCTGTGCCCTGATCTTGTCTTTGCTTAGTTTTCTGTGCCCTGTGCCCCTCTCTCCCAATTTTTCTCTGTGCCCTGATCTTGTTTTTGCTTCGTTTTCTGTGCCCTCTGCCCCCCTCCCCCCACCTCCCTCCACACCACCTTCTCCCGCCGCTGCTTTCCGACGGCCCCGCCCCCCGCTGTCCCCATTCGCCACCCCGCTCCCGCCTCCCAGCTGCTCCTCCCTCCCACAGCCCTTCTTATGGAGGCTGCGCGCAGAGGACGCGCCGCTGGCGCGCCTAAGGCAAGCCCTTCTGCGCCTGGACCGCGTCCAGCGCCAGAACCCCTGGCCCCCGCCGCACCCAGAGCCCCTGACTGAGATACAACTCTGCTGCCCTCACCGCACTCAACACCGGACGAACACCCGCCTGCTACCGAGCCACCCCGAAGCGAACCCACGGACCCTTCACCTGCCAAGCCTGCAAATACACCTGCCTCCGAACCTGCAGACCGCCCACCGGGCCTCGCAACAACAACAACAACCTCAAATGCATCCTCCTCAACACACGCTCCATCCACAAGCACTCTGTCGAACTCTGGGACCTTCTCGACACAACAGCACCAGACGTCGCCTTCCTCACGGAAACCTGGATGAACAACACCTCTGCCCCCGACATCGCCATAGCCATCCCGGACGGCTACAAAATCACCCGGAAGGACCGCGTCAACCAAACCGGGGGAGGAATCGCCATCGTCTACAGGAACACTATCAACATCACGACCATCACCGAAGACTCACTCTCCGCCGCCTAACACCTGCACTTCCAGATTCACACCGACCCCAAGACCACCCTTAGAGGAACACTCCTCTACAGACCCCCGGGCCCACACACGCAATTCAGTGAAACCATCGCCGACTTCATCAGCCCGCACTCCCTAGCCTCACCATAATACATACTCCTAGGAGACCTTAACTTCCACCTGGAGAAAAACAGCGACAACAACCCCACCACCCTACTCGACAACCTCGCCAACCTCGGACTCAAACAACTGGTGAACACCCCAACCCACATCGCTGGCCACATGCTCGACCCCATCTTCTCCGCCAGCAACCATGTCTCCTTAAGCCACTCCCTTCAAAAAGAATACATCCCACCACCCCATGCAACAAATCCCCGCAGACACTGGAGCAAAATCACCACAGACCAGCTCCTCTCATCGCTGAGCCAGAACCCACCAACAAACACCGCTGAAACCAACGACGCGGCCCACAACCTCGCACAGTTGATCACCTACTGCGCCGTCGACCTCGCACCTCTGAAGAACCCCCCCAGGCATGACCGGCTACAGGAAAACTCCATGGTTCACTGACGCCCTCAAAGAGTCAAAGAAGTACTGCGAAACCTCGAAAAAACCTGGCGCCACGAACAAATTACAGAAAACATGACAGCCCTCAAGACCGCCACCCGCAAACACCACCAGCTGATCCGCACCACCAAAAGGACATCATTCAAAGAGCGACTAGACAACAACACCCACAACAGCAAGGAACTCTTCAACATCGTCAAAGAACTCTCCAACCCCAGCGCCAGCGCCAGCAACAACGACATCACACCATCGCAAGAACTCTGCAACTCCCTCGCCACTTTCCTCCACCAAAAGATCGCAGATATAAACGACAGCTTCGGACCCCAGATTCCGCCTCCAGTCACCGAACCAACGACTCCCACCAGCACCCTCAGCGCCTGGACCCCCATCAGCACTGAAGAAACCACCAACGTCATGAACTCCATCCACTCCGGCTCCCCCTCGGACCCATGCCCCCATCATATCTTCAACAAAGCCGACACCATCATCGCACCCCATCTCCGGAATGTCATAAACATCTCGTTCGCGTCCGCCACCCTTCCCGAGAGCTGGAAGCACGCAGAAATCAACGCCCTTCGGAAGAAACCCACAGCAGACCTCAAGAACTTCCGCCCCATCTCTCTTCTTCCCTTTCCGGCCAAGGTCATCGAGAAGACCGTCAATAAACAGCTGACTGCTTTTCTCGAGACAAACAACTCGCTTGACCCTTCCCAGTCCGGTTTACGAGCCAACCACAGCACCGAGACCGCCCTCGTCGCAGCCACCGACGACATCAGGACCCTGATGGACAACGGAGAAACAACCGCCCTCATCCTCCTGGACCTCTCGGCAGCCTTCGACACCGTATGCCATCACACCCTTATAACACGCCCCTTCAACACTGGGATCCAAGGAAAGGCCCTGGACTGGATCACCTCGTTCCTCTCCGACAGAACCCAGAGAGTCCGCCTCCCTCCCTTCCGCTCAGAAGCCACCAAAATCATCTGCGGCGTACACCAAGGATCCTCGCTCAGCCCAATGCTCTTCAATATCTATATGAGCCCCCTCGCCGCCATTGCATGCAAACACAACATCAACATCATCTCCTACGCCAACGACACCCAGCTGATACTCTCCCTCACCAAAGACCCAGCCATCGCCAAAACCAACCTACAGGAAGGAATGAAAGACGTCGCAGAATGCATGAAGCTCAGCCGCCTGAAGCTGAACTCAGACAAGACGGAGGTCCTCCTCCTCGGACAATCCCCCTCCGCCTGGGACGACTCCTGGTGGCCCTCAGCACTGGGCTCCACACCAACACCCTCGGACCACACACACAACCTGGGATTCATCCTGGACTCCACCCTCACAATGACCAAGCAAGTCAACGCCGTCTCATCATCATGCTTCAACACCCGGCACATGCTCCGAAAAATATTCCGGGGGATCCCCACCGAAACCAGAAAGACGGTCACCCAGGCCCTCGTCACTAGCCGACTGGACTACGGAAACGCCCTATACACAGGAACCACCGCCAAACTCCAGAAAGGACTACAACGCATACAGAACGCCTCCGCACGACTCATCCTCGCCATCCCTCGCCATAGCCACATATCCGTCCACCTGAGAGACATGCACTGGCTTCCCGTCAACAAGAGGATCACATTCAGGCTCCTCACCCACGCACACAAAGCTCTCCGCGACATGGGCCCCGAATACCTCAACAACCGCCTCACGTTCTACACTCCCGCCGGCTTCGCTCCGCCAGCCTCGCCCTCGCCCTCGCCATCGTCCCACGGATCCGCAGAGCCACAGCCGGAGGAAGATCGTTCTCCTACCTGGCCGCCAAGACATGGAACTCCCTCCCCGCACACCTACGACTGATCCAGGACCATCTCACCTTCAGGAGGCACCTCAAGACCTGGCTATTCGAGCAGTAGCAGCACCCCCCCTCCCTTCAGCGTCTTGAGACCCTCGCGGGTGAGTTGTGCGCTCTATAAATGTTTTGTTTGATTGATTGATTGAGGGCAGGTCCTGTAGGGCCCCTATAATCTCATCTTGAGAAAAAACCCTCTTGAAATCCTCCCTGTCTGTAACATCTACTTTCTTGTTAGATACCGTATCCAGATATTCACAGACCCCGTTCGACGCTATAACTGAGCCTGCAGCATATAGCTGTTGGTAAAAGAGTCTGAATGTTTCACGTATTTCTGATGCCTCTGTGATAACTTTCTTTCCAGCATCATAGAGCTCAGAGATCTCACCGGCTGATGTTTTTTGCCTAGCTCTTTCGGCCAAGGTGTGCTCCACCCTCTCATTAAATTCATAACAATACTCCTTTTTAGATAGATATACCTCGGCGGCCTTCTTAGCGAAGTGATCCCCTGCCTCCACCTTTTTCAGAGCCAGCTGCAATATTATCCCATCTGATATTTGATATTTTGATATTTTTGAGCATTTATAAAGCGCAAGCGTTCGCTCCCAGGGGAGCATCATGGCGCTGATCTGCCGCTTCCCCAGCGCCAACGGTCCTAGCTAGTGCTTCCTCCATTTTATTTAATTCCTCTCTCACTTCTAGATCCCTTAGTCGCTCCTTCTTTTGACGACGTAAGCTGTAACTTAGTGCCCCCCCTCTCCCCCCGCCTTAAAAGCGTCCTAAACAATTCCCATCCTGGTGTTCCCCCGATTAAAATCTCAAAACTCCTTAATCCATCCCTTCATAAATGTAACATAATCAGGGTCATATAGCAACCTGCGTTCAAACGTCCAGCCGACATTCCTTTTTTCCATTCTCAAAAAATTAACGGTCAAAAGTAAAGGATTATGATCAGATATTATACGTGGGTGCTACTCTATATCTAAATTAGTCTTAATTCCATTCGACACAAAAAAAAATCCAGACGGGAAACGACCCTGTGAGGATCAGAAAAAAAGGTGCTTCCTCCCTGAGAAGGTTTCAAGTAAGCCCAAACATCCATTAGGCCATTGTTACGGACTAAGTTGGAAAGGGCGAATCCCACCTTTCTTTTTTTCCCTGAGTAATTTCTTCCTGAAACACCCCATTGTACCTCTGATCAATTTATGTTAAAATCTCCGCACCTAATTATCGGAGCAGACCAGATCACTAAACTAGAATCTAAATGCTTTATTAACTCTGGATCATCACACGTTGAGCCATACACCGAACAGAGTGTAAACTTCTGATTATTTACCAGGCATTCATTCATAGCCCACTGCCCACATTGATCCACAGATTTTTTTGAGAACCCTAACATCATTTCTCCAAGTGAAAATTGCCACCCCCCGAGTACGAGAATCCTGTGTCGTATACGCCAAAAGTTTAAACCCAATTTGTTCCATAATACGAGCTCTGCAGCCCTCTACATGCGTCTCATGCACACACAAAAAAATCTAACCGAAGAGTTTTCAGCCAAGTAGCTACCTTATTTCTTTTATGCTGGTCGTTAAGCCCACATATGTTGACTGTTAAAATCCGCAAACTCATGTTACAAAGTTACTAGATTCTCTACGCTTAAGCCTATCTAGTATTAATTTTCCACCCCACCAATTTTCTTTTTTGCTGATATAACAAAACACAGTAAATAAATGAACAAAGCCAGCTTCAGCCCACAAATAACCTGCACCATCGGGAAGCAATGTGCCTGTTGTATTTCTGTGTCCCAGTTCCATTGAGACAGGTCTGGGAAGGAGCCCTTCAATAGCATCACCACAAAGGACAGGAAGTTATCCCCTTCCGCTTTCTCCTCCAAGCGAGAAGACCGACATTATTGCGTCGCTGCCGATTCTCAAAATCCTCAAGCTTCCAGTCTATATCGCGTGAATGTTTCTCTTGAGGAATCTTAGAGACCTTAAGTTTCTCAACTTCTTCCTCGACTACAACTGTTCGCTCTTCTAGATGGGTAATTCGGCCGGCCATATCAGAGCAAAGCTTGTTCGTTTTACTGATGGCACCCTGGAGTTTCTTGGTTGCCAGGCGTGACCTCCTACTTTCCTGCCTGGCATCTCCTTGCATTTGTTTAAGGGTTGTGTATAGCAATTCCAGTGTTGTCGTAGGAGGGGTACTTTCCACCTTGCTGGGTCCGCCTGTACCCACCTCCACCTCAGGACCATTACTAGTGCAGGCAGATAATGTTGACGCTGAGTAATCCCACTCCAGCCGCCTGCTAGGAGAGTCCGACGATCTAGTCTTAGTCCTAACACGACGTCTGGAGACCCTTGGCTGGCTATCATGTTTCTTCTGTGTGTCCGGGGATTCTTCTCCTGATTCTTCTCCTGAGAAACTCTCCAGTGACGTTTCAATTTCACTGGTCTGCATTGAATCCGCCTCTTCACTCACTGAAAAAAAATTTATCTGCATCCGGGGAGAGCAGAGGAGCACTTGCCCACAACAAAGCGTCTCCATCATCCTTCTGCACAGAAGGAACAACACTTATATTGTCAGCTTGGAGCACCATATGTCCCGTACTTAGATGAGCCAGAGGGGTCATATTCGACTGATCTAATACCTGAGGGGGTACTGCCTCCACGTCAGCGTTTCTTGCGTCCATTACTACTATTCCAGGACTACCAAGCAGACCACAGACATCCATATTTCTCTCTTCTACCTCTTCCATAGAGGCAATCTGTGTGTTTTCCATTCCTAGTGCAATTTCCGTATTCCCCACAGGTTTCTTTGTGGGAACTGTCATACCATTGGGTTCTTCCCCCCCCCTCTTTTTCCAGAGATTTTATTATGCTGCTTGATTCTAAGCCCCCCTCTGTGTTTTCGGCATTTTGAAGCAGCATCTCGAGAGTGGGTCTACTTGTCCCAGAATGCATCACGTTGGAGGCAGAAGGATCAGGAAACGTCGGGTTTCCCGGCTGCAAGAGCTCTTGCGCCCCAGCGGTTACAGGTAACCCCCGGAAGTGTATCACCTCAGCAATAGTGACAGTGACCGTGTTCATATCGCTCGCTGGCATCACTGCAGAAGCTACCCCACCAGCTCCGTTACCTCCAAAGGCCTCGACCATTGACATCTGCCGCATCGTGCATTCCCCAGCAGTGACCGTTCTTAGTCGTGTACCACCTGCCACTCCTGCCACTCCAGCCACTCCAATTTCAACTTCAGGTGCCCTGTTCTCCTCACCTTTTTTCTTTGGGGGCCCACGCAGTGTCTGCCCCATTTTCCCACCGGAGTCAGACCCTACCAGGAGGTCTTTCTTCTCTTTTCTTCTCTTTTCTTCTCTTTTCTTCTCTTTTCTTCTCTTTTCTTCTCTTTTCTTCTCTTTTCTTCTCTTTTCTTCTCTTTTCTTCTCTTTTTTTCTCCCGTTTCTCTCTGATTTTTTAGGCAGCTTCCACAGCATCTCCCCTTACACTGCCATCCACCGCAGCGCTCCCTGCGTTATGCTCCTTCAGCGCCTTGCTCGATTTGGGAGCCATGCTTGACCGCCACCAGCGCTTTACCCGGACTACAATCCCACGACAGACCAGCAAGAACCGAGGATGAAGCAAACCACTGAGAGTCCCTCCAAGCGGGGGACCGAAGGTAGGGGCGGATTGGCACCGCGGGCACTCGGGCATGGGCCGAAGGACTGTGTCTCAGTGCACTCTGTGGGCCGGTTTTTCCCCCTTTTCCAGTCCACAGAGAGCACTGACAGGGAGAGGAAACCATCTTCGTCACGGTGTTCCATTGTTTTAATCTCCCCTTCCCATAAGCCTCTTGGGGGAGACCAAACCGATGGGGGAGAGCATCTAGTTAGCCTCAGGGTCTAGCTGTATTTGTAAGCTCCCCTCTGAGTAGGGGGAGACCAAACCAACGGGGAGATCATCTAGTTAGAACGTGGGCCAGTTCAGTGATGATCAGCTGTTGCCTCTCCTTGACCTCCTGCCCTGCCAAGCAATCACATTGATGGTGGGCTGGGGAGGGGTGATTGTGTGCCAGATTCAGTCTCCCAAGGGGGCCAGGTGTTGCTCAGGGATAAGAGCCATTTTCACCTTGGCCTCCTGGGCCCACGCAGCCCAGAAACAGTGTTTGCTTTAACACCTCACCAGCAGCCCTTCATTCAGGGCATAGTGTGGAGGAAGGATGGGTCTCACTATAGGACTTGATAAATAAAAATCACATGTTTTTGCTTTACCCCTTTTCTGCCACACCATTGCCCTGAGGCGGTGAAGGGCTGGGGAGGGCAGAGTAATTTACAAATAGCTGGGGCCTCGCTGTTTTCAGGTGCTTTCTGCGCTGGAGGGCTGGGGAATAATTTTTTAATAGAAAGGGGCCTCGCTGTTTTCAGGTGCTCCTGCGCTGGAGGGCTAGGAATAACTTTTTAAGAGAAAGGGGCCTCGCTGTTTTTCAGGTGCTCCTGCTGGAGGGCTGGGAATAACTTTTTAAGGGAAAGGGGCCTCACTGTTTTTCAGGTGCTCCTGCTGGAGGGCTGAGGAATAACTTTTTAAGAGAAAGGGGCCTCGCTGTTTTCAGGTGCTCCTGCGCTGGAGGGCTAGGAATAACTTTTTAAGAGAAAGGAGCCTCGCTGTTTTTCAGGTGCTCCTGCTGGAGGGCTGAGGAATAATTTTGTAATAGAAAGGGGCCTCGCTGTTTTCAGATTTTCCTGTGCTGGAGGGTTGAGAATAATTTTTTAAGAGAAAGGGGCCTCGCTGTTGTTTTCAGTTGCTCCTATGCAAGAGGGCTGAGGAATAATTTTGTAATAGAAAGGGGCCACGCTGTTTTCAGATGCTCCTGCGCTGGAGGGCCTTGGAATAATTTGGTAATAGAAAGGGGCCTGTCTGATTTTCAGGTGCTCAGCTTGTAGGACATTGTCACCTTGGCCCTGTGACCTTCCCAAGAACAATATCCTCCCGCTTACATTCCTTGTGTGTTTCATGAAAGGGCATGGCCGTGAATGTGGGCGATGCCCGTGAATGTGGGCCATGCCCCATGAATGTGGGCCATGCCCCATGAATGTGGGCCATGCCCCGCAAATGTGGGCCACTTTTTTCATCAGTGCCCGGGCCAAATTGTGATCCCAATCCGACCCTGACCGAAGGTATGCTGATCCCGGAGATGAAGCTGACTCACCAGTAACATGCGCCCACTGCCCGAGTAGCTTTTGGGGGCAGTGGCAGTAGCCGGGATGGCAGGATTTAGCAGGCTCCGAGCCAGGTTAAGCATGGGGGCAGGTCCGGTGTACAAACAGCGCATCAAAAAACTCAGTAGCTCATGAGCACATACATCGAGTCAATCCCAGGAACGAAAGCAAGGACGGGGGAGAAAACATTTAGAGCCTCAAGCCTCAGCGCAGGAGAGGAAGGTCCATGCTGCCTGCAGTAAGCTCAGTCAGCAGCCATCTTGCCTCTGCAAAATGTTTAATCCGTTATTTAGTGCTTTTTCTCAAATTTATCTGGGAATATTATGTAAAGTTTGTCGTAGTTCCAAAAATACCCTATAAATCCAATTGGCACCATTTTTGCTGCTTTATGTAATAGGAAATGGTGCACGTTGAGGTTATTGCTTCTTAATATAGATTCAACAGGACAGAAATTCAGAAATCTGTGTAAACATCCATGCAAGTTGCATCTTTACTTATTTTTCAGCGAAGGATTCATATATTTTATAGTACAATTGTTAACATTTTATAAATGGTTTAGATTTCTGCTCAGTATAATAAAAAGGTAATATCAATTTTAATTGGTTAATGTATTAATAAAGAGCATAAATACCCTTATCCATACTCCTTTAGCACTTGATAAATAAAAATCACATCTTTAAACAAGCACTGCCAAAGCCAGTAGGTCTCTCGTCTGCAAGAACTATTGGCATTGCCAATGTGTTTTAGCCATGTTGTACATCAGCTTGGCTGCTGTTTAGCATGGCTAAACGTTAATGGTGTACCGAAGAGTGTTGTAGAGAGGAGTGGAATGGAGGGTTGTGGAGTGGCCTGGACAGGAGTGTCGGAGGGGAGTGCATAGAGTGTTGTGAAGTATAGTGGCATAGAGTGGAGTGTTGTGGTATAAAGTGAAGTGGCATAGATTGGAGTAGAGTGTTGTAGAATGGAGTGCCGTAGAGTGGAGTATACTGTCATAGATAGGAGTGGCTTAGCACATAGTGTTGTAGAGTGGATTACATTGGTGTAAAGGGGCGTGGTATGGAGTTGAGTGGCACAGAGTGACATTAGAGTATCGTTATGTGGAGTACGCATGGTCTGGTATTGCACTGTCATTACTGACAACACATTTTAAATTGAAATGACTATTACATTTGCACAAGAGCAAAGTTTTATTGATAAAACTATGCAGTGCACAAGCAATGTGTGGAGATGCCATTAACTAGTGTATTGATTTGTTTTTGATCATATTAAAATATTTGTTTTTGACAGTTACAAAAAATTTGCTTCATTTGTACTTTTCTAATTTGATATATTCTGAAATATTTGCACAATTCATTTACAGACATTTAAAATTTGTTGTGTGCTAGAAAAAAAGCCTTTCCTTTCACAGCCTCAGATTGTCAGATATGTCCTCTCTCTTTGAAGTCAGAGAAGTAAAGTAAACACTTTGGGAAATATGTACGAACACATTTTCCCATAGGCTCACAATGGGCAAAAACCTGTGATACATCTGGCCCTAAGTTCCCTCGTAAGACAGCACTGACATTTGACATCTGTCTTGGAATGCACAGCAAATGTAACAAGATCAGAATACAATTGAAAGGGCTGTTTACAGAAAGCAAGCACTCGTGGAAGAATACAGTAAACAGGCTATGCTCCATGGGAGAGACAAAAACATGTTGGACAGCCTAAAACAAACAGAGCCAGCAAATAGAAGGCAAGGAAATGTGAGTTACAAAGCCAATCAGAATGGCTTTGTAACTCACAAGCCTAAGAATGTGGGCGGAACGCATTCTTGGGTCGGCGTTCATAATGTCCCCAAGAAGTCTTCAGCAAACCAGACCGCTGCATTGATTGGTAGGCTTTAAACCAAAAATGATGGTGAATGGACAGGTTCCCTCTATGGAAGTCCTTGCCATGCCACTAAGATCAACAAAGTGCAGAATTAACCTAATAAATAACAAATCACTCATCAGGATCAGTCTTTCCATTAAGTTTGTTATGTTGGTTTCTTGTACAACCCCAATGTCTGCTCCAAGTCCTCTCCAACCACTATGTGGATCTAGAGAGTTAGAATCACTTTAAACAATATTGACGGCACCTTACTTTCTTACACCCTTTTCAGTTCTCTCACAGAAGCCCCTGGTTGAGTAAGGGAGTATAGGTTCAGCCTATTTCCACCTGTAAGGGTACTTGGTTAAAAAAACAAATCTGTTTCTTCCAATGCAGGTTTGATTAAAAATATCTATAGTCCTTGATGAATTAGTTTCATTTGTTGTACCAGTAGAATGAAACCCATTTCCTTTTTATTAATTACAATAGCATTGGTTTTATTTCAATTAAGTCCTATTTAAGTCCAGTGTTTTTTGTGGAAACACTAACTAAAGACCTTTTGGTGTCATCTTTAGAATGACAGCATTATTGTTCATACAAACTGACTGTAATTCTACTTCAGTTTTGGAGTTACTTATCATACCTACTCTCTTTCGCTAATCATTACTTACATTTGTCTTCTGTCTTGCATTTATTGAATTTTAAGCACATTTCAGTAAAAAATGGTCGCTTGTATATTCTGAGAGCAACCGAAGAAGGAGAAATGCTTACCATCGTCTACTTAATTGGATCTGTGTAAGTAGTTCCTGGGTATAATTCGTTCCCTGTTATCGGTTCACTGCTCTAACATAAATAATATTTTTAATTAAAGTAGTTGTATCGCTCTTTAATTATGAGTTCAGTAAAGGAATATTAGAGATGGTATTCATTTTAAAGTTCATTGAACGAAATTAATGTTTAATTGTTTACAGTATCATCAAAAACTAGTGTTGAAACCAGCCCCCAGCATCATATAAGCTTGTAGATGATTAAATAGAATTCCTTTATAATACACATTTCTGTATCCCACCATTAGGAGTTTTATGAGGAATGATTATAATGAACACAATCAAAACAATATTGTGACCTCTTAATCTATAACCTGCGCCATTATGTCACCATCTTATTGTTATTTGGAGGTTTACGTTTTTATACCCCAGGAAAATCTGGTATTCAGGGGGATTGCCAGTGTGTCTTTTGGTTACCCTTTTTAAAAATAATTGCAACCGTTGCAAAAAGGACACATCACTGTATAATTTTTGCTCTTCTGTAGCCATCTATCCTAGATTGAAATAAGACCCTTGCTGTCAAGCAGACCACTTAAAGATATGCAGGGTGCTCTGCTAGATTGATGGATTCCAGCTGACCATGTTCAAGACAACGCTAAAAGTTAAACGTTTGCGGTGACAGGCCCCGACCCGCCCGACGGACGCCGTGCTCCCGTGATCGAGCAGGCCGACCGGAAGTGCCCCGGAGTCGGGAAGCCCCACCGGAAGTTGCCGCCGACCGATTGCGGTCCTTCGTGCTGGCTCTCAGGAGCGGGATTGAGGGTGAGTCGGCCCAGGGACACCTTTCGCCCGCCGCTGCGGCGGCCCGGAGGTGAGGAGAGCCGCGGCCCGGGAGTGACTGAGCCATGACGCCGGGAGGTCTCCCGGGTTTCTAAAGGAGCGGGGCGCACTCGGCGCACCGGCGATCCCTGCTCCCGGAGCTGATCCTGTTCATCTGTGCTGAGGGCCCGTACCCGGATCCGCAGATTGCCTTCCACGACGCCCCCCTGAGGTCTGCTTTGGCCTGCCTGGTGCAGAGCCGTGCCCGCTGGGAGAGCCCCACGTCACCCTCGGAGCCCGGGTCCAGGCGAGGGCAGTGCTGCCGAGAGACATACCGGCCCTGTGGGCGGACGGGGGAGGCTGGCGACAGTTCAGGGGTGTGTGAACCGGCGAGCCCCTCGCGTGCATTCCTGGCACTGTTGACACTTGAGGCAGCTCGGTGGCCCTGGGCAGATTCGCCATTTTGTTGCTGCCATATCCAACGGCGTTTCCCTACAGCTGAGCCTGGACTGCCTGCGGCCGCTCTCGGCGATTGTAATACAGAAATATTCGGAGGCCGCTGCACCAGCGTCATGGCGGGACGAGGGCCCAGGCAAACTGCGGCGCAATCCAAGTTGGAGAAGTTTGCCTTTGAAAAGAACGCCATGAAACACCCGGAGGGGCGCACGTCCACAGACAAGACCGCGGAGGGAGATGGCACCAAAAAAGTGATTCTAGAGGATCTGATGCAGATGCTCTCCAGCGTCCAGATGACGGTGGGGTCTATTTCAACGGACGTTGGCCTCCTAAGGGCTGACCTCCACAAAATGACCGAACGTGTGGCGCAGGTGGAAGTAGTCACCAAATCACTGGTGGAAGACACTTCGGAGCTGCAGCTTGCGGCAGAACGCATGGAGGCGGTCACCAGAAAACTTCAGGAGCGACTGGACGATCAGGAAGGGCGCTCCCGAAGAAATAACGTCCGAATTTTAGGCATTCCGGAGTCGGAGGGCAAGCAGTCCATGGACCTGTATGTGGAGGACTTAATAAGAACGAAGCTCCAGCCAAAGGGCCTCTCCCATTTCTTCTCTGTTGAAAGAGCGCACAGGGTTCCCGGGGGCAGGCCTAAACAAGGAGCGAACCCGCGACCAGTGCTGGCTAGACTCTTTAACTTCCGAGACAGGGATGCCATACTACAAACGGCTAGGGTCTCAGCACCTATTAAAGTACTGAACTCCACTCTTGCATTCTTCCCGGACTACACGGCGGAGGTGGCCCGGCGATGTAAGACCTTCACCGACATCAAAAAAGCCCTGCGGGCCAAAGAAATACCTTATTCCATGCTTTTCCCGGCGAGACTGCGAATCGTGGATAATCACAAGGCGTGTTTCTTCGACACCCCGGAGGCGGCAAGGGACTGGCTGGATGGTTGGAGGAGAGTGGAGGCCCCGCGGCGAACTGGCGGGAGTCAACGTGACCGACGGCCAGTCACTCCAACGGATCACCAGACAACTCAAGGTCACAGCCAGGATCTATTTGCGGAGTCAGGCCTGGAAGACGGAGACCGCACCGAAGAGTAGACCCCTACAATCATGGTCCCTGGTCGATTCCCCCTTGTAACATTGAAACTGTGACATTTGCAGTCGCTCCGTGCTCGGCGGAGGAGGCCACTTGGAGCTGCTCGCGAGGTTGCAGAGCTACTCACCCCTTTCAAGCAAGTACTATGGGTTGGGATGGGACTAAGCGCTCTGCTAAGTTGGGGTGGCGGGTAGTTTCAGGCCCGCGCAGCAGGGAGGCGGGGGGAGGGGGGTTTTGTTTCACTGTTCTAGTTTTTATTAACCACACCGATACACGGCATGTACCACACCACACTAGGGAGCCGGATTTCTGGCAAAGGGTGCACAGCAGGGCCCATTCCCTTCTGGCTTTTTCGATAACACGCACACATCTAAATGGCAGCACAAGGGTTAGATACACCTGAGGTCCTTACGCCACCTTCCTCTCACGCATCCACCTTCACTGCCCTCACGTGGAATGTTAGAGGATTGGGCGACAGGGTGAAGAGAGGTCTAGTGCTCCAATATTTGAAGCGCCGCAAGCCGGCGATAGTTCTATTACAGGAGACTCATTTAGTTGGCTAGACCTCAAAGGCAATGAATAGATGGGGGTATAGGTTTCTTGCGCATGCTGACTTCTCCTCCGGGTCTAGAGGGACAGGGATACTTGTTCGGAAAAGTTTTCCAATGGTGTGTCAACAAACAAAAATTGACGATCAGGGGCGTTTTGCAGCTGCGACGATTCAATGGGAGGGTCGACTGTATAACTTCGTGTCTGTGTACGTCCCTCCTGGCCTCCATGCCCCAGCGCACTCGGCCCTCGCTTCCTTTCTCCTGTCTTTGCCTGCAGCGACACTAATTATAGGAGGGGACCTGAATGATGTCCTGGATCATGAGATGGATAGACACCCACATAGCACAACGGTACGGGGAGGTGGGAGACTCGCTGGACTGTTGGACGCTCTGGGGCTGACTGACTGCTGGCGCTACAGACACCCCCACGATAGGCAATACACTTACTACTCAGCGACGCACCACTGTCTCTCACGTATAGATTACATTTTAATGTCAGGGGATGGCCTACGTGGAGTTGCGGATGTTCACATCCACCCCAGGGGCATATCTGACCACTCGCCACTCCAACTTACATACACTAACCACCGCCCCCACAGAAGTCGCGTCTTTCCCATTCACGCGAGTTACCTGCAGAGTGGCCCTTTGAGGAAAACCCTTTCTAAAACCACTAAGCACTACTTTCGGGAAAACTCTGGCTCCGTGCGCTCCCATGGTATCCTATGGGAAGCGTATAAAACGGTCCTACGCGGGGAGGCAATTGCCTCCATTGTCGCCCTCGGACGAACCCGGGATCAGGAGCTTAGCGCCCTTGAAGGAGCTCTTGAGGAGGCCATTGCCGACCAGGAGGCCCACCCGTCCGTAGGAGCTGCCCAGACAGTCCGGCTGCGGCGGGTGGAGTGGACGTCCTATCAGAGGGAAATACTGCTGAGTACAATTCAGTCCACCCGTCATAGGGTGTACGAACTAGGTGATAAGGCCGGAAAGATGCTGGCCTGGCTCGATAAAAAGGAGAGGACGGGAAGGACCATTGCACAACTGGCCGCGCCCGGAGGCGGCCTGACCTCGGACCCAGGAGCCATAGCCGACCTGTTAGCCGACCATTTTGAGGCGGAATACACCCACCAAGCGACTTATACGACCGAGGAGGCTTACGACTATATTAAAGATCTAACAATCCCTTGCCTCTCAACAGAGACGGCGCTCCTGCTTGATGAGGACATCACTGTGGAGGAGGTACGGGAGGCGATTACCGCTCTGGCGTCTGGCAAGGCTCTGGGTCCCAACGGACTCCCGGTAGAGCTGTACAAACATACTGGTTCTATAACTGCTCCCCATCTGCTTAAAATGTTCAAGGACAGCCTGCAGCGGGGTGTACTGCCTGAAGATCAGCGCCATGCCACGATTGTCCCGATTCATAAACCTGGTAAACCCCCGGAGGCATGCACTTCCTACCGTCCTATATCCTTGCTTAACGCTGAACCTAAAATCCTGGCCAAATTGCTCTCACAGCGCTTGGCTCCCCATCTCGATACATTGGTGCACCCGGACCAATCGGGCTTTATGCCGATGCGAAACACCTCTTATAACTTGCGCCGTCTGCAGGCGGTGCTGGCCCGCCGGAAGTGCCTACGCGAGCCGGCAGTGCTTCTTTCACTAGACGCCACTATGGCGTTTGACACCGTAGAATGGCCCTACCTGTTTGCCGTGCTCCGTCACATGGGCTTCGGCCCCAAGTTCTGTGCGTGGGTCGGCCTGCTCTACGCCGGGCCCCTGGCCCAGATAGCAGTTAATGACCACGTCTCCAGGGACTTCCCGCTCGGACGTGGAACGCGGCAGGGATGCCCGTTATCCCCCTTGCTGTTCGCACTGATCCTTGAGCCGCTGGCAATCTGGATTCGGTGGGATCCTTCCATCAAAGGTATCAGGTGGTCGCCGTCCTGGGAAGATAGGATATCTCTCTATGCGGACGATGTCCTTCTTTACCTCACCTCCCCTAAAAAGTCAATCCTGGAAATCCTGAATATTTGTGAGAAGTTTGGGAGGGTTTCAGGGTATAGGATCACTTGGACCAAATCAGTCCTATACGTGCTCGCCGGCACCCCACCTCCCCTCCCAGCCGATTGTCCGCTGCGCTACACTGATACCCCTTTTAAATATTTAGGAATCCAGGTATCGTCCATCCCGGATGAGTTCTACGCCCTGAACTTGAAACCCCCACTGGAACGGTTTACCCGGGATGTAAAAGTGTGGCGTTCCCTCCCTCTCACCCTCCTTGGCAAGGCTGCGCTGTTTAAAATGATGGCGCTGCCTCGTTTCCTCTACCTACTCGAGAACACTCCGTTCCTGGTCCCCCCTTCCTACTTCAGAGCCATCGCAGCTGCGGTAACTACCTTGTTGTGGGATCGGAAACCGGCACGAATTGCACAATGTAAACTGGTAAAAGACTGGTATGATGGGGGCATATCACTCCCCGATATCTAATTATATTACTGGGCGGCCCACCTTAAACAAATTAACTACTGGCTGCACGCCCCGCAGACCGAGCCCGCTTTTATGTCGGACAGGCAGAATACCGAGTCTAAGGGACTGTTGAGAATCCTTTACAGTCGACGCGTCCCGTCCGACCTTGTCGGTCCGACCCGTCACACGGTCCAACTTTGGTATAAGGCACATAGACACCTCCAGTGTGCGGACACTATTACGCAAATGACACCCCTCTGGGACTCGCACAAGCTAGGCTTCATGGGAAATAGCAAGGGATTCCGGGCCTGGGACGCTATAGGCATTTCAGTGGTGGGAGATCTCTGGAGGAACAACAATATAGTAGACTTCACTTATTTGCAAACCAAGCACGAGTTGGCCCAGTCTGAGTTTTATAGATATATGCAGATCCGTCACTCACTTCAGTCGGCCATCCCGGTTGGTACAAAACTACAGGAGTCTACACCGTTGGAAGATAGGCTACTAACAGACCATATGCCCCACAAAGCGACATCCTACACATATAGGAAGCTAATCAACAACCTACCTGACAGGCTCTCCAGACTGCGCCTCACCTGGGTGGGAGACATTGGCGACCTTGATGATTCAGAATGGCAGGAGGCTCTCTCGTCACCCCGGGAGTCAGCGATCCCATCCAGACTTAAACTAGTTCAGTTAAAAATACTACACTGCACTTACTACACCAGAACGGTCCTTTCCAAAATAGGAAAAGCCCCCCACGAATATTGCCTCCGAGGCTGTGGGGAGAGAGGGACGTTCTTCCATACCATTTGGGACTGTTGCCGGGTGGCCACGTATTGGACAGGGGTGATGCGGACCATTTCTCAATCCATGATAGTTACATTACTGCCCAACTCGCGTCGCTGTCTGTTAAACATCTGGGAGGCGGAGGACTTAACACACCGTCAGCAGGACTGGGCCACACTGGGGATGCTGGTGGCGAAACGGAACATTGCCAGACTATGGGGATCTAGTGTACTACCTACATTGCGCGACTGGTGTAGGGACATGGACGAAGCGATGGTGGCTGAAAAAGCGGTGTTCGTCCACCGGGGATGCCCTGATAAATGGGGTCAAATCTGGGGGGCCTGGAACAAATTCAGGGGAGATATATGTGAGCCACCGCGAGCTGAGCCGGATGAGTGTCTTTCTGATTCGCAGCTATGATCTAGGGTCCACATAAGCTGGCGTGTGGCTCCTCTGGCTACGATGGACCCCATCTGCCTGCCTGTTGGGCATCCTACGGTGAGATCCGGATTTTTCTGGATCGTAGCATTAATGTCGACACAGCCGCAGTCCTGACACTTCTTTTGTTGTCTATGTGGTACTGAACTTGATAGCCGTGGTTTTCTTTTATTTTTGGGTTGTTACTTGTTTTACAAAAGAGAAAAACCTAGACCTAAGTCATATCGTGTGCTTACATTCTTTCCATCATGCACTGTGTTATTTCCGTCTGCCGCCGGACCCCCGGGTTGTCGGCTCTAAGGCCGTGTGCTAACTATGTTCTATGTTGATTGTTTTACTGCTGTGGACGGCCCTCGGGGTCCTCGCCGCATATGGTGTATTCTTCTGCATGTACAATAAAGGTCTTTAAAAAAAAAATAAAAAAAATAAAGTTAAACGTTTGCTCTTGGCTTCATGACATATAATGTTTTTATAAAATCAGCATACATGCTACTCTGTGATCTTTATAGAGCTCTGTTAAGCTTCCAAATCTTTCCATCTGATCTTGGCGGCCTCAAGTTAAGTCTGCAGCTTGTATTACGTAGAAGAAGTGCTTACGTAGAAGAAGTGCTACTGTGGAACGGGACTGCACTTTAATTTCAACATATTTTAAACTTCTGGTCTAAAATGCACTTAACAACACCTTGAAAAATAAATAAGATCAAAAGCTGATTTATGATCTTTGGGTGGAGCACTTTTGGGCTCTGGTTTACTGATAAGATGCCGTTCACACAGGTAAAGTATTACAGATATTTTGGAACTCTACTTTACAATGTTTTAAAATGGAGGACACTTGTTGAGGCAAAGAGTTACTCCACCCAAGCACTCCTTTGCATTATTTGGTTTATTTATAATGAAAACAGCCATTAAATGATGGAATTATGCCAAATAACTTCAGTATTGGTTTATAGTGCTCAGACTCTAAACCACCATTTTGATGTGGAAGTTTTAGTCCTTGTGAAGATACTTTGGCTGTGCAATTAAGACATAATTAACAATAATAAGGCTTGGATTTTGTTTGCGGTTTAGTTGGACCTCTGCACTATTCTTAACCATACCTGGGTATTTAAAGAAAGTAACATTTAAACTAATACTGTGCCTTTCTACGTCCAGAATTGATGACCAAGGCTAAAGGCAGTACTAAGCAGCATGACATCTGTCTGGTGTATAGCGACTGCTTTTCAGGATCTAAATTAGCATGTTTGAGAAAGACTGAGTAGTCTATTCAAAGGTTATTTATTAATCATGTTAGTTCTTTGGCCATTAGCGATTACTTTAGTGTTTACTGTACGTAATAAGAATATCTAATGAACAGACATCAAGCTAAGCAGTGTAAAATCTTAAAATGACCTGTTAAACCTCTTAAATTAATGTGGAACAAGTTTAACCAGCTATCTGTACTCAGGGTTATAGAGGCATGGAGAGGTTTGCTCTCCAATAGGCTACTCTATTAGATATGTAATAATGACGTGAAATCACTGGAACACCAGTTATCATTTTGTGATTTGTTGAGGGCAACTTGGAGTGAATACTTCTAAACCTTTCTTTAATTATTACGGAAGCATTGAGCCACAATTTGAATTTTGTATTGTTATTGAAATCCAATAAGAACATGTTACTTGATTGATTAGATACGAAGATACGAAGATATAATCACTAGATTTTAAACATTGAGAAAGAATACGGAGGTATTCGAAACGCGTCTGGCTATAATTAGATAATAAAGACCTGCTGATCCACAAAAATTGGAGTCTGTAATCCGTTCCTTTGGTTTTGTCCCGGCTGGGCTCTGCAGAAGGGAAACGGAGATATTTATATATATATATATATATATATATATATATATATATATATATATATATATATATATACATACATACATGTCTATATATCTGCAGAATTTGCACATTGGTGCCACATGATATTGACATGATTATAAAGAATTATGGTGCTTTTTCAATCTGTAATTTGCACTTTACAATTTTATACTGTGATACTATTGTGGGTTGTATTGCTGGATAATCGTGACGATGGGTTATTATAAGTCACTTTTCAAAAATGAAAATAGAAAAAATTGAGTGTCACTTTAACAAATAATGTTGCACTGCCACTTTAATGGGTTGGATACCTTCTTGTTAGTATAAAAAGAAACATAATGGCAACTTATGTTTTTATTACATCAAAAAATATCTCCCTTTGGGGTATTTGATTAGCATACCAACAATGCATTCACCACACACATCCTACTCAGACACACTCAGGTCAATTTATCAGTAACCCAGTAAGTCAGATCTAAATCCAATTTCTACAAAATTATATAAAAACGTTCTAGATTTTATTAAGTTGGTTCAAGAAATTATATATATTAAAACAGCTTTTCATTTTAGAAATAATACATCATAATACACATTAAAAAGATCTCATCCAATATTATAAAGAATTGAATCCTAATATTCATAAGAGGATTTGTACTATTGAAATTGTCCCACCCGCGTCGTTTTTTTTTTTTTGGCCTACGAATATATGTCGTCTTGTACTTCCTCAAAAATGTGTGCACACAATGTGTGTGAACATCCCAGTGATTGGGCACTCCCTCTGGTTCTTCAAAAGTGAGAAGACTCCGTGAGTTTTAAAGTTGCTTTATTTTCTGTTTTAGCGATATTGTTTTTTTAGCCTTTCATGAATGTAGATTTAATTCATCAACATCAACTGGCTTAATCAAAGATTAAATCATGATCGCTCCAATGCATTTCGGGCGGGATGCCCTTTCTCAAGGAGCTCTGAAAACGAAAACAAGAACGAACCACATTTGTATCCAGTTACACAGTTACATCATAACTGTTATACTTATAGACAATGATCAAAACAACAAGTTCCCAGTGGGTGGTGACAGTTTGAACGGGCGTGTATAAATGGATAGTGCACACGTAGTGAGTGGGATTTAAAAACCAAGAGTATGGAGGGGGGGTCGGGGGGTGAGGTATAAGCATGTTATGGAAGCACTCGGAGTGAAGGAAAGATACAAGTAAGTCTTTGACATGCCGAAGGCAAGAAATAAAAAGAAACGCTCACGTGGGTTCACAATTGGCATTAAAGCTGAAAAATACAAAAATGACAAGGATGTCAGCGTTTCGAAATGCGATAAATGCGGGAAGCATTAGCGCAAAACTAGTTGGGTGAAAGGAAAGAAACTGCAATCTTACCGGGCAGAAGTTCAGGTTCGGGACTGACAGAGTCTCCGTGTATGTTGTGGGCTAAACGCGAATGCGCGCAGTGGAAGTGATTGTATTTCACGTGTGGGGAATGGACAAAGATGAGGGACTCGAGGGTGGTGTGTTCAGAAAGTGAATAAAAGAAGGACAAGAAATGAAGTGCACGGGTCAGCCATCTTGGAGCGGACGTGGCAAGAACAAACAAAATCCCTTGTGATGGGGTAAAGTGAGGATGGGAAAAATGATTCTCAAAAATGTGTGCACACAATGTGTGTGAACATCCCAGTGATTGGGCACTCCCTCTGGTTCTTCAAAAGTGAGAAGACTCCGTGAGTTTTAAAGTTGCTTTATTTTCATCTTTAGCGATATTGTTTTTTTAGCCTTTCATGAATGTAGATTTAATTCATCAACATCAACTGGCTTAATCAAAGATTAAATCATGATCGCTCCAATGCATTTCGGGCATTTATAACCCTAATCAGCAAAATAACATCGAATTTAACTTCTTTCATTATTACGCAGTGCATTGCCTACTCTATTTTTTATCCAAATTCTTCCGCCCCCAAGGCAATAGCACGCATTCAAAATGCAATTTGAAACGATTTCAAAATCCACAGAAGCTAGAGCAGATCTCCTGGCATATGGAGACGATGGAAAAAGAACGTATCTACGCTTTAATCCAAGACGATGTGTCTCAAGAATCTAGCAGTCGCACAAGAGAGCAATGTGTCAAACACCTCCTATACTTGTCAAAACGTCGAATCAACCAGCAACTGCACGCCAAAACATTAGTGAAATACCATCAAGCCTTCCGCATTCCTCGTGGACTCAGAATCTCACTCAAACCGTCTCTCTGTAAGAATTCCAAAACTTTTCAAACCAAATGGAATGCCATCTTAAATAAGTGCAGCCTCGACTTAATTTTACTCATCATAGAGGAACTGTCTACCATCCTCACAGATCTGACTAACGAAATCAAAGAAGTCGAAAAGGAACTCGAAGGATTCACCTCATCCGAAGATCTGTCACAGATGTTAAATGATGTTAAATCACAATTAGAAAAGCACACCAAAGACATTAACGATAGAAAAATCCGAAAATACAGACGTGACACACTGGATTATCAACTGGATGAGGTCTACACCTGGGCTGACATTTATGCCAACCGGCGACGAAACAAACCATCCAGCCAATACACTGATACTTCCTCCTCCGGGAGTGATATAACCAACCGGCCACCCAGAAAAACACCTGCCGAAATGAACAGGAATCAAGAACAGGCAAGTACACCATCGGACGAGAGTGCCACCACATCGGGTCCTTTTTTAGAGAAAGGCCCACAAGAAAGCGACGAACCAGGCGGAGTAAGAGAAAAGGAACCAGAAGCACCAAACACAAGAGGTTCCAAGAAGGACAAAAAGAAAACAAATCGTTAGTCATTAACATCTCCGATATTGAACTATCTGAATATGAGACTAATCTTTTACAAAAGGGAACATCGTTCATTCCAACCACCTTCACTAACCAACTTGAATTGGAGACCAGCACATTTAAGCTAACAAGGAAATTAAGATTACGCCATTTTTTTGAAAATGTACTTCCACCGACCACAGATAGAAAACCTGACCAGCTACGCGGGCTACGCCCATCGAGCTCATATCTACCACCTGTCAGTCATAAAAGCATTGACACCTTTGAGACTCTAGTAAAACAGGACTTGGGAAAAATCAATTTTAAGAAAAAAACAAGAGCCTTGAACCTAACACAAAAAGACAACGACACACTAAGAAGGATCGCTGATAACAAGTTGATTAAATGCATAAAAGCCGACAAAGGCGGGGCCCTTGTCGTTATGAACTCAAGTATGTATGAATCAAAAATCAATGAACATATCTGGGAATCTGAAACTTATATATCACTCGAATCCAACCCAACTAACGAATACAAATCCACACTAGAATCAATCATTAACATAGCTTACGACACAGGAACAATTGATGAACGTACCAAGAAATTCTTATTGGTTGAATTTCCAAGAAGTCCAACTATAACCCTTCTACCCAAAATACACAAATGTCTAATGGATCCTCCAATGCGACCCATCGTATCTACTAAGGGGTCACTTCATGAACCCATAGGAAAATTCTTAGATCGCTATCTACAGCCGTCGGTGAAAGAACTCAAGAGTTACATAAAGGATACGACCGAATTTTTGCTCAAACTTGCAGAAATTAAAATCAATGAACATGACAATCTCATATTTTGCACAGCGGATGTGAACAGCCTATATACGTCAATCCCACACGGTGGAGGGATTGAAGCTATTGAAAAAATCCTATTGAACAGCGATATTTCGGAACCGATGCAAATCTTCCTCATGGAGCTTATGGTTTTCACCCTCTACCACAGCTACTTCAGCCACAATGACCAATGGTTCCAACAGCTATCTGGTATGTCCATGGGCAATTGCGCCGCGCCAGCATACGCGAATATTTACATGGCTGAGTTCGAACTAACCCATATCTACGACAACCCTGAATGGACCAACAATCTACTGATGTACGTGCGGTACATCGATGACTTATTCTTCCTTTGGAAAGGCACAAAAATCGCACTGGAAAAGGAGTTGAACATCCTCAACACTAAAGATCACTGCATCCAAATCATATGGAATTTGAATGAGTCCAATATTAATTTTCTGGATGTATCAATCACCAGGTCCCCAAACGGCCTGGAAACAGATCTTTATAGAAAACCTACTGACCGCAACAATACGTTGCATTTTGCAAGTTTCCATCAGCATTCTCTCAAACGTCACCTCCCTTTCAGCCAAATGCTGCGCGTTAAACGCATAGTATCCAACCCAGAAGTCTACACACAAAGAATCGATGAAATGAACCAGAGATTCACTGAAAGAGGTTATCCGCCGGAAACAACAAATGAAGCAAAGAGAAAAGTTTCTCTTATCCAACGTGAAAAGGCCCTTGATAAGACCACAAAAAGCGAGGAAAACAAGATGGTAGTTGTATCTAAATACTCCACACTGAGTGGGAGATATAAGAAAATTATACTTGGACATTGGAGAATCCTTGCATCTGAACCGGATTTTAAAGACATGTTCAAGAACCCTCCCCTGTTCGCATACACTAGAGCTATCAATTTAAAGGAAATTCTATCTAGAGAAACTCCAAGTCAAGTTTCATACAAAGGCACGAGACCATGCTTCAACTGCAATAATTGCAACAATATCATCGCAGGCAATAAAATCAATCACCCAATGAGAGGTACAGAAATTAAAGTCAGAGTCAACGCAACTTGTGATTCATCCAATTTAATCTATTTACTTAAATGTCCCTGCGGGAAAATCTATGTTGGGAAAACAGAGAGAAAAATAAAGGTTCGTCTGAACGAACATAAATCCAATATCAGAACAAAACAGACAAAATCCAGTGTGGCCACACATTTCATGGAACACAACCACACCGTGGCACAACTAAAATTCATGGTCCTTGAAACCGTTGTAAAGAAAGAAGGAAGAGACAATAATAAGTTCCTCTTACAAAGAGAAACATCATGGATTTACCGTTTGCAATCTTGTAAACCGTTCGGTCTTAATGACCGTATCGAACTGAGTTGTTTTCTATAATCACCTTATGTGTGATTCCAGGACTAGTACCCAATGTGGTATTTATTGACACATAGCCCTTATGCGCATTCATGACTATGTTTGCTAGAATATGTTTTTGTTCCCAGCTCCCACACATGTACGATATCGTTCCTACTAAGGTTCATTTTTATCTATTGAATGTCCCTCTTCCCCTTCATCCTTTATTTACTCTCTTTCCCATCCTCACTTTACCCCATCACAAGGGATTTTGTTTGTTCTTGCCACGTCCGCTCCAAGATGGCTGACCCGTGCACTTCATTTCTTGTCCTTCTTTTATTCACTTTCTGAACACACCACCCTCGAGTCCCTCATCTTTGTCCATTCCCCACACGTGAAATACAATCACTTCCACTGCGCGCATTCGCGTTTAGCCCACAACATACACGGAGACTCTGTCAGTCCCAAACCTGAACTTCTGCCCGGTAAGATTGCAGTTTCTTTCCTTTCACCCAACTAGTTTTGCGCTAATGCTTCCCGCATTTATCGCATTTCGAAACGCTGACATCCTTGTCATTTTTGTATTTTTCAGCTTTAATGCCAATTGTGAACCCACGTGAGCGTTTCTTTTTATTTCTTGCCTTCGGCATGTCAAAGACTTACTTGTATCTTTCCTTCACTCCGGGTGCTTCCATAACATGCTTATACCTCACCCCCCGACCCCCCCTCCATACTCTTGGTTTTTAAATCCCACTCACTACGTGTGCACTATCCATTTATACACGCCCGTTCAAACTGTCATCACCCACTGGGAACTTGTTGTTTTGATCATTGTCTATAAGTATAACAGTTATGATGTAACTGTGTAACTGGATACAAATGTGGTTCGTTCTTGTTTTCGTTTTCAGAGCTCCTTGAGAAAGGGCATCCCGCCCGAAATGCATTGGAGCGATCATGATTTAATCTTTGATTAAGCCAGTTGATGTTGATGAATTAAATCTACATTCATGAAAGGCTAAAAAACCAATATCGCTAAAACTGAAAATAAAGCAACTTTAAAACTCACGGAGTCTTCTCACTTTTGAAGAACCAGAGGGAGTGCCCAATCACTGGGATGTTCACACACATTGTGTGCACACATTTTTGAGAATCATTTTTTGGCGCAAACGGACGGTTACGCCACCAGTTGGTGCACCTCTATAACCCTAATCAGCAAAATAACATCGAATTTAACTTCTTTCATTATTACGCAGTGCATTGCCTACTCTATTTTTTATCCAAAGTCTTGTACTTCCTGACATGAATTTATAAATGCAGTATTATATCCATTGTTATATGTAATTAGGGTTATGCGTCTTTTTGAATCCTTGAATTGGTTGGATACAATTCTATTCAAAACATTTTTTTAACAATTTTTTTTTTTAATTTACTGTGTTTGTAATGTGTATTATGATGTATTATTTCTAAAATGAAAAGCTGTTTTAATATATATAATTTCTTGAACCAACTTAATAAAATCTAGAACGTTTTTATATAATTTTGTGGAAATTGGATTTAGTTCTGACTTACTGGCTTACTGATAAATTGACCGGAGTGTGTCTGAGTAGGATGTGTGTGGTGAATGCATTGTTGGTATGCTAATCAAATACCCCAAAGGGGGAGATTTTTTTGACGTAACCGTCTTTTGTGGTGTCCTGTCCCTTTGGAGTGTTGGATCCCTCTCTTCTTTAGAAGACTTATGTTTTTGACAAAGACCACAGAGTCGGTCAAAACGTGTTACCTGTAGCCACAATAAAGTCCTTCCAAGTGAGCTGGAGACTGTTGTGACCTAAGAGGTGTGTGTGTGTGTGTCTGTCTGTCTGTCCAAACACAAGACTTCCACCGTCTGTGAAAACTGCGGCATTTTGCAGTTGCTCAGCCAATAATGAGTGTATTCCCGGGTCCAGAAATAAAGCAATAATTTATTGACAAGTTATCAACACAGACGGACGCGTTTCCGCACGTCGCCTTCCTCAATGTAAGTGCAAGTCAAAAACTTTGCCCATTTTAAATCATATGTTTCAAGGTGAACGTGAGATACATTTCATGGAGACAAAAGAAGGCATAGCAGGTTTATAAAACTCTGTTAATACGGCGGCCATCTTTCAGTGTGTGTTTCAAGTCTAGCAGCGTTGTGGTATGAATTAACAAGTACTAACCTACATTTTTAGGTCTCGCCTATGCAGCGTGCATGCGCTGAATAGGAGACCTTTAGCCGCCGTTCAGGTCTTTTTCAAAGCACATACTCGTGCTTGTGGCGGCATACACCTTGTGGGAGCGCTCCATCAGCACAAGTATGTGCTTCCAAATAGAGCAGACTGCTCTCCCAAGCGTGCGCACGCGCCTCTCTCCTCTCCCACACGTTTTTGCTCGCACTTCTCTCCTCGCCCACACGTTTTTGCTTGCACTACTTGTCCTTTCACATTCGGCGTCTCTCTCGCTTTTCTTCAGTGCTTTCGTGCTCGCTCTTTCTGCTTTGGTGACTCAGTCCCACTCAGCATCCGGGATTTACTTCTTCTCTCCCTTGTGAGTTCACAGATCAGGGTTTTTGTCACACACTTCTCTTATGTCTCACTCGCTCTTCAAGCCTCGTTGTCAGGGGCTCACTTTTTTGAGTCTCCCCTTCAACTACTCGTTCAATTCCAGAGCTCAGCGCCGCTGCCTCTCTCATGAGGCAGCGGCGCTGAGCTCTGGGATTGAACGAGCAGTAATATGCTTAGGATATGGATATGCCCTGTTCTTTTAGGAGTTCTGTAATCTTTTATGGTTTTCTATTTCGTAAACCGAATAAAGTATTTGAACTGAGCCTCTCTCATGACCTCTTCTGCATTGCACACTTCCACTTCAGCATAGAGTCGCTCTGTTCTGCTTTCCTTCTAATTAAGATCGTCTAGCACGCCCACCCACTCTCAGACCATCAAGTATTATAGACTGTGTTTCTCTCACATTTCTATTTCTTCTGCCACAGTTTCGTTTATTCAACTCTGTTTTCATGAACACGAGTTATGAGTAGTCCTTTAGCCAAATCCTGCATGCACTGAATGGGTATGTCTTCTTCCTTTCAGCTAGGATATGATGTTTCTTTTAGTTCAATCCTTCTTTTGTAGGTGTCCGTCGTCTGTTTCTATTGCGGTCCCAGACGGAGCTTTAAGTGAATGGAATGCAACAAGCATTGGTAAATGCGTTTAGGTTTCGCCTATTACTTGTATATGATTAAAAGGCATGCATGGAAAAGGCCTTGGCAACTGCAATATAAGCAGTAGTTTAAAACATGTACAATTTAACTACCAAGACTAACTGAAAATGCTTCAGAAACATCAGCGTGGCGGGATTCCAGTCCGACGAATGTGTAATAAAATAATTTGGACTGACCTAAACAGTCTTCCCAAAATCCCAACACATTCATGGATAATGTACTCTCAATGATACAGCCCCTCCTATTCTGTAGTTACCCTGAGCTGGTTCCAATAAACACTACGGAACAGTTGTGACACACTGAAAGACTGAATTATAGAACATTTACGACATTGCTCTAAAACTGATGAAATATATAAAACATAAATGTCAACTACAAATGTGCATATATTAGTGATAGGGAGGCAGAGTTCCCTGAACAAATGCCAACAATCTACAGACTGCAACACTATGACGCTCTTTTAAGGCTTAAAATGTGCTGCATTACACCGCATAATTGTACATGCACTCTGCAACATATCTTATCTGCCATCTTATTTTTAATACAAGTTGACCCTAACACATTTTGTTTTAAAATGATTGTTTATATGTATGGTCTCTTCATTATGAAGCACTGTTGTTGCCCTTGATGTGGGTTGCGCTATATAAGACTTTATAAACAAGCATTGGCATAGCCAATAGGTCTTGCCTTTGGAACCTTATAAGTGTTTAGTTATTGGTGCAACAATATCAACTGTTGCATGGCTAAATACTTATAAGGTCCCAAAGGCGAGACCTATTGGCTATGCCAATGCTTGTTAATATATCATTATATAATTAGCGAATTCATGGTGTACAAGTATACATTCAGAATGACCGCTTTGATGGTTTCTTATGAGCACAGGAAAGGGGGAAAGAAACGGAGGATGAGAAGTAGAATACAAGGAAGATTAATACTTCATTCCTCTATCATATATGTTCATCCTACGACTATCTCATCAACAAAACATCTCGTATATAAAGGTCAATACCCAACAAACGAGCTGCTGGCATTCATTAAAATTAATTACCCCTCACATGGCTCAGTTTCATATGTCGTTTTCCTACAATCAAGCCCTGAATGGGCGAACCATCTCAACATGAGGACCCTCTCAATGCCCCTATAGAACAGCAATATCTGCTAGCAAAATAGCCAGTCTCTAAAAAGAACGAATATTCTAAATTCAAATGTAGTAATTCCTTAAATCAACAGGGTCAGCCTCTCTATTTTATTCAATGTATCACCATCATACAAATGTAAGTCAAAGAGAAAGAACAGCACGACAATATACCTTTCTGGCCTAGATGGACCCATATTTCTTGCTCATTATTCAGCCCATACAGGGCTTTAGTGTGTAGCTGAATAATGTACTTGGACTCGAGAATCTGCAGTTTTGTGGTTCAATCACCACCTCTCTCTTCTTTCTGTACTTGGTCAATACAGAAGACTCTAAGTAGGTCACGATTGCTGTTATGTACGGAGTCAAAATGACTGGCGACCTGATAGCTTGAATCTTTATTTACAATTGCCTGCATATTTCAAGGACCCTCTTTTTGGCAGGGTGTATAGTACTCCCAATGTACCTTTTAGGGCAGGGACATTTCAGACAGTAAACCATAAATTCTGAATTGCAATTCAGTAATTCATTAATTTTAATAGTTTTAAACCTGCCATCTCTTTTCGTTGTATGATCACATGTTTTCTTGCTATTCTTATACGCTTCTCATCTGAGACACGGGAAGAATCCTGTTATCGGCTCCCTCCTCTTAGGAGTGGCCCTGTAGTGGCTGTGTACTAACTGGTCCTTTAATGAGGTGCTATGTCTCTGTGATGTGAGGTTTACATGTAATGACATCTTTATGGATGTTGTCGGTTGCAAGAATTCTCACATTTTTCTTCAAAATCTGTACTAACTTATGGGAGCTCGAGCTGAAGCTCGTAATCATTCTTGCAGGTCCCTCTCTCTCATTGTTGCCAGAGCTGAAGCGGGTTTGAGCAACAAGGAGGCTAGATCTTTCCAATGGGTCTACTTTCTTCACTGCCTCCTGTAAGATACTGTCTGGTACTCTTTGTCAGTAGTGCTGTTGCGATTAATACGTAGGAATTCGCCGTAGGGGATATTTCTTTTATCAAACTCCGGAAATTATGGCTCGCTGCATGTAATTTTGAATTTCCCACGGTGGGCTTCCTGTATAATTTAGTCAAAAGTTTGTGTATGTGTGTGTATATATATATATATATATATATATATATATATATATATATATACGTCCAGACGACATTGGTGATGCTAATATTACCTGAAAATACTAAGTTTAGGTCATTCTGATTAAGGATGCTAATATAGGCTTTGGAAGCTGCACAAGTGCCCTTCCAGATAATAAATAGGTCTTCTATGTAACGGACATATAGGGCCACATTCGTAACCCATTCTTCCAGTTCATCTGCCCAGGCCACGTGCTTCTCCCACCAGCCCACGAAAAGATTTGTGTAGCTGGGAGCGAAGCACGTGCCCATGGCAGTCCCGCATTTATGTTGGTACAGTTGTCCAGTGAATGTGGAGATGCTATTTTCCAAACAGAATCTTGTAATTTCTACCAGCATCATATTATGGTCTCTAAATGTTATCACTCTTTAATTTAGAAACCACCTCACCTCATATATACTTTAAAAAGACAATAAATAACTGAAATTTGGGTACCCTATGAAGGTCCCATGATTATCTGGCTTTGGCACTAGGTACTTTGAATAGAGGCACTTAAAGCATTTACATTAAGTACTGAAACTTGGCATTAAGCACTTTATATGTGCCATCATAGAGATTTTAATACATTTGTTTTTTAATTAATTTATTAGCACTAAGCACTTTGTAGTTGCTGGAGGAAGGACCAGAACATTTTGGACTGCAGTATTAGGCACTTTAAATGACTACACTTGATATTGCGAGTGGGCATTAATCACTTTCTAGCATCTTTTCAGTGTGGAGGGAAATAAATAAGTGAAAATGTAATATTATCCAATATTAAAAGCAAGAGTGAACTGTAGTGAAGGTAAACCTTTATACGTAGAAAACTAAGGTAACTAGATTGTCCAGAAATACTTTGGGATTGATAGTGAGGATGGCTTATGAAAAGAGCGCAGTTAACCTTTACACTGGGGATTCAATACGGTCTAGAGAAGTATGAAGGGGGAGGAAGCAATAGCTTCCAAGGGATATATAAAGTGGTACTTTACCCTTTATAGTGTATCCCCCCCTTCATTTTCCTGCTGTACCACTTTTAGATACAGTGTGAATTTTACAATGCAACACTCTAAAAACCTTATCTTTTTTACCTTTCTTACTTTGGCATGTAAAAGAAAAATGTTGTGGAAAGTTTACCTTAAATGTACTTTACAACATTACAAACGTGTGTCAATGTAACTTGAAAGAATGTGTGTAAAGGCAATGTGCAATTGTAAAAAATTCACTGTTCTATTGTATTCCCATCAAATCACAAAATGGAATGAAGTGGTCATGTACTTTATTTAGTTTTTTAGAAAAAGATACAAAAAAGAACAAGCATTGGCATACCGAATAGGTCTCGCCTGTGTGACCTTGTAAGTGTTTAGCTAGAGCTATTAGCTTTGCCATTGTTTTTGCTTAAAGAGAATGTGATGTAGACGAACAGTGACCAAAAGGTGACTTGTGATGCCAAATAAATGTTTTAAATAAAGAGATGAGATGCAGAGTATAAAAGGCACAAGCAGCCAGCAAAAAACTGACAGACCGGTGAACAACAAAGACATGATAGAAAATGATATGTAGATAAAAGGAAAAAAACTTCCATGCAGAGGCAAAAATGGAAATGCAGAGCAAGAAAAGATAGACAAGCTGAGAAACTGACGTGCAAAAAGAGAGAAAAGTGTCCTGTCATTGAATCGCAGAAACTCGCACGTGGAGGATTTGACCGAGCCCACTGTGCACAACAAAAAACACTAAAAGGTCACGTGCTGCAGTTGGCGATTACAACATCCAGTGAAACACGTTTGCATGCAACAGCTGCTATATCCATGACCCCCTACGCCCCACTGTTCTTGGAAGGTGATGTGTTCACCGGGGGGTGCCTTACCAGTACTATGCATGAGGCAGAGCTGCTGAACAGTGGTGTTAAATACATGGGCCACGCCCCTTTGAGAGACCCTCCACCCCCAGTTTTTTCATCCCACATAAAGCCCTGGTTGGCTTAGACGTCTGGGCTGCTGTTGCTTTACATTTTAGATAAAGTTCCAAGATAAGGTAATACTTGCCAGGCGAATACCAACCCGCGGATAAGAGGCGATAGGGCTGTTGCGATAAAAAAAGAGCCTGGTGCACACAGATGTTTAGTTTATTAGTGTGTACCACACAGCCCATTACCAAAAAAGTGCAGCTGTTTTAAATCACTTGCGTGACTAAAGCCATTTTACTGGCACATGCACACTAACACGGTTTAACGATCGCGTGGAGTATATTTTGTAGCTGACCACTTTTCCTAGCTTATCTCTTGCTACATTACTATGGTGCACTCTGCTTCAAACATCTTGTAATGCAATAGTGTGTAGGGCTTGCTGACTAAAATAAAGAACGGACTTTAAGAAACCGACTTGAGGCAAGGGACAAGGGAACCCTTCTTACTGGGAGCCTGGGTAGGTAAGTTTATGAGGAAACAGTGGCTCCTGTGGAAAAAATAGGTGTATTCGTTTCTAATAAGGAATATGCAAAATAGCAATGTACCGGATTAAGTTGATGTCAGAAAGAAAGCTAACCATACACACTGAGGATGTAGTCAATTTGTTCAATAGTTTATATAATAAGTAGCAATAGTAAACATTACATACAAAATGTTTTGAAAAAATATAATTTCTAAACAAACAGTCATTAAACAATAGTGAGAGGTGTCCCAGTGAAAAGAACGTTAGGAACCTAATCTAGTTGTGGCATATTTTCTGACATATGTGCAAGGTTTCACTATACAACATTAGGTGACCATCTGAAAAGTTGCCAAATGTTTGAACAGCACGTTCTACAATCATAAGTGCTGGGCAATGGTTCACCTCTGTTAACTGTCGACGGCGTTTTGACCCAGTTTAGGATGTAGGGTCTCTTCAGGACCTGGAAATATTGGGACACCTGAAGCAAGGACTGTGCTGCCTAAGGTGAAGAATAGTGGCACCGTGTGTGTAGTGAAATAAAGACTCACAGGGTACCCGGCGGGGTGCCCATGTGAGGGTAGTATTAGGCTGGCAGTCAAAATGGTTGGGCTGGAACAAGTCTCGGCAGTACTTGAGGTGCTGAATGCATTTGGTAACGCTGTGCATACGAGGGAGCAGGGCCTCACTTGGATGTAGTAGGAAATTTGTACAGGCAGTGTCTCAGTCAAGGTAATAACGCGATGTTTCCAAATGTGGGAATTTGTTCTGGCAGAATGCCAGTAATTGCCTCGATCGTTGCTGTGCAGACAGATGAGCGTCCGTCTCCTTTGCTCGGTGCGATGAGGCGCTAGAGCTGCAGCCCATGATGGGGCGCAAATTCAAGTTCGGCCTCAACTCAATATCCTCTGACTTTGGGTAAATCAAATCTTACAGTTCTATAGAAATGCACAAAGCGGACTGGTTCTGTTGTAAAGCGCTGCAATGCCCTTGGCTTGCGCTATAAAAAAAGAAAAAAATTTGCGTTTCAATGTGCATTCAGGTGGTTTACATAATGTGGGGGCGGCTCCTTCCATGCCACACACCGAAATCAGGAAATCTGACAGCCATATGAATATTCATATAATGCATTACATTTTACAACTTACAAGACAGGAAGCAGGAAAATAAGGGAAGGGTGGGTCTTTAGGAAGAACGTGCTGAGTAGATGGAGAAACATCACAATAAAAAATAAGCCTTCCCGCAATTCCGGCATGAAAGGGAGAGCAAATAAAACTACCGCTAGTGGCGTCTTAGATCTAATCCCTGTCCACCTTTAAACCAGCCCATGTTTATAATCAGTGACGTAGCAAGGCCGTCATCTGCCGATTACCGAGGACACATGAGAAGTGGGGGAGGTGTAAAGCACTCCCATAAATTAGCTTTAAAGTAAAAAAACAAGCACGCCAGCAAAAGCCAAGATAACGATCAGGGAGGAATGCAGCTGGCACAATGCCGCCACTGCTCGCTGCCGAGACCCCTATGCAATGGGAGTGAAAGTTTTAAGGAAAGGCGGGACATACACCCGTCTATGGCCATTTGCGTGCTTTCGTTATTGAAAGCCACACGCAAAGGCTAATGGGATGTGTGGGAGGAGGCAGATCCACACAGAGAAGTCTCATGGAAGTCTGAAGTGATTCCAAGAGGCCCTTTCCTAGAGCAGCGCAAGCACGCTGGGCTAGGCTCGACCTAAAAAAGGATTTTTTTATTGTTTTGAAACGTGGTGTTGTTTTGGGGAGAGATCCTCTTTAAACGGGCACTCTAGATACAGTTCTCCATCTATGACCCTGTGGAAGGCTAAGCCCCAAAATGCATAGGCCCCTTTTTAGGTCTCGCCTGCTAATGCGCTTGCGCATTGCTGGCGAGAAATATAGGGGTTTATCCAGAGCTTAACCAAACTGGCAATTTCATGCAGTACCTGTGAAAAGCGACTGCACGCATCAAAGCCACCAGCCTCCCTCCCACAGGCATCCCCCAGCGTGCGCCTCAGGCATTTCTCCTCCCCTAATTATTCACGGCCGGCCGGCCGTACTCTCACTTTCACGGCCACTAGGCCGTGTCTCGTTTTATTTTAACTTTTTTTTTTTTAACTTGTTTCTCAAGCCGCCTGGCACCCCGCGCTTCAGCAGTGGTGGCCGCACACACCACCTGCGGGACACTGCTTGAGACATTTTTGTAGCTTGCTTTTCAGAAAGCTTGTATACATAAGACACTTTAAAGTGAAATGCAAGATGGTCCCCTCTTGATTGGGAACACATGAAGGCAGATTTAATAACTTCCAGACCAAAAGCTGCAAGCTATAAAAAAAAATCCCAAATGAAAACTGACCCACCGGCGGCCTTGTACAAGGGGCATTCTTACGCGGTGGACGCTCAAAGCGGTTCTCTCACCTGCAGAAGTCATAGAAATAAATCTCCAGCTGATACCAAATTGCCTCCCCTAGCAGCTGTGTCTGAAGTCCCTGTGGGGGAGGGTGGGGGCAGCGTTCTAGAGCCATTGCTGATAACATCTCCATGTGGTGGGAGAGAGGCGCCCATGCAGAGGAGGGGGTGGGGGGGCTGTAAACTTTTCCTTTGTTCCCTGCACATTCAAATGAAAGACAAACCTCTGCTGTGGAGTCTACAGCCTCTGACCCTCCTGCAGACGGTAAACTGGGAAGGCAGTTGCATATCCTCAGCTTCACATCCATCCAGCCACCTGTGCACTAACCCACCGAGCTATCCCCCGTCTCCAGAGACATCCACCCACCTGTGCAGTAACCTACCGAGCTAACCCCCGTCTCCAGAGACATCCAACCCCCCTGTGCACTAACCTACCGGGCTCCCTACCCCCCACCCGTATCCGCATCTATCTGCTCGTCTCCCGAAACACCCACTGACCGCCTATTTTTTTATTTAATACACTTTTACATAGGGCAAACCTTACCCAAAGGTGTCAGCGCTTTCCAAGAGAACGAAGTATACCTGTGATGGAATTTACATATTAAAAAGTTACAGATCCTAGCCAACACATCCTTCTGCCCATAAAGTTCAGTAACCGTATCGTGCTCCGACCGTGTCCCTCGCCCAAAGGCTGGCACAGTAGACTGGGAAGGCAGTTGCATATCCTCAGCTTCACATCCATCCAGCCACCTGTGCACTAACACACCGAGCTATCCCCCGTCTCCAGGGACATCCACCCACCTGTGCAGTAACCTACCGAGCTAACCCCCGTCTCCAGAGACATCCACCCCCCTGTGCATTAACCGAACAAGCTATCCACGTCTCCAGAGACATCCAACTGCCCTGTGCACTAACCTACCGGGCTTCCTACCTCCCCCACCCGTATCCGCATCTATCTGCTCATCTCCCGAAACACCCACTGACCGCCTATTTATTTATTTAATACACTTTTACATAGGGCAAACCTTACCCGAAGGTGTCAGCGCTTTCCAAGAGAACGAAGTATACCTGTGATGGAATTTACATATTAAAAAGTTACAGATCCTAGCCAACACATCTTTCTGCCCACAAAGTTCAGTAACCGTATCGTGCTCCGACCGTGTCCCTCGCCCAAAGGCTGGCACACACATGGGGCCCCAGAGAGAGGCCATGGCCCCTATGGTTGGCCCACATGACGTGAATCACACTGTTAGACCATGGTGTACACGTACATACCCCCATCTAAGGTAAGCTTTTATGACAGACTTTCTCCTGACACTCGTCAAGCCAGGATTTCGATGTGCATGCTGATACTTGTTGTTTTTTGCACCATGATTTTCTAAAAAGTCAAACTTCACCAGTATTTGAATTCCTGACATACAACAGTGCATTTTTTATTTAATTGAAAATCATTCATCTCAATGCGCTACCTTTCTTTCTTTTGCTACATGGATGGGCCGCCCTTCCAAGCCTACAAAGCAGTGTATAAAAGATTACAAATATGAAAATATATTTTAAAAAAACGTAAACACTTGCAGAGGTGCACAAGCGTGGATGAATGTACAATGGGGTCCCCTCTACATGCTGCTTTTGTGGGGGAAGCAGCTCTCTTGTGATGTGAAAAAGACAATTATGCCTAATTTCATCTATAACAACTCTTTCATTCTTCCACACCGGTAGAAGCTGGAAATCTCCTTCACAAATTCTGCTTTTGTTCAGCCAATCCCAGGGATGCTTTCTTTTTCTAGCGCTTAATAATAATTTGCCTGTCCCAATTCTAAATAAGGATGGATAATAACACGCATAAACGACCCCCAGGCACTATGACCACTAGCTGCTTTAATTCTCTTTGTTAATTTTCTTATTCCCACACTCATCCGTGCATCTACCACACACCTCACATTTACTTAAGCATTCACTAAAAAAACACATTTATTCGCTCAAACACTCTTCAAATAAATATCAATAACACCATACAATACTTCCCTTACTCATGTTGCATATGCTGAAGGAACCATGCATTCACTTTGTCACACGAAGAAACTCACAAATGAAGCACTTTTTTATTTATAAACAGACAAAAACAGTAACAGAAAGTTTACACACAATACTTATGATTTATTTTGATATGTTTACTTTCAGTATTAAAATTTACAACTGGCACCTTTTAACCCACTGTGCATTTTTTATGTGACAAACATTCAGCTCACTGAACCACCTTTCTTTCGTGCAAATAGGTGGATAGAAAAGTATCTTCCTTGTTCATTCGTTCAGGGCGCAGTGCCCTAGGCTCTACAACTAAAGTCATTGGTTACATATGATTTTATATAGCTTTTGACAAGGTGCTACCCTTCCTAGCGTCCAACATAGCGTATAAAGAATAATAAGAAAAATATGTATAATAAATGTAAACACTTGCAGAGGTGCGCAAGTGTGGACAGATGGACACTGTGATTCCCTCTACAGTCTACTTTAGCGGGGGAAGAACATGTCTTGTGATGAGCATAACACCGAGGGCGTGAGCATGTTGTTTACAGGACTCACTTTCTCTGGGTAACCTTGGAAAAGCGCATCTACATACACCTCTGCTCATTCACAGGTTATATGTGAAGACCTAATAGAAATTACTCTGTATGGTACTCCACCATGCCCGTAACATAATCTTCACAAAAGTTATTTACAAAAGTTTAAGCTGTTGCTATTATAAATTACATTAACTTTTATTTAAGTATTAATTATTAAAATAAATTAAAGCCATTGTCATTTGTAATATCAATACATCTAAGTCACGTAAATACAACACATATTGCATTACAAATGCTATAGGTGTCACATTTGCGAAAGTTATAAATGACAAAGCTATTAATTTAGCTATTTTGAAAACCAACACAAATACAAAATTTGTCATTTACAATACCAATAGCCCAAACTTTCCCAATGCGAGACCTATTGCATTGCAAATGCTTGTTTAGGTCGAGCTATTAAATCCCGCAGGGATTAATTAGCTCGACCCTATAGCAGGGGAACAAACTCTCTTGACCAAGCGGATTTCTCCGCGGATTTCTCACAATGCATGTTAACTCTTGAAGCGTGACGCTTCTCTAGCGCGCGCTTGGCCTCGCACACTACATCAAAGGCTTCTGCTCTCCCTCACTCACACCCCATCCCCATATGCTCCTTCCCTCTCTCCCACTCGCTGGCTCCCCCGCCCCCCCCCACCAGGCTCTTGAAGCGCGACACTTCGCCAGCGCTTCCCTCCCACTCGCTCACTCCCCTTCTCCCCCACCCCCCACCGACTTGTCAATCTCCTTTTACGAATGCAAGACGATGAACACTCGGCGGCTGCCGAGGCATCCCTCCCATTCTTTTAAATTTCACTTCTAACAGAATGCGGCCCCCTTTGAGCCCCGTGTCCTAGTTTAACTTGAGGCGCACACGCGATCTCATTTCCGCTCCTGAATCCCTTCCTTTCCCTCACTTTCACTTCTGCTGCGCGCGCACCACCACTTTTGTTGTCTCAGTTTTATATAGCGCCAACTTGATCTGAAGCTATCAGTGCTTTACATGAGCCCCAGATGCAACACAGACGACAAAGCGACACTTTTTTTTTTTTAGGCAGGGTGTCTCCTTTTACAAATGCAAGACGATGAACACTCAGCGGCTGCCGAGGCACGCTCCCATTCTTTTAAATTTCACTTCTAATAGGATGCAGCCCCCTTTGAGCCCCGTGTCCTAGTTTAACTTTTGTTGTTGTCTCAGTTTTATATAGCGCCAACTCGATCTGAAGCTATCAGTGCTTTACTTGAGCCCCAGATGCAACACAGAAGACAAAGCGACACATTTATTTTTTTTAGGCACGGTGAGATTAAGTGACTTGCACTGCATTACAAGTTAAACTGTCTGCAGTAATCTGATTTACATGCTACGTGACATCAGTTGTATTGTATTATGGTGTTACTTTTATAAAGCGCATTTTACCTCATTGCATTATCGGATGAATTTAGATGAACTCAGGCGTGTGTACATCAGTAGCAATGAAGGTGCGCCGGGATTCATTGGTGTGGGGGAGCGCTCTTTGCCCGGTTCAGAACGGTGGCATTCTACACAGTAAAAGGGTAGGTGGTTAAACTTACCTTGTTTGCACTTGTGCCCATGCACACATGCTACGTCACAGCCAGGACACTCAATCCAGGCTCCCTCCTCCAAAGAGAATAACTGGCGTCGACAATAGGTGCTGAGACCCGAGAGAGGACAGTGACCTCAGTAGGCAGGTCCGTTCTTTCTACAGACAGTCCCCCGGTAAAAATAGATTTACGCCATGATCCGTTCATTTCCCTCACTGTTTTTCCATCTGTCCCTACCATTCTTTTTATTGTTGTCTCAGTTTTATATAGCGAAAACCCGATCCGAAGCGACATGAGCGCCAGTTGCAATACAGACGCATAGATAGCAAGCTGCATGTGTGTAAAAGTGGCCAACATTAGCGCTCCACTTTGCATATGCTTAAGTTCCAACAAAGCTTTGAATGTTGACTCTCACCGTCAGTTTCTAAAGCCTTTGTGTAATTCGCTGTGCAATGCCTAAATAAAACAAGCATTGGCATAGCCAATAGGTCTCGCCTTTGGGACCTTATAAGTGTTAAGCCATGCAACACTTGTTTTCTTCCAACTACCAACTCATCTTTTTTCCCTATCCCTCAAACGCTGAGCAATGCGGCGGTAGAGTGTTGTGCTCGCTTTCCCATCCATACCTCTTTCTCCCCACCATGAGCTTCCACTAACTACCCTACCACCTCTTTGCCACATCTTGTCCCAATTGGCTTTGTCAGTGCCAAATGATTGTAAAACTGCCAGCATTGGCAATGTCAGCACTGCCAGTTTGCCATTACAGAAGGTTTTTTTATACTTCCATAGTAGCCATCGTGTTCCGTTATGAAACAGGCATAATGTGGCTGCCATCTTAGAAGTATGATCACATTGCGTGGCGCATCGTGGTCTGATGCAACATGGTAATTATCTTGGTAGACATTCGAAAATGGCTGAATGTAATTTTCTACACTTTCAGGATGGCTGCCACATTGTGTCTACAGGCAATGTGACAGCCCTTTTCTAAGTATTGAAAACACACTTCTTAAGTGGACTGACACTGGTACTCACTATGCCACAATTAGCTCAATTTACAAAGTATTGGCAAAGCCAATAGCAGAAAACAACATGCAATGGGAAAGCAAGACAGGCTGGATTTATCATTGCCTGATTTGATTTTCTGGCTCACAATGCATTTTTCCCACTAGTTGATAAGCCTTCTGTAATCCTACTGTAGAAATTCTGCTATGTTTATATTCTTCCCCAGCAGAAACCCAGGAGTTACTGGACTGGGTGTTATCCCAAAGTGCCACCAATACTTTTCAACAGTGGCCAACACATAAAATAAAAAATGTGTAATTTACAATACCAATAGCTCAAATTTTCCTATTGCGAGATCACATTTGCAAAAGTTAACAGTATTGGCATTGTGAATTACCAAGCTAATAATTTCGCTATTTTCAAAACCAACACATAAATAAAAAATGTGTAATTTACAATACCAAATAGCTCAAATGTTCCTAATGCGAGACATATTGCATTGCAAATGCTTGTTTTTTTTAAAGTTGTGATGCATCTGGTGTAATTTGGCAAAATAAAAGAACCGGATCAAGCAAAGCTGGGATGTGCTGCGTTCTGTTTATGAGCCATATCAATAAAGAAAGAACTGTTCTGGCTTGAAGATGACAAACAGACTAATCAGGATATATATATTAAAATGTATTTGTTTAATACAAAGTTAATCTGGTTTCATCTATATGATGAGAAGAATAATTTCTTAAGGAGGTACCAGCTGCCTAAGCAATTAGAGGGGAGGGGAAAATGGGGGATGGCGGAAGAAGGGAGGGGGCTACTCAGGCAAATATCCAATCAAATAAAAAGAATCAAATTCCACTATTATGCAACTTTTAGAAGCATTGTTACAGTTCAATCAAACCAATACAGTCTGTCCCGATAGTGACGAATATTTCCGCCGCTCTAGGTAGGGCAAGGGGAGTTTACAGTATCTGCATTCAGGTACATAACAAATGGAAACCAGATTTCGAGAGGACGAGAACCAACATGCATCAAATCCCAGTAGTTTTGCAATTGTTCTTGGCAATATGAGGTGTTGTGTAGCCAGTCAATTTTACTTGGGACTCTGCGCCGTACCCAGCACATTGCGACTGTTCGTTTGGTAAGAGTAGCAGCATACCCACCAATCTTCGATCAGTGTCGGAAATATCTGCAACGAAGCTCATCAATGCAACCACCAGGGTCTGGGTAATAACGTGGCTTACTATGGCATCAAACACTTCAGATCAAAAAGCCTGCACTGTAGGGCAGGTCCATGCCAAGTGTAGAAAGTATGCTCTGGGTGCCATGGTGTCCAGACAGCACGCGTCTGCTTGGAGACCCAGCCTGTGCAGCTGAACAGGGGTGTAGTATAAGTGATGCAGGAAGTTAAAATAGCCTATAATTGAGGTAAAGGGTTAGAGAATGTGCGCATCAGTATCGCCAGCATTCAGTGGTAAAGGGGCTTCCCAAGTCCTATTCCCATGCTTCTCGCATTCGGGAAATTACTGCATGAGCAGTTCCCTGCTTTGCAAGGTATATCTTGATGGTTAAACAACCCTACGAGGGAGTGGTAAGCAGTAATTTAAGCGCATATAGCATGTCAGTGCCTTCGGAAAGGAACCATACTATGAGGGAACCGCAGCACACAGTTGGAAATAGGTAAGCTGTGACATTAAGGTGTTAGAAGGTTCAATCAGAGCTCGCTCAGGTGTAATAAAGGTGTTGTCAGGGTACCGTGGACCCATGCTAGTGAGGTGTTGTGTAGGGAGGCATGCTCGTGTGCTGCTGCTCCCTAGTGAGTGGTAGTGTTGGGTTGTCAAGAGTAGGAACCGATGGGGCAAAGAGGTGAGCCACACGTGCTCTGCGTTGAAGTGTGTTCCATGCCGATGTTGTGCAAGTGACCGTGTCTACACATCGCGGTTGCCGAAGAGGTAATTACAACACAGTGGAAAGGGGACATAGATGGACGTGATCATATTCCATTGCTCTATGTGGCTGATGTTGAATGGGGTGCACCCAGAAATGGGCAAATTGTGCTTCTGTGCAAATTGTGCTTGTGCACAAATATAATAGAGGTATATATTGGGGGCCGCAAGACCACCCAGCTCAAAGGGGAGAGTGAGCAGTTCTCACACCACCATATGCTGCTTCACTACCCAAGCTAGTGTAATGAAACATGAGTGCAGATGCCGACGAAACCATCTGGGCAAAGGTAGGTACACAAATAAATAGAGAAACCTTGGGAGCACCACCATTTGGGCGAGAGCCAGCCTCCCTATTGGTGAGAGTGGTAGTGACTGCCATCTCCCCTGCCTCTCCTCCAGCCGAGTGATTGCACATACATAATTCTCACTCCAGAGTTCAGCCAGTTCCCTGCTAAGCCAAATCCCCAGGTAGCGAACTGTCTCTGCCACCCAGCAGAGCGGAAACTCTGACACATAGTAAGTGGTAACGTCGTTCATTGGAAATATAATGTACTTAGTCCAGTTAATTGTCACTCCCGACAAACCACCAAAACAAACAAACTCCCTGATTAGGACATCAAGATAGTCCTGCGGGTCTTTCACATAAAGTGTAACGTCATCTGCATACATTGAAACAAGTTTCTCACTAGGGGCAAACGCCAAGCCTCTATGTGTATGGTGTTGCCATAACCTCGCAGCCAATTGTTCCATGGTGATAACAAATAATAGTGGTGAGAGCGAGCATCCCTGACTGGTGTCTCTTGTCACTGGAATTGAGAGGAAAGAGTCCTGTTGATGGGCAGTCGGTCGCTCATAGAGAAGCCCTATACGCCGAAGAAACTTTGCGATGATGCCCATTTGGGCTAGAATCTTAAAAAGTGTGCCACTCCAGTGGGTCAAACGCCATGGTGGCATCCATAAGTACTGTAGCGTCCCTACAAACCCAGTCAGTTGTCTGGGTGACAGCAATATAGTGCGTACGTTGTAAGCCGTGGATCTACTGGGGACAAACCCGGACTGGTCCGGGTGAGTGATAATAGGCAGGAGCGGCAAAAGATGAGAGGTAATCCGTTTAGCCAATATTTTATTGTTGACAATTATGAGAGAGTGCGGAAGGTAAGAGTCACAGTTGGGCAGGTCAATTCCTGGATCAGGGATTGTCACTATTAGCACCTTGTGTAAGGATGGTGGGAACGCGCCGTCCTCGAGTGACTCTGCATACATGTCGAGAAGGTGGGGGCTAGAAGCTCTGCATACTCTTTATAAAAGATGGCTGTAAGGCCATTGAGTCCTGGGGCTTTATCCGCCAGGTAGCTCTTTACTGACTTGAATAACCTCCTCAACCGTAAACGGTGCATCTAGGAAACGTCTTTGGCCATCTTCTATTCACAGCAATTGAAGCTGTCAAAATAGGCTGTATAAGCTTCCCCAGGTAACATTTTAATAATATTTTAACTGCACGATCTACATCCCTTCTGGATGAAGAAACTTTTTTTATTTAAATTTGATCTTGCCTTTCTCCTGTTTTTAAATCTGTTTCTCTCATTGATTTCAACAACCCCCCATGACTCATACCGAGAACTACATTAATCAGGTTAAAATTTAAATCTCATAGCAATATTTAGAACTTTTAATTTTGTTTCTTGCAAGACTTTAAAGTTCGGTATTATGTGACACAACACTTACAATATTCTAAATCACCCAGGTGATTCAATGGATTCTCCAAACGATCTCTTAAAAAAAGTGTCTTTGTATTGCTTTGAATCATGTTAATTGTTATCTGGGTTCAACAATAATTGTCTATAATTAGCTTTTTGGAGGAAAAGTGAACATGCGTACTCTTCATGTTTTGCTGTGTACATAATAATCAATGAGACTCTCTAAATCAAACAGTCTATTTGTGAATACATAAAATATGTTAACAAGTTGTTCTTACACTTGCTCTTGTGGATGTTAGTTTGGACACATCCTGATAGGTAAATGTTTCGTTATAGAAGCAGCAACAATAGTGCAAATGTCTGCTGCAGTTTCAGGCATGCTCAGCTTCAGGGTCCCTAGTTAGTGTACTCGGCACACCAATCTATTTCTAAGCTTTGTGACGTATAAATTATAGCACAAAGAGGAATACAGTGTACCAAAAGACAGAACCTGTACTTCATGTTATCAAAATAAATGTTTTCTCTCCCTATTGTTGGGATTCCTAACACTTCTTTAGAAGACTCACAATATTTAAATATTATTCAGCTCCACCTACTCTTAGGTGTATGGGCAGTGTTGATCCCAGGGACTTGCCTGAGATTTCTGTTATTGTAGGTCAGTGTGCCCTAAATCGGTTTTCTTCAAGTTCATTGCCTCACTTTTTGTTACTCTCTTTTATGTGTTGCCCACTCACACCTCTTCAACACTTTTGATTGCCAGCATCAGTTTAAAAAAAAATAAAAAAGTCACTGGAAAATGTAAACTGTGGAAGAACTTTTGAACACTGTTCTGAATCCCGCTTATGATCTTCGAAGGAGCTCTTTAACAAAAAATCATTGTATTGCATTGTCCACCCTCCTATCTTGGAGTTAGCGGATAGACCAATGAGATGCTTTCAGAGTAATAACAGGCTGTATGTTCTTCAAGAGGCCTTGCATGTTAAAAGAAACTAGCAAAAAACTAAGAAAACGATAGTCAGCTCTTGTATCTTCTGAAAATACTATACACAAATAAATATTTAAAGTTACTATTGTTGGTCACAAGCAAGATGTTTGAATTTATGTGAAATAAACTTGATTTTTTCCCCCTCAATTGCAATAGCAACTACAGCAATCTTAGTTGTACGTTCTATACCTTATGACCCCATAGTATTTACCCTACTATCACTGAGCAACAAGTGGTTTGGCTGTCAAAAATTCATATTTAAAATCCTTGAGGTCCCCAAGACTTGCGATGCAAAACAGTAGATTTCTGAAAGTCTTTGATTTTGTTATAAACTGCAATATTGTGGATTAAGATAGTACCACGTGCCATCCCCTGAGATTTGTCAAGGCTTATTATAGCATAATTACAAGTGTTCCTAATAACGACTTTGATAATATCGAGACCGGTGACAATTGAAATAACCCCCAAAAATACCAGTCAAATTAGATGAAATCCGTCAAATTTAAAAATGCTACCGGACACCGAGATTCCAGTGGCCAGATAAAGTTAAGTATACACACACCAGTATATAGAGTTCATATTCATTACTTGGCCGTGTTAGAAGAACATTTTTGGGAAAAAGTTCAAAAGACTGAAACATAATATGTCTGTCTTTATCTACAACATTGTTCCAGAAGAAATAAAGAGGGAGGCTTGTTCCTGAAAATAAAGATGTGGAATATGAGGCTTGTTCGCCTCCAAGATGTTTCTGAGCTTTGTTTCGAAAACAAATCACATTTACAAATCCGGTGAATGTTTGTAAAATGATATTTTCAGCTTTAAAATATTAAAACTGTTGCCCAAGACCCTAATTTCAGAATCTTAGCCCACAGATATAGTGTGTTTATTGAATGTTTCTTTCGGTTTCTGTAACCGTGTTTTCCATTGCTGGGCTCTGAGTTTTGGGTTGGAAGATGACAATTATTATGTTATCATTTTACAAATTTAAATATAATCCAAGTGTGCTGACTGTAGTGCATGCGTGGCGCTGGTTCTGAGGAGCGTCCCACAGCACCCCTGGCTCTAAGAGAATACAGTGTGGCCTTAAAAGAGGTAGGTCTCGGATATTGCAAAAAGAAGGTGGCCTACTTTATAGACACCCAATTTACTTTCCCGCTAGTAACCATGTTAAACATTCAGTCTGAAGAAAGTAAGTGGGTAGTTTTATAAAACGCTAAACTACTTTTGACGTTTATTTTTTTAATGTTGAGACTAATCTAGTTCACTAACTAGCTAGTGAATGATTTTTCTATAAAACGTTGCGAGTTTTGCAGACTGCTTGAGATTATTTTCCTCTTTTGTTTCAGGTGGTTACTGAGATAGCTTGGATTTTGTTGGTAAACCCGTTGGATCTATCATTGCAAGGTTCCGTCTAATCATCTTCCCCCTGGACAACATGATACTGGAACCGATTGCCTGGAAGGTAGTACAGTTCTTTGTTCTCATTGTTTCTGCATGTATTAATGAGGTCCATATGAAGTGGCGTTATATACGAAGTAGGCAGAATGTCACACTAAAAATGTCATTTTTGTTGTTGCTATGTAAGAATTGGGTTGCTGGGAAGAACTTGCGGTGATCTTTTCTCGAAAATGGAACTTGAATGTGGATTAATGATGTCTACATTTTCCATATCTTATAGCAGAAGCAATGGATGGTCAGTGATTATTTGTTCCATTTAGGAATAGGATGTTCCAACAAAATCCCATTGATGCTGAAGGATCAAAATAAGCTCCCATCACTGGTTATGTGGGTGGTATTGTAAAGTTTAAATGTCAAGTTTAGCATACCTAATAGTTTGTATAAATAAAAAGCAAGCCACTTAATAACAACACTTTACCTATTTTTATATCGCCGCTCATACATTTTGTTAATATTGAAAACATTTAATAATTGTTTTTAGAAATATGTTACTGGCAGCATTGCTCGAGGGTTATCTGAAGTTAAAACACTATTCATAGCAGCTTCAAGCTCAAATAGAATTTAAGTAAAACAGTGGATGTAAATATAATACAGTCTCTACAGTTTCAGATATTTAGGACTAAATAAAAGGACAATAACCACCGTTTCACCATTACCACAATTTCACCAAACCATTTTTATTTTCTGGATCTTTTTCTTTCTCCGAGGACCTAAAACTGAAATCCAAGCCGTTATCCAAGTAAGACATTTGCTCTTCTAACTATAAACTCTCTGAGGTGTTTCTAAATTGAGATACTTGTAAATGTCACAAACAAGTATTCATGTAGTTGGACTTTAAGCAATGTTGTGCTACTCAGGAACCAAGTCCTTTTTTTCCTCTTTTTCTCGAATACCTATGTTTGAGTTTTTACACAATATTGAAAAGTCTGTCGGCACCATTTTATTTACGGAGTATGTTTATTTGGTGCTGCAATCCCACTTTGGTTCCATTAAGGATCATGAGGGTCTCCCTGTATAAAGTACATTATCATAATACTCACTTTTTTGGGTACTGCTCTGCAGGCTCTTGAGGTGCAGAAGAAGCTCATAAAGAAATTTCAAAAATTATTTTTCAGAGGTGCCCAAATGGACTTCATTCCATTGTCAATCTGTATCCAAGACAGCAGTGTGCCTTGTTGGTCTAATTGCACCTGGACCCATGTAAAATTGTGCAGCTGACTAATCATGAATGCCAAACTTCTAGGGATTCCTAGTGCCTTAAGCATACACGATCAAAACCTACACTCAACTGCAACACAGGCCTCGCTGATTTCGATGAAGCTGGCATAAACATTACTCCAGCGTGTAACTGTCAACTTCCAGGACACATATAACAGACCAAATGCATAGATGCATAGGCTTAAAGCCACCTTGTTCTAAGGAATTAAGTCATTGTCAGAACAAAGGCAACCGAGGTACAATATCAGTTGCATAAAAATATAATTCTCAAACCCAATTTATCTTTGATTTTTAAATTGTTAAAGTTTTGAGTTTCGAAGATTTGGCGAGCCACTTATTAAATGGTAGAGACAGAAACACAGCCACCTGCCAATATGTGTTCCGTCTTCAGGGCTGAAATTGTACAGTACATAATTAGTTGTTTTGGTATTTACAAATTATTTCAACTGTTTAGGATTATGATTTTTATAACAGTACCACATACTTTTGCTATAATAGAAAGAAAACGGTACCCAAAGCTTGAGAGGATAAAATGAGAGTAAAAGGATAAGAGTAGAAAGACTTTAGTCCAGACCCAATTTACCAACACTTCGTAAGAAAGTGTGAGGTTCCTATGAATCTTATTTCTTTGTTCCCAAAAGATGGGACAAAGAGCTAAAATGAATTATTTTTGTTCATAAAGAACAGATGGATGCACCCAAAAGCCAATCTGTGAGAAAGGCGAAACGAGCACTGTTTGAAAGATCTGTTGATAAGCATTTGTTATAATTGCCTAATAGACACTTTTAATTGCGTTGTTGAGGTTGTAATTTTGCAGGGAAGAACGGAATTTGAAAATAAGGTATCTCGTATGGTAGGTGAACCATATATGTATGTAATGTGTTAAGCTGTTGTATGCCACAGGAGAAATATTTTCTTGCTAAGTTGTGATGCAGGTATGCCAGGAATAGTACCGGCCACTGTCCTTCTAGTGTGAATGATAGTATGACTGTGAGGATATACTGAAGTTATGATAGAATGGGTGTATGGTTAACCAACTAAGATTAACGATTATGTACAATATGTTGGTGGGAACAGGAATCAGACAGTTCAAGTAGCAGTCATTTTGGGAACAAGAATTCATAAATCGGGTGTAGACTGGGATAAGCCAGATTAGCAAGTGAAACCTTCAAAATGTATGTATGTGTGGAGGAAATTAATAAAAATTTGGAAAAAAGGATATGATTAGCAAAGTATAGAGTACGACATATTGTTGGTATACAGATGTTGCTGGCTGCCCAAATGTTAACGGGTTAGTGTGCTATTTATCATTAATACTTGTATACAAGGTATCTATAATAGGTAACATAGCTTATATAACCAAAAAGACGTACCACGTTCTGTATATTCAGTCCATGGTAGGTGCAGAGCCCTGAAAAGAATCAGGTATGCAAACTGTAAGAAAATGCTTCTTTTTGTATAGTCACTCCAAAGTTTTGGACTGATGCTGCTGGTTTTTCGATACTGAGAGTGCATGGAGGCATGCAAACCAGACCTCAGTGCCTGCACCCTGACCTTAATCTGTGTATGGTATATTGGCTTGTACCAGTTGGCATTAGCTAACTTGCTGTAAGTCCCTAGTGTATAGTACAGGGAGCATGCAAGTTAGAGTGCTCATCAGGATAGAGGGAACCCGGTAGCCCATTGGCCACAAACCGCATCCTCCCCTGAGTGCATTTTCTGAAGATAAAAATGTCACCCCTGGCACCCAGAAATTCTATCTTGATGGACTGGAGAAGAAGACCAAAGAAGGACTGCCCTACTACACTAAGTAACCAGCAAAGAGAGACTGCACATCATGAACCTGGTGGCTTGTAAAGGAGAAAAGACTGTGTCTTGCTTGTGGAAAAGTAGTTTCCGGAGCCCAGCAAAATCAAAGAGACTCCAGGGGTTAGTTGTCAGACCTACTTTTCGCAGAATAGGACCATAGCAGCAGAAGAGGCCTGAGGGGCGAGGCACCGATGACCCGTACCCAATGCTGAAAGTTGCCACAGTATTTGCTGAACCTGGAAGACTCGTCGGAGTGTAGCTTGGTTGCTCAGAAAGCAAGTTATTGTCCAAGGCTTCTGTTAGCCCAGCAGCGACTGGACTTCAACTCCTGTGGCCAGAATCGCCTCACGAAATACGTGGACCGAGAAGTAGCTGCAGGAAGACCCCTGTCGACCTCATTGCATCCATGAGCATCTTCAGCATCCTGTATCTCTTGCATCAGGACCACTTCCAGAGGAACCTGTAGCAAAGTATAAAAGTGCCTGGAACTGACTGAAGACTGCTTCTCCTGCCGAGATCTGTTTCTGTGGGCCTTGACTGGCTCTCTGCCAGAGCTGTTTGCCTAAAGTAACAGGAAGTAACTGCGTTGACACTTTCCTAAGTTGCAAAAGTGTCTAAGTGTTAAATTTGTTGAATTTTTTTAATGCTTGTTCACGGTGAAGTGAAAAAGTGCATATTATTTACTATAGCTTGTGAAATCTGTATCTCCAGAAACATTGGGTGGTTCTTTTTCATTATGGTGTCTAAAAATACATAACCATGCAGTCTATTTTTATGAATTGTTTTGGATTTCTTGTGTTTTCCGTGTATTTTTTACTTCAATTGTTTTGTGCTGTTTAAATGCTTAACACTTGTTTCTTTCTGTAAGCCTCACTTCTTAGAGCCACAGCTACCTCACTGCTCAGAGCCACAGCTACCTAGGATTGAGCTAAAGGTTTTACAAATTAAACTTACTGGTCCTAAAGGGGTTGGTTAGTGTATTGCACAGTGGTCGTGCAACCACACTATTTAATACACCCCATTTCCTCTCATTAACCCAATAGAAAATTAGCTCCTTGCTTGGAATACATGGTGATCTAGTGCATGCATTAAAACAATTGGATGTTCACTGCAGTAAGACATTAACAAGAAGATAGAGCAGGGGTAAAATGAACGAGAAAGAGGTATTAAGGTATTACGATTAAAAAAGGAAAGAGTTAATTCAAATATGAAGTTCACTGGTACTGACCTTGCGAAGATTCACAGTTTGTGCAGAAAGTTGATGAGGTGCCATAAAAGGAAAACAGTCAAGTAGTGTGTTAATCAGAAGTAGCCATACTGGAAGGGGAAGATTTAAATGGGTGAGTGAAAAATCAAGCATCACTAGGCCTCACTCCAGTCAGGAATCCAATAAGGTCCTTTCTGTACTGGGCTGCTAGTTCTTCAAGACAAAACAGTCAGCCCTGCCTCTCTCTGAGGCTAACAGGAGACCACCCAACTGACCCTTCAAGAGCAATTCCACTCCCTAAGTACAAGTGGAGAGCAGTCACACCTCTCTAATTTTTACTGTTAGATCGAGACCAAGCTTTTTTTTTTATTCTTCGTCAGGTCCATTTATGTTTTGAAAGGTGGTTTGAGAGAACATAACATAATAAAATAAAGTTATATAATTGCTACTTACTAGTGATTGGTAACCACTCTTTTTGAGTCTACCCAGTTTTTCATACTTTCCTGCAAGCTTTTGCATAGTACTCTGCTGTGGGTTATTTCAAGATGGCCGATCATTTGTCTCAGTGTCCAGAGCACCAAACTCCACCAAGAGGATGCTTTAATGCAATGATGATCCACCCCTTCAAAACCTTCCTTTACTGTTTCTAGAAACAGGTTCTCCTAACTGCCAGGATGGTTGTGAGGGCATCAGTTTCAAAAGCCTTCCTCACATGAGGCCTTTTTATTTTTTATTTTTTTTGCGTAAATACATTAAAAGTGGGAGGCCCCAGTCCTGTTTTCTTATGATTATATCTGTGTCCGCGCTGTGATGAGGGATGAGGCCAGCAGAAATGAATTAATTACTGCTTGAACATGCAGGCAGCTCAAAAAGATTTTAAGAAAAAGTCACCTTTTATTGTTTTATTGTACCCTTTTTATAGAGAGAGCTTTTCTACACATTCTGTTCTTCATAGCTTTTCTTAATTCTAGATTGGTACTGATAAACCTTATTCTTTTTGGAACCTTGTTTTTTTGTTTTTGTTTTAAAAATTATTTCTTTGTTTAGTTTTTTGTAAATAGGAGGAAAAGTCCAGAGTGGAGTCATATTGGATTTGAGATTTCTTCTTTGACTGTACAGTTTGAGTTTCAGCTGAAATCCGTGTAAAGTGAGACCGAATACACACCAACTTCAAGGGGGTTACCCCAGTTCGAACCATGGGCGCGCAAGCAGGCTGCCTATGTAATCTTCAATGGCTGCGGCAACCGAGGATTGGAAGGGGGGTTCGTCTAGGGCTGCTGGCTACAACCTCAACATGGGAACAGGAGGGGTACCAGCGTCCCATTAAATCTGCAGGTGCTGAGGATTGTGATCGGAGTGAGTATGGCCCAGATAATCAATGCACGTAACATAAAGAGCAAGACCCAGTGTACTAACCAGCCTGTCAATCCGAACATGCAGCGAGTGGGGTGCAGAATAAAAGGAATACCCTGGTAGTCTCATTGCGATGGTGCCGCAAGTCCACTAATACCCAATCCCACAACCAGCCATTGAGTACCTGGGCATTTGAGGAGGCAGCGAAGGGAACAAGCGTTCCAGTTCAATATCCAACACACTATTAGAGTCCCCACCCAATAGACATGACATCCCACTCCACCACGACAGAACACCAGAAAGCGCAGACAGGAATTGCGTTTGGCCTACATTGGGCACGTAAATACTGCCTAACAGGATATGGCGACCATCTAACCTGCCTTTCACAAATACATGTCGCCTTCTTGGTTTATGACCGTGTCATCTGGCTTAGATGAAGTACCTGGGTACACCCAAATCAACACCACTCTGGCATGGGCGAAGAAATCAGTAGCAAACATTTGATCGTGCCAGCGGCGCTGCATCTAAACTACCTCGGGATGCTTCAAATGGAACTCCTGCAGCAGGGTGACTTGGACTGAGTGCTGTTTAAGGTATGAATGAATGGCATATGTACGCCTAGGGGTGTGTATCCTACAGACATTCCAAGTGAGTACTTTAATGGGCATCATGTGTTTTGTTGTGTGTGAGAAAGGGGGAACGCACGAAAGAGAGCATTGATTATCAAGAGCAAGTGGCAGCAAGGGTCCCCCAGCAGGTAGGGCAGGAGTAGGAGGACCAGACAGCACGCATGAGACTGTAAAAACAAAATTTCCAGAAAAAGACAAGAATAGAACAATGCACCAGACATGCAGTGCACCAAATGGGCGCCTTCCAAACCGATCTATAATGAACACCAAAATGCTATAATGGGGGCTAACTCACAAGCCAGGGGCAGCGGCTTCCCCTAGAGAATGTATCATTGCGTACCAGTATAAAGCAATAAGTCAACTGGTAAGACATCCACTGTATCAACTGCACCTGTGAAAGCAAAGTAAGAGGTCAACTCAAAGCATGCAAGGCGAAGCAACGTTAACACAGATCTCTTTGTGCCCATGAGATATAAAGGACCAGAGTAAGCTTGGATAACTTCACTCCTCACCATGCATGACATGGGGACGTTTGGCAAGGCAAGGTACAGCTCAGATAATGTCTCCTTAATGCCCTGCACCGAGTTATCTGCTCCCAATCAGGTATTGAGTTAGGGGCCAATGACTGGCATGACCCAGTGCGATGGCCCCCAAAGTGTTCTTCATTTGCAGCATTGTCTAATTTCAGCGTGCCAGTTGCACAAGGTTTCAAGTCAACTCCTGTCTACGAAGTCGGTGCTTCACTGCCAAAAGGTGCTGAGCTGTCGCTGAACAGCAATTGGATAGTCTATAAAGATCGTTACTTTCGCATTGGCTACTTTAATCTCAGGAATTTTTTCTGGATTTGTGCAGGATGGACTTGCGATTGCTGTAATGCACCAGTCAAAGCATCACCGGGTGGTTCCCAGACCCTTGCTGTGACCTCTGTGCTGGGACCAGGTGTGCCCGCTCAGTCGTAGAATACTGCGAAAAAGAATATGAGGGAAACTGACCCTTCAAAAACTGCTCCTTATACAGGACCACATCTCTGCCCTCTGTAACCCTTGGGGAGACCCACCACTTGAAGATTGTTTCTACTTAACCATCCATCTGCATCCTCTTCCTTTCACTCCAGTATCATTGTGCTCTGGCTTGATTGCACAGGGGAATGTGTGTGCTGTGCCTGCGGCTTCAAGGATGCAAGGTCAACTTCCACTGCGTCCAGTCTGTCCACCAGCTTGCGGTGGTCTGCATGCAGCATGTTGACTCCACGAGAACTTTAGGCATAACTCTGGACCAATTCCTGAATATGCAAGACCACAAGAAGGGGAACCAAACACCATCTCAAAATTCTCCAGAAAATCAAGCCGTTCCTGCCTCCTGAGGACTTGCTGCTAGCAGTCCAATCCCAAGTTATCTCCTTCTTAGAATATGGAATTGTGACCCTAGAAGGGTTACCTGAAGCTAGATTGGCCCCTTTAAGGGCCACTCTGAACTCTGCTGCCAGACTCATCACAGAATCAAGAATAAATGATCATATCACACCAGGCCGAATTCAGCTCTATTGACTATCCCTCGAAGCTAGGATTCTTTTCAAGATAACCTGCTAGATGCACAAAGCTCTTTATAATAACACCCCCGTTTACCTGTTAAAAAAACATGAACTTTCTGGTTTAATTCGGGCCGTAAGAAGCTCTAACACTGTCCTGCTGAAAGCCTACAATTTCAAAACGAAAAGAATTTACAACTGCTCCTTTTCTAGTCTTGCTCCGAATACGGAACTCTCTTTCTCCCTAAATTGAATCTAACCATTTGACCTCCTCATCCAAAAAAGAAGTCTGATTGTTACTCCTGAATAACCATTTTCAGCCATTGACCTGAAGCCGACAACATGGGTCTATCTTTCAACAATGCAAATTTTTTTACTTACACGTACCACATTGTTTGTTTGCTCTTTTTGTACTTGTACTTGTGCTTGTTAACCTATCATATGGTTAGGATTTTCGCCTTTACCTACCAATCCTATTCTTCCTCTCTGTACATTGTTCTGATACCATTAAGGGTCATGTTCGCGTGATATAAAACGTTTCAAATAAATAACCCCAACAGGGCTCACCAAGTCAGGAGAGTACCCCTAGCCATCAAGAGTGGGGGATCAACACGGCATTCCACACGTGGTGTGCCAGCTCCCACAGTATAGTTATGCGCCAGCTAGGTCTCCGCACTTATATGCTAGGTCCAGTAGACAAGGAGGGCCCGAGCGATCCTCAGAGTTCAAGACAGTGCAAGAGGCCACTTTGAGGGGCCCAGGCGCCCCCGCAGTGCTCAGACTCCAACCATCCACTCAGGGGCTAACAGTAGCGGCCACAGTTGGGGTGGAGGCAAACAAATTCACTGGCTGGTAGGGGGGAGGCCCAAGCCAGCCTCACACCACAACTAATAATGCTTGTGATTAGGGCCCCAGCACTGCAGTAGTAATCAACCCAGGACAGCTGCCAGTATCCTCAGAGGGCAACAGCCGGCACAGCGGAGGGATATGTAACTCCTGCTGCACTACCAGACCTGGGCCTGATCCGAGCCACAACATACCACTACAGCCAACAGGGAGGGAGCAAAGGATGGGCGCAGGCAGCAGATCCGTCAAGGCCTCCCAAGTGCCGATTAACAGCTCTGCGGGCACCACAACTGTCATACCAGGCAGAGAGACCTACCCTGCCTAGCCTCACATCGCCAAGTTCGGCCCCCTCCTCAGGTCCGGTATGGCCTCCGGAGCAGCATCAGCTACGGCAATCCGTAGAGAGGCAGTCACCAGCATCTTTGGAGGCCCGGGTCCGCCCTGATCCGACCGCGTGTTCATGCAAACATTTTCAGCAGGCAGGGGGAAGGCAGCAGTCGCAGGAAATGGGGCTGGGCAGCACCAGCCACTGCAGTCCATGGAGAGGCAGGCACTGACACCTGCAGATGTCTGGGTCCGTTCTGACCTTGTGTCCATGCGGACTTGCTCAGCAGGCATAGGGAAGCACTAGGTTCTGGAAACCGGGCCAGAGCAGCAGTTCGGCTGGGAGCCAAGCTCTCCATAGTTAGCGGCCAAGCCTGGGTCTGATCCGACCCCTGGGCCTCACACAGCCGTGCCAGCCAACAGGGGACCGGGGGCTTGCTCACCTCCACAGACGTCACAGCCCCCTTTGGGTAGAGGCCCGGCTCACTGCCACCCTGGGACCGCTGCATCATCGACGCAGCAGGCACGCCACTACCTCACCAGGCAGCAAGCACATCACTGCCTCACCAAGCAGCAGGTGGAGGAACGCCTAGACGAGGAGAGCAGGCAGGGACCACACAAGGCCACAAATGCCTACCAGGACCCAGGCCCCAGTCTCCGCACCTGGAACGGCTGCCACACACGTTGCCTCTCCGGGCCTCCTGGCCCGGCCTCACCTCACCATGTCGTCACACAGGAAGTCCTCGCGCCAGGGGCGTAGCTCCTCCATCCTCAATACAGGACCGCAGAACCAATGGCAGGCTGCTGCTGGTAGTAGTCTCAGGGCTGTCGGACACAGGAGGCACACCAGTCCGCTGCCACATGTGGGACTCCAGGCCTTAGCAGATCTCCACAGTCAGGGAGCCATCCAGAAGCTCAAAGCCACTCAGCAATGGACCAGGGCGGTAAGGAGACGCATAAGGGGTCAGGACCTCGGATGGCAACCGCAGAGAAGGGGAAACAGACAGATAAGGGGGAAGAGACCCAGAGCCTACTTTAAACACGTCCGCCGCCTTGACTCTCTTAGCCACGCCCCTTCCCCTATGTGAGTCTTGACAATTGAGGGAATTACATTGTAATTAGGACAACACCGCCCTACTGGGGAGTCTCCTTGCACAAGTTGAGGGGTCAATTCAGAATCTTACCACATGAGTATCAATAAAACCATTTTCTCTGTGCTTTCACTACTCGGAGGGTGGAGATGTGGTGGCAGGTCACAAGGGATTGTAGGAAACTAGTTTTGTAGGAGCCATAGATTCCTCCCCCTCAGAATCCTGTTATATTTATAGTTACAACTGATCGTTATCGTGAAAAGTCTCATCAGTGCAGCATTCTTTTTATTTATTTTTGCTGATATCGTTCAGCATCAGTAATGCAATAGGGCCGCTGTTGCCTTTGAAAGTTGCTTCTGATTGGCTTTATCAATGCTTAAATGCTTAAATGCTAAATTTCATGACCTAAAGCTATACCTAATGATATAGTAGGATAGTTTTTGATAACTAAGCCTATTATATAACTCCTTCGGTGCTCATAATGGCTCCCGGCCGTCATGAGTCACGGTAGGCGTGTGCTCATGACGGCCGGGAGCCGTCAGAACATTGCCGCCCCGCCTACGCAGTGTTAATTCCCCGCCTGTGCAAGAAAATTAATCAGTGGGCGGAGTTCTGACGGCTCCCGGCCGTCATGAGCACACGCTCACCGTGATTTATGACGGCTGGGAGCCGTCATGAGTACGGCAGCGCCACTCCCAACCCCGCCCCCTCGCACCGCGGCGGAATTTGTGCCACAGCAAAGGGGTTAAACATGAGTCACTACCTTTGCTAAAAAGTGTCAAAACTGTGCAGTTCGTTTGGCACAAAGTGTATCCAAGCAGTAGAACAGCAGTAGATCTATATGTACAGAGGTAGTACTGCCGCTTTCACACCTTTTCTATCAGATTACAGAAACTATAACTGGTGCTGCTTGAGCTAGGCTTCAACATGGTGACAATAGCAAGTGATAGATAACCTTGTGTTACAACCATCTCCCCCAGGTATAAGTACACAGTATGAAAGCAGCAGTACAGCCTTCATGCAGTGTCCAGAAACAGTGTGAACACTGTAGTAATTCCTCCACTCTACAGACCTTGTCATCTGAGCAGTGCTTTCAACTTTAGTGAAACTAATTGGCAATTCCTTATTTATTATGCAGAAGGGGTTATTCTACACACCCGAGTGATCCTAGTCCACTAATTTCTCAAATCATTAATCTAAGTATGTTTGCTGCCTCGTGACAGAGCCAGCTCGTCTCTGTTACTGTCTGCTTGTCACCTAGTTCACTCGAAGGTGTTCTAGAAAAGAAGGGCCGACCGAGAGGAGCCTATGAACTGCAAAATATTCAAGAATTCAAACCAATTCAATCAGTAGTATACATTTAATTTTGATTAATTTTGAAGAAAATAAATAAATATATATATATATATATATATATATATATATATATATATATATATATATATATATATTTTCCTTTAACACATATACATGTGTTTCATACATTTGTAATTGCAACGAGGTTACACCATATTATTACATTCTCAGCTACACCTGATGAAGGGTGCAATCACCTGAAATGCATTGGGAATCATACACAAGTCGTGATTTGTTATTGTTCTAACAATTTTGGGAATGTTATAGCCCACTAGCTCCTCTCGTGCGCTTCATTTCTAGAACACCTTCGGATGAAGCAGGTGGCAGACATAATCCCTTAGCCATACCCCACTCCTGGTGACATGTCTGTGTCTAAAACCTGCAGGAGAGGACATGTCTGTGTAAAATATTAGATTTCCATGTGGACCTCACAAAGGCATGCTGTCTTCAAGCCCACTTGACTGAGGACACCAGTTGTTTTTGTTTTGACAGATGATGTGACGACTGAGGCTAAAACTGACCACTCAACCACTATGAAAGTGATATTTTGTATATCTATGTGTGTCTGTGTATATATTTGTACATAAATTGTCGGAATATTGATATTCTACTTCAAGTGTAGATTAAATAGCTTCCTTTTGACCAGATTAGATGGCTTAATGTCTTAAATGGATATTGGGATATACTGATTGTTACAGATTACAAGCATACAAATTGGTCCAGCTTACTTCGTTACCCATGTTTACTACCTTACCCGTGACCAAGATGAAAGGCAAAATACTTTGGTGGTTCTTTGTCATATATTGCACATCTGAAAAGACAATTAGTTATAGATTCCTTACCTTGTGAATTACCCCCCGGCGTCAGACTGGATCCGGAGAATTATTTCATCAGCAGTTCCCCTGTGTGTCGAAAAGTGGCGTCGGTCGGCTCCGCATTCGTCGTTGGCATTGTGGTCGCCGGAATGATGTCGCAGCAGCAACTTAGATGCCGCCCTCACTCGCTGACGTCCAATTTTCCTTTTTTCCGCGCCAGCCAGTGCAGATCTGGAGAGAGCGGTACCTCCAGCCACTTTTTGACTGACTTTTTTGATCGGCTTTTGTCGACACGGTTTTGAGTCCTTGGGTGCGTAGGGATGCCCGGTTTCAAGGCTTGCAGCTCCTGCCAACGGTTGAGGTCGGGGACAGATCAGCACCGCGTGTGCCGGTTTTGCCTGGAACACGACCACGACTCCAAGTCATGTTCTGACTGCCGGACCATGAATCTGAAGTCTTTGCGAGAGCGGTCCTGAAAGCTTCTCGAGGCCCGGCAGTCGGCTCCGCGCCGTTCAAGGTCCCGGTCGCTCGGGAGGGCGATGGGCCGGTCGCGGAGCCACCATCAGCAGTCCTCTTCGAAGTCTTCACACTCCTCAGGTAAGTCGAAGCACTAAAGTCGAAGAAGCATCGGCACTCTTCGACTTCTCCCCGTCCGTTGGCCTACGCAGTGCGGGTGGTGCCACTCCCGTGGCCCCGCGTGCGGAGCCTGAAGGGTCGACTCAGTTTCCCGCCCTTTCCGGGACGTGGAGCGACCCCTGCTCAGCTTCGGAGTTTCTACGAAACCATTCATGACACCTCCATCAGCGCCGATTCAACCGGCACCATGTCCGCAGCCGACACCAGTTGTGTCCACAGCCGGCATCACCTCCGGCCTCCTTACCGACTTAGACACGGAGCCGGACCGACGCCGGATCCGGCATCGACGGGTACTTTTGTGCCCCTGTTCAACCCTGTTCTTTCAGGCCAGATTGTCAACCAGAGGAGGGTGAGGAGGACTGGGAGGGGTCTGGAGACCCTTTGACTGACCAGTTGGATTACGACCCGGACAGGAGAGAGGACCTGGGGGAAGCCAGTGGTCTGGATACCTCCCCAGACCATGGCATGTTGTCTCCTCCTACCGTGGCTACGGAGGAGGGAGCGTCTTACACAGTGTTGTTGCGCAGGGCGGCCGAGGCTCTCAACCTCGAGCTACCTACGGTGGCAGTCAGGACTAACCTCCTGACTGAGGTGCTTCAAAAGGCAGCTAGCTATTCGGAGCACCTACTGCCGTTTAATGAAGCCCTAACCAACATACTTTTGGGCACCTGGTACAGGCCCAACACGGGGGCAACCGCCCGGCACTGGGCGACCCCACTTTCATAATCTCTCAACACCTCACCCCTGAGATCTTGATGTTCCAAGCCTCAATTTCTAAAGGTGCATTCCCTAATACACCACCTGATAGGGAATCCAAAAAGCTGGACCACCTTGGAAAGAAGATGTTTTCTTCCTCCAGCTTGGGACTGCGGTCGGTAAACACTGCATGTCTGTTGGGCCATTACACCCACTCTGTGTGGGATACGATAGTGCAGGTGCTGCCCCAGTTTCCAGGAGGCTTAGGCCGTGCTCTCCTGTGCAGTCGCCGATGGGAGAGACGCTGCCAAGTTTACCATGCGGTGTGGGCTGGACCCTGCTGACTCGCTAGGCAGGATGAGTTCAACGTCGGTAGCCCTTCAACACTATGCCTGGCTGAGGTAGACTGGCTTTTCCGGAGTTGTCCAAGCTACCCTTATGGACATGCCCTTTGATGGCCGTCGCCTGTTCGGCGACAAAGCAGACAAAACGCTAGAGCGCTTCAAGGACTCTCGGGCTACGGCCTAGTCCCTGGACCTCTCCACCCGCCCTGCGCAGTCAGCTTTTTGCCCCTTTCGTGGCTACGGAAGGGAAGTACCGCCCAGAGCCACAGGCCGGTACAAGCTGGTCAGCCCCTGCACGGCCAAGGACGTGGGACCCACCGTCGTGGGTCTGGGGGCCAGCGAACGTGCCAGTCCATCACCACCGCCTCCTCTGCAGCAGCCTCCAAACCCTCCTAGTCCGACCTTTTTAGGGCCACCAATCGCCAGTGGGCGACAGGATTCGCCATCCCCTCCCCCACTGGCGCATCATCACGTCGGACATGTGGATCTTGCAAATAGTCCGAAGGGGCTACTCCCTCCCCTTCGAGACTACCCTCCCAGTCATGCCACCTCAGTACCATCGCATGTCGGAGGATCATCTGGCCCTTCTCCAACAGGAAGTTACGGCTCTCTTGGCTAAGGGAGCCATCGAGCGAGTTCCTGCCCCAGAAGTAGGTCGTGGTTGCTATTTCCACCACTTTCTGGTGCTCGATAAGGATAAAGGCCTGCGTCCTATCTTGGATCACAGGGACATCAACTGCTTCCTCCGGAAGGAGAAGTTCAGAATGTTGACGCTAGCTCAGGTCCTTTCTGCCCTCGACCCTGGAGACTGGATGGTAGCGTTGGACTTGCTGGACGCCTACTTTCACATCCCTGTCCTGCCTGCCCACCGGCACTACTTGCGGGTCACGGTAGGCCACAAGCACTTTCAGTTTACCGTCCTCCCCTTTGGTTGTACCATCGCCCCTCTGGTATTCACAAAGGTGTTGGCGGTGGTCGCAGCTCATCTGTGCAGATCAGGGGTTCCAGTCTTCCCCTATCTCTACGACTGGCTGTTGAAGGCGGGCTTGCCCCAGGCTGGCGTCTCCCACCTCCAGACTACGGCAGACCTCCTGCATTCGCTGGGGTTCTCTATCAACGTGCCGAAGTCACACCTGACTCCCTCTCAGAAGCTCCTCTTCATTGGAGCAGTTCTGGACACGACGCAGTTGCGGGTCTATCCTCCCGAGCAGCGAGTCCGGGATATTCGGGCTGTGATTCCGAGCTTTCAGCCTCTATCCCGGGTTTCAGTCAGGGTGACCCTGCGGCTACTGGGCCTGATAGCCTCCTGCATCCTGCTGGTGGATCATGCCAGATGGTATATGCAGGATCTGCAGTGGGACCTGAAGTTCCAGTTTGCACAGCCTCAGGGGAACCTGTCCGATTGCATCTAGATCTTGGATGCGTGGCTAACAAACCGGTATTGTGTTAATCGGCAGATCCCTCTCCCTTTCCCAAACAGGGTTCACAGTGGTGACCGATGCATCACTTCTTGGATGGGGTGGCCACTTGGTAGCTGCCGCAATGTCATCCCTGCGACCACAACGCCAACGACGAACGCAGAGCTGACTGTGGTATAAGCAATGAGAGTCAGGGAGGAGTTGCGGGGCAAAACAAAAGGTTTATTGAAACAAAGTTCAGGTATGGTGTAGTTAAGGTTCCCTCCCGTCTTGACTTCAGAGGAAGCGCGCAAGGGGGCAGTCCAATGTCGTTCAATGTGACTCAGTCCGGGGCATGAAAAAGAAAGAAAATAAGAATATTTCTTTAATGCAGGGATCTGCCATTCATTTCTTAATTACGGGGAAGAGGAGTGAGGGATATGCACCTTGCCACCACCAAGTGTTTCTTCGCTAGTGCATGCCAACCCACGCAGCGAGGACACGCAGGCTTCCCGGTACTTAGCCCTCCCCAGCCCTGGTAGCCGGCTTACTCCCCATGGAGCGTGCCCTCAAGAACCACCCTTGAATTCGGGTACGTACCTCCGGTAGCCACACGCCTCCAGGGGCGGGCTGGCAGTAGCGTGGTGCTGGATAGGGTCCGGCTCCCTTCTTGACTCCTCCGACTTCCTTCGTCTTGGTTCGGGGGGGCTTGTGGATCCCGGTTGGTGCTTCGTGAAGGGTTGAGGTCCGCTACTCTGCTTTTCTCCCTGATCGGCGTCTCCGGTCTCTGCTCTTCTCCGGCTCTCTCCCACACCGCGTCAACGTCCACGCTTCCTCTTTCAAGGGCCTCTCTTGCATCCTCGTTGGTTGGTAGTGGGGCATGTGACAGCGTGGAAGACGGGCATCTTAAAGGGGCTGCAGTTGTCTTCCTGGAACTGTTCCCATGGTGACTGTAAACATAATACGGGAGAGGCATGAGGGGGAGGAGTTAATCGGTCCCTTCTTCTTACAGATTGGGCATATCGCAACCCCCCCCTGACCCCCCTACCCCCCCCCCCCCTTCCCCCCCAGACCACGATCGGGAAACTGGGCCACATGAGATAGAAAGTCAGCGTTCCCATTGGAGGTGCCCCTCCAATTGACGAACCTCAAATGAAAAGGGTTGGAGAGAGAGAAACCACCGGAGGACACCTGGATTGTTCCCCTTGTTACAGCTCAACCACTGAAGGGGGGCATGGTCCGTGTAGAGGATGAAGGGGGAACCTTCCATATAATAACGGAGTTTGTCAATCACCTATTTGACCGCCAAGCACTCTTTCTCAATGGCGGGGTCATTTTGCTCACGGGGGAACAACTTCCTACTTATGAATGCAACTGGGAACTCTATACTTGCCTCGGAAAGTTGGGACAATGCAGCACCTAGGCAGATATGCAAGGCATCTGTCTGAAGGATGAAGGGTTTTGTGAAATTAGGGGACCTCAGGACAGGACTGGATGTGATGGTGTTTTTTAATTCCTGAAAGGCCTTGACTGCTTGGGGGAAGGGGACAGGTGTTCTTTCGCCCTAACTCCCTTCTTTAGGAGATCGGTTAAGGGGCATGCTATCTCCGAGTATCGTGGCACGAATCTTCGGTAATACCCGAGAAGCCCCAGGAAAGCACGGATATCTCTTTTGGTGGTAGGGAAGGGAGTATTGGTAATAGCCTTAACTTTCTCTTGTTGGGGCTCAATGACCCCTTTCCCCAGGAGATACCCTAAGTAGCGAAACTTCTGGTACCGTACTCGGGATTATTTTGAGTTAATATGGAGTCCTGCTGTTTTGAGGGCTTGGAGTACTGTTTGGCAATGGGTTAGATGTTGTTCCCAGTCAGGGCTGTATATCACGATGTTATCGAGATAGGCCGAGGCGAACCCTTGATGTTCCTGTAACACTATGTCCATGAGCCTCTGGAAAGGGGCTGGCGCCCCATGAAGGCCACAGAGAAGGACGGTGAATTTGTAGAGCCCTGAGGGTGTTGGGAACGCTGTTTTGGCCTGGTCTTGGGGCAAAAGGGGGACCTGCCAATAACCCTTAGTGAGGTCCAGGATGGTGATGTACTGAGCTTCCCCCAGACGTTCTATTAGCTAATTGACCCTGGGCAGGGGGTATGAATCAAATTTGGGGATTGCATTCATAGCCCTGAAGTCGATGCAGAACCGGACTGAACCGTCAGGTTTTGGCACCAAGACCACCGGTGATGACCATTCGCTTTGGGAGGGCCAAAGGACTCCCATGGCGAGCATGTTCTGTATTTCTTCTTCTATGACCTTTCTACGGGCAGCGGGGATTTGGTAGGGTTGTTGTCTCACAACCTTCCCCGGTATAGAAGGAATGTAATGTTCCACGAGCGAGATGCATCCAGGTATACCTGTAAAGATAGGAGAGAAAGGAGCGCGTATGGTATCTAGAGCTTCTATTTGCTTGCCCTGGAGATTGTTGTTGACATTTAATAAGTGAAGAGTAGAAGAGCCTTTAAAAGTCTCTTGGGTTGACAACAAATTATCTTTAGGAACGGGACCTAGCCATTTCTTCAGGAGATTAATGTGAAAGATTTGAGTCTTCTTTTTGGAGAGACATAGTCTGTAGTAGGTGGGAAGACCGATTTTGTCAACCACTTCTTAGGGCCCTTCCATTTAGCCAGTGCTTTAGGAAGAGAGGAAGGCAAGAGTACCAGTAGCCAGTCGTGTACTTACAGGGGACGCCACTTTTTCCCTTTATCGTATAAAACTTGTTGGCGCCTTTGGGCCTTTTCAAAGTTGTCGTGTGCAAAGTCACGTAACTTCTGGAGGCGAGACCTCAACCCCTGGGAGTACTCCAAGAGTGTACGGTTTTCTTCTGGGGTCTCTTGTTCCCAGGCTTCTTTGGTCATCTCGATGAGCGTTCAGGGCTGTCTCCCGGATAGGAATTTGAAAGATTAACATCCTAAACAACTTTGCTTTTGACACCTAATGACAAACCGAGCCAAGGGAAGCAGGGCATCCCAATCTCCCCCTTTGGCTGTCATCATTTTTTTAGTCAGTTTGATGGTGCCATTATACCTTTCACACAATCATCAACTGGGAAACAAAGGGGGTGCCCTGATCCGTAAGGATTTCCAGTGGAAACCCTACACGGGAGAACAATTCAAGAAGCTTCTCACAGATGTTAGCAGTGTTTGGTGTTCGTAATGGGAAGGCCTCCGGGTATCTAGTGGCATAGTCAATAACAACTAGGGCGTATTGATTCCCTTTTCTGGATCTAGGTAGAGGGCCTATGAGATCCATGCCGACTCGGTTAAAGAGTTTCCCAATGATTGGTAAGGGTTGCAGGGGGACGATAGGGGTTTCTCGTGTGACATACTTCACACTCCTGACAATACTTGGTATTGTGTGCATGTATGCCGGGCCAATATAAGTGTTCGAGTATGTTTTGACTGGTCTTCTGGGCTCCTGTGTGACCGGCCAGCAGGTGGCGATGTGCAAAACACACAAGATGATGGACTGAATGTTGCACAATGGCCAAACATTCACCCACAGTCACTGATCTGGGTTTAATCCATCTTTATTTTGCTCACCAAGCCACCCCAGTTCAGACATGGCCATATGCAAATCAGTCTTGGCGCTGTGCCTCATGGGAACAGTCCAGCCCGAAATGCCAAGCCATGTCTTTCCTGGACCGGAATCAAGCATCCTAGGACCGGTTTCTGGCTATCAGCCGTCTTCAGCCAGGATATCTTGACTCCAGTGGTGGTGTGAGCACGGGACCCACGTCTGGGCATACCCTTCCCACATGACCTGCTCGCAGAATCCCTGGGGGACAGGTAACTGACCGGGGCTGGAGGTGTTCTCTTTTCTATAAAGCAGATCTTTCTCAACCACAAACGAAGGATATGTGTTAGAGGGGTTGGATGCTTGCTGCCAGGTTACTCTGAGAGTGGGGTCATTCTTCTGGGCGTACCTAACGTTTTTGTTGCCCTGCCTGGGTGCCTGAGATATGAGAACTGGGGTGGTGAGTTGAGTAGCCTTTATTTTACATTGGAGGAGCCTCAAGAATTCGGAGTTATCTATTCCCAGTATCAGTTTTCCAGGGAGGTTGGGTAAAATCCCTACGGTTACCTGCCCGTTCTTCCCATCGGGCAACCTAACCCACACTTGCGCCACTGGATATGTCTTGACTTCGCCATGTACACATCGGATGGGTGTATGTTGGTGTATGAGATAGTCTTTGGGTCTAACTAAGGTCTGTTGAATCACCGACTGTCGACAGCCGGCTTTAATGTGTACCCCATCAACCACCAGACTTACATGAAAGCATGTGCCCATTTCCTCCATATAAAGGACGTGTCTGTGGAGGTAACTAAAATCCATGGGTTGCTCCGTATTCCTTTTCTGGGGGCAAAATCGGGCTTTATGACCCTAGGACCCGCAGTCAAAGCATTGTGGTCTCTTGGTGATAGACGGTTCGGGTTTAAGGTAGCGGTTTTTAGGCAGTTCCACCGTAGGCTTGATAGACTTTCCCAGCACCTGAGCGGTTGGTCTTTTCTCCTTCCCAGGTGCATGGTCTTGGTTGGGCCCTAGAACAGGTAGTAGCCAGTTCTATGGCTTGTTCTGCTGAGAGGTGGGTATGTTGCTGGAGCCATCTCTGGGTGGAACTGGGAAGAGCTTCCACGAATTGCTCCAGATATATAAGGGACATGATTTCCTCCTTGGTATGGACTTGGGGTCTTAGCCATTTATCGGCGGCTGCCTTCAATTTATAAAATAAAGTCTTGGGGCTGTCCCCAGGGTTGCCCTTCCGTCTCCGAAAGCACACCGATAGGCTTCTGCGTCCATCCCCAAGTGATCCAGTATTATGGCTTTGATCTTTGTAAGGGGTGGAACCTGTGGGGTTGGCCACCTGGTACTCCGCCTGTGCCTCGCCACTCAAAAGTGGGGCTAAAAAGAAAGGCCATTTCTGCTCAGGCCACCCAAATGCCCCAGCGGCCCGCTCAAAATTGACCAGGAAGGCATCGGGGTCCTCACCCGTGGCATATTTCTTTAAGTCTATTGGGGGATAGCTGGCTAGGGAACCCTGACGAATGGGGGTTGCTGTCTTGTGGCCAGCCGGATCCGGGGACCATCTCTGGAGACTCTCTAGGTGTTGGTTTATGGAGGTGCTAAAGAGTTCTCTGTCTGCTTGTGCCAAAGTCATCTGCCTCTCTACTGCCCATTCAAATTTTTCCTGCCCCCGAATAAGCTGCTGGATGTGGCCCTCCATTTTAGTATAACAATGGAGCTTATCCCACTCTGACACCATATCTGGTATAAGCAATGAGCGGCAGAGAGGAGTTGCGGGGCTAAACACAAGGTTTATTGAAACAAAGTTCAGGTATGGTGTAGTTAAGGTTCCCTCCCGTCTTGACTTCAGAGGAAGGGCGCAAGGAGGCAGTCCAATGTTGTTCAACGTGATTCAATCCGGGGCATGAAAAAGAAAGAAAACAAGAACACTGCTTTAATGCAGGGATCTGCCGATCATTTCTTAATTACGGGGAAGAGGAGTCTGGTATATGCACCTTGCCACCACCAAGTGTTTCTTCGCTAGCGCATGCCAACCCACGCAGCGAGGACACGCAGGCTTCCCGGTACTTAGCCCCCCCAGCCCTGGTAGCCGGCTTACTCCCCACAGAGCGTGCCCTCAAGAACCACCCTTGAAGTCGGGTACTTTCCTCCAGTAGCCACGCTCCTCCAGGAGCGTGGCTGGCAGTAGCGTGGTGCTGGATAGGGTCCGGCTCCCTTCTTGACTCCTCAGACGTCCTTTGTCTTGGTTCGGGGGCTTGTGGATCCCGGTTGGTGTTTTGTGAAGAGTTGAGGTATGCTACTCCGCTTTTCTCCCTTGTCGGTGTCTCCAGTCTCGGCTCTTCTCTGGATCTCTCTCACACCGCGTGAACGTCCGCACGTCCTCTATCAAGGGCCTCCCTCGCGTCCTTGTTGGTTGGTAGCAGGGCATGTGACAGTGTCACATGGGTTGGCTCGTCATCCGGGAAGACAGGAATATTAAAGGGGTTGCTGTAGTCTTCCTGGAACTGTTCCCATTGTGATTGTAAACATAATACGGGAGAGGCATGAGGGGGGAAGAGTTCATCGGTCCCTTCTTCTTCCAGATCGGGCATGTTGCGACACCGACCAATGCCACCTTTCGACGCGCAGGTATACTGCTAATGAAAGAATTCTCCGGATCCAGTCTAACGCCTGGGGGTAATTCACAAGGTAAGGAATCTATAACTAATCTATGTCTCTTACAGATATATCGTTACCGAAGGTAAGTAACTAGTTCGTTCAGCTTGCTCCAACGCCCACCGGGACAGCTGGTGTGAGTATATTGGTAATGCCGATGTGCTTCATGTGTCAAGGACTTATGCCTCTGAAGAAATGTTGTGTGACGCATGAAACGCGTCAGGCTGTGTGATTTTGAAACTGACTTCCATCCCGTGTGCTGCAGCTTCCTGATTAATAACGAAATTTTTTAGCCACCTGCGTGGGCTCTCCTAAATGGGAATCATGTGTGTGTATGTATATATGTGTGTATATATATATATATATATATATATATATATATATATATATATATATATATATATATATATATATATATTACACACTTATCTATAATAACTGTAAATCTTAATAAACAAGAAACTTATCGTGTATCCAGCGCCTGTGTTTGTTGCTTAATCGAAGGAACTGGAGTTTGATATATCACACAGTTGGTTCTTTTGCCCCAGCCTCTGGCGCTACTCGAAATGTGCGTTGCCCACGCGGTTGAACCGAACCGCCGTCAATCTCCACAACACCTCCAGCCAGGAAGTAAGGGCCGCACACCGGCAGTAACAAATCACGGTATTAATTTATTGTTTTTCCTTTACATTCAGCCAAAAAACACAGAATTTCCAGCCCACGTGTTCCGGTGTTACTCCACACCTTGATCACGGTCGCCAGTAGGTAGTTATAGTTAGGACCTTGTTGCTGTTCAAAAAGCATTTTTTCGTTTCTTTTGCCAATATCTTTGGCGCGGTTTGACGATTCTTCACGAAATTAATGGGGTGCTCTGGTCAGCTCCTGTCTTGAAAGTTGTGGGAGCCGAGAGAAAAAGGGGGCCCCGAAACGTGTTTTCTCCATGTTAATTACTATAGGAATCTTTTGTCGCAGCTACTGCCCGGACTGACGAACGGAATTACACCAAGTGCACTTTTTGCTTTAAATCTGTTCAGTAGTTGCTGAGAAATTCATATATTCATATATAAAAAAAATATTAGTATCTGGTGACCGCGATCCTTTTTGATCACGAGCGTGACTCTGATTGGTTACCAACACTTCAAACCAGGAAGTTGAACCGAGTCACAAGACAAAAGGTGAAAAAAGAAGAAAAGAGGGCAGGATAGGAGCACCCTGAACCCCTAGGCCTGCTCACGGGATCCCACAGGGACACAGAGGGTAAAAAAAAGCCTTTTTAAAAAATATTTTCGGAGGGATTCGCATCCCAGAGAGTGCGTGCCAGGAGGTGCATTTCCAGAGTGGTGGAGAAAGTGGCGTGGCCTGCGACCACCTCTCAGCAATCCTACTGTGTGGGGCTTAGTGGAGGTAATAGGAGGGCTAGTTAGCACCCAGGGACCCGCAAGGGGACTTCATTCCCGAACCCAGAGCGCGCCAGAAAGTGCCTTTGCAGAGTGGCGGGCAAATGGGGCGTGGCCTGCTATCAGCATTTAGCAATCCTGCTCTGTGAGACTTAGTGGAGGTATTAGGAGGGGAAGTTGGCCCCAAGCATTTCCTTGGAGGCCTACTACCCCATCCGTTACCTCCAGTAAGTCCCACACAGTGGGTTTGCTAAGAGGTCTTTGGAGGCCATGCCCCCGTTTGTCCACCACCCTGGAAACGCCCCTCCTTGCACATTACTGGTTTGGGGATGAATTCAACTTTACTCCTGAGGGAATTTGGGGACGAAGAAGCCGTTGTGGTACCTCCTATAAGACCTGCGCAGCGGAAATCCTGAGCGCTGGCCAAAGGTCCAGCCCCCTTTCTCCACCACTTTGCAAATGCAACTGCTAGTTAAAGAAGCATTTGCAATGCAATAGGTCTCACATTTGTGAGAGTACAGCTATTGGCATAAAAGTTTTTTACTAATGTTTTTTTGAAGTGGAGTGGATGTACGTTGTGTGTAATGGAATTATGTGGTATGTTGTGCAGTGAAACCATGTGGATAGAAGGTATGTGGTATTTAGTGTATAGGAATTATGTAGAGTGGGATTATGTGTTATGAAGAGTAATTATGTGGTATGGTAGTCCGTGTTGTTGAGTGTTAACCTCAGGTTTAGTCTTCTTCATTTTCCATAGAAGCTAAACTGTAAACTCAATGAGACAAAAAAAGAAGGAACCATTAAGGTGCACTTCCGGACCTGGTCAGAGGTATGAGCAGGGCCACTGGAATTATGGACTTTATTATTATTCCCTGTGCAAAGCTGGAATGGTCACCCATTATGTATTGCTAAATGTGGGTGTTAAACTGGTACTAATGGTGCGCAACCCACTCTTGCTTCTTTCTGCTCCTCTCTTGCCTCTTTCTGCACCTTTTTTCCTCTTTTTGCACTTCTCTTGCATCTTTCTGCACATATCTTCTGCTTTCTGCACCTCTTGCTTCTTTCTGCACCCTCTTGCTTCTTTCTGTACCCTCTTGCTTCTTTCTGCACCTTCTTGCCTCTTTCTGTACCTCTTTTGCTTCTTTTATCACTCCCCTTGCTTCTTTCTGCACCCCGTTTGCCTCTTTCTGCAACTCTGTGGCTTCCTTCTGCACTTTTCTTGCTTCTTTCTATACCTCTCTTGCTTCTTTCTACACCCCACTTCCCTCTTTCTACACCCCACTTCCCTCTTTCTGCACCTCTGTTGCCTGTTTATACACCTCTTTTGACTCTTTCAGCACCCTTCTTGCCTCTTTCTGTACCTTTATTGCATCTTTCTGTACTTCTCTTGCCTCTTGCTGCACCCCTCTTGCCTCTTTCTGCATATTTGTTACTCTTTCTGCACCCATCTTGCTTCTTTCTGTACTTCTCTTGCCTCTTTCTGGACTCAAATGGGAAGTGCAAGCTGTCAAGTTAAAAGTCTGCATGCTCTCGTGACTGAGGTATATGTCTACTTCTCCTATAGGTGGTTAAATGTTCTCAGTTCCGCTCTGTCATTCGGTTGCACAGGCAGACATGTCTTATGTATATAGGTGTTATAGAGCTCCTCAAATATACTATTGAATACCCCTGTGCCCTGTATTATAAGCAGAAAGAAATACATACACCTTTTTGTACACTAATTTACAGAGTATACTATTTGAAACATAGGTATTCAAGTTTTTGTATATTTATTTTTATGTAACATGTCACTAGGTAAAAGCAAAGAGACACTCATGCATACCTACACAAACTTTGTCAGACTTACAACAGTGAAATGGTTAGGATTGCTGTTTTACATTTGGTAGGTCTAACATTCTGAGCAGTCGTTGAATAGTGATCCTTCAAGAGAAAGGTGAGGTTTAATACATCTTGGGACAAGGATTAATGATTATGCTACTTTGTAGGAGTCTGTGGTAAGCTACAATCGCAATAGGTGTCTTTCTGCTCCTCTCTTGCTTCTTTTTGCACCTTTCTTCCTCTTTCTGGACTAATGTTGTCTCTTTTCTGCATTTTCTCGCTTCTTTTCTGTACCTTTCTACCTCCTTCTGTAGATGTCCTACCTATGTAGCATTTCAAAAATCTTTGAAATTCACTGAAAAAACCACAGTTTTTAAGGACATAGTTGGGAATGAGCTTTTAAAAAACCTAGGCTAACATTTCACTCGTACAAAACCAGAGAAATTCAGCTGTTATAGTTAGCTGAGCTAACTATAACTCGTGCCCCCTCAATGCCCAGCTGATGACATCCCATATTACATCACTCATGACATGGTCAGTGACATCACTCATCACATCATCCAAATAATCTGATTATTGCACCTACTTGCACCACAATATAACATATCATACACCCATTCCAAATTCCAGATTACCATTCTTGAAACCATTGTTCTGTAGTAGGGGATCTCTGTGTATAGTCATAATCTAGTGAATAGTCCCGCCCATGTGCGAGGACCCCGGAGCAATCAAAAATAATCTCTTAAGTTGTCAAAACATGCAGAACTGCACAGACACTTAAGAGAGAATTTAAAGACAGACAGGGTGCCGCTCACAGTGGTGAAAGTCTCTGCCTTGCCTTATCGTGCCTGATTTTGGAGGACGTCTGTGGGACAATCTTTGTACTTTTCGCGGCCCCCGCTTCGCGGGAGCCGCTCAGGGGTATCAGCCTTGCCGGTTGTTTGGAGAGGTTCCAGAGGGACTGCGAGGACCAGCAGGCCATACTACCCGCAGCTGCAGCCTCTTCCCTCAATGTCCACGCCCCCTACCTGCCAGGTTATTATTGACCTCATTCGCCCGCGACGCGCGCGGGTGAGCGCCAGGCGAAGCCTGGGCAAAGGGCGGGCCGTCTGAGGACATTTGAGGCTGGGCTGGGCCGCCCCCCTTAATCCTGGGTTTGCGTTGAGTTGTTATGATCATATTTATGCTATTACTTCTCTTATACTATTGTATTTATTTTTGTGCCAAAGCTTTTGTTAATCTGTCATTATGGCACTACGATCTGGGAAGGGTAGAAATGTAACTCTCTCATCTACGGTCGGGGTGGTTACTTGAACCATGGATCAATTTATCAAACGGGCTACAGTAATACTAGAAAAAGAAATAGCCCTTACCGAGAAACGCCTTGCCCTAGATCTTATAACGGGGAAGTGCTCGTCTCTAGGTCCAATCGGGTCAGCAGTTTTCCCCGAACCACCAAGATCATTAGACCCTTTAGCTCTACAGGTCTCTAGTTCTAGTTCCATGCTGGTAGTACCTGTTAACGTAGCGGCCTGTTCTATTTTAAACTCATAAACAATCAGTACGGCTTCTAGCGGCTCAATTCATAAAGTCTCCAATTCCCCCTCGCCACATAGACCCCCCCAAAAAGCTCAATCTGGGATCATCAGAAAGCAAAAATCACCCAGTTAATACAAAATCCAGCAAAAGGAAAAGAGGGGGTGGTCCTCAGAAGGGTGGCGCAGCCAAAATCCCTAAGAAAATTAGTAAAATCCCGGCATCTTATGCTGTAGCTCTGCCCCCCAGTCCGTCTCCAGCCCCTGCAGAACATATTTAATCATCTCCCAATTGTAGTGTAAATGATGGGTTTTTGGGCAAAATGGAAATTCTAGTTAAATCCTTGATGTTACCCTTATTGGAGTGAACGAGAATGATTAATTCCAAATTAGATCAGTTGGAGAAGTTAGTTATAGCAAATTCCAGTACGCTGGATAAACTAGTAAAAGGTTTCGAAAACTCAAAGGGCCTAGATATTGTTCCACAAGTTTTGGGGAATGGTAGTGGTAAAAGGGTGGTTCAACCAGTTACTATTGACCAGTCCAACATTCAGTCTGGACCAATCTGTGTGGAGAAGCGCCCTATAGGCATGCACCCCTTAGATATTACCAGGGTTAGGGGGTCGGAGTCAGGCGTGGTGCCCAGAACGCTGCAAGCACCATGTGGTCCAGATACAGGTAGTCAGTTAACCAGGCATTCCTCACTGGGGAAGGAGGTTATTAAACAGCGACACCCATGTGTAAATCTTCCCCCAGAGTCCACACCCTACACGATCATACTGGTTGCTGTTCCAGCAATTGGGGAGGAGAAATCAGAATCACACTGGGAGCTGAAAAATTGAGTCATTCATTGGCTTAACAAGAACCGAGCCATACCCCCCTCTTCCAATACTGAAATTTTAAGTGTCAGAAGGGCGAGCTGGGTGGGACACAGCCCAAAGGACCTAGTGGGTGACTGTGTCATTGTGAATTTTAGAGACCCCTGGGTGGTTGATTTTATTCGTAGAGAACCAAGGTTTGGGAGAGTGGGAGACGTTCAATCATTGGGTTTAAACTATTTTTACCCCCTTATAAACGTGGCCCACCCTATCCCCTACATAATTTCAGTAGGGGTAGACCATATGGTGATAACCCCTTTGATCGGGTGGTGCAACCCCTTCGTTTGACAAATCGGTTTGAGCCTTTTACAGGTTTAGAGGGGGTGGATTGACCCATGATATCCTCTGGTGGTAATATTGTGCCCAAGCAATCTGGAAGGGAACCCTTGGGGGTAGGTATATTGGAGGTTGGAGTTGGTGTTGATAGTGATTCAGCACCTTGTCGATCTATAGGGGTGAACAGGGTGGGCCAGGAGGCCGCCCATGGCGTGAGATGGTCTCCCCCGGGCTCCCCAGTTAGAGAGCCCCCAGTTAGAGAACTTCCGATAGAGGGTGGGTGGTCAACAGGGTCTAACCTAAGGGCGATAGTACAAACACAGTCAACCACCCAGGGCACTTTGCTCAAAATAGTTTTGTGGAATATTACAGGGCTGAAAAGCAAACTAGTCATAGGAGAGTGGGTCGACTTTGTGGAGGACCAGGACATCCTAATATTCCAAGAAAGTTGGGCCCCGACCCTATCTACCATCTGGGGTATCTCAATTTTTATAAACCCGCCACCAGGGGCAAAAAGGGTAGAGCGTCAGGTGGTTTAATCATTTGGGTGAGGCAGTCACTTAGTTATAGGCCCACAGAAGTAATGGTGGATAACCCAGATATCCTTGGAATAAAGCTCACCAGGCCTAACTATATGGAGATTTTTATTGTTAATATCTACGCCCGAGGCCTCCCTGGAGGGCGGAGTCCGGGGTTTATTAATGAGTTAGATCTTTTTCTTAACTTTATTGGGAGGGATAAGTTTGTAGTTGTGGCTGGGGACCTCAACTGTACCTTTGAACCCCTATTATGTGAGGGAGATGACCTCTATGCGGAAGAGGATGCGCAATGGAATGTCCCACACCTTGAATTTAAACCAATTAAGAAGGGGACTGAGGCAGCACTACATTGGTTGGGTTTGTGCCTTGAGTGGGGGCTGAGAGCGGTAAATAGCCGATCTCATTCCGATAAAATCGTCCGGGCAACATTCGACAATGGTATCAGAAGGAGAAGAAGACCTACCGCCCATTCCAGAGACGGTTTGGGGTGCAGGGCAGAGGGCGTGGGCAGACTTCGGGACAGCAGCAACAACAGCAGCAGCAGTTCCAGAGGCCCTTCCAGAAGCGCCAGAAGGGCAGAGGCAGACAACAGTCTGCAGCAGCGAACAAAGGCCCGGCTGGGTCTTGGCCCTGAGCGGTTACTTCCTCTACATCCGTTACCCGCTCCGGTGTGGGGAAGCGTTCAATTTTTTCTGGCAGAGTGGAGAAAAATTACTCAGGACAAGTGGGTGCTGAATATTGTTTGCAATGGATACAGTCTTCGGTTCACCAGCCCGCCTCCAGCAATTCCACAGGTCAGCTCGCAGTTTCAGCTGCGCGAGCTCCAGGCGGAGGCCGATACCCTGTTAAGGAAAAGGGCGATAGAAGACGTACCTCTGTCTCAAAGGGGAAGAGGTCTGTACTCACGGTTCTTTCTGGTTCGCAAGAAGGACAAGAACGAGTTCAGGCCCATTTCTGGATTTGCGACAGGCAAACAAGTGGATTCGCAGAGAGAAGTTTCGCATGCTGCCGTTGCATCAGATTTATCCTCAGCTGCAACGGGGAGACTGGCTATGTGCTATAGATCTACAGGATGCGTACTTCCATGTGCCCATTGCACACAAACACAGGAAGTTTCTGCGATTCCAAGTCGGCGCCAATCATTATCAGTACACAGTACTGCCATTCGGGCTGAAGTCTGCGCCCAGGACATTCTCAAAGTGCATGGCAGTGGTAGCTGCACACCTGAGACAGAACAAGGTGTTTGTCTACCCGTGGGAAACAACATGTTCAAAAGGGGTCTACCCGTACCTGGACGATTGGTTGATCAAGGCCTCCTCCTTCTCGGAAGCTCAAGTGCAATTCCAGAAGACGTGCGTTCTCTTGAACAAGCTGGGGTTGCACATCAACATGTCCAAGTCTGTCCCGACTCCGGTCCAGTGCATACAGTACTTGGGGGGGCCTCAATCAATACGCTGTCGGCAAGCGTGTCTCCTTCGGAGGAGAGACGATTATCACTCCTTCGGAAGGCTCAGGCTCTTATGACCGCTCCATCTACAACAGTGAGGACGGTGTCTTCTCTACTGGGGTCGATGGCCTCTTGTATCTTCCTCACGCCACATGCAAGGCTGCACATGAGACCATTGCAGGAGTGCTTGGAGGATCAGTGGGATCAGAGGAAAGGATCTTGGGATGACAAGATACGACTGTCTCTGCATGCTCTTCAGTCTCTGAAGTGGTGGGGTTCAGCGGAGAATCTCCTCAGAGGGGTTCCCTTCCACAAGAACATTCCCACAAAGACTATCGTGACGGATGCGTTTCTCCACGGCTGGGGGGCGCACTCCGGAGACTTACAGATACAAGGAACGTGGTCCCAGACGGAATCCACGTATCACATCAATTTCCTGGAACTCAGAGCTGTTCACTTGGCGCTGAAGGCCTTTCATCCGTCCTTCCAGACCAACTCTCTGCTTGTACAGACGGACAATACGACGACGATGTATTATCTCAACAAGCAGGGGGGCTCAAGATCGCGCACTCTGTCGCAGGAGGCGCAGGCGATCTGGTGTTGGCTTCTAGCCAGAGGACTGACGATAACGGCTACCCATCTACCAGGTGTGCAGAATGTTCAGGCTGACGCACTGAGCAGACTGATTCAGGAAAACCACGAATGGGTCATAAACGAAGAAGTACTAGGAGAAGTCTTCGCAAGGTGGGGGACTCCAGACGTAGATCTGTTCGCCACCGCTGAAAACAGCAAATGCCGAGACTTCGCCTCCAGGTACTACCAGAGGGGACGCTGGGGAATGCGTTATGGATCAACTGGTCGAACAGCTTTCTGTACGCTTTTCCACCCATTCCCCTGATTCCGGCGGTGCTCATCAAGCTGTCCCAGTCCAGGGCGCGGATGATCCTAATTGCCCCGGAATGGCCCAGGCAGTGGTGGTTCACGGACCTGCTTCACCGGTCTCTCCTTCCTCACATACGGCTGCCGTGCCGGCCGGACCTTCTCACGAAGTTTGGGGGCAGATGGTGCACCCCAACATCTCGTCTTTGAGTTTGGCGGCATGGCTCCTGAGATAGTGCAATATGGCCATTTGAATCTACCAGAAGATTGTATGGACATACTGAAGAAGGCTAAGCGACCTTCCACTAGGACTTCCTATGCTTACAAGTGGAAGAGATTTTGCATCTGGTGCAAGTCCAAGAACTATGACCCAACGACGTGTAAGGAAGATGTCATCCTTCCGTATCTTCTACATTTGGCGCAGTCTGGCCTTAATGTCCATTCCATTAAGGTTCATCTTGCTGCGCTGACTGCCTACAGGAAATGCCTTTCACAGACTTCCTTCTTCCAGATCCCTGTGATAAAAGATTTTTTGGAAGGCTTGAAGAAAGTGTTCCCTCCTGTCCGGCTTCCTTCACCTTCATGGGAATTGAACGTGGTGCTGTCCAGATTGATGAAGGAGCCTTTTGAACCTATTCATAAGGCTTCGTTGCAGCACCTGTCCTGGAAGGCGGCGTTCCTCGTGGCCATTACATCGGCCCGCTGGGTGAGTGAAATTCAGCCGTTGTGTTGCCAAAAACCTTATACTGCATTTCATGCTGCTAAGGTTGTTATGCATACTTGCCCGAAATTTCTTCCAAAGGTTATATCTGATTTCCATGTTAACCAGACCATAACTTTACCTACGTTTTTCAGAATCCTTCATTTCCAGCGGAAAGGTCGCTGCATTCCCTGGATGTCAAGAGGGTGTTGAAATTTTATCTGGATAAAACCAAGGATATTCGTAGGTCAGACCAATTGTTTATCAATTATGGATCAGTTAGGACCGGTCTTGCTACCTCAAAACAGTCCATCTCGAGGTGGATTGTGTCCTGTATACAATTGTGTTACCAGAAGGCTAATAAGACCTTAGGGGGTAAACCTAAGGCTCATTCCACCAGGGGCAAAGCTGCCACGACTGCTTTGCTCCGTAATGTTCCAATTGCAGAAATCTACAAGGCGGCCACTTGGAAGTCGGTCCATACCTTTGCTAAGCATTACTGTCTGGACACTGATGCCAGGACGGACGCTCAGGTTGGGCAGGCTTCGCTGCGAAATCTGTTCGCACAGTAGTGGTGTTATTTTTTTTTCTCCACCGCCGCTTTGGTGTGGGGATGGGCTTGCCATTCTATTCACTAGATTATGACTATACACAGAGATCCCCTACTACAGAAGGAGTAGTTTCTGTCCTGTAACTCCAGTTCTGTAGTAGGGGTATCTCTGTTATAGTCATAAGCGCCCGCCCTCCTCCCCGGTGGAGAGAGATATTCATGTAAGGAATGCTACAGGTCTGGCGTGTTACGCCTTCAAAAAGAACTGAAAGTAAAAGGGACCTGCTGTGCATTCTGGGATACTGGGAGAGTTCTGGAAAGTTCTCTTAAAGGCACAGTATCCTGTTCTGAGCCACATAATGGCAGCCTATGGGGCTTGGCGGTCCACTCCTTCCTCTCTATCATTCCAGAGGACAGTACTCCACCGAAAAAGGCATGCACTTAAAAAAAAAAAATATATATATATATTATATACACAACCTCCCACTCGATGTACGCCTTACAGACGACTATGTACTCTTTAGGAAAAAGCTGAAAACCACCTTCTTTCCTAGATACTGAACCTACCAATAATTTAGGCCAAGAGTAATCGGTCCAGCATCTGCATTCTTTGCTTTTTTAAAAAAAAAAGTTATTGTTTTATTGCAGGAAAATACAGCAATACACAGTTACGAAAATACCAAAATATCCACATTAAATACAGAAGAATTTATAAGATGTATATACTTCAAGCAATATAATTAATTAAATCCATTTGGCAATTGGTGCCCAAATGTTCTTTCCCATAACTCTTCTTTTAACCCCCTTTAACTTGTAAATAGCAGATTCAATATTGTACATAAACAATAGCTTTTCACGCCAAGTGAAGAATGAGGGAGGATCCGGACTGATCCATTCCTTAGTAATACAGGGCCTGACTGCAGCCATACATATAAATAAAAAATAAGAAATTGGTTTTAACCTAGTAGAGGTATGATCAATACCTAATAACATCAGTTCAGCAGTTATTTTAATCTCGCATTTGAGAACAACAGAAAGGAAATTTTCAATTTGTTGAAAAAACGTGCTGAGATTAGTGTGGAAAAGTAAATTCTGCCATGTTCTGTGTCCCTACGTGTCATCCATCATATGTTATGTGTGCATGATTAAATATGCATATGTATTCCCTATGTTCGATTCAAGACGCAATTATAGTTGTGTCCACCTCTAGTATGCCAGTTTCCAGTCCTCGTGAATACTACGAATATCAGGCCTATGTAAAGCTACGTTGCCACGTCTCTCAGTGTGCACGTTATTTCATTGTAAAGTCCCCGTTTCTAGGCCTCAAAAGGGCCTGGACACCAGATTCAGCTCCTGTCTCCTGAGCCCTCGCTGAGGAGCGATACAGCCCCCACCTGTATCCTCGACCCTTCACTTACTTCCTGCCTCGCAGTGCCCGGTTCAGCCTGGCTCTGCCTCTGAGTCTGCCAAGAGTATGTTATAGTTTCAGTTATCAGTTCAGTCCTCCTTCTCTGCATTCCTAAGCTACTGAACTGCATCAATAGTTTCCGTCATTGTCTAGCCTTCACGTCTCCACGTTAGAGAAATACTGCATTTAATGGTCATTTAATATTCTTCATCACGCACTACATGTAGAATAATGCATGGTCCAGTCTTAGAATCAAGTTAGCCTTTCCCCTCCTGACTTCTAGTTTATATCAACATGTTCTCTAAACATCAGATACTACTGACTCTCCAGACTTCAGTCTCTGCTCCTAGCACAGAGTTCATAGCCCCCAGCTTCTCCTAGTGATACGTCATTGCCAGTTTGCGCGCACCACCAGGTTAGAGGTCCCGGCTCCTTAGGTAGCCCCCTCCATGGTTTCCGCCCCATTCATGACATATTCTGTTACGATTGCATCACATGTCTATGTATACGCCCTGTTACACCCACTTTCACCCTTATCTTTCGCGACTGCTACGCGTCACGCCTATTGCTCCACCCACTGCTACGCCTATTGCAATGTAATGCTATGTGTTTGCGTTATGTATATATGCTCATGCACTGTTAAAGAAAAGCTCTCCTTTTCCCTTGTCCCGATCCTGACACCAGCAGCGCTGCTGGGCCCTGCCATCCTATTCCTATGCAGGTTGTCCTGTTCCTGTCCTTTATGCTGTAATAAACCTGCGAAACTCCTACTACCTCGAATCTTGACTCTTATTTATTGAGCTATCTGTTATTCATTTATACATTCAAAAATAGGGTATTATTTATTTATTTACCACATAATGGCGCCCGAATAGGGACTTGCCCTTTCCCCACGCGCCGGTGAAGCCACGCCGGCCCCCTGACCCTCTGCAGCCGTGACGGAACCATACCGTGCACATGCAGATATTTCTGCTTCAAGTATCCCTCAGGCCCACGGAGGAAACGGAGGAGGCGGTCCAGCATCCAGACGAGGCGGTGGAGGAACGCGGCGAGTCCCGACCAGAGCCCAAGCCAAGAGTCCAAGGTCCGAGGTATCCGGAGGTCCACCCGTAACTTAAGTCCGAAGTTCGTTGTCCGTCGTCGAAGCAGTCCAGTCCAGTCCGAGGCCTTCCGTTCTTGCTGCCCGGTGAGTACCATTACTGGGGTAGTATCTAGACAGGGTCAATCTAATTGACTCTGGTCCGTGGGTTGGTGGTACCCAGACACACAAACGAAGTGTCCACTTCGGTGGATGCGGGTCCTGACGTGTCTCTTTATGAGACCGGTAAGTTTCGTACTGTTTCAGCAGTGCATCTAGTTTCTGTTCCAGTCAGTTCTGTTCTCGAGAAAATTCATATAAAGTCATATATTCTGTGTTCCGTATTCCAGGTAGTATTCTGTTCGAACTGTTATTTCTAAATGTTTTTCATGTATTTTAATGTCGTGGTATGAATGGGGAATAAGTATCGTGTTCATTGTGTATTGTATTGTGTCTAGATTACAGTTCAGTCATGCCGCTGTTTTCAAAATTACGTCAGTTAAAAACTAGAAAGGGTTTGTTAGAGGAAGCAGTTCCTGTCCCGCCTAGGGACAGTCCAGGTCATTTTATGTATCAGAAGCATGGCATAAGTGCCATACTATATCTAGATTTATGGGTAGAGTATACAAAACAGTTAGAAGAAAAGTATAGATGGCCCGTATCGGGTACATGGGATGCCGAGTGCATCATGCGAGTAGAAGAGGCATTATGGAAAAAGAAAGCCAGACAATCACAGAAAGATGCCATCGAGTTATGGCGCAAAGAAGCTCATAAAAGAACCGAAAAAGAAATCAGAAAGTCAGAATTAAGTAGAGAATCCTCGGAACGAGCACAAGAAAAAGAACTAATCGAGATAGGTGAACAAGTCAAAGCCGAACAGTCAGACAGACAGAGGAATGCCCTCATTAAGGGTATGTATCCTCTTCTTGCCGAGGGCTTGCCAAAAGCGACCCCGGAGGCATCCAGTAATTTTCCGCCACCACTAGTTCCGATCAAGTTACGTCACAAACCAACCGCAGCTGATATTTTCATCTCGTCCTATTTGGACGACACAGTCCCAGAATATGCAAATCCTGTTCCCGCTCCACCAGTCCCTGTAAATCAGGCACTTCCCGTTCCTCCAGACACCGGGGCACCCTTTGCAGCACCTGCTACGGTCCCCCCGGTCCAGCCCGCCATACAAGTCCAGCCCGCATTCCAATTTCCCACCCTGCCAGGACGAAAAGCATCAGTTGATGATTCTAGTCTAGGGGCCGCAGGAGGAGGTCCTCCTCGAACCCCGCCGCCACATAAGCGTTTAACGGCAGCCGAATTACATATGCAAGCGTCACAACGTACGCCCAGACTGTCTGTTGCAGAAATAAGAAAATCCCTTGCCGAATGCTGCTATGACCCAGTCCCAGGCGAAGATGATATGGTTTTATATTCATTACGCGTAAGAAATGTGGCCGAGTATCTAGTTACCCTACCAGATATGAAGGAAGATCTAGACAGAATATATCGTTTCATCCGTACAGGGGAAGATCCAGAAAGTATTAGTGATGTCATGTCCCAAAGGAAAGCTGAGACCCAGCTCATGATATTAAAGTTTCTGATTAATTGTCTAATAAGAGAACAAGATTACCCGTCCAAAAATCAGGCCGAAATGAAAGCCCTGATGAAGTGGAGTAATAGTATAGCCGAGGGTAAGCACAAGACTATCGGTGCTATGGAGAGTATGTACAAGAAAATCCGTAAAGAAATAATAAAGTTACACGAACAACGTAAAGCAGCACAAGTAAACGAGAAAGAAAGTAACTCTGATACTGAAGAGTTAGACGACGAGAATTCCGCCAGAATAGCGTATGTAGGACAACCTAGATTTCCAGATCGCCATTTACGTCTAGAACCCAAGTCTACGTTCCATCATCCAGTACCAGACCAAGGTTCTCTAGAACAAGTATTTCAAGCTACCGATCACATTCTGAAATCACGAATCGGTTACAGTGAGTTAAGTACCATGCATGAACAAGAACTAGCCCGATCAGCAGTCCGATGGATTACTGATTCTACCACTTTTCCAGACGAAATAGTGGCACAAATGTTTCTGAAAATGCCCCCAGCCGAGCAACGACTGGTGGGTATGTATATGATTCAGCACCTCATTACTCTGTATGAGGGTCAACATTCTGATCCAGGTCCGTTACATGATATCCTGAACGAGTTACTCCAGTATAGATGGAGAGGTCTAGGTACCGATTTAATTAGTGTCATTCTAGAACAGCGCCACAAATATAGAACGTTTCTGAACCCGCATTTTGTTCATGTCTCACCCCCAGAAAGTAAACCATTTTACATAGACAGACAGAATCCGTTACGAGAAGTCCACCCAGTTAGAGGAACGGGTGGCGAAATGCAGCGAGTGTTTGTATACACTCCGATCACAAAGATGGAACTTCTGGAGATGAAGAAATTAATTCCCTGTCATGATAAAGATCCAGCAGGGTTCCATAGAGAATTAAAAGACATGCTCCGTATGGGAGAATACACGTATCCAGATATAATTAAAATGTTAAAGGTTCTGTTGCCCGCAGGGGTGTATGAAAAGCTCAAGGAAAAAGAATGGGAGGTGGGAGAGAAAAAGATCGATTGGGCAGTTCTAGAAGCTGAAGATAAGGCACGAGTACCAGGTACCGGTCTTGGAGCGAAATGTAAAGAATTACCAGAATTATTAATACAAGTTTTACCTAGATTATTGACAACTAGAAAAGAAGACTGGGATGCAATCTCAGCCTGTAAACAGAAACAAGACGAAGATATTAGTGATTTTTATTCTAGATTTGAGAAATGTTTTAGCATCAACAGTGGCCTCAAGACAAGTAGTGAGTCATACCCTCACCTTTTTGTTACTAAATTAGTCGAGAATTCAAGTTCACCAATTAAAAATCGAGTTCTGAAAGTCGAAAGTACCTGGCAAGCTAATACCCCGTCCCAGAAAAAACATATGTAATTCATCAGCTGCAAATAACCCACAGCGACTGCAATTGGTTCCCGTTGTCGTGCTCCACTTGACAACTTTACTTGGAGTATAGTAAAGATTGTGTATACACATAAAATGTTGGGATTTCATCATCCCTGTGATCAGACAGTCTGAAGCAACTTTAATAGAGAGCAAAATATCGACATCAGGTATGCCTAGACTGTTAGCCCATTTCAACTGACATTGTCCCAGATCATCCCCACATTCCTGAATCAGGCTCGAATAAAGAATTCCTATACGGGACTTTTTCTGCAAAAGTTCTAACAATGGGATTTTCATCATTTTGGCTGGAGAGGTTAAAGGGGGTGGCTCTGTAAGAAGCTTCGAAGTTGAAGAAATTTTAAAAAGTCATTTCTTACTAAAGAAAAGTTGTTCATTTGGTATTATAAAAGCTTTATATATATATATATATATGTATATATATATTGACATTAACAGTACTCCACCGAAAAAGGCATGCACTTTAAAAAAAATAAATATATATATATATATAATCTCCCACTCGATGTACGCCTTACAGACGACTATGTACTCTTTAGGAAAAAGCTGAAAAACTCCTTCTTTCCTAGATACTGAACCTACCAATAATTTAGGCCAAGAGTAATCCGTCCAGCATCTGCATTCTTTCCTAGCGCCGTGATGTCCTTCGAGATGATTGATGCGCTTTACAAGTACCAAAAATACAAATACAATATGTGTGTGAATATATATATATATATATATATATATATATATATATATATATATATATATATATATATATATACACAAATTCACTGAAAAAACCATAGGTTTCAGGCCTTATATACTTAGGAATTCGCTTTTAAAAAACCTTTGAAATTCACTCAAAAAACCATAGGTTTCACACACGTTATAGTTAGGAATTAGCATTTAAAAAACCTTAGTTTTAGGGGTGTTATAGTTAGCTGGACATTTCACTCATACAAAACCATTGATATTGCTCCTATATAGTTAGTTGTACTAACTATATTTCGCGCACCCGCAATCCACTGCTGATGATGTCACATATTACATCATTCATGACATGGTCCGTGACATCACTGATGACATCTCAAATGACATCAATGATGACATCAATGATGACATCGTCCAGTGGATGTGGTTTGCTTCGTTATTTAAATATGCATTATATATATAGCAATTTGCATTGAAGTATGAGTGGATATATACAAATAAATATTTGGATTGAGGACTTTAACAATGTATAGTGTCTCACTAAATGTAGTGGATAGTGACTAAACTGTGTGAATATCTGTTTCACTTTGTCAGTTGTTGTGTAAGCTGGTTCTCCAGTTGGTTACTAGCTATGTGAAAGTCTATATTAGTTATTGATTAGTTAATTGAGTATCTGTATGGGAGAGTGAATATGTGTGTGGTTCGGTGGAGGGTGTGTGACTGCCCAAAGATGTGTAAATAGTTGATTCAGTAGATATATGAAGTTAAAACTACATGTTCTAACAGTTGTTTGGGTGAGTGAATATCTTTATGGGTGTGGTGATGAGCAAATATATTTCTCAATGGTACATGTCCAACAAACTAGAAAAATAAAAGGCAGTGTATGTGTCAGTTGTTGTATATAAATAAGTATACATAAGACTCAATGATTGTGTGAGTGACTGTATGGATAACTGTATACTTGTAATAATGATTTTATAATATACTAAATATGACTTACTATCTAAATGAATAGAGGAAGTGGTGTTTGTATAAGTGTGTTGCTAACTAAGTATGTAAGTATGATCCATTGTTTGCATGAGTGAGTAGGATAACTTCATATGTGAATAGGTTGTGTGCTGGTGTGTAATGTCGATATAGGTGTATAAGTATTTTTGATAGTGTTCTATTTTTCATTGACAGCATGTATGAGTGAATCTACAGGTAAGTGATTAGATGTGTGTATACATCTAGGAATCAATGAGTGGGTTTTTAAATACTTGTATTGCTGTGTCAATGGATTCAAATATGATACTCTGTATGTATTTTATAAAGAGCGATGAAAGATTTTACTAGTGTATGAAAAGGTGTATGTGATTGTCACGTGGATGATGTAATCAGTGATGTCATCATTGATGTAATTTGAGATGTCATCAGTGATGTCACTGACCATGTCATGAATGATGTAATATGTGACATCATCAGCAGTGGATTGCGGGTGCGTGAAATATAGTTAGTACAACTAACTATATAGGAGCAATTTCAATGGTTTTGTTTGAGCTAAATGCTAATTCCTAACTATATAATGCCTGAAACCTATGGTTTTTTCAGTGAATTTGCAAGGTTTTTTAAATGCTAATTCCTAACTAAATAAGGCCTGAAACCTATTGTTTTTTCATTGAATTTCAACGGTCTTTAAATGGCAATTTTTAAATGTATTAATTTGGTGTTTTTTATACTGATTTGCTACATTTTTGCAGGCAGGTGTTCAGAGGGCACGCCCCCTTTTTAGGTCTCGCCCTGGAATAGCATCCGAAGGATGCGTCAGTCCAGGGTCGGAGACTATAGCGAGCTGACACGGGGGAATGAGGGACAAAAATCTGTCACGCGCTTCTCCCCGGCTGGATTCAGCTGCTTGCACGCGCACCAACATTCACGCATGCGCACATCACAGGCACACGCATACACAGCACTCACGCATGCGCACATACACACGCGCTGCTTACTTTCACTTTGCAACCCCCCCCACCAGTCATCGGATTTTTTTACACACGCACGCATGCATGCATGCATACATACACACACACAGACACACGCGCAGGCACACACGCACACACAGGCACACAGACAGACACACACGCGCGCGCGCGCACATGTCCGCTCCCCCCCTCACACCCCACTCACCGAGTTCTTTTAGTGTGTCCCTCTCTCCTTCCCTCTCTCCTTCGGCAGGCAGCGGGTCATCCTAGTAGCAGGCGGGGCTCTCCACGAGGCAAATCTTCCGGCAATCTTCCGGCTGACGGGCACAGGAGCGCGGGGTAGGCTCCCGTCTGCTTCCTGTCTTTTTGCGGCCCCGCCCCCGTCCCAACACAGGTTGCCTGGCTTCCTGTTCGAGCCGGGCTGCGGGAACATTCACCCGCGGCACGGCTCTGACGCCTGACGTCATGAACCAAAGACTAGAATGCCGGGCCCAGTCAGGTTGTGCTTGCACTTTGCAGCACATCCTGCTGCTGGAGCGCGGAGTTTGAGGAAGGTGCCGCCCCTCACTGCTGGCCGTTTTTGCTGGTGGCGCCGCAAATTGAATCATGGCGCCGTTCACAATAATGCTGCAGGCACCTCGCACTGACCCGGGCTATCGCCTTGCCTGTTGCTCAGTTGTTAATTTACTCCCCGCCGAATTATTGCAGCCGCCCTTACTATTTCAAAATTATAAACTAAATACGCCCTCATTCAGACAAGCTACTGGAGCGTCGAGGACCTGGTATCGCTGACCCTGAAGCTGCGTGCAGTTTTACTTCACCTCTCAAACTACGTGAGTACTTAATTTACATTTTTCAGTGTTCCCCAACGTTCTGTGCCACCCGGGTTTTTCACAAGACAAATAGTGCGAAGGAGGTTTCAGGCAGGGCAGGGCCTTATTCAGTCCACTATTCAGCCAGGGTTCCACACATACTGGAAAGTTAGTCCCAGGGCGTGCTTTCTTTTGCAGTGTTTTTTATATGGCGCGAAGGTGACCCGATGGTGTAATTGAAGGGTTATTCTAGCGCCACAGTTTCATTACAAGGTCAAGTTCATTAGCTGTTTGGCACGTGGAAATTAAATTATTTTCCCAGAATCACAATATTTTGGGCCGGTTAGTCGAGTTTGGAACCTGGCTCCCAGTGCCAAAGTCAGCAGCCACTGATCATTTTTCCATGACCAGCACCACCATGTTCTGCATCGTGTATGCAGAAAAAAAAAACAGATTTGTTTTGCCTTCTTACGTAATGCCATACCAAATTGTAGCAGGCTAGCAGCTGATGCCCCACACCACTCCTGCTAGGCTTCAGTGACGATGGAGCTACTCCACAATTCACAATCATGATCGAACACACCGATGTACGGTACCCAACCTCTGAATGAGGAGGGGCGGGACTGGGGGGTGCTGAGAGGTAAGACAGATTTTGTAGCCATCAGTTTTTGGTGGATGTTCCATTACCTGCCATCTCTACATGACGGTTTTCTGCTGTTTGCAGTCTTCCTCGAAATTGCATCATAGGCAAGCAATCACCAGTCAGTGCAATGGAGCTCAAATGCCACTTCAGATTATAAGGGCACTATGTTAGTGCCGTTCCATTTCTGGTACTTTGCAGCAGTTAAGGTATTAAAGTTTCTCGTTGCTCAGACGGGTGTACTTTCTGATATTTATATGTTTTATCTTATCTTCATTGCTTGATTTGGCTCGCAAGAAAGTGTCACTCAAAGTCTTTCAAATGGCACTCATAATTACACTGAAATTATGAAAATGTCACACACAGCACTCTGAAACCTTGGCAGCTATGCGGCAGCCTCTGTGACAGTGTGACCTGCTTCACTAATCACTAGCTGCGGTAACTGCAGGCTGCTGCTGCATGCAGTGCACACAAACGCGGACTTAGTTTTGGCAATTTAAAGTCCCGTGTTAGCACTGTGCGGCTGTGCCTGCAGTGATAAATTATGTGGCAAGCGATGAATTATGTGGCAAGTGATACATTATGTGGCAAGTGATAAATTATTTTGCTAGTGATAAATTATGTGGCAAGTGATAAATTATGTGTCATGAATTATGTGGCAAGTGATACATTATGTGGCAAGCGATGAATTATGTGGCAAGTGATACATTATGTGGCAAGCGATGAATTATGTGGCAAGTGATACATTATGTGGCAAGCGATGAATTATGTGGCAAGTGATACATTATGTGGCAAGCGATGAATTATGTGGCAGTGATACATTATGTGGCAAGCGATGAATTATGTGGCAAGTGATACATTATGTGGCAAGTGATAAATTATGTGTCATGAATTATGTGGCAAGTGATAAATTATGTGGCAAGCGATGAATTATGTGGCAAGTGATACATTATTTGGCAAGTGATGAATTATGTGGAGGGGAGGGGCTATAATCATGCAGAAGACGCCATTTTGCTGCTGCATAAGTCATAGGTGGGCTGCATCATTATATGTCAATATGCAACATATTTTATATGTCCCTTTTTATAAAAACAAAATGTAACTACTGCAAAAAAAAATTCTTTTATGCAAACAAATTTAAATACTGCATAAATAATTTTAACAACAAATACTTTATATGTAGCTTTTTATGTACATAAGAAAACTATAGCATAAAGCAAAAAACATTGCCATTTACAATAATAATAGCTCAAACTTAAATAATGCGAGACCTATTGCATTGCAAATGCTTGTTACAACACTCTGCAGCACAACCCCTGGCGCGTTTGCAGAGGAGGAACTAATTCCCCTTGCATACTGGGGGTCCCTGGGGGGCAACTAGCCCACCAGGATCCTCCAGTATAAGCCAGGGGGCTGCATTGCAGAGAGGTGTAATGAGGCCACACCCTTTTTTACACCTCTCTGCAACGCAGCCCCCGGGCGTGTTTGCAGAGGGGAACTAATTCCCCTTGCATACTGGGGGTCCCTGGGGGCCAACTAGCCCACCTGGAACCTGCAGTATGCGCCAGGGGGCTGCATTGCAGAGAGGTGTAATGAGGCCACACTCTTTTTTACACCTCTCTGCAGCGCAACCCCTGGCGTGTTTGCAGAGTAGGAACTAATTCCCCTTGCATACTGGGGGTCCCTGGGGGCCAACTAGCCCACCAGGAGCCTCCAGTATGCGCCAAGGGGCTGCGTTGCTATGCCCCCGCGATTTGGTTCCCCCGTGAGGTAATTTTTTAAAAAACAGACCAGGTTTTAAAAAAAAAAAAATGTGGTCCTTTTTTGTCCTTGTGGGACCACCTGGGCAGGCCTAGGGTGTCAGGGTGTATCTACCCTGCCCCCTTTTTGTGTTCTTCACGTTTGTATTTTTGCTTTCTTTTGCCTTTGTCTATCGAGCACAAGATGGATGCCAACACTTCCTGGTTAGAAGTGTTGACAGCCAATGAGCATGCAGCTTTCTCAGGAAGTCATGCTGATTGGCTGCCACTGTCTGTCAACACTTCAAACCAGGAAGTGTTGGCAGCCATCTGTGCCTCGGTAGAACGAAGGCACAAGAAAGTAGTGAAACAAAGGTGCAAAACACGCAAAGGGAGCAGGGTAGAAGCACCCTGACCCCCTAGGCCTGCTCAGGGGGTCCCACAAGGAATCGCGATATTCCGAACGATTGAAAATGACTTTTCTTGAGAAACACTTGGATTTGGATTATCATGTCCTATACTTTGGAATTTTTAAAAGACTGACTTTGAGGATGCTATAAATTACTCAAGTCTGCCCGAATTGTGTGGGTAAAATTGATACCTAGTCACTTTGAATAAGAATGTACTTACGTCTCGTCTAACATTTGGAAGAAATATCTAGTTATATGACAACAGGATACCGACATAACTTGAAGGAAATAAGAACGCCCTGAAGAAGTTCTGTTGTACAGAACGAAACGCGTCGGCTGGCTGTGGTACATAAACTTAAGGAAAATAAAAGCATTTGAATATACACCAAGATTCAGCGCTTCAATAAGGACTCTAAGTGATATGATTTGATTGGACTTGTTGTGCAAGTGGTGCTGTGCCAAACTTTGGAATATTCTCTACTACTCTCTACTACTCATTCTCTACTACTCTACTACTCTCTACTACTCTCTCTCTACTACTCACTATCTACTACTCTCTACTACTCACTCTCTACTACTCACTCTCTACTACTCACTCTCTACTACTCACTCTCTACTACTCACTCTCTACTACTCACTCTCTACTACTCACTCTCTACTACTCACTCTCTACTACTCCCGCTCTACTACTCTCTCTCTACTACTTACTCTACTACTCACTCTCTACTACTCTCTACTATTCTCTCTCTCTGCTACTCACTCTCTACTACTCACTCTCTACTACTCACTCTCTACTACTCACTCTCTACTACTCCCTCTCTACTACTCCCTCTCTACTACTCACTCTCTACTACTCTCTACTACTCTCTACTACTCTCTACTACTCTCTACTACTCTCTACTACTCTCTACTACTCTCTACTACTCTCTACTACTCTGTACTACTCACTCTCTACTGCTCTCTACTACTCACTCTACTACTTACTCTCTACTACTCTTTACTACTCTCTACTACTCTCTACTACTCACTCTCTACTACTCTCTACTACTCACTCTACTACTCTCTACTACTCACTCTGCTACTCTCTCTACTGCTCTCTACTACTCACTCTCTACCTCTCTACCTCTCTCTAATAGTCTCTACCTCTCTACCTCTACCTCTCTCTACACGCACACATATACACACATATATATATATATATATATATATATATATATATATATATATATATATATGCATATGCATTTATATATGTGTATGTATATATATATATATATATATATATATATATATATATATAAACATACATATATAAACATATATAATCGGCATATCTATATAAATACAAATATAAATGCATGCATACATATACATATATGCATACATATATGCATACATATGCATGTTATTTACATGAAAGTTTGAAAAACACTAATAAAAGCAAAGCTAAAAAGCCACCTCATTACAAACAGAATGGTTTTAACTTAAACGAGGGCGAGATCTATTGCATTTTCAATGCTTGTTTACTTTGGTTCCATCAAGAAGGCATTCAGATGTGTCACACATTTGCCATAAATTCTGAATGTTAGCACTCTAGTTGCTCATTAGATCACTGTAGTAAAGCTACTGCTCTCCAGGGAAGTCTGCTGCTGGTATTCAAAGTGCATGTTTCAGTCTGCATGTCAGAATTATTTTAATGAAATAGAAGAGGATTTGAGACGTCACTCAAAATGTGCCCTAATTTTTCTTTCTGAAGCACTAATCATACTTTCTATGGCAAAATGAACCCCCTCATTTTGTTCCTTTTTAAATTAAATGTTTTCAGACTTACCACTTCATTCCAATCAAGATGGCTTCTGGTGTGCCATACTTTTGTCATAAGTAAGACTGTTAGCGCTCTAGTTGTTCTTTAGAACACTCTGGGACATTCTGTCATTGGGCTATACTTGGGCTACATCTGGGTGATATTTGGGCTACATTTGGGCTCTTTTGTCTCTGGTGGCCATCTTGGGAGACTGCATGTCAGAATTTTTAATGAAATAGAAAAGGATTTGAGAAGTCACTCAAAATGTGCCCTAATTTTTCTTTCTGCAGCACTAATCATACTTTCTATGGCAAAATGAACCCCCTCATTTTGTTCCTTTTTAAATTAAATGTTTTAAGACTTACCACTTCATTCCAATCAAGATGGCTTCTGGTGTGCCATACTTTTGTCATAAGTAAGACTGTTAGTGCTCTAGTTGTTCTTTAGAACACTCTGGGAAGCTGCAGTAGAACACAAAAGAATCAACTGTCAGTCTCTGCTCTTGTTGGATGTTCATGTTTTACTGAGAATGTCAGACTTCATTCTCACATGACTGAGAAAGATAATGTGAATTTACAGAAAATATGCTTTCAGCTTAGCTTATAGATCCCCTTCCAAACCACTGTGGGAAAAGCATGAGATAATAGTTTTCTTTCAAACATGATTCATGATATCCCAGCAGAAGGCTTTTTCACATGGTAAAATCACCTTAGAATACACCACAATTCTTAAAATTAGTATGGTACTATCAATAAATGATTTATAATGTAACTAAAGTCTTAAAACCTTCTATTAACTGCAATGCTTTTTAATGAGGTGCTATCATGTATATTAGTCCCAAGATGGCTGCCAACAGTTTCTGGTTTGGAGTGTTGACAGAAAGTTGACAGCCAATCAGCATGCAGCTCGTGCTCTGAAACGTAAGCTTACAGTAAGCTTACACGTAAGCTGCTATAGATGTATATATTTTTTCTCTTTTGATGTTCTCAGGAACTAGTGGAGGGATTTTCACCAAATATAGAAAAGGTACTTCTGCGTACCAGTCCCTAAACTTTTGCCAAGTTTGGTGTAATTCCGTTCAGCGGTTCGGGCTGTAGCCTTGTCAGAACGTCCTATGGAAATTAACATGGGGAAAACAAGTTTTGGGACCCCCCTTTTTCCTCAGCCCCCACTTCACGAATCCCCCCGAAACTTTCAGGGAAGTAGCGCAGCGGAGCTGGCCAAAATTTTGGAAAATTACACGCAAATTCTTCCACCGGCGCCAAAGTTATTCCCAATAGAATGTTGCGGATTTCCTATGGTAGCTAGGTCCTAACTATATATACCTACTGGCTATTGCCAGTAGGATATAGATATATATATATATATATATATATATTAATGCTCCAATACCCCCTCTCCCAGCCGAGAGAGAGGAAGAAAAGCAGCACTCGCGGGGTGAGTTTCAGAGTTTTCTTTTAATTTCTTTGTAGCGCAGACGCGTTTCGGGCAAAGCCCTTTGTCAATGTATTTGCAAAAACGCTAACAGGAAGACATTATATGCAATGCGCGATCACTGATGGAAACTGAAAATGGACTACCCGGCTTGAAAACACGGGCGCCATATTGAAATGTGCAATGTAACTTTGTTACCATGATCGAAGGGCAACAGATTATCGTTACTCAGTATCATTCATACAGTTATTAAGCTGTGAATCAGCATACAATCAACATTCAATTAAAGGTTATAATGACGGAAATATATACATGAGCTAAAACCGGTACACTTTAGGCATGCTAAAATTTCCATATGAAATTCATTTTTATCCTCTTGTTTACTGTACAGGATTGCTCATATTATCACAAAAAATGAATATAAATGCCCATTCAATCAAACATTTCATTATTATCTTGCCGTGGATCGGCTTAGGCGGTTCCTATTACTAGAAACCGCTAAACGGCCAGGGGTAAAAATCCCCCGGTCAACACAGATTCCATCAGATTGGAGTGAGATAGCAGACTGTCGGCTAGTGCAATTTATTTTCCCAGATGGATGGCTAATTCCTCGCCACTATTCAGACCATTAGGAATTTTGGTCTGTAGGTCAATAATGAAACGGGACTCCAAACGTCTTAACTTTAGGAGTCTGTTCCCACCCCTTTCACTCTCTGGAACTTGGTCAACCCCAAAGTATTGTAACAAATCTCTGTTGCTGCGATGTTTAATGGCGAAGTGTTTGGCAACGGGAGAAGTCAGGTCCTTGTTGGCTATCGCCCTCATATGTTCTAGGACTCTTAACTTCACACTCTTTATGGTGCTCCCTATATACTTGAGGTTGCAGGGGCATACTAGACAATACACCACATACGGTGTCTGACATGTGATGAAAGACCCAATGTTTTTCTTCCTTGCGACCCCAGGGATATCATAGCCCAAGACCCTTTTGCTGTAAGCACAGGCCTTACATTTACCACAAGGATAAAATCCTTTCATTTCAGCCAAAGTGTTCGTCCTAGCAACAGGGGTCTCTAGGTGGCTGTGCACCAGTAAGTCCTTGATGGACTTCGTTTTTCTGAAAGTTACTAGTGGGTTATTGGGGATGTCTGCCCCAATTATGGGGTCAGTCTTCAAGATATGCCAACTATGGCGTAAGATTCCTTTGAGTTGATTGGAATTGTTGCTATAAGATGTTATTAAACGGAATTTGCCCTCTTCTGTTTTGTTCAAATTAGTTTTATCTTTCAGTAGTTCTGCTCTGTCTATCACAGACACTCTTTTCAGAGTGTCGGTCAGGAGAGCTTGGTCGTAACCTCGTTGTTTGAACCTAAACAAGCTGTTTTTTGCTGCTTTCTGGAAGTCTTCATCACGTGAGCAGTTTCGTTTGAGACGCAAGAGCTCCCCGTAAGGAATACTTCGTTTCAGGTTCGTTGGGTGAGCACTATCAGCGTGTAAAACGCTGTTGCCAGCAGTAGGCTTGCGATACAGGGATGTTGTTACCTGGTTGTCAATAATAGATACACGAAGGTCAAGGTAGCTCACTGCCACTGAGCTAACCTCGCCCGTGAACCTAAGATTGACAAGGTTGTTATTTAAATGAGAGATATACTCTCTGGCACTCTGTTCCGACCCCTTCCATACCAGGAAGAGGTCGTCGATGTATCTGTGCCACTTGACCACATTAGTGGTCCAAGTAGTGTTACCCTCTGACCAGGCCACCTGCTCCTCCCACCAGCCTACGAATAAATTCGCATAGCTGGGGGCGAAGCAGGTTCCCATCGCGGTCCCAGAGATCTGTTTAAAGAGTTCTCCCTGAAAGAGAAAAATGTTATTTAACAGGCAAAATTCTGTTAACTCTAGCAACATGGTACTATGTCCTGCGTATTTAAGTGGCCTCTTTTTCATAAAATACTCCACCGCTTTCAAGCCTTGCGCATGATCGATACACGTATAAAGGCTCGTTATGTCCATCACAATCATAACATACATGGGATCCCACACTAGATCTTGTAATTGTACAATAAATTCCTTTGTATCCCTAATGTATGAGGACAGTTGGAGTACTGACTGAAACAAGAAATGGTCAATAAACACCGAAAGGTTCTCTGTAAGGCTGCCCATTGATGAAACTATTGGGCGGCCAGGCGGTGTTTTTAGATCCTTATGCACTTTGGGCAGATGATAAAAAGTAGGAATTACAGGATGATTTGAACGTAAAAAAAGATATTCCTCAGTGCTTAACATATCTTTATTGTGCCATTTCTGTATGAGCTTGTCATATTCTTGGATGCTTTCCTGATATTTCTTCATAGTAGTGAGTTCATAATGTTCTTTGTTCGAAAGTTGTCGTTTCGCTTCTCCTATATACATGTCCTTAGTCATTATAACTACATTTCCTCCTTTATCAGAAGGTTTGTAGATCACAGAGGTGTCATCCTGGAGACTTATTAAAGCTTTCCTTTGTCCCACAGTTAATGGATTAGTGACATTCTCTTTTGGGTTCCTCTTGGACATGCGTAGTTTTATTAAATCCTTAATCACAGTCTCTGAAAAAATATCGATCGCATCTTGGGCCATTTGTGGTAGAAAGTGTGAGGTAGGTTTAAAAGGACTCTGTGGGGCTTCCTGATCTATGCCTACCTTCCTACTTCTTTGAGTTACACTCAATTTTTCAGAATCAGTCTCTGTAGTTTCCGATCTTATCTCTTCCAGGATTTCTAAAGTTTCCAGATCACCCAATTGGATGGTGTCAGTCTCCAAAATTCTGTTTTGTCGTCTTTCGTGTGTTGTTGGTTTAGTTTTGTAGTATTTATGCAACTTTAGTACTACAAAACTAAACCAACAACACACGAAAGACGACAAAACAGAATTTTGGAGACTGACACCATCCAATTGGGTGATCTGGAAACTTTAGAAATCCTGGAAGAGATAAGATCGGAAACTACAGAGACTGATTCTGAAAAATTGAGTGTAACTCAAAGAAGTAGGAAGGTAGGCATAGATCAGGAAGCCCCACAGAGTCCTTTTAAACCTACCTCACACTTTCTACCACAAATGGCCCAAGATGCGATCGATATTTTTTCAGAGACTGTGATTAAGGATTTAATAAAACTACGCATGTCCAAGAGGAACCCAAAAGAGAATGTCACTAATCCATTAACTGTGGGACAAAGGAAAGCTTTAATAAGTCTCCAGGATGACACCTCTGTGATCTACAAACCTTCTGATAAAGGAGGAAATGTAGTTATAATGACTAAGGACATGTATATAGGAGAAGCGAAACGACAACTTTCGAACAAAGAACATTATGAACTCACTACTATGAAGAAATATCAGGAAAGCATCCAAGAATATGACAAGCTCATACAGAAATGGCACAATAAAGATATGTTAAGCACTGAGGAATATCTTTTTTTACGTTCAAATCATCCTGTAATTCCTACTTTTTATCATCTGCCCAAAGTGCATAAGGATCTAAAAACACCGCCTGGCCGCCCAATAGTTTCATCAATGGGCAGCCTTACAGAGAACCTTTCGGTGTTTATTGACCATTTCTTGTTTCAGTCAGTACTCCAACTGTCCTCATACATTAGGGATACAAAGGAATTTATTGTACAATTACAAGATCTAGTGTGGGATCCCATGTATGTTATGATTGTGATGGACATAACGAGCCTTTATACGTGTATCGATCATGCGCAAGGCTTGAAAGCGGTGGAGTATTTTATGAAAAAGAGGCCACTTAAATACGCAGGACATAGTACCATGTTGCTAGAGTTAACAGAATTTTGCCTGTTAAATAACATTTTTCTCTTTCAGGGAGAACTCTTTAAACAGATCTCTGGGACCGCGATGGGAACCTGCTTCGCCCCCAGCTATGCGAATTTATTCGTAGGCTGGTGGGAGGAGCAGGTGGCCTGGTCAGAGGGTAACACTACTTGGACCACTAATGTGGTCAAGTGGCACAGATACATCGACGACCTCTTCCTGGTATGGAAGGGGTCGGAACAGAGTGCCAGAGAGTATATCTCTCATTTAAATAACAACCTTGTCAATCTTAGGTTCACGGGCGAGGTTAGCTCAGTGGCAGTGAGCTACCTTGACCTTCGTGTATCTATTATTGACAACCAGGTAACAACATCCCTGTATCGCAAGCCTACTGCTGGCAACAGCGTTTTACACGCTGATAGTGCTCACCCAACGAACCTGAAACGAAGTATTCCTTACGGGGAGCTCTTGCGTCTCAAACGAAACTGCTCACGTGATGAAGACTTCCAGAAAGCAGCAAAAAACAGCTTGTTTAGGTTCAAACAACGAGGTTACGACCAAGCTCTCCTGACCGACACTCTGAAAAGAGTGTCTGTGATAGACAGAGCAGAACTACTGAAAGATAAAACTAATTTGAACAAAACAGAAGAGGGCAAATTCCGTTTAATAACATCTTATAGCAACAATTCCAATCAACTCAAAGGAATCTTACGCCATAGTTGGCATATCTTGAAGACTGACCCCATAATTGGGGCAGACATCCCCAATAACCCACTAGTAACTTTCAGAAAAACGAAGTCCATCAAGGACTTACTGGTGCACAGCCACCTAGAGACCCCTGTTGCTAGGACGAACACTTTGGCTGAAATGAAAGGATTTTATCCTTGTGGTAAATGTAAGGCCTGTGCTTACAGCAAAAGGGTCTTGGGCTATGATATCCCTGGGGTCGCAAGGAAGAAAAACATTGGGTCTTTCATCACATGTCAGACACCGTATGTGGTGTATTGTCTAGTATGCCCCTGCAACCTCAAGTATATAGGGAGCACCATAAAGAGTGTGAAGTTAAGAGTCCTAGAACATATGAGGGCGATAGCCAACAAGGACCTGACTTCTCCCGTTGCCAAACACTTCGCCATTAAACATCGCAGCAACAGAGATTTGTTACAATACTTTGGGGTTGACCAAGTTCCAGAGAGTGAAAGGGGTGGGAACAGACTCCTAAAGTTAAGACGTTTGGAGTCCCGTTTCATTATTGACCTACAGACCAAAATTCCTAATGGTCTGAATAGTGGCGAGGAATTAGCCATCCATCTGGGAAAATAAATTGCACTAGCCGACAGTCTGCTATCTCACTCCAATCTGATGGAATCTGTGTTGACCGGGGGATTTTTACCCCTGGCCGTTTAGCGGTTTCTAGTAATAGGAACCGCCTAAGCCGATCCACGGCAAGATAATAATGAAATGTTTGATTGAATGGGCATTTATATTCATTTTTTGTGATAATATGAGCAATCCTGTACAGTAAACAAGAGGATAAAAATGAATTTCATATGGAAATTTTAGCATGCCTAAAGTGTACCGGTTTTAGCTCATGTATATATTTCCGTCATTATAACCTTTAATTGAATGTTGATTGTATGCTGATTCACAGCTTAATAACTGTATGAATGATACTGAGTAACGATAATCTGTTGCCCTTCGATCATGGTAACAAAGTTACATTGCACATTTCAATATGGCGCCCGTGTTTTCAAGCCGGGTAGTCCATTTTCAGTTTCCATCAGTGATCGCGCATTGCATATAATGTCTTCCTGTTAGCGTTTTTGCAAATACATTGACAAAGGGCTTTGCCCGAAACGCGTCTGCGCTACAAAGAAATTAAAAGAAAACTCTGAAACTCACCCCGCGAGTGCTGCTTTTCTTCCTCTCTCTCGGCTGGGAGAGGGGGTATTGGAGCATTATTATTTACACGGTGCGCCGACCGTGCAGCGGCACCCACCGCCTGAGCCCCGTTGTTTTGGCGCAATTGGAGCATTCATATATATATATATATATATATATATATATATATATATATATATATATATATATATATATATATATATATATATATATATATATATATATATATATATATATATATATATATATATATATATATATATATATATATATATACATACATACATACATACAATCCCAACCCGTCAGTGGATGACAGGCAACATCAGGGTGCAGACCTCATTACGCCTCAGCAAACAGTCAAAGCAAAGCTCACAAAGGATCCAACTCGAGTGAGTAGCAGGAATAAACGTTTATTAGAAAGATGACGCGTTTCGCTCCACTGGGGAGCTTGTTCACATATAAGCACTCAACAAAAAAGTGGGAGTATATATACATAACACTGGGAGGGGCTTGATTTGGGGAACACGCCCAAAAGAAGAAAAATAAAGAAACAGTGCAAACAAATATAAGATTGTTTTTTCACATATGCAGAACAAGCACCTTATATTAGGTTTTCAAGTTATAAATTAATCATGGCAATTGTGAACAAATTTATATACAGTGTGTTGGGTAAACGTACAAAAATGATTCCATAATGGAGGCTGCTAAAATATAAGCATAGGCCAATGGCAAATAGATTTCTAAAGGACTGGCTGGAAAATACTAAATTGTAATCAAGGAAGCACAGGAACAAGCAAAATTGCAAGTATAGTGGCATAGTGCCAAAGTCTATATAGTGTGCTTTCCAACACCAAGAAAAAAGAATTTTGTACAAGCCAGCAGCGTAGTAAAAAATCTAAAACGCCAACAGATCAAGACATAGTGTCTGAATACCGCAACAACGCCACTGTTGCTAAACAAAAAACTGCCATATTAACAGAAAAAAACCGGAATGGTACAAGTCATGTACTGCATGAACAGTGCAAAGCATAAGTTAACTGTGTATAGAGAAAAGATAATAGATTTGAAAGTGAAAAAATAAGAAGACACAGAAACCCAACCGGAAATGTGTAATAAAAAGAAATCCAGACAGAAGCAAAAGAAAAAGTAATAGCATATGAGGCGAGAAAAAGAAAATAGTAAGTTATGAAGTGACATTGATGCCTAGTCAAAACAATTACATAAAGTGACTAAGAAACGGCATCAAACAAATGAGTAGCAGTAGGCTTTTGACCAATAAGTGACGCATTGACCGAACAAGAGAAGATGAAAGAAACAAGGTAATTGCAGTTATAGAAAGAGATCGACAGAGACCAAGAACAAAATGATCCACAGTACAGATAGTTAGAGGAAACTTTTCAAATCTTCACTCAGATTAAGCCCATTCGGGGCCTTAGTATCAAGGGACATAATGAGTTGAGATTCACGCTGCCTTAGTAGTTTCTCACGGTCCCCACCGCGACTAGGTTGAGGTACTGAGCAAAGGACCGTGTATTGCAAGTCCTTCAGCTTTTTATCATGGACTGCTTCAAAATGCCTTGCCACGGGGTAATTACTATCACTGTTAACGATAGCTCTGATATGCTGGAGTATTCTTTGATGAACAGGCAGCTTAGTGCTGCCTATATACTCCAGATTGCATGTACATCTGAGCTTGTAGACAACAAATTCCGATCTACATGTCAAATATTCCCTGATAGGAATGGGTATATCGCTAAATGCAGTGATATATTCAGTGGTGTTGGTGGCAAAGTTGCAGGCACGACAAGATGTGCATTTGTAAAAACCCATTTTGTTGATCTTAGTGAGTTTGGGTGGATTCTCCGGTGCTGTTCTATCAAGAGCATCACGCATGGATGGCGCACGTTTGAATGTAATTATGGGTGTTTCAGGTAACATGGGGCCAAGGATAGGGTCCGTCAGAATGGTAGGCCATTCAGTGCCAATAATGCGCCTAATCTTGCGCTCCTGTGAGCTGAAAATGGTTATTAATCTGACTTTGCAATGAGTGCCATCCTGAGTGTTTTTAGTACTGTCAGTGGTAGATTCCCTGGGTGTAAGAAGTGAAACTCTATCCACTAATGATGCTTTGGCTAAGGCTTGATCAAGTGTAGTTATAGAGTACCCTCTTCTCAGGAAACGCTGTTTAGATTCCTCAAGGCATGTAGCCAAAGAAGCATGGTCACTGCAGATTCTGTGGATTCTAATGAATTCACCATAGGGAATACTGCGGATGGTGTGTACTGGGTGGGAGCTACGTGCATGCAAGATAGCATTACCAGCGGTGCTCTTGCGATGCAGTTTAGTCTCAAGCGTGTTGTCTCTGATAAACAAGTGCACATCCAAAAATTCCGCTTCAATAGTGCTTACATTGGCGGTAAATTTAAGATTTAAAGAGTTGGCATTGCAGTTAGATACAAATGAAAGGGCCTGTTCTTTTGTGCCCTTCCAAATGATGCAGATGTCGTCAATATAGCGCCAATAGTGCGCAATGCACGATGACCAATGTGCGTGTGTGGTTTTGAGCTCGTGTTCCTCCCACCAACCCACATGAAGACATGAGTAACTGAGGGAAAAACACGAGCCCATCGCCACACCACGCAATTGCTGGTAAGTGTTGTTTTTGAAACGGAAAAAATTAGAAGTAAGGCACAATTTGATCATAGAAATCAACATGGAATTGTGTTCCCTGAAGCAAATGGCACGAGTATTCAAGTAGTACTGACATGCGTTTATACCATGATGGTGATTGATAGAAGTATAAAGTGATTCAATGTCTAAAATCAGAAACAAATAATCACTGCACCAATTAACAGTTCCAATCTTGGTCAAAAAGTCTGTTGTCTTTCAAAAAAGAGGGGAGACTTGCAACATGGGGCTGGAGAAAAAAGTCCACATATTTGGAGATGTTCTCTGTCATACTCCCAATGGCCGATATGATTGGACGACCAGGCGTGGGGGTAACAAGTTTGTGGACTTTCGGCAAAAAGTATAGATAGGGTGTCACAGGATGATCTTTAGAAAGATAATTGCATTCATCTTTAGTCAAGAGATTAAGTATCTATATATATATATCTATATATATATATATATATATATATATCTATATATATATATCTATATATATATATCTATATCTATATATATATATCTATATATCTATATATATATATCTATATATATATATATATATATATCTATCTATATATATATATATATATATATCTCTCTATATATATATATATATATATATATATATATATATATATATATATATATAAATATATATATATATATATATATATCTATATCTCTATCTATCTCCACATCCACAGAACAGGTTACCCCAAAACGAAGAGGCCACAGGAAGTTGTTTTTGCTCTCATAGTATTTAATCACAGCATGCACGCAGATTACTGAAGCAGCAGATCACATCAGTAAAGTTTAAACGCCAGACGCGTTTCAGGAGTCTCAATGTCCTTTCATCAGTGGCGTGTGGTTGGTAGACAAAGAAAAGCACTCGGCTCAATTATAAACACCTGCCTCAGTGGGTGTGATTGTGTGCACAGCCTTCTGGATATTGCAGTGCGCCGTATTATCCCAAGTGGGTGTGCAGTTCATTCCCGGATTAAACCCCAATTATGCACCAAGTGGGTTGATGTCAATGCTGACAGTAGGCTGCCACGCTTTCATGCTGTAATTTCGAGCGATCGGGCACCCTCCTGTTAAGGCGCCAGATCTTGCGGGTCCTGAGCTGCCTAAAAAAAAACAAAAAAACAAAAAAAAAACGTTAGTCATATTTCATCAATACACTTCACTATGTGTTCTTAAAGATTTTATAGTTCGTGTTCTTTGAACTGCGTCACATGTGCCAACATGATTTTCATTTTTTTTAACCAGATTTCATTGCCATTTAGTATATCAGCACTTTACATACTGTTCAGTCTATACATTGCTTACAGTATTCTCGGTGTATTGCTACTGCATTAAATTTAAATTCCCCAACTGGTGCCCCCTTCCCTCCCTCCCTCTCTCTTGAGTTGCGTACATTATGACTGTCATTTTCCAATTCATCAAAAGGAATTTGTTTCTCCACTGCAATTTCATATAAACACCATTTTAGAAATTCATGGGCAAGCAAAAGCAGCATAGTGATTAAAGTGCAAGGTGATTACAGTACAAAATACAGCATAGGTTCCATAATTTCCACTAATTGATTATAATGTTACGCTTATTATCCAGATGTTTCAAACCTTTTCCTTCAAAATGATTCTGCCTAAAACCGATTCATTCTCTTTCGAAGGGCTTAATAAAATTAATTCTTCTATTTTAAAGGTTCATGATCAAGTGATAGCAGCATAGTGCAAGTTAAATAAAGTGCAACATGAATTTTATCATCTTCATTCCGCCAATCCAAATGCAACATGAATTTTATCATCTTCACTCCGTCAATCCAAATGACCTTATATTCATGATTTGATACCAAATTACTTAAGGTTCTTCAACACGGTTACTATTCTGGAACGTTCTTTGCTCATATTAAAGTGCATATTGTTATACCAATATTGCATAAAACTGTGGATTCCAGTGCCAATTATTCTTTTTTCGCCACCTGCCTATTGAAAAAATAATAAAGTGCTATAAATTCTATTCAAAGTGCACAGTACAATAAAGTCCTTTTTTAAAAGATCAACTCCTAGATGGAGAGTTACGAGAATGTAAGTAAATAGGAAGGAGAAAGAGAAGAAGGGAGAGAAGGGGGGTAGGAATGTGGAAGGGAAAATAGATAATGTGCAAGTTCAGGGTGTAAACCATACTGAGTCCGAATCATGCAATTGCCCCCTGTTAGAAATGGGGGTCTCTAGTTGGCAGAGGTAGGTACCTTTGTCCAAATAGGGACCCTTGCTTCTAGTCTGGGTAAGGGGGATACGCACTCTAGATAACCACTTGCTCACCCCCTTGGTAATTTTATGTTATGTTATGTTATTCACTCTTATTTAGCGCTCGAATCACCCTGTGGCATCTCTGGTAGCTTGGCACGAGCAGACAGGCCTATCCCCAAGGCAATATGTAAAGTATTTGCACCAACACTCACAGTAACACAGTGATAACACCACAAATGGACACCACACAGGTTTAGAAAAATAAAGTATCTTTATCTAAACTTGACAAGACCAAAACGACAAAAATCCAACATACACATTAATGCAATGCAATAGGTCTCGCATTTCGAGAATTTGAGCTATTGTCATTGTAAATGACAATGTCTTTTATTTATGTGTTTTGAAAACCTGCAAGCGGTACCTAACCCCTTCGATGCGCCTGTTGGCCAACGACCATCACGAGCACTACCTCCGTAGTGCTGCGCATGTCTGTTGGCCGACGCGACCCCGCCTACTCAAAACTGCCGCACCGTTTAGCGCATAAACACGTACTTTGTGCTTATAGTCCTTGCTTATGAACAGCAAGGGTGTCAGTAAAAGAGGCACATTTACTGCTAGCCTTGCTTCTCATAAGCAACTACTATAAATACAAAGTACTAATACAATTAGTCGCTTTGAAATGTGACAAAATGCTTATTAATTCCAGATTAGGTTGTATTCTATGTGGAGCTGATGAAGGGAAATCTGTAGAAGGTCTAATATAAATGAGATGTGGGGGCTGCTGTACAGCAAGCTGCGCCTAGATGTCCCTAGTGAGCAAGGCCCAGCACTGCTTGTCTAGGTGCAGTAGAACAAGCTGTGCCTAGAGGTCGCTAGGACCATCATAAACTTTGAAGATATGATAAATCTACCCTACCCATAATTCATTGCATGCAAGACACTACCACGAGTACATTCAAATAGCTATGTTCATGTATACAATTAGTAGCTTTGACAAAATAATTATCATATTAATTCCAGATTAGGTTGTACTCTATATGGAGCTGATGAAGGGACATTTATAGAAGATCTAATATAAATGTGAGATGTACTAGCGAGTAAAGTAATCACTCCCAGTCTAGTTTAGGACTAAGTGAGTGTCCTGCCTGAAGGCCTTTAAGAAAGTAGTGCCTTGAGGCTCTAATTAAAACCTAGGGCATAACCACAAATGTAACAGGGGTGTCCTCATGGGAGGTTACAAGAAGAGACAAGGCGGTACTAATGAGGGACTACAAAGCCTAATGACCAATGAAAAGCCACCATTTATAAAGGACAGGGACATGAGCCATTTAAAAAGATTGGTAGGGGAAGTAAGTGGAGCTTTATCCACATGTCCTGAATACAGCATGTCTCGAAGGGACGGCGCAAGCGCTACCTAGGCACCTAAAAATATGACTTTGAAAGGGTTTGAAGAACTTGTACCATAGAAATTTATGCATGCGTGACTTTTCACCAAAGTACCTTGAGTTGCGTCAAAGTTTACCAAGCCCAACAGCCGCAGCGTCTGAAAACAGAGATGCGACACTCCTGAGACCATGAGGAGGCGATGCGACAGTCCCGCTGCACGCAGATGAAGGGTTGCATTGCTTCCGGTTTGTAGGGGGAGTGATGCTTTGATTCTTCGTGCCGGTTCCGGTCCGCAGGTCATGCGTCGGGGAAGCGTGTCGCACAGGTACAATGCATGGATCTTCGGGATGCGATGGCAATCTGCGCGGCGCTGCCTCGGTCCTCTTCAGCAACGATCCCTCGATGCGTTGATTCTTGCAGCGATGACGGGCGCTGCAACGGTTTTCGCAGCGGTGCGGCAATGCATGGAAATTCTTCTTGTGCTGCGAAGATGCGTCGAAAAACAGCCGCAAGAATAGCGATGCGTCAGTTTCTGTAGTTCTTTGAATTTCTTCTCTCTTCCAGCTCCCAAACATCAGCAACAACTTCCAGAGGCCCAAACCTGGCACAGGCATCTCAAGGCAGGTCAGAACTCACGACTGCAGAGTTCAGGGGAGCTGGGGATGAACTCTTTGTGTCCCCGAGACTGCTGAACAGGACGCCAGCTCACTTCAGGCCCTTGGAGATCTCCTTTAAGCAGGGTACACAGCCCACAGCAAAGTCCTTCTCCTTTCCTTGGCAGACACCGCAACTGCAGGCCAAACCCAGACACATAGCAAGGGCAGTACTTCTCCTCAGTCTCTCCAGCTCTTTTCCTTGGCAAAGGTTCCTCTTGAATTCCAAGAATGATCTAAAGTTCAGGGGTTTTAGGTCTAATACTTATACCCTAAATGTCTTTGTTCGCTTTGTGCAAGGGTCTCTGAGCCCGGTTCAAACCATTTCTGGGGGCACTCTGCCAGTGCACAACAACATCCTTTGTTAGTGTGGGCCTTGGTCCCAGACACACCACAGGCTGGCGGAGCCGGCATTGTGGAAGGCAGACACAACCCTATTCAGGTACAGGCGCTACTCCCCCCACCACTCCAAATGCACCTCCGCAGCCCCTGTCACTCCAAATCCAGACAGTCAATCCATAACCAGGCAGAGGCACACTGGAAGGTTGAGCAAGAAAATAGCCACTTGCTAAAAGTGGTATTTTCAAACACACAATTTAAAAACCATCTTTATTAAAAGATGTGTTACTAAATTCTGAGTTCAGGGGTACTAAACTCCATTTTTCAATCTTCTCCCTATGGGAAAATACACTTGTAAAATGTTACAAAGCATTCCCTATTCTGTCCAGTGGGCAAGATAGCCTTTCAACAGTGAAAAACGTAATTGGCAGTATTTCACTTTCAGGACATGTTGCACATACCAGTACATGTCCTATCTTTCACATACACTGCACCCTGCTCAGGGGGGTACCTTGGGCATACTATAGGGGTGTCCTATGTGTAAGAAAAGGGAAGGGTAAGGCCTGGCAAGTGGGTGCACTTGCCAAGTCTCCCTGACAGTTAACAAACTGCGCACAGGCACTGAGGTGGCAGGCCTGAGACCTCTTTTCAGGGCTACTCATGTGGTTGTCAAAATCAGCGCTACAATCCCACTAGTAGTATTTGATTTACCCACCCTGGCACACTTACTGCACTTTACTAGGGACCTACTGGTAAAACAAATATGCCAATCAGGGAGAACCAATCACAATATCAATTTACACAGAGCGCATACTCACTTTAGCGCTGATCAGCAGCGGTGAAGTACCCAGAGTTCGATAGCCAACAACATGAAGTTAAGAAAAAATAGGAGGAAGAAGCAAAAGGTTTGGGGATAACCCTGTAAAAAGGGCCATTTCCAACACCCCCTAATCTAACATTGTAGATGGCCAACAGTTCTGCATCCTTGTTATGGCCCCAAGGTCGTTCTGTCCCAACTGAGAGTATTGAACGTGATTCTTGCTTCCTCAATTCCTTCTCACGGTCACCTCCTCTCGGGTGTGCCCTCATGTGTTTAATACCCCATTAGTTGAATGTTCATAGGGACCAGTTATGAATTTGATCGAAGTGGTAGGCCACTGGGTAGTTCTTGTCCCTATTTTTTTATCTCTCATGTGTTGAAGGATTATTAATTGCAATTTATTCTTTGTGCTACCAATATATAACTTGTCACAACCACATTTTAAAACGTAGATGACATATTCTGTGTTGCATGTTATCCTTTCCTTAATTGGTACCACATGACCTTCAACTGTGCGATAACTTGTGCTGTTCAATCCATATTTATAGGCTAAGCAGGAATTACACTCCATATTCCTGACTTGCCAATTGTCTTGTCCTAGCTGTCCTTGCTTACCTATGTAATGACTTGAGGTTAAAATGTCTCCCAAGAATCTCGCTTTTTTATTAAACACGTGTTTATTGAGCATTTTTGTATACTTCGTTACAGTACAACAAATAAAGTCAAAGCATTCATACAAGTATTGCATTCCAGGTTTTTCAAGGTTGAACTCCTATATACAGCATTGGTCCAAGCCATCCTTTGAGAAAGACGTATTAGAATAAGTACAGTTTCTTGTATGGTGGTGGTTTGGAGAATTCCTATATTAAAATTGTAATTGCTCAACGCATCTTTCTTTTGCGACCTGTTTTAATTCTAATCCTTTCAACTGGGAAGATGTCCGCCACAACAATAACAAAGTAAAAAGAAACATTAGAAAGGAAAACCCACCCCCTCCCACTAACAGTACTAGTGGCGACGGCAACATTACTATAGTCTGGGCACTAATAGGGCGTTCAAAATTGAGAGGTGCATATCGCTGACTGAGGGTCAACACCCTGCTAGAGGCAGTCCCTTTGTGAGAAAGGCGACTAGGGGCTCTCAAGACAAATTATTTTCCAGAGCTGAGAGTGCCACAGTGAGAGGGCTGGAGCTGCCTGCTATTTCCATGCTGCCGCAGTCGTTACTTTCGCGGCTCCAAGGCAGGCCCGTATGATGGATTTGTCTGCTCTGGTTTGGTGTTTAAGCGAGGGGTCGCAAATGCCTAAGAGGGCCCATTCTCTTAATCTGTGCAAGGATCTCCTCCCAGAATGGACTGATAGTGGGGCAGTCCCCCCATATGTCGGATATCGCCTAGTAACCCACACCCTCGCCAGCATGTATCAGATGAAGTATAGAATATACGTTTAAGCTTAGTAGGATAGAGGTACCAGTCTATCAGTGTCTTTAAGTGGGCTTCTTGTAGTTCCAGAGAGTGGTTGAATTTCGTGATGTCTGACCACAACCCCGTCCCATTCCTTTGCTAATGTCTCTTTGTAATACCCCCTCCCACATAGCCATATTTCTGGGGCATTTAGAGTGTGTGGAGGAAAGCAGGTAGTTGTATAGGAAGGAGAACACCCCTCATAGAACCTACTTCCTGCACAAAGGTTTCAAAACCTGTCTTCTCTCTCGTAGCCGCGTCACGTATGTGAGGTGTCGTGACCTAGTGTTTGAGCTGGAGGTAGTGGAAGTGTTAGTCAGGTTCTACGCTTCCGGGTAACTACGCGCTCTATAAATCTCCAAATAAATAAATAAAATAAATAAATGAAACTCCCGTCTGTAATTGTCAAAGGTGAGGATGTCATAATTATGAAATAAGTGAGAAAGCATAAGGCAGCCCCCCCTCTCCCCAGGCATTAAAAGGCCCTCCTTGGAGGGTCGGAGGAAAGGCAGTATTGAAGTGTATCGGGATGTAGGGGGAGGGGAATGTAGTCCAACGCTCATTTCCAGAGATAGAGTCCCAGACTTTCAGAGTGGTGCATGTAGGGATGCTAAGATATGCATTCGCGGGTCTCTCCTTTTTGGGTTTCCAGATAAGGTCCCATATCGTCCGCCCTGCAATGGCTCAGTCCAGATGGAGCCAGTGTTTTTCCGACTCCCGTTTAGACCACTCCGTCACCATTCGCAATTGAGCGGCTTTGTAATAAAGGCCAAAGTCAGGCAATCCTACTTCTCCCTCTGTCCTCGATCGCCGCACTATGAGAAAGGACAATAGCGGTCTCCCGTCCTGCCAGATAAATTGTGTAAGTAGGGATCAAACCGTAGGGAGTACATCTCTGTCGAGCTCAATAGGTAACGCCTGAAATAGACACAACAGTCTGGGGAGTGCTGTCATTTTGATCGCATGTATGCGACCAAGCCACAAAATAAAAAGGGTTTTCCAGCACTTAAGATCGGGTTGGAGTTGAAGGAGAGCGGCCGGAAAATTTGCTTTATAGAGCCCTTCCACTTGGGGTGTCAACTGGATTCCCAAATATTGTAGCGAACGGGTAGTCCATTGGAGTAGAGTGTGTGTCTACAGGGTGTCTGCTTCTGCCCTTGGAACTGTGAGGTTACGTATATATGATTTATCTAGGTTGACTTTAAAGCCTGCTACAGCTTCAAATTTAGCCAGTTCAGATTGCAGTACAGGGAGAAAAAGTGATGGTTCCATAAGAGATAAAAGCACATCATCTGCAATCTCACTTTTCTAGATGTTATTTGTGGTCCTCTCTCGAAGATTTCTCCAAGATGTTCATTTTTTTAGGGTATGCCAATTCTTTGTGAGAATTTTCTTGATGCTAGGCTGGGCCATGTTATATTCCAGTAATAGTCTCTTTTTTGTTTTACTGTTCTCTTACTGAGTATTTTGCGGGTTAAGAGACTGTCCTCTTGTTTTGTCTTTTGACCTTCTCCTGGCATCCTCCAATATTGTCATTGAATAACCACATTCTTTTAAGGCTTTTACCAACCTACACACTTCTTCATCATATAACTCTTCTGTTGAACAAACCCTCCTTGCTCTTAACATCTGGCTATGTGGAGGGCGTATGGGTGGCCACTATTCACATGTAGAATGGAGTTAGTTGCTGTCGGTTTCCTGTGGATTCTAGCTGTAAGTATACAATCCTTAACCTCCAACTCTACATCAAGGAAATTGCAAAGTTGATGACTCTGCGTAGATGTAAATCGTAAATTACAATCATTATGATTCAATCTGGTTAAAAAGAGTTCTAATTCACTTTCACTACCTTCCCACGAAATGAATAAGTCGTCGGTGAATCTAGTCCATTGTGCCACTTTCTCTCTATTAATTTTTCTCCTCAGCCCTGGCTACCTTCTTCTCCCACCACCTGATGAATAAATTTGCGAAGACCTCCGTAAGACAGTAAGTTAACATGTCCATCAGCATTCGTGTGTGGTCCAACCACTCCACTGGTCGATCACTTATAAAGCTCTCACAGGTATTCCTTTCCCAAGTTCAAAGGAGGTGTACAATGGTACCACATCCATGGTTATCATTATGTATTCTGCCTCCCAGGGAATGTCTAATTTTTAAAAATATTACGTACTGTCTTTCAAGTATGATGGAAGGGCCGTCACATATTCTTGCAAATATAGGTTGAGGAATCTGGAACTATTTTCCAATAGTGACCCTATTGAGCTCACTATCGGTCTTCCAGGTGGGTTCACCACACTCTTATGAATCTTTGGCAGAAGATCAAATTTGGCCATTCTAGTTTTCTCAGTGTGGAGGTACTGTAATTCTTCCCAATCCAATGGGCCTAATTCAAACCGTTCCTTCAATTTAGAGTGATATTCCTTTTCCAGATGACTCAAATGTTTTTTTTCTGAGGCGAGTGTAAAGAGAAGAATTGTTCAACAGCCTCCTTGCTTCTGATACATAAGTCCCTTGATCCGTTTAGACTATGTTACCTCCTTTATAGGACGGTTTTATGATCAGAGAGGGATTATTCCTTAGTTCGTTAATGTCTTTCCAATCTTGTTGTGTGAAATTTTCTTTTTTTGAGTTATTCCGCCAGCTTCGTCAAAAGTTATCCAATTCATCCACTAGCTCTTGAAAGAGATCAGTACGGTTCCCCGATGGAAATTGTGGACAGTATTAACATGTTGATCCGTCATAAAGCCCGTGCTCTGTAATGTTTTTGCTGAAACTTCGATGGCAGGTTTTAGTGCTACTGAGTCAGTTTTCTGATTATCTTGTCGAGCCTCTACCTGGTCTTCAGATTGGGCTGACTGTTCCCCGGTTAGGTCATGAATGCTGAGTAGATCTTGTATGTCAGCAAATTGAAAGGAGGTGAGTATACAATGTTTGGTCATTTCACTTCCTAGGTGCTTGACTCACACACACACACACACACACACACACACGTTATAGCTAGATCTGTTTTATCATAGAAAGAGCTTTTTTTGGTTTGCTAATAACTTTGACCCCGTTTGAATAATATTTACAAAATTTCCCCACAAGGAGTTCATCCACCTCAGCTTCTTCCTAGAAAGTTTCAGGGTGATCTGTCAAGTGGGGGCAGAGAAAAAAGGGAGGGCTCAAAATATGAAATCCCCATGCATTTTCCATAGACCTCTTTAGACAAGGCTTACAACAAAAACTGGTTAACAAAATTACATGAAATTTGTCAGGGAGCTTGCTCTTGGTATGCACATTGTGTTTTGTGTCATTTGGTGTAATTCCGTTCAGTAGATTTTGAGACATATTAAGGTTCAAGAATAATTAAATATCTGGACAGTTTGGGCTGCATGCGTCTCGAGAGAGACAGGCTGGAGCACCAATTCAAAAATGAAGTGTTCTGATTGACCAAGGAAGCTTTATTTCGCTTGGGCCATCTTGTTCCTGTGGCGGTCAGACTCCAGTAAAAGCGAGTGCTCTGATTGGCTGCCAGCAACATGAGAAAAATGTTGCTGGCAGTTATTACAGGACTTTGGGATATAGTACCCTGTCCTAAAATGTAAAAAATAAATAAAAAAACAGTATGGGGGGGAGGGGGCAGGTTGGATATATATATATATTGGGTCGGAGTATGTAATTTATAAACTCAAATGTACTTGCAATCTGGAGTACCTAGGTAGCACAAAGCTTCCAGTCAACAAGCGTATTTTGCAACACGTAAGAGCGATCGTTAATTCTGACAGCAATTATCCGGTGGCTAGACACTTTAAGTCCATACACGATAACAAACTTAAGGACTTAGAGTATACTGTTCTAGGTTCAGTCCCTAACCCCGGACGGGGTGGGAATCGTGACATACTGCTTAGACAGAGGGAAACCCATTTCATTCTTTTGTTAGATACCAGAGTTCCGAATGGTTTAAACATTAATGAAGATCTGCATAACTTTTTATAATATCTGTGCCTTTTGATTAGGATATGCTTGATAATTGGTCTAAGTATGTATTCATTGAATTAGTTTATCTTTATTCCTACTAGTATCGCTGCTATGCAACTAAATTGTATCATCAAATTTTAGGTTCCTTACATTGAGCCTCTGTTCTGCTGCTAGTTCTTTATATGTTTGATGCTTAACTTGCACAGCACTTTTTTCACTTTAATGACTTCTGTGGCGTGATTTTGCACTGAAATGTTATTCTTGCATTCTTTTAGGAGGTTCTGTTTACAAGTATACCCACCTCTGAATTGTGCACTTGCACTTTATTAGGTACAGTTGCAGTTATACAGTATTACTCCATTTAAGTTTTTATTGGTATTTTTGCACTTGCACTTTATTAATGACATCTATATGATCAGAACTGTTTATGATTTATGTGGATCAATTTATGGCTTGTAAATCGATTCACCAGAAACTATCATGTGGGTGAGCTGTTTTGAATGAATGGTGTCATACTGTACAGTATTCTATTGGTTGCTCGACACTTCACTAGGGTTTTTACTTTTTTTCTTTTAAAAACAAGAGAGAGCCTATATCATTGTAGACCATCAGCTCTGGGCTTTTAGTCTATTTTCAAATTATGAATCTACCCATGTGATTGTGTCGTACATTTTTTGTTGCTATTAATGTTCGTTTAGATTTTGACGTTCTTTGTGGTTTTAAAGGCACTTGCCAACATTATCACCATTTAGATAATGCAGCTTGTATTAATATGTACCATCTGTTTGACACTATTTGTGAACCTCCTTTATTTATGACTAACTGCCACTCTTTGTCGTTATGTTAATTTCTTGGACACTTTTGCCTTTCAGCCTATTTTTTAGGCTGCTTGGGCTTTTAAAGCACTTTAAATTTGCAATGCCTGTTGGGGCGCATCATGTGATCAAGCTCCTCTCACGGAGTGAAACGCGTCATGGAGGACATTTGTCTTATGAACACTCTAATTAATAAATCTTCAAACTGCTTACACAATCCTGTGTGTAGTGGCCCGTCATTGAACGAGAACGTTGGGGAGGAGGGGGGGGGGGGGGGGGGCGCGGGTGTGTGTGTGTGTGTGTGTGTGTGTGTGTGTGTGTGTGTGTGTGTGTGTGTGTGTGTGTGTGTGTGTGTGTGTGTGTGTGTGTGTGTGTGTGTGTGTGTGTGTGTGTGTGTGTGTGTGTTAGTGTGTGTGTGTTAGTGTGTGTGTGTGTTAGTGTGTGTGTGTGTTAGTGTGTGTGTGTGTGTGTGTGTGTGTGTGTGTGTGTGTGTTAGTGTGTGTTAGTTACTATCCTTGTGGGGACTTGGGTGTGATAACACACTCACGCTGTGGGGACTTGATTGCACTGTGGGGACCTGAGCCCAAGTCCCCACAAGGTAAAGTCTTCTAAATGATTTTAAATGAGTTCATAAACATCTGTGCCAATTTTTACAAATTTTAAAAAAATTGCCTTGTGGGGACCTGTGTTTCAGAAAGTGTGTTTATTTTTTTGCTCGCTCTGCCCCCGTAGACCGGAGGTGGTACTGCAGCCTTAAACACACTTAGCATATTAAACACACTTCAGCAAATGGATTACATCTTGCAACAAAGAAGATAGTGATTTTGAAGAAGCATACCAATTAGAAAACATAATACATGAATACAATTGCCTTTTTAAATTAATATAACCCTTTTTCCTTTTTTTTAGAAAAAAATTAATCTACTGAAGTTGCACTTATAATTTTTGGGTGGCTATTTCCTTTGAAAAGCATAGATATGCACAATTAATAGAATCCTATTTTTTTACATTTCAAACACCCACTTTAGCCACTGACTCTTGCATTGACAGTCAATACAGTTTGCCTTGTTGCTGCACTGCATTATGCAAAATGCGTAAATATGTCCCAAAATTACTGCGTAGCACACAATGTGCCTCCTTTATCCATGCACCCAGAGCATTCCATCTCTCACTGTGCATCATATGATATATGTAGCCCCCTCCATACATGTGCTTCCTGCTTCCTATCAATTACTGTGTAGCACACAATGTGAGCAGCCTCAAGATGCGATGTGCACAGAGCATTTCATCTGTGGAACTGCAGGAATTTATATTTGCAATCTGCACCATGCGTGTGCCCACTGTTTTCCATCACGCAGTCTACAGTAAAGGATGTCAGCAGCCTTGTTCATCTACACACACACTACATTCCATCACTCACTGCGCAGCACACAGTGTGAAGCCTCCACCATGTACACACTACATTCCATCACGGAGTACCACACAGTGTGACTCCGCCATCCATGTGAACACTGCCTTCCATCATTTACTGTTCAATACACAATTTGTGCAACCCCATTATCCATGTGCACACTAGCTCCCATCATTTACTGGGAAGCACAAAATATGTGCATCCTCCTCTATCCATGTGCAGACCACTTTCCATTAAACAATTTTCGGCACACAAAATTTGAAGCATCCTTTGTCCATGCACCCACTGCTTTCCATCACTCACTGTGCTGCACAGAATTTGTGCAGTCTCTGCCATCCATGTGCATGCCACTTTCCATCTCTTACTCTGCAGCATCCAATGTGCGCAGCCTCTGCCATCCAAGTGTCCACCACATTCCATCAATCACTGTGCAACGCATAGTGTGTGCAGTCTCCTCCATCTCCTAGGGTTTGAGCCTCATGGCCTGTCCCTGTTTTTTCCACCTAACCAACAGGACCTCTCTCTGAGATCCTGACCGGTGTAGAGCAACTTTTCCTACTCTTGTAGGTGATAGGCTGTGTATGTAAGGGAAGAGGTATAGCGCAGTGGCCAGGGTGCCTGACTCTGGACCACAGGGTTCACAGTTCGGCCCCTGGCCCCAGCAGCAGGTTAGCCCAGCACCATCTTCCATAATCTTCCAAACGCCCCCCAGCGCCAGGACACCTCTCCGGAGGTAGCTGTGCGCTTTAACAAATGCTGGCATTCATTTATGCTACTGCTCTGACAGTTTCTACGGTGATGCACTACCCCCAACCTTCATTGCAACTGAGCTGTGGAATACACATAGAATGTGAATAAGCACACCGGGACCAGCGTCTAACTCCTGTGCATAGTACATTTCTCTATAATAACATAACATGGTGCGTGATGAATGCGCGGAACAACTTTCTTCCCAAATGATGAGATGTTATCAGCATTTATTGCACTTAACTGTGTAAGCGTACTTATGATGATGCATAATCTAAAATCTACATCTGATCGAAGTCTGATGCTGCTACTAATGCGCCACTTTGCCAAATCCTTTGTGGGGTTGTACCTGCAGCGCCCCATTCCAGGCACCTGTAGCAGACATGTAAAGAGCACTGGAAACAGACCCAACTTACTAGCCCTCAAAAACCACTGAAGACACACCTGTTATGCCAGCATCTCGAATTCAAAACAAAATCTGCTCTCACTGTCAGGGTAAAAAAGGTATGTGAGATATTGCCTTAAAGTGCAATTTCCCAAACATTGGCGTTTTAGGGTGGAAAAATTAGCAATTTGTGCGCCTCTAGAAATAAAAGTCCACCCTAGCTGTGTTAAAATTCAGTGTTAAAGTAAAAGTAACTTCTGCACACTACTTAAAATACAAGTTTGTAAATGCCAGTTTCCACAGCAATAATGCCATCAATGTTAGCAGAACAAGGAAGTTATGTGATTTTGTCCAGATACAAATGATTTTTTTCAACTAAATAAAACAGGAATGCCTAAAAGTACCAGCGCAAATACATGCTTCAACAAAAAAAATGTTGCTCGAGAAAACCGGATTCTTTCCTTGCAACAAAGCAGCTGTTTAGGACAGGCTGCAAGAGAGGTGCTAATCACGCATAAGAAAAGCGTCATTATCATGACAAGAGACCACTAGGCAGAAGCCGGCTGGAGACGGCAAGACTTTCAGACTGGGGGATGGGACTACCTGGAACAGAAAGCACGTCTGTAAAGTTAAAAGACGGATGCTTGCTTTTGGGTGTGACCGACTTGAGACTCTGAAAGCAAAAATATTGGAACACATACACCTGAACGGAGGCACTCCTTCGTCAAAGCTTCCAGTTCAGAGCTATTTTTTGCTAGCCACAATTCCAAATCCATGAAACGTTCTATGTATGCTGTAACACATTTTTCAATAAATGTAAGTTTTATAGTTAAAAAAACATTCCTTATGATTGCTCCCAATTAAAGGAATGCATTATTTGCACAGATGTTTTCATGCAGGCTTGTTAGAGATATTCACTTTATTTTTTGTTGGTTAAATGGGTAATTCAGTGCTGCTTTTCGAATAACCTGCAGTCAGCTGATTAAGTTGCTGCTTAGCCATATTACATCCAAGGAAATATGAGGGTACTAAGCCAACTACTCTTCCTTTCCGTTCATGCTTAGGAAGTGCAGGGTTTTCTTAAACAAAATACAAAACGCACAGCAATTTGGTGACACAATTGCATTGCAAAATATTTTCTTCTTTGCTAGGAAAAATGTTGAATCATTGGAAAGAAGCTAGGAGGAAAATGTGACACAACAACAAAAATGGGAAATTAATTAATGTATCTTTTTATTCTGACACCTGTAGAACTGCATTTAATAGAGGGAAACAGAAATGCAAGGGCCATGGTGGCAAAAAATGTAAGAGGACAGGTAAAACAATTCATCATTTATATTGTACAAGTTAGAGTCTGCTATAATACAGAGAACAAGCATAATGCAGACACTTCAGAAGATGTTTGACAAACTAAGGGAACGCCAGTTGCCAAAAACGCAATTGCTGTAAAATGAAAAGGAGATCTGGACGTACAGAGGTTAAGAAGAGACAATTAAGACACGTCTAGATAGAGTAGAACATGAGATCAACAACAGAGTAAAGCACATACATTAAGATTTTCATGGAAAGAAGAGAAAACACGGAAGATGCATGAGGGAGAGCAGGAATTGCTGTTGACACATGAGAACATGCATATAGTGCAAGAAGTCCTGTTGTAACAGGAAGGTCCCTTGCATGATTTGCGAGCATGCTTACCTGCCCTGCTGTCCTCTTTTCTGCCTCAGTGCACACATTATTTAAGTGCATACACTAAGGACCCTTTCTGGTTAGTGAAATTGCAACCCATAGTCTGTGTCTGTGGTTTGGAGGACCGCCCCACGCATGCCCTCCTTAGTGGGCACCCAGAGTGCCCTCCTTAGAAAAAATGTTATAATTTTAGACTGGCAGTGGTGGCAGTGTGTAAGTGGTACAGGCTGATATGGCGGGGCTTTTACCTGTGCCTGTAGATGAGTGGAAGGTCTAATGACCTTGATGTGAAAGGTCATTGTTCCAGGACTTCTTGCTGACCAGTAGAAGCATTACTTCACAGTCATGCAGGAATCCTGAAGACCGGGTCGTGTGTCCCTTACAACCATCTTTTTAGCTAAGTGATTGCATCCAAGATCTGCTACTGACAAAACTGATGGCCTGCCATGAATGAGGAGCAGTGGTCGAAGTGGGGAAAAAAAAGTAGGGGAACTTTGGGTGGAGAATCAGAGGGCGGTAATAACCGAAGATTGGATCAGTGGGCGAAGTCACGGGTGTGGCTAGAAAAAGCAAAACATACCAATTTTTAGTACGTTTAGCATTTCACTGACCAGTTACAGCTTATAGTGTTATTTAATTCAAACAATGTATAAACATGTTTATTTGAGGTTTAATTCAGAAAAAAGCAAACACTCATAGGGAATACAGGTTTATGTAAAGCGTGCAAAATATAAGCAGGAACAAAATGTTACCTTAATGCTTTTACTCTCATTGTTCAGAAATCCATGAGTATTTTTTGTCTCAAACATTGAGGACATGAATACAGGGCTCATCCTCTACACATGTGTTAAGCAGGGCTCAGAAGAGAAAGGGACTCTTCAGGAGAATCTAGACTCACGGAAACCCACAAAGGCTCCTTCATATTCATGTCAGCCAACTAGCTGCTCAATCATAATATAGCAAAAAGAATAACTGGTGGACAGAATGCAGAACGATGTCATACATTCACCCCTGTACAGAGATCTGGGCCTAAATCCATCGTTTTTTTTGCTCACCGTGTCATTCCAGTTTGGACCCAGCCATATGCAAATTAGTCTTGATCCTGCGCCTAATGGGAACAGTCCAGCCCGAACTGCCAGGCCAGGACCTCCCTGGACTGGAAACAAGCATCCTAGGACCCGTTTCGGGCTTTCAGCTCTCATCAGCCAAGATAGCTTGATTCCAGTGGCTGGAGAGCACAGGACCCACGTCTGGGCATACCCGGCCCACTCAGGGTGCCAAAAGCAAAAAGAACAACTGATGGACAGAATGCAAAACTATGTCATACATTCACCCCAGTACAGAGATCTGGCCCTAAATTCATAATTTTTTTTTTCTGCTCCTGCCCGTTCACCGCTCCTGCCCCGGTCACTGTTCCTGCCTAATCACTGCTTCTGCCCAGTCACCACTCCTGCCCCGTTACCTCTCCTGTTCCATCACTTCTCCTGCCTGGTCACTTCTCCTGCCTGGTCACTTCTCCTGTCCGGTCACTTCTCCTGTCCGGTCACCTCTCCTGCCCGGTCACCTCTCCTGCCCGGTCTCCTCTCCTGCCCGGTCACCTCTCCTGCCGGGTCACCTCTCCTGCCCGGTCACCTCTCCTTTCTTGTTGCCTCTCCTGTCCCCTCACCGCTCCGGGCCTGTCACTTCTCCTGCCCCGTTACCTCTCCTGCTCCATCACTTCTCCTGCCTGGTCACTTCTACTGCCCGGTCACTTCTCCGGCCCGGTCACTTCTCCGGCCCGGTCACCACTCCTGCCCCATCACCTCTCCTGCCCCATCACCTCTCCTTTCCTGTCGCCTCTCCTGTCCTGTCACTGCTCCTGCCCTGTCACCTCTCCTGCCCTGTCATCTCTCCGTCCCTCTCACTTTTCCTGCCCCATCATATCTCCTGCCTTTTACTTCTCTTGCCCCATTCACTGCTCCTATCCGTTCGCTGCCCCTATCCGTTCACTGCACCTGTCCGGTTACCGCTCCTGCTCATGCCTAATCAAAGCTCCTGCCCCGTCACCACTCCTGCCCCGTCACTTCTCCTGCCCCATCACCTCTCCTTTTCTATCGCCTCTCCTGTCCCGTCACCACTCCTGCCCCACCACTTCTCCTGCCCCATCACTTCTACTGCCCGTTACTTCTCTTGCCTGGTCACCTCTCCTGCCCCATCACCTCTCCTATCCTGTTGCCTCTCCTGTGTCGTCACTGCTCCTGCCCTGCCATCTCTCCGACCCTCTCACTTTTCCTGCCCCATCATATCTCCTGCCTTTTACTTCTCTTGCCCGGTCACCTCGCCAGCCCCATTAAGTTCTCCTTTCCTGTCGCCTCTTCTGCCCCGTCACTTCTCCTGCCCCGTCACCTCTTCTGCCCGTCACCTCTCCTGCCCATCACCTCTCCTGCCTGGTTACCTCTCCTGCCCAGTCACTACTCCTGCCCGGTCACCACTTCTGCCCAGTCACCACTTCTGCCCAGTCACCTCTCCTGCCCAGTCACCTCTCCTGCCCAGTCACCTCTCCTGACCAGTCACCTCTCCTGCCCAGTCACCTCTTCTTTCCTTTTGCCTCTCCTGCTCCGTCACTGGAAAGGTGCCTGCATGCGCGCTGTACTGGCTAGCATTTAAGCGTGCGCCGCTTATTTACTTGTTTTAAAAAGCTCGTTTTGACTTCTGTATTAATTTTGCATATGTGACTCGTTTTACTAGTTTATTTTATTTGGCCACATACTTGCATTTTAAATTGTGCTCCCACCGCGTTTTTTCGCGGAATTTCACCGTTTTTGGTAGCTTCCTCGTGGCGCTTGGCCGCCATCTTGGGGTGGTCTCTGCCTCCTGTGCCATTTGCTCGAGCGCTCTAGCGCTTTCTGTAGCCCAGGTGAGCTGCTACTTAAGGCGAGCTCTCCCTCCATTCACTCTTGGGAAAGGTGCCTGCATGCGCGCTGTACTGGCTAGCATTTAAGCGTGCGCCGCTTATTTACTTGTTTTAAAAAGCTCGTTTTGACTTCTGTATTAATTTTGCATATGTGACTCGTTTTACTAGTTTATTTTATTTGGCCACATACTTGCATTTTAAATTGTGCTCCCACCGCGTTTTTTCGCGGAATTTCACCGTTTTTGGTAGCTTCCTCGTGGCGCTTGGCCGCCATCTTGGGGTGGTCTCTGCCTCCTGTGCCATTTGCTCGAGCGCTCTAGCGCTTTCAGTAGCCCAGGTGAGCTGCTACTTAAGGCGAGCTCTCCCTCCATTCACTCTTGGGAAAGGTGCCTGCATGCGCGCTGTACTGGCTAGCATTTAAGCGTGCGCCGCTTATTTACTTGTTTTAAAAAGCTCGTTTTGACTTCTGTATTAATTTTGCATATGTGACTCGTTTTACTAGTTTATTTTATTTGGCCACATACTTGCATTTTAAATTGTGCTCCCACCGCGTTTTTTCGCGGAATTTCACCGTTTTTGGTAGCTTCCTCGTGGCGCTTGGCCGCCATCTTGGGGTGGTCTCTGCCTCCTGTGCCATTTGCTCGAGCGCTCTAGCGCTTTCTGTAGCCCAGGTGAGCTGCTACTTACGGCGAGCTCTCCCTCCATTCACTCTTGGGAAAGGTGCCTGCATGCGCGCTGTACTGGCTAGCATTTAAGCGTGCGCCGCTTATTTACTTGTTTTAAAAAGCTCGTTTTGACTTCTGTATTAATTTTGCATATGTGACTCGTTTTACTAGTTTATTTTATTTGGCCACATACTTGCATTTTAAATTGTGCTCCCACCGCGTTTTTTCGCGGAATTTCACCGTTTTTGGTAGCTTCCTCGTGGCGCTTGGCCGCCATCTTGGGGTGGTCTCTGCCTCCTGTGCCATTTGCTCGAGCGCTCTAGCGCTTTCTGTAGCCCAGGTGAGCTGCTACTTAAAGCTCACTCTGCTCGCGCAGCGGTGACGCGCAGCGGTAGCGCCTGACTCGCGCCGGAGTCGAGCCAGAGTCTGCCCGTCTGCGCCCGTCCGCGCTAAGTACGCGCGGTACGCCGGGTATTTTATCCTTTATCTCTACTCTGTGTATATCCGTGTGCCCTTATCTGTCGGCTTGTTAGGATGATTACTTATTCCGGTGCCTCGCTTCTTGCCTTTAGAGATACTCTCCCTCGCTGCTCTGCCACACCCTACCATCCGCTGTGTGGCCCGTTTCAGTGTGCTTGCAACAGATGGTCATTGGACCAGCCTGTAGGTATTCGCGAGCTCGCCACTTCCCCCGCCCCACGAGGTCCTCCCGGTCTCCCTCTGTTGCCTGGTAGCCTGGGATCTGGTCTACGATTTTTAAATCTGAACGCCAGATCTCTAGTGAAACACCATCTGTCTGTGGCTGATCTTATTTTGGATAAGACACCAGATCTGCTGGCTGTAACTGAAACCTGGCTACAAGACATTGATGACGCTATAGTCAATCTTGCCTGTCCTCCGGGCTATCTATGCTTCAGATCTAACCGCCACTCTAGAGGTGGATGGATCGCCTTATTTATTAAATCCGCCTTCACATGTACCTGGACGGTCTTGCAGATTGCTGGATGCGAGAGTGCGCTGTTTAAGGCTTCTATCAGCCCTCAGTTCTCGCTGTCAGGGATGGTTGTTTATCGCCCTCCAGGCAGCGACGTAGCTTTTAGAGGTGCCTTTCCGGAGGCTGTGAGCCTATTGGCTAGTGGTTGTGCAAATTTTTCTATCCTGGGCGACCTAAATCTCCACTTTGATAGGTTAGAGTCTCTGGCCATCAGTGGTTTTTTGGCCGACTTAGAGGCCTTGCAGCTGACCCAGCTTGTTTCTCAGCCTACACATGTGGCCGGCCACACTCTTGATCCGTTTTTTACGACTCTTTCGGATGTTCGGATTGTGGCGGTTGATCCTGTGATATGGTCTGACCACTATCTGGTGTCTGCTTGGCTTCCCCTCCCTGCCAATCCCACCATACCACCTCCTTTGCGGATACCCCGTCGCCACTGGAACAAACTCAGGTTAGAGGACCTTCACCGCATTATGGGTGCTGAGCCTCTAGGTCCCCTGCTGAATGCCACCTCGGGCTATGACCTGTTCTGTAACTGGATTACCAGGGCGCTGGACGTCCTGGTACCTATTATCTCCAGCAAGTCCAGTTCCCGGCAGGCTAGCCCCTGGTATGACAGCGCGCTGCGTGCAATGAAGTCCTCTTGCAGACGGGCAGAAAGGGAGTGGCGTAAGTCGTACGATGCCGACAAGAAATCCATCTACCTGGCCTTAGTTAAGCTTTACCATCGAGCTATATGTAGGGCCCGGGCGGCGTTTTACGCAGCCGAATTCCGAAATAGCCTCAACCCGACCAAAACCATCTTCAAAACCATAAAAGACCTGATGGCAAAGAGAGCTCCCCCACAGTTGGACAGTTCCACCGCCCACTGTGAAGCCCTAGCCACCTTCTTCCTGGACAAAGTCAGGAAAATCTACCAGGCGTTTCCGAGCACACTGTCTCTAGTGATTCCCTGGTGCGGCTCTAGCAGCTGTCCATCGCTGCACTCCCTTCCTACCATCTCTAATGAGGAGTTTGCTAAGTGGGCCCTGCAAGTCAAGTCTGGATCGCCTGCAGACCCGGTAAGATCTGCTCTTTTCAGGGATGTTGCTTTTCAGGGACGCACAGTAGTGTGCTCTCTGATTAACCTCTCCCTGACCTCCGGCCTGGTCCCTGCCAAATGGAAGCAAGCGGTGGTTTCCCCGATCCTAAAAAAACCATCTCTGGATCCGTCGAGACCAGAAAACTACCGCCCAATATCTTTGCTCCCTTGGCCGGCCAAGGTTATGGAGGCCCATGTAAATCTGGCCCTCACGGAGCACATGACCCTAGTGAATGTCATGGATCCCACGCAGAATGGGTTTCGTGCTGGCCACAGCACTGAGACGGCCCTTCTGGCAATGGTTGAGCATTTGCGGAGTGTGCTCGATGCAGGTCAAACGGCAGCGCTTATTTTACTAGATCTGAGCGCTGCCTTTGACACTGTTTCCCATCGCATCTTGCTACACCGCCTGCAGGACATTGGCATTTGTGGTTCAGCTCTGCAGTGGTTCCGCTCCTTCCTTAGTGATCGCTCCTTCTGCGTTGCCACCCCTCCATTTCAGTCCAAGTACCATCCTTTGGACCTGGGGGTCCCTCAGGGCTCCTCGCTGAGTCCCACGCTTTTTAATCTGTACGTGCAGCCGCTGGCTGAGGTCGCCAGGCAATGGGGCCTAACCATGGTCTCCTATGCTGACGACACTCAGTTGGCGGTTACGATCAGCGGGGATGCCAAGCAGGATGCCCTCAGGTTCCGAAGTGGACTGAGAGAGGTGGCCAGCTGGATGAATAACAACTGTCTCCAGCTGAACGCGACAAAAACAGAGGTGATGATCGTTGGAAGGGAAGCGGACCACTGGGGGGACGAATGGTGGCCTCCGGAGCTGGGATTAGCGCCGGCCCCTGTCCTGGAACTCAGGAATCTGGGAGTATGGCTTGACCACACGCTAAGCTTTGTGACTCACACGAAGAGAGTGGCAGCCTGCTGTTTTGGAGTATTACGCGGGCTAAGACCCCTGCTGCGATTCTTTGATGCTCCTACAAGACAGCTGGTCATTCAAGCAATGATCATCTCTCGGCTGGACTACGCCAGTTCACTCCTTTTAGGAGCGAACCAAGCCGAGATTCTTCGTTTACAGCGAGTCCAGAACGCGGCGGCTAGGGCGGTGGTTGGTCTGCCTCGAACCTGCCCTACCTCTAACACTCTGCGGTCCCTGCACTGGCTCCCGATAAGCAAGCGTGTCCAATTCAAGGCTCTTTGCCTGGTTTTTAAAATTTTGAGAGAGTTGGCACCCGGGATACTCAATACATTGATCTCTCCCTATGTTCCTACCCGCTCACTACGATCCCTTGGACAGTCCTTGGTGGTCGTCCCCCGTTTTAGACTTAGTCGGATGGGGGGTCGCTCCTTCCGCGTGAAAGCTGCAACCCTCTGGAATGCGCTCCCCTTGGAAATCCGCCTCTCGAATGACTTAATATCTTTTCGTAGGGCCCTGAAAACCTTCCTGTTTTAAAATGTTTCTTGCTTTATTGTTCTGCTTTTTTGTTACTGGACTTACTGTTGTGTTGTGTTTACCTTTCCCTGCGCCAGGACGCTCCTTCGCTGGAGCAGCTGTGCGCATTAAAATGCAAATAACATAACATAACAACATAACTGCTCCTGCCCCGTCACTGCTCCTGTCCCATCACTATTCCTGCCCCATCACCATCCTGCCCATTCACCATCCTGCCCATTGACTGCTCCTGCCCGTTCACTGCTGCTGTCTGGTCAGCACTCCTGCCCAATCACCCCTCCTGCCCCATCACTTCTCCTGTCCCATCAGTTCTCCTGCTTCTTTCACTGCTCCTATCCGCTCACTGCACCTGCCTGGTTACCGCTCCTGCTCATGCCTAATCACCGCTCCTGCCCCGTCACTGCTCCTGCCCCATCACTTATCCTGCCCAGTCACTTCTCCTGCCCCATCACCTCTCCTTTCCTATTGCCTCTCCTGTCCCGTCACCGCTCCTGCCCGTCACTACTCCTGCCCCATCACTTCTCCTGCCCCGTCACTTCTCCTGCCTGGTCACCTCTTATGCCCCATTACCTCTCCTTTCCTGTTGCCTCTCCTGTCCCGTCACTGCTCCTGCCCTGTCACCTCTCCTGCCCCGTTATCTCTCCAACCCTCTCACTTTTCCGGCCCCATCACATCTCCTGCCTGTTACTTCTCTTGCCCGGTCACCTCTCCAGCCCCATCACTACTGCTCCTGCCCCGTCACTGCTCCTGACCCATCACTTCTCCTGTCCCGTCACTTCTCCTGCCCCGTCACTTCTCCTGCCCCGTCACTTCTCCTGCCCCGTCACCTGTCCTGCTCCATCACCTGTCCTGCCCCATCATCTGTCGCCTCTTCTGCCCCGTCACTGCTCCTGCCCCGTCACTGCTCCTGCCCCGTCACCTCTCCTGCGCCGGCACTTCTCCTGCCTGTTACTTCTCCTGCCCGGTCACCTCTTCTGCCCCACCACCTTCTCGTTATATAGGCAGATGTAATGTTACATATTGACTCTAAATCAACCTATACTACCCTATTTATGGTTCAGTGTTAAGAGAAATTCTTCAGTTTGTGGTGTAAGGGCTAACAAAGAGGAAAATCTACAGGTGGAACTTTCATCTCCATAGCAGAGTATGGGTATCCCACCATAGGGCTAGTGTGGGATAATCAGAATTGCAATTAGCTTCTCCATATTATCCATACCTTAGACAATATTCTGCTGGTGGTTTTTCCACCAGATTTATCACCTCCTCCACAAATAGTAGTTTTTTTTTTAGCAACCAGAGGCATTTAAGCAAACTAGGCAATTCACACCCAATTTGTATGGTGCTACTGAAGGGCACATGTAGAGAGGAGTGGAAATGCAGGACTTTCTAAATCCACCTTTGGAGCATTCTCATTTGGTGGCAATTCCCATAGTGAAATATACTATACTATCCTAAACTGGAGGTAATTTCACCTACAGATTTTTTTATCGGTCCACAACTATACAACTAAGGTCGAACCACTAGGGGTGTGTGAAATTTGCGTAGTTTGCTTTTCTGTAATTATGGGAAATTTTGGCAAAATTAAGCATAATTAAGCGAAATGGAAATTAATCATTTAGCACAATATTTTACTGCAAAAATGCATCCTTGTGTCATTTATTGACTCAAAGATGCATTTCACTCTAAACAAAAAGTGCAAAAATCAAACACACTGCATCAGCAATGTGTGTTGTGTTGTTCCCGGGTGTTTGAGGTACATTTTTACTGCCTAATGGTGTAATTTCAGGAATTTTACATTAGAAGTAGAACACAGATTTTCCAAAATTATTTTACATCACCAACGTAATTGCATTGTGCTTTAGCATCTTTAGCACTTTATTCATTAATTGGTGGGTATAAATCTTGTACCCGAGTTTTAACCGCATGCGTGCGGCCGTTTTTCCCGCGGTATGCGGCAATTTGCGAATTACCGCTTTACATGACGAGCTCAGCTCGTCATCAGCACACGGTAGGTAACGCTGATGACGAGCTGAGCTTGTCATCAGCATGGAAGGGGTTAAATACACAATGATAACACAGTGCATATTAGTTGCTAATGCCCTTCTGAGACGACAGAAATGATTTGTCCTCATTTTTCAACTCATATATTTTTATTGCTAAAGTAGGCTTGATCACCTTGATGTTGTACTTTTCTTGACTCATAACTTCAACTAATTCCAACAATTACAGTGAGGATCACATCTACTCTTTAGCTATGGAACTTCTTTCTATACATGTCATCTCTGACTTCATATTCTTAATGTTTCTCAATTCCTATCTGTACACATTTAGCTTTTAAAGCAGGCTAAGTTCTTCCTATATTAAAAAAACATTCTGGATACTACAGAACTCAATAACCTTTGGTCCAACAGTAATTTATAATTTCCCAGAAAAGTACGGGAAAGATGTGAAATGCTTAGTTACAAACCTGCATGAAATCACATGACCTATTTGATCAGTTAGGCTTCTGCACTACAACCACCCTTTAACTCTGCCTAATAATAGATGATCTTAATAGGATTGCTTGACCTTAGTAGCCGATCCAATCATTTTTTTAGTATGGGCATCTGAATACATCTTACACTGCGGACTATGTTCCTCAATAAAATGGCCAGTGAGGAAATTACAGCATCAGACTGCAGAGGGGAGGAAGAAGATGTAAGCTGGCAAAATTAGATCCAAGGTGGTAAAATTGGAAATTTTGATCAATCTACAGCGCTACTCAGCAAAGTAGATTCATCCAGAAAAACATGCTGCTCTTGGCTGGTCAGAAAGAAGAGGATCAACGGGCACAACCAGACTCCCCTCTGACCCCCACCAATCACTTCATGAGGCCATCATAGTCTAGAATAGATAGTTATTTTCCAGCGAGTTCAACTGCAGCGCCCTAAAGTTGTTTTCTCGAAGTGCAAGCATATTCACTTTTGTATTATAAAAGTGATGATGTGTGCACTACCTGCATATTTCTGCTGGCATCTGTGCGTGGAAGGCATTGGTACATGAACTGGTATCTTTATCTTTCAGACCTTCGAAAACAATTACATTGCAATAATTTTGCACCCTGCTAATAAAAACATCAACCCTTTCTCAAGATGCTACTGGGCTTTTTTTTATAATTATGTACTTCGAAAGTCTGGAGCAGTATTGGGCGCTGATGTCTGCGAAAACTCACCCCAAACATATTTGGAGCCCCTCAGCACCCACTTGCCATTCCAAGTGAATCGAAATCCATCCCCAACAATCCAGGACTATATTCTCGCACCACTTACAGAACTGCCATGAACACATGCTTGTTCCCCTTCATTCTGTAACCAAGAAAAGTCACCTACGTAATTATGGCAAATTCGATTGGTAACTTCTTATTTTGTTGTTGTATTTAACTCAATTGCATAAAACAACAATTAAAAAAAGCTTTGCATCTGATTTAGTAAACCTGAAACTTAAACAGAATATTGAATTTTATATTTAAAAAATAAGGGCCGCAAACACCTCCTAAAATGAAAGCAATCGAACTAAATTAAAGCTTCCTTCATTTTACATTCAACATGAATTACACATATGAGTGATGTTCTTGTGAAGTCTGTTTATTGCTCTGTATACTTTTTTTTAAACATATACAATTTCACTTCTAAGATGTCACTACGGTTTAAAATTAACTGTTTCTTAGGCTTCTTGTTCGTAAAATGATCTCAAACAGGGTCCCACCACCTGTTCTTAATGGGAGAAAGAAAGGTAGTCAAGGCACTGCCCAAGGTCAGCCAAAGATGTGCAAATGCACATTCTTGCATAACAAAGGGCCGGCCGGTCAACCTGCTCTGCGGAAACCACCTCCAGTCAGTGACTGTCACAGACTGGGGGATGGGCGCAGCTGCAGCAGAATACACACACCTTGGTTAAGGGCGCAGACAGAGCACCAGCAGACAGCAGGTTTGCCAGGCCTGAAACTTCGCAGCAGCAGAATGTGGTTGAAGCATTTAAAACTGCCTGTTGTTCTCCCAAACACAAATACGTAATAATGCCATTTTAAAGTGAAGCCCGTGAAGTGCAGGATTTTTCATTTGAACAGGGATGAATATTGTGAAGAAAAGAGTGACAAAGGTCAAGGCATCCTCACAGGTTAATGGGAGCATGAGCACTCTGGCATATGTATCTGTCATAACAGCACATCCAGTTAATCAGCACAGTGCACAAAGTTTAAAAGCAACATTTGCTACAGTTCATAATAAAAAAAACGATTAATTTACGTTTCTGGAATCTACATTTTATTTTTCCTGGAACATTTCAAAATAATTTACATAATTTTAGATGAGTTTCAAATGCAAGTCAGTAGGCTACATTTCATCACTTTTCTACTTGAATCGCCTATTGCTTATACGTAAAAATTTACCTATCAGCTAAAAGAGGAGGTTCACCCCAGTTTTACAACATTTTAGATCTTTCTTGGCCTAGCCAAAACTGAAGCTATGTTGGTAAAAAGCCTGATATTTAAATAATGCAAACTTAGCAAAATTTGGCTTTACACAATTTTAGCTATGATTTGTTTGTGGGAGGAAGGTTTGCACAGAAAATGTCTTATAGTTAAACATTGTCTGCTCAAACCAATCTCTTCCTGCTGTCTTTTGTGACTTTTATTATGCAAGGTATGCCCTCACGCCATATGATGCAATGCAATACAATATCTAAATGGAAGAAAATGTTGCTTTTTGCATGATCACCCCCAAAGCTTTGGACTGATGCTGTTGGTTTTCAACTCTGAGGGTCCATTTACAATATTTTGACAGGGCAGCTCAGCAAGCCGTCCTGCTGCTCTGCTGTGGGTCAAAATAAAAGGGTAGGAATGTGTCATATATCTTGAAGATATGGCGCATTCCTGTCCTTCCCCCCCTGCGCCGGCGCACAAACAGCAGTCATGCACCAGCGCAGACATCCTTGTATCATTTTGCAAAGGTACCTGCGCTGAGGGGATGATTGTTTTTGCACAAGAAGGGACACCTTCCTGCACAAAACAATCATTCAAGGCATTTTCCTCTTTCTAAATGTGCTGCAGAATGCAGCAGGATAGAAAGAGCTAAAAATAAGGAGAAATAAAAGTGATTCTCCTTGTTGCCCCTCCTTATGCCTCCCCTGGGGAGGCGTAGGTTTCTAACTCATTTGTGTTTACAAAATGTAAATCTGTGAATGTGTCAAGTTGAATGAATATTGTGTGGGAACACCCACAGCAACACCCATGGATTGCCCCTTTCACGCAAAGTTATGCGTGAAAGGGAAACATATTTACAAGGCCTTGAATAGTCACGCACTGTGACTTTACATGCCCTTGTAAATATGAAAAAGCCCATTACAAGCTATGAGCTTGTAAATAAGCCCCTGTGAGTGCGCTGATGCCTGCTAACCAGTCCTCAATGCCAGTGTTCTAATCTCTTACATACTGTATGTTGAATTGGCTACCCCCAATCTTTTTACGCACCGCCTTCAAATTACTATAATTCATGCATCTCTGTACACATTGTTGTGTACTCGCTAACCACACAGTACATAAACTATAACTTGCACCTTCTCCATGCACACCTAATATGTTTTAATATTACATCACTTATACTTTAAATTATATCATGTATAACACTCATCACATTTCCAATTCCATCTTTTATGAGAGCACTGTGCATGGCAGCAGGGCGAGTTATAGTTCATGTACTGTGTGTTAAGTGAGTTTACAACACTGTATGCGGAGGTGTGTGAGTTACAGTAATTTAAAGATGGTGCTAAAATGGAAATTGAAGGTATAACTATAACTGTATAATTTCTCATACTTTTGTAGTTTAAGTTTGGTTTCTATATAAATAATAAAACATCTTTTCCTAACTATAACTAATATTCAACCTTTGGTTTTTTTAATTGGATTTGCATGTTTGTTTTATTCATTTATTTATTTTTATTAAGTATCACAAAGTAAATTCATGATTGTTTTCCTTCTTATTTATTGGTTTGGATTGGCGTAGTGGCGTATGGCATACAGTAGAGTGCGGTAGAGTAGAGTGAGGTAGTGAACTGGTGTACTCTGTCGCAGCGTAAAGTGCAGGGTCATTGAGTGAAGTGGTGTGGACTGGAGTGGTGTAGAGGTTAGTGGCGTAGAGTAGAGTGGAATAGAATGAAGTGGTGTAGAGTGGAGTGTCGTCGAGCTGTGTAGGGTAAAGTGGAGTGGCATAGTGTGGAGAACAGTGGATTGGTTTAGAGTGGAGTGGTGTGAAGTGGAGTAGCATAGCGTGGAATAATGTAAAGTGGAATAGCATAGAGTGGCTTGAGTGAAGTGGGGTAGAGTTGAATAGTGTAGAATGGAGTAGGGTAAAGAAGAGTGGGTTAGGATGGAGGGGTGCAGAGTGGAGGTGTGTACAGTGGAATGGCATACGGTGGAGTGGCATAGAGTGGAGCAGCCGCGGCCCGTGGAGGGAGTTACGGTGGGGCAGAGAGGTGGGCAGGGGAGGGGCAGGGTGGGGGTGTGCTAAAAACTGGAATATGGATAATTAGAGGTAAGTAAACAATTTAATTAATAAAACGAATTTCGTAGCGCGCCCTGCATCACAAAATGCGATGCCTGGCGTGCTACGAAATTCGTTTAAATTATTAAATTGTTTACTTACCTCCAATTATCCATATTCTGGTTTTTAGCACCCCCACCCTGCCCCTCCCCCGCCTGCCTCTCTGCCCCACCGTCACTCCCTCCACTGGCCGCGGCTGGAGTGGAGTATTGTACAACAGAGAAGCATAGAGTGGAGTGAATAGCATAGAGTGAAGCAGCATCAAGTGGAGTGGCATAGAATGAAGTGGTGTAGAGTGGAGTGGTGAAGAGTGTATGACCTACACTGAAATAGTGTAGAATGGCGTGGCATAGTGTAGTATGGAGTCATGTAGAGATGACTAGTATATAGTGGAGTGGCATAGAGTAGCGTAGAGTCAATTGTAGTAGAGTGGAATAGCATAGAGAGGAGTGGTGTAGAGTTGAGTGGCATAGAGTGGAACTGTGTAGCAAGGAGTGGCTCGGAGAGGAGTGGAGTGGAGTAGAGTGGAATAGCACAGAATGGATTCACAGAGTACAGTGGTGAACAGTAGAGTGGCGTACAGTAGAGTGGCATACAGTAGAGTGGCGTACAGTAGAGTGGCGTACAGTGGAGTAGAGTGGAAGGGTATAAAATGGCATAGAGTCCAGTGATGTAGAGTGTAATAGCATAGAGTGGCGTGGGGTGGAGTGGCATACAGCAAAGTGGCATAGAGTTGAGAGGCATAGAGTGGAGTGGCGTAAAGTGAAATGACGTAGAGTGGAAAAGCATAAAATGTTGTTGCGTCGAATGGAAAAACAGAGTGGAATAGTGTGGAGTGGCATTGAGTGGAATAGAATAGAGTGGATTGCCGTACAGTTGAGTGGCACGGAGTGGAATGACTTACAGGAGAGTGTCTTTGAGTGTAGTGGCATGGAGTCAAATAGCGTAATGTAGTGTCTTAGAGAGAAGTGGTGTAGAGTGGAGTGGAGTGGAGTGGTGTGGTTTGGTGTGGTTTGGTATGGTTTAGACTATAAAGGTATAGAGTTGAGTGAAGTGGTGAAGAGAGGAACAACATAGAGTGGAGTGGTGTAGAGTGAAGTGCTGTACAGTAGAGTGGCATAGAATGGAGTGGTGTAGAGTCAAATATTGTAGAGTGGAGTAGCATAAAGAGGAATGGCGTAGAGTAGAGTGATGCAAAGTGGAATACAATGGAGTGCCATGGAGTGGCACAGAGTGGAAAGCTTAGAGTGGAGTAGTGTAGAATCGAATGGTGTACAGTGAAGTGCAAAAGAGTGGAGTGCCGTAGACTCCAGTGGCATAGATTGGAATAGTGCAGAGTGCAGTAACAAAGTAGAATGGCATATATTGGAGTGGCATAGGGCCTAATACCGTAGGGTAGATCAGCATTGAGAGGAGTGACATAGAGTGGAGTGTCGTAGAGTGGAAGAGCGTAGAAGTGGCGAAGAGTAGAGTGGCGTAGAGTAGAGTGGCGTAGAGTAGAGTGGCGTAGAGTAGAGTGGCGTAGAGTAGAGTGGCGTAGAGTAGAGTGGCGTAGAGTGGAGTGGCGTAGAGTGGAGTGGCATAGAATTGATTGGCATAGAATGGAATAGCATAAAATGAAGTGGCATACAGTAGAGTAGGGTTGAGTGTAGTTGAGTAAGTCAAATAGTTAGAAAGGAGTGGTATAGAGGGGAGTGGCATACATTGGAATGGTATAGAATTTAGTGTCGTAGAGGAAGTGGCACTGTGTGGAATAGCAAAGAGTGGAGTGTTGTAGAATGAAATGTCATAAAGTGGAGTTGAATAGACTGGAGTGGTGCAAACTGGAATGGTGTAGCGTGGAGTGGTGTAAAGTGGAATAGCGTAGCATTACCTGTTGTAAAGTGGAGTGACATCAAGCGGAGTGTGGTAGACTGGAGTGTCCTATTGTAAAGTAGAGTTGAGTAGAGTGGCGTAGAGTCAAGGGGCGTAGATTGGAATAGCATAGTGTGGAGTGGTCTAGAGTGGAGTGGTCTATAGTGTAGTGGAGTACAATGTAGTGCCATACAGTGGAGTGGCGGAGAATGGATTCACGTATAGTGACTTGGTATACAGTGAAGTGGCATACAGTGGAGAGTAATAAAGTGGAAAGCTGTACATTGTAATAGCATAGAGTGGACTCGAGTAGAGTGGAATGGTGTAGACTGGAATAGCATACAAGGTTGCGGCGCATACAAGTGGTATAGCGAAGAATGGAGAGACATGGCTTGGAGTGGAGTTACATAGAGTGGAATAATGTAGATTGGAGTGGCACAGGGTCGAGTTGTGTACAGTGGAGTTACATAGAATGCAGTGCTGTAGACTGAAACAGAGTAGAGTAGAGTGGAGTGGAGTGGCATAGAGTGGAATATGGTAGAGTGGAGTGGCACAGAGTGGAATGACTTAGACTGGAGTGGCATAGTATAGAGTGGTGTAGAGTGAATTGGCATAGAGGCAAATAGCATAGGGTGGAATGGTGTAGAGAGGAGTGGTGCAGAGTGGTGTGGTAGAGAGTGGAGTGGCATGTTTTGTAGTGGTTCTAGCTTAAACAGACGTAGGATGAAAGTGTCTGAACTAATGTAGATTACATTGGGCAAGAATATAGAATATGGGGTAAAAATCAATCAATCATAGTACTTGTAGAGCGCGCTACTTACCCGTGAGGGTCTCAAGGCGCTGAGGGGTGGGGGGTGCTGCTACTGCTCGAAGAGCCAGGTCTTGAGGAGTCTTCTGAAGGGAAGTAAATCTTGGGTCTGCCGTATGTGGGTAGGGAGGGTGTTCCAGGTCTTGGCGGCGAGGTAGGAGAAGGATCTGCAGCCGGAGGTCGTTCGTTGGATGCGGGGGACATCGGCGAGGCTGGCGGAAGCTGACTTTGCTGTTCAGGTAGGCTGGTCCGGCATTGTGGAGTGCTTTGTGTGCGTGGGTGAGGAGCTTGAAGGTCAACGGGGAGCCAGTGTAGGTCTCTCAGTTGTACGCACTCAACCCCGGAAGACACACCAACTGCAAAAGATCCTCGCCCCATACCACCCATGGACAGTTCTCGAGCAGACTCTGCCGCAGATCCTTCACCACAGACCAAACCATCACAACCGCCGATGGCCTGCATGATGCACACACCGCCGAAACTCTGACATGCATTCTCCTCAACGTGTGCTCCTGCACTGACGCGCCATAAAGATCTGGGACCGGATACACACCCTCTCGCCCGACGTCCCCTTCTTCACGGAAACCTGGACCAACGCCACCTCCAGCCCTGACATCACCACGGCCATTCCCGAAGGCTACAAGATCCATAGAAAGGACCGCCCAGGAGGAGGACTCGCCATCGCACACAAGAATGCCCTCCAACTTTCCACATCCAGCACAAACGACCCCCACTCCAACACAGAACACCTCCACTTCCAGATCCAGACAAGCACTAGGTCCACACTACGTGGCACCCTCATCTACAGACCGCCGGGACCTCACACCCACTTCACAACTACCATCGTCTAGCTCGCTGCACCCCACGCCATCACCTCCATGGACTACATCCTACTTGGGGACCTAAATTTCCAACTCGACATCAGTGACAACCCCAACCCTACCACTCTCCTCGACAACTTCCCCAACCTCAGTCTGAAGCAGCTGGTCAACACACCCACTCACAAAGTCAGAAACACCCTCGACCCAAAATTCGCAGGAGGGACAAACAACCGCTTCAGCCACACCACCTAGCCCACTTAGACGGACGACCACTGCATCCACTTCACCTTCAGCACCACCAATGCGCCCAAGCCCACAACACACCCACCACAAAGGAACTGGAGCAAGGTCACAGAGGAACACCTCAACACCACCCTCCTCCAAGACCCCCCCACACCACTACCGACACCAACTCCGCAGCCTTAGAATTTCACCACTGGATCTCCCACTGTGCTGACAAGCTTGCACCCCTCCCCGGCAAACAATGCCCTCTGAAGGACACCTGATTCACCACAGAACTACAAGAAGCAAGGCGCTCCTGCAGACACCTAGAGAAAACTTGGCAAAACCAGAATACCACGGAAGCACGGAACAACCACAGTTGTGCCCTGAAGGAATACCACCAGCGCATAAGAGACACCAAACGGACGTTCATAGGAGACAAGATCCAGACCAACACGACCAACTCCAAGGAACTGTTCAACGTCATGCAGCAGTTCACATAACCCCCCAGAGAAGCCACGGATATCACACCTTCCCAAGAACTCTGCGACGAGCTCAGCGCCTACATCCACCTGAAGATCAAGGTCCCTTACGACGACTTCAGTGAACAAATGCCACCCTCCCAACTCTGCCGATAAGCTATCCATCAGGACCTCGAACCCCGCCACCGTCCAAAACATCACCACAACCATGAAGAAAATCCACTCAGGAGACCCTACGGACCCCTGTCCACCGCATATATACCAAAGGGCCGCCGCCGCCATCTGACCTGAACTAGGATGGACTGTAAACACCTCCTTCTTGTCCGGCATCTTTCCAGATGACTGGAAGCGGGGGGAGGTTAAACTCCTCCTCAAGAAACCGACGGCAGACACAACAGACCTGAAAAACTACCTGCCAATCTCTCTCCTCCCCTTCTCGGCCAAAGTCACAGAGAGACACGTAAATGCCCAACTGACCGCCTTCATCAAAGAGAACTCCATCCTGGATACCTCCCAGTCTGGATACCGCCACAACCACAGTACCGAGACTGCCCTCCTCGCCACCACTGATGACAGCCGCACGCTACTCGACCAGGCACACACTGCAGCCCCCATCCTTCTGGACCTCTCCGCAGCCTCGAAACCATTTCAGACTGCACGCTCGCAGCCAGACTTCACTACGCAGGGATACAAGGAGCCGCCTTCAAATGGATCCAATCCTTTCTCTTCGGCCGGAACCAATGTTAATGCATCCCCAGGTTTACTTGGCGTGGTAAATCTGGGAATGTGCCAGAATATGGGTGGATGCATGGGAACACCCAAACTCCACCCATGAAACACCTTTTTGGCACTGACTAATGCGATCTATATTAATACGATCGGTATGGATTTTTCAACATACCTATCATTACATACATGACTGTGGAGACTTGAATATGATGGTAATCTCACATTATCACTGTGGGGACTTAAACGTCACTGTAATATATTTGTCAGGACTTGTACATGACTACAATCATGCACTATCTCTGTGTGCTATCCCTGTGCATCCCATTAATCACACGCTATCTCTGTGGGGACCTGGGCATGTCTGTAATCACACACATTCGCTTTGGCAACCGTGGTAATACTATAGTCACACAACATCTCTGTGGGGACCTGGGCATGTCTATAATCACACACTATCTCTGTGGGGACCTGGGCATGTCTATAATCACACACTATCTCTGTGGGGACCTGGGCATGTCTATAATCACACACTATCTCTATGGGGACCTGGGCATGTCTATAATCACACACTATCTCTGTGGAGACCTGGGCCTGTCTATAATCACACACTATATCTGTGGGGACCTGGGCATGTCTATAATCACACACTATATCTGTGGGGACCTGGGCATGTCTATAATCACACACTATCTCTGTGGGGACCTAGGCATGTCTATAATCACACACTATCTCTGTGGGGACCTGGGCATGTCTATAATCACACACTATATCTGTGGGGACCTGGGTATGTCTATAATCACACACTATCTCTGTGGGGACCTGGGCATGTCTATAATCACACACATTCTATTTGGTGACCCTGGTAATACTATAGTCACACACCATCTCTGTGGGGACTTGAACATTCATTTAATTACACACAAGCTCTGTTTTGGCTTGAACATCACCAGTTTTGCATTCTCTGTATGGGGCTTTTTGAATACTGAAAAGTAGTAAAGTTAGACTGTTGGTCTAAGTTTACATTGTTGAAACTAAAAAGTACAAAAGTTAGATTTTTTGTCTAAGTTTACCATTGTGAAACGGGCCCTATTTTAATGAGGACTTAAACACAATCACCTTCATGCACTATCTCTGTGTGGACTTAAACATCGCTATAATAACACACTATCTTTGTGGGGACTTGAACAACACTGTAATAAAACACTATCTTTGTGGGGACTTGAACATCACTATAATAACACACCATCTCTGTGGGGACTTGAACATCTCTATGATAACGCACTATCTCTGTGGGGACTTGAGCATTTCTATAATTACACACAACCTCTGTGTGGACTTGAACATCATTAGCTTCACACCCTTTATAATGGGATTCAAGCTTTGAATGTACACACTATTTCAGTATCTCTGTGGGAACTTAAACATCTATTTTGGTAAAAATGTAAGCAGCGACTCAAGCTCTGGATTCCACTTGACCATATTCCTTTGTTCCATATGTTAATTTCTTAATGTGTTAGTTCCCTTATCTCCTAAGATTTTAAGCACTAATAAATAGGTTCAATGCAGCTTAAAGTTTCTTTCGTTAAGCATGATATGGTATTTTCTGGCGCATTAAGATAATCTGCCTTTAATGTATACCCCTATTATATATGCAGCAATTCATATATGAATATATTATAATGTTGTTTGTGTATATTGTTGCTAAAATAAGCATTTAGCCATGTGCCTTCGACTGTATTCAATCACAAATAGTGTTATGGACTAGGTCCCCACAAGGATGGTAGCACGTGTTCAAGTCCCCACAAGGATGGTGCTGTGCGCACGATTAAATAACAATATATTTGCAAATTTGAAGCAGGATCCTGTATCATGAATTTTTTCTTAACATTTTTCTGTTAGTTGTGTGTTTTAAAAACATTGGGAAAGGTAAGTCCCCACAAGGCAGGTATTCACACATAGTCCCCACAAGGATGGTAAAGTGTGTGTGTGTGTGTGTGTGTGTGTGTGTGTGTGTGTGTGTGTGTATATATATATATATATATATATATATATATATATATATATATATATATATATATATATATATATATATATATATATATATATATATATATATATATATATATATATATATATATATATATATATATATATATATATATATATATATATATATCTCCATATCCAAAGCTATTTTTTTTCCGCTCTGAACCCCTGCCACTCACAACGGAGGGCCCAGACGGGATAGCGAATCCCAAGATTTGGTAATGAAAAAAGGAATGTCCGGGCCAGCTTGTTGCAGAATAACAAGCTCTTTATTTCGGCTCCACTCGACGCGTTTCGAGAAAAACTTTCTCATGATCACGAGTGTAAGTGCATTGGTGCTTTAAATATGGTCACATGTTAATGGACATAATTAACAGACTCACAGGTACGAACTTTGCGAGCTACAATGCACACTTGTTTGTAACTCAAAATTAAGAAAAACTATTTAGACACGTTCTACGGCAATATTAATGCATTCACATATTAACATATTACCATTTTGACATTTTAAAAGGGGTTGCACTTCACTAAACTAAGTAAATAAACAGTGTGCACTAGTGGACCACTTATTCTTCAGTGTCACTTCACAGCATGTGTCATGCCCATGTGGGCTGCCCCGTGTTATTGCCTCAAGAAAGGAACAATGCCTCCTTGCAAGACTATACGAATAACCGCCATGATAAGCGAAAGTTCTCAAAAGCCCTAGTGGGCAGTAATGTTTACCACATTCTACGTGAGTTCTCACATTGCCGCCCTAGTGGGCATCACCAAGAGGCAAGCTTGCTCAGGCATAATAGTCCCAACGGGGTGATGCAGCACCAGTATTCCAATTCATACGTGCTCAACTGCCATACGTGTCGTAAAGTTAAATGATGGTGCAGTGAATTCTCTTGTGCATCCTTTCAGAGATCTGATAAAATAAGAAAAACAGAACATTGTGACCAAAAGTGAAAAGTTAAAAACATGCGCATGTCAGTAAATTACACAAACAACGAACATCTCGCATATCATTAAAATGTAACGAGCTAGATTGGCATAATATGATACCGCAATAAATTCTAGACACTGTGGGGCAGCTACCCTAGATGCACTTCTAGTTCTTCATCTAAATTGTGCCCACTTGGCTGCATTGTGTGGTATTTGTGATAATCAATCTTGATTCCAGTCTGCGCAATTCTTGAAGTCTGTCACCTCCCCTCTCTCTCAGAGGGACTGACACCAAGACACAGAAAGACAAAAGGTTGGCATTACTCTTATGGTGAGCCTCGAAGTGTCTGGCTATGGGATAGCTCCTGTCTTTTTTCGTAATGGCCCTCATATGTTGCAGTACCCTGTCTTTGGCTGGAAGTTTGGTGCTGCCAATGTAATTGATTTTGCATGGGCAAGTAAGGGCGTAGACAGCATGATCAGTGTGACATGATGTATGCGACAGAATTTTAAATGCCTCCAGGGTTTTAGAAAGTTTGATAGTCTTGGTACTCCCACTGTGTCTGCAAGCCTTACACTTCCCACAGACAAAAAAAATCCCTTAACAGGATTTGATATTGTTTTCCCGGGGATAAGACTGGTGCAGACAATATCTTTGAGAGATTTAGCTCTCCTGAAAGTAATCTGGGGATGAGGACCGATTCCTGCAGCAAGATCTTTGTCCAATTTGAGGACATTCCAATATTTATCGAAGGCTTTCCTAACCTCTCTTATTTGGCCATGATAATCGGTAATGAATCTGGTGGTGTTGGTAACTCTGTCAACTAAAACTTTGTTCCTTTCTTGCAGGAGGTTGCCTCTGTCAAGTGTATTGACTTTGGCAATGGCCGACCTTATGCATTTATTACTGTATCCCCCGACTCTGAATCGGTCTGTCATGATCTTGACCTCTTTGGTGAAGTCTCCTTCATTGGAGCAATTACGTTTGGCCCTGAGGAATTCACCCACCGGTATTGAGTTGACAAGATTCTTGGGGTGACAACTGTGAGCATGTAGGAGACTGTTTCCCGCAGTCTCCTTTCTGAACAAAACAGTAGTAAGCGCATTGTCCACCACCTTAACCTTGAGGTCAAGAAAATCTATCTCTTGACTGTCCAAATGGCAGGTAAAGGAGAGGTTAAATTCATTATTGTTGAGAATTTTCACAAAATCAAGGGCTTCTTCTTTAGTGCCATTCTAGATTACGAAAATATCGTCAATATATCTAAGCCAGGTCATGACTTTTGATTGAAACTCCTGGGACTGTCGGACCACCTGTTCTTCCCACCAGCCTAAATACAGTCCAGCAAAGCTGGGAGCAAAACAGGATTCCATCGCAGTCCCAAGGAGTTTATGGTAGATCTCCCCGTTAAAGATGAAATAGTTTTGGGTAAGGCATGATAGTGCCATGTCCAAAATCATTTCGGTGTGCATCAAGTATGAGATAGATCTGGCTTCTAGGAAGTGTCTACAGGCCTGTATCCCTAAATGGTGAGGGATACAGGTGTAGAGACTATTTACATCCAAGGTCACCAGTTGCCACCCAGGTGCCCATTTGATGCCTTCAATTTTTCTAATGAAATCTCCAGAGTCCTTTAAGTATGATGGAAGATTTTGCACAAGGGGTTGCAGGAAGAAATCAACATATCGTGAGGTATTCTCCCAGCAACTACCCCTGGATGATACAATCGGTCTACCCGGGGGTTTTGTGAGACACTTGTGCACTTTGGGTAATAGATAAAAGGCAGGCAGCTTAGGATTTTTGCACTGTAGAAAGTTCAATTCATCTTTCTCAATCAAACCTTTATCATTCCAGTCAATTAGTTGATTCTGGTATTTGTTGCAACTTGCCTTATACAACACTCTATTACTCTTCTCATATTTGAGCCTATCATTGAGTTGGGAAAGACCTTCCTCAATGTACATCTGGAGTGGCATGATCGCTATATTCCCACCCTTATCGGATTTCTTGATAATAATGCTTTTGTCCTTACTCAGTCTATCAATTGCTTCAAATTGCACTTTGCTGAGATTCTTTCTACCACAATTCGATCTTTTTGATAATTTCTCAAATTCACTGATAACCCCTCTTTCAAACACATCAATGGAATCGTTCATTATTTGAGGAAGAAACACAGATTTGGGTCTAAAACCACCACTTGTGCTTTGATTAATGTCGGTATCCTCAGTAATAAAATCTAGGATCGGGTTAACCACTGGGTTCGTGTTATCACCCAGTTCATACATTGTTTTGAGAAATTCCAAATCTTCCACAGAAATATTACTGGGTTCTTTTTCAAACAATCTTCTCTCGGTGGTTACTTTAGTGCTAAACCATTTTCTTAGTCTTAGTTTACGGGTAAAATGAAAAAGATCCACTCTACTCTTGGCATAGTCAAAAGTGGAAGAGGGGCAAAAGGAAAGACCTAAGGACAGTACCTCATTTTCATTATGTATGTATGTATGTGTGTGTGTGTGTATATATATATATATATATATATATATATATATATATATAATATATATATATATATATATTCCAGTTTTCCACGACTTGCAAAGCACTCTTCAACGGGTGCGGAAAGCGGTCGTAGACACCGCAAAATTTTTCAGCTCCAGGATCCTTCGTAATGAAAAAGGAAATCCGCACTCATGGGGAATCTTTTTAGAGGTTGTTTATTTAGCCCACAAGCAACAGACGCGTTCGCGTTTCGGCAAAGTGCCTTCTTCTGTGTCCTAAATGTAAAGGTAAATTAATTTTGGGTAAAGTCGATACTGCGATGCAATAATATTGGAATGCAATGTGATGTTATGAAAAACTACGAGTTTGTCTTCCTTTTTCATTTTTTGCACGTAACACGTAATTGAGCACAGTTAAAACAGAGCAAAAACTTTATTCAAATTGTTAGTGAGCAAGCCTGCTGGGCAGGCGAAACGCGTCTAGCACTTTACAAGCTGACAATAAATTATATGTTCAATGACACGGCGTCGACTTTCCATTTTCTGGGAAGAGTAAGTGTGTGTGTATATGTGTATATGTATATATATATATATATATGTATATATATGTATATATGTATATTATATTATATATATATATATATTATATTAATATAATATATGTTTGCACATGGGCTGGTGGGAGGAGCTGGTCCTACAGAAAGACCATGGAAATGTACTTCACAAGAATGTAAAACTCTAGTTGAGATATATAGACAACCTGGCAAGGGAACTGCGCAAGAGGCAAAGAACTTTGTTAATGGTCTCAATTTGAATGATTTGAATTTGGAATTTACTGCACAAATCAGTTCTGAGAAAGTGACCTTCTTAGATGTTGAGGTGTACATCAGAAATGAGACAATGGAAACACAGGCATACAGAAAACCAACGGCAGGAAATTCTATTTTATAAGCCTCAAGTGACAACCCTCAACACCTTATCCAAAGTATCCCCTATGGGGAGATAAGGTTGAACCTAATATGCAGTAATCCCCAAGACTTATGGAAAGCACAGCAAGACAGTAAAATCCGGTTCATAGAGCGGGGCTACTCTAAGAAGTGTATTGAGACAGAAATCACAAAAAGCATGAAAGAAACCAGGTCATAATTATTAACACCTAAGCAGACCTTAGTTCCTACTATGAATGAAGACCGTGAAACACAAAGTAAAAGGAATGAAGGATGCTCTTTTAGGCTGATTCTGGGGTACAGCAAGCAAGAAAAATAAATATTTCGGATCATCAAGAGGAATTGGCCAATTCTAAATAATGATCCTGTAATTGGTCCCCTGCTGCCCAGTAAGCCAACCATCACATACAGCAGAGTACCTTCAATGAAAGACGAGCTAGGGGGAGGGTAGTTGGCTCACAAACAGAATAGGATTTATTAAGTGCAAGACATGCAAGGCATGTCACGTGGGTATCAGCAAAACATCATACACAACTCCCTTTAGCAAAGATGAAAAAATCATTGATAAAGCTTTGACCTTCAAGACGGATCATGTGGTGTATGTTCTTGAGTGCTCCTGCAAGATGAACTATGTGGAAGTACCACGATGCAGGGACACAAAAGAATATTACAGCACATTAGGGCCATCAAAAATGTGGATCAAACATATCCAGTGGCCCATCATTTCAGAGAAAACCATCAGTCAGATCCCAAAAATCTAAAATATTATCTGATTGATGTCGTGCCAAACACCAAAAGAGGCGGCGATAGGGAAAAATTAAGTAAAAGAAAAATGGAGGTCTCCTTATTAATCCACTTCGGGACAGGGAGCATAGGAGTGAAGAACTTAACAAGTCCCAGTATTCAACTCTTGAAAAGCCCTCTTGTATATTACCCTCATAACTCAAAATGCCAACTGCTTAGAAAGGTATACAATGTTAAACACACAGTGAAAACAAGAAATTAAAAAACATTATTGTTTAAAAAATTGAACAATTTATTACAAATCAACAAAATAGATGTTAGTTAACATCAGTACAGTGCCATACATTAAAAATTATTTGTTTTAAAAATGTGCCGATACACATATAGAGCAATAAAAAGTTACAAAGTTCAGAGTTGTCAAAGTTGTCGACGCAGCGTTTCGGTGTATTGCGATATCACCTTCATCAGGACAAACAATTCTATTCAGAGAAAACATACAATTAGATACATCCATAGATTTTGTTAAGAAACATTTCTTTTTCATTTTCCAAGGCACAGTCGTGTTTTCACAAATTGTCATACTTTCTTTTCTACACCAATATACATTCCTATAATTTGAAAACAAGGCCGTTGAGTTACATTGGGCTACACATTTGGGTTCCTGACAAAGTGACATAGAGTCACTATTAGGTAGCTTAAAAAGATAAACCATTATGCATACCTGCGAAAGTTAATTATCCCTCTCGTTTTAATTGGAGGTTGTCTGTTCGTGGTATCTCAAAGGATAGAGGCTCTGGTCTAACAAGTCATGTGTAAAAGGAAGGACATAAGATGACAGAAAACAGCTGTTAATTGAGTGGCCAGTTGCAACTTTTTAATTTGTTATCAGGGGCCCACATTTGTAAATGACTCTGTGATAGGGAAAAAGCTCTACGCAGGCTTGAAACTAAGTATATCCTGGAGTTAGACTCCAAGCACCCTGGAGGGCTCAACATGACTGAGGACCTTCATACATGTCTAAAAGGCATTTAAGGCTAGAAATTATCATGGTCAAGTCATTTAAATAGGTGTTTTGACCCGGATAGAAAACTGAGGAATGGTCATTCAATTTGAGATACAAACAGCAAAGCCCCTCAATCACCACAATGCTAACAGCTATTGAATTTGTTCACATTGATCAGTTTTTAACCCCTTTTTTAACACTTATTCTTCGCACCAGGAGGTTATTTAGCAATAGCACTGGTATAAAAAATCAGCACTGCACTTTTTAAAGACCAATAAAACACAGCAGTCCTTGCAATGGTTTTACCAAAAACTAATATAAGAGCTATATGTGAGAGCAAAAAGAAAAGAAATAAATAGATAAGATTTTGATTTGGTGGCCGGGAAGCTCCTGGATATGTTAAATATTGCTCCATTTGCACATTAGGATAATCAATTTGAAAATTGGTTTGAGTATTTTATTGGATTGGCATTTTACAATTCAGTTGATTTTATGATGTTATTTAATCATATTGTCTATAGGTATTTAAACCATGATTAGATCCTGAGGATGTTGTATTTGCTATTTTGCACAGAGGTTTACTCATTCTTTGCACATTTTGACAATGAATTTTAAATGCTACAGGTATTCAACAGCATTTGGCATTACATAACATAACCTATTTTTAAGTATGTTGTGTAACAGGTTTTTAAAACCTAATACAATTTCAAGTCTTACAACATTTGCTTAGTTTGCACATACAATTCAGAAGGTATTTAGACCAGTATGTGAACTATGTGTGATACTAAAGCCACTACCCATAATGTGAGCGATTATTTATTTATTTATTTTATATCTATCTATCTATCTATCTATCTATCTATCTATCTATCTATCTATCTATCTATCTCTCTCTCTCTCTCTCTCTCTATATATATATATATATATATATATATATATATATATATATATATATATACACACACATATATATATCTCCTCCACCAAAGCGATCCTCAGACTCTGCGCGCTCAACTGTGGGTGCTCAGCTCCGGGGCCGGATCCTGACCCAATTACTTTTTTCCACCAAGAAAGAGGCACTCCGGGTTTGTAAAGTGTAAACCATCTTGCTTTATTTCTCCAGCTCGGAACAAAGCCTGTGATGGCTGAAATGCGTTGGTCCGAGCTGGAGAAATAAAGCAAGATGGTTTACATTTTACAAACCCTGAGTGCCGCTTTCTTGGTGGAAAAAAATAAATATATATATATACCAAGAAGTAACTGAAACCATGGATAATGACACTACTATCATTAATTTGAGCTCTGTAGTGTTGACCCAGGAAGATGAGAAAATCCTAAAATTAGGTCTGTCTTACTGTGATACGAACGAGTTTAATTATCCAAATAGTAGGATGGACCTTTATCGGTTTACTCGAAAATTGAAATTGACAAAGTTACATGCTGGAAGAACTAACACACAGCAGTCAGACTTTGAAACTATATCAGATATCCCTTTGACCTTCCTCAATGTCAATGACATTCCGGCATTAACTGATATGATGGTACTTATGGATGATACCGCCCAATCGGTGAGTGATGACAGTACTGAACAAGAGAATATTTTACAAGCAAGCGATCATACACCGTTCAGAGCTCCCTCAAAGTTTCTCCCTCAAACTATAAGAGATAATGTGGACCTGTTCGGGGAGAATATAACCAGAGATTTGAAAAATTTGTATTTTCAGGATAATCAGAGGAAATATAAAATAAATCCAAAAAAGGCGCTTTTCCACAGAACAGTAAAAAAATTACAGATGGAGGATGGACTAACCTTCCGACAAAGGAGGCAATGTGGTTCTTTGGGGGAAAGAACAATATAAGAAGGAGGCACTCAGTCAATTGCAAGATTGTAGTTTCTATAGGAAAATAAGCCCCAAGGAATATGATAATGTGATAGTTGAATTTCAGGCAAGACTGGACCACTGGAAAGAAAATGGACTACTCAGCTGGGATGAGCATAAGTTCATAAAACAGGACAATCCAGTGGTTCCCGTCTTCTATATGTTACCAAAGATTCATAAAAACGCCACTAGCCCACCAGGGAGGCCCATCATCTCTTCATGTGGAAGCCGTTTTGAGAATGCATCGCGATATATTAACTATTTCTTGAACCCTATTGTCAGATCACTCCCTTCTTATTTGAAAGACTCAACTGATTTTTTGAAGTGCATATACGATATATGTTGGGATCCTGAAACAATGGTTCTTTTAACATTCGATATTTCTACATTATACACAAGCATAAGACATGTAGATGGGCTGAGGGCATGTGAGCATTATCTTAATCTGAGACCGGCACGACTTGTTTCACAGAATAGAATGATTCTCGAAATTATGGAGTGGTGTCTAACGAAAAATATTTTTCTTTTTGGCAGTGATCTTTATCTCCAGGAGAGGGGGACCGCGATGGGCACCTGCTTTGCCCCCAGCTACGCCAATTTACATCTAGGCTGGTGGGAGGAGCGGGTGCTTAGAGGGGGTCCCCTTGATCACTGGACGGAACATATTCTATTATGGGTCAGATATATCGACGATGTCTTCGTGCTGTGGCAGGGCACGGAGACATCAATCGATCTATTTATAGATGAGTTGAACCAGAATTCATTAAATCTAGAATTCGTGGGGAACTCTAGCAAAAAGACAATAGATTTCCTAGATATTAGGATTACTCCCATTGACTGTAAATTAGAAACCTCTGTGTTCCGTATGACAACTGCAGGAAATTCAATCCTGCATGCAGGAAGCGCCCATCCAACTGCTCTTATAAGGAGTATTCCGTTTGGAGAATTTTATAGAGCGAGGCGCACTTGCAGCAGTGATGAGCAGTATGACAAGATTGAAACTGAAATGACCCAGAGATTCATTCAAAGAGGGTATAAGGAGACGATCCTTAAAGGTGCATCTAACAAGGCCAGAAACTTGATTAGACAAAATATACTCTTCGAACCATCTAGAACTCAGAAGCAGAAGAATTTAGACAAAACGCGAAGCAATCAGGTTTCTCCTAGATTCATAACGACCTTTAATACTAAACATAAAGAAATAAGAACAATATTGAGAAAACACTGGTATCTGGTGAGGAATGATCCGGTACTGGGTTCGATGGTCAAAAAGAATCCTGAAATTACGTATAAAAAATCCAAATCTTTAAAAGATCTAGTGCTGAAAAGTGAGTTCGTAGACAGAAAGAAGAGTAATACCGACTGGTTGAAGTCAAAGCCTGGTTTTAAAAGATGTTCAAAGTGTAAAGCCTGTCAGCATGGAATGAACTGTACAGACTTTAAAACCTCTTTTAATAAAACTGTGACAGTCAGAAGTGCCATTAATTGCAAAAGTGAATATGTAGTTTATTTACTACAATGTCCATGCCCCAAGATATACATTGGTAGTACTATTTTACCAGTGCATCAACAAATTCTGCAGCACGGACGTGCCATTGTCAATCAGGACAGATCCTACCCTGTGGCCCAGCACTTTGAGTCACATCACCAAAGCAACCCCATAGGCCTCCAATACTCCTGCATTGCTGAGGTCCCAAAGAAAGAGAGGGGAGGCAATAGGAAAGGTGAACTCAGGAAATTGGAAACTTATTTCATTCTAGAGTTCAATAGTAAAGAGCCACAGGGCTTAAATGTGGAAGAGGATCTGTACACGTGTCTGGCCTGATTGTACATTAACCCGACTTATGACTAAGCAGCCTCGAGTGTACCAAAACTGTATATTGAAATTATGAATTGTGAATATTTTTAATTGACAAAAAAGTTTTTAAACAAAAACTTTTCTTTTGCTTCTGTTAGGACATGGGAGGTAGTGTAAATTGTAAATTTGTGGTGGCTTTGATAAGAATGGAATGTACTAAGTAATGCTTTTTCAACTATTTATGCACCAATACCCCTTTTTCTTTTTAATCTGATGTGCAATATTAGTGGATTGTTTACAAAAAATGTATGGAAAACTAATGTCGTTTAAGCATTAGCACTTTTTGGATACATAGTATACCCAAGCACTAGCACTTTTCTTGTTTGCACTAGCACTTTTCTTGTTTGGGCTTTGTGCAATATATAGAGTGATTGTTTACAGTAAGAGATTATTATTGTTTACAAATAGATATGCAATATGAGTGGATTGTTTACAAAAAGAGTACGTTGAGTATATAACATATCTAAGCACTAGCACTTTACTTGTGGGTTACATGCAATTTATAGAGTAGTTGTTTACAGTAAGAGACTATTATTGTTTACATCCAAGCACTTGCACTTTATGGTGAGATAATTAGATGGTTAGAAATAGAAGAGCATTACTAGTAATTGTTTTCCCATTCCAATTAAATTCATTTAATTTAGCCACAAAGCAAACTAAGATGGAATATGTTGTCTGAGGTCTAAATCTAAGTAATGAACTGAGAACAAAGATTGTACAGTGTAAGATATGAAATTGTAAATATTCCCTTTTTATAAATTTACCAAGGCGAGCACGGCTTAGGGGCACTAGCCCAGAAAATTGTTGAACCGTTATTCTTGAACTATTGAGAAAAAAATAATGTTCGTAATGCACTTGCATATTTTAGGATGGAATATTTACTTTTGATACCCTGTTTTTTAAGGTTTGCGCCGAAACAGTTAGTATCCTTTCATTGTTACTGCACAAAAGTTCTTTTAATTTGAAAGTGGTAAAATGGCCACTACATCAACAGGCAACTTGCTTAGTCTTTTATGGTCCTTTTATGCTGTTCACTACCTTACCTGTGTACTTGTAGAAGCATTCAATGGCAGTACAAACATCGTGATCGAGGGAGCATGACTCCCGAAACGCGTTGATGGATGTAACAAATACAAAATAAAAGCCTGATTGAAAGATATCCACGTACGAGTGCCGGATGATTTCTTTGAAGATACAAAAGAAAATCCTATTTTGAATATATATATATATATATATATATATATATATATATATATATATATATATATATATATATATATATATATATATATATATATATATATATATATATATATATATATATATATATATATATATATATATATATATATATATATATATATATATATATATATATATATATATATATATATATATATATTGAATTTGAATTTGAATTTAAAAACATTTATTGAGCGCACTTTTACCAAGCGGTTTCTTGGCGCTTTTCAGTTGATAACCAGCAAATAGCAGCGAGAGGGGTTTAGGCAGTGAAAGCTCGGGAAAAAAGAAAGGTTTTGAGGTTCTTACGGAACTCGATGTAAGAGGGTGAGGTGCGGAGATGCACAGGGAGAGAGTTCCAAAAGGTTGGGGCAAGAACCGCAAATTTTACTCCTCCCGCCTTCTTTTTTTTGAAGCGGGGAGTGGTCAGGAGTGCCAAGTGGGTGGAGTGGAGTTCTCTGGCCGGCAGGTAAGGTTTGATGGCTGAGCATATAAACTCAGGGGCGGTGCCCATCCTGAAAGGTGAGGCAGCCAAGTTTGAATAAGGCTCGCTCTCTCACAGGTAGCCAGTGTAATGCCTGCAGCAGAGGAGTAACACGATGGAATTTGGGCAGGCCATGGATCAGACGAGCGGCCTGATTCTGCACTAATTGCAGACGGTGGATGGTGTAGGCAGGCGCGCCATTATAGATTATGTTGCCATAATCGAGGCGCGAGAGCACCATTGCCATCACAATGACTTTTAATGCCGGAAGGGAGAAGAAGCGGGAGATCTTCCTGATTATCCTGAGGGAAAAGAAACAGGAGGACACAACTGAACTAACATGGGAATGAACCGAAAGTTGTGAGTTGAGAAGAATCCCAAGGGTTTTAACTTTGGGGACGGGGAGTGGGGGAGCACCAATTGAAGGTGGCCAAAAGGAGGGAGACCAGGGACTGCAACCACCTCCGGTCAGGACCAACTCTGTCTTGTCCGGATTGAGTTTGAGGTGGTTGCAGTTCATCCAGTCCTGAATGAACAGCATAACTGTTTGAACATTCTGGGAGGATGAAGGGGAATTGGAGAGATTAAAAATTAGCTGGAGGTCATCGGCATAGTTGAACACCGTGACCTCGAGCTGCTGCAACATAAAAATGAGGGGGTAGATGTATAGATTAAACAGAAGCGGGGAAAGTGAAGAGCCCTGGGGAACACCACAATCCACCTTACGGGAGGCAGCGGCGAAACCAGCAAGGTGGACCGCCTGAGTCCTCTCGCTCAAAAAAGACTCAAGCCATGAGAAGGCTAGGCCCTCTATGCCCGCCGCCCTGACACGGGTGAGGAGTGTGGGGTGGTCCACCGTGTCAAATGCGGCGGACAGATCTAAGAGGATGAGGGCTTGCGGGAGGTTGGTGTCAATGCCCTCACGTAGCCCATCCATCACTGAGATCACCACCTTCTCCGTAGAGTGGAGGGGCCCAAAGCCCGCCTGACAAGGGGAGAGGCAGTGATTTGCCTCCACATGAGTGCTCAGGGTTTTGGTAACATGAGTTTCTAAAACCTTTCCCAAATAAGGTAGAAGAGAAATGGGACGATAGTTAGAAGGGAGTGAGGGATCGGCGCCAGCTTTTTTTAAAAGTGGAATGATGACCGCAGTTTTATGGAGACTAGGAACAATGCCATTACTGAGTGAGTCATTAAGAAGTGTGAGAGGCGGGGTGGGACAAGCTAGAAAAATTTCTCTGAGGATGTGAGCGGGGCCAAAGTCCAGGGGGGAGCCCGATTTCACCCGTTGGAGCAGTGGGGGGAGTGTGTCCTTGGTCAAGAGGGGAATGCTGGTTAGTTTGGTAACAGTGGGAGGGGGAGAGGGATTGATGAATGTAGGTGATGCGGGAGGGATGTTGGTTTTAATCATTGCGACCTTCTCAACGAAAAATTGTTGAGTGAGTCGCAAAGAAGTTGGGAGGGGGGAATCACAGCCGTGGCTCTGTCAGATGAGGCCAATTCATGCACTGTTGCGAAGATTTCTCTGGACTGGGACTCCGCTGCCAGTATCCTGTTGGAATAAAACTCTGTTTTGGCGTCAAGGATGCCTTTTTTGTAAATCTGGAGAACAGAAAGGTAGGTGGTTTTTAGCGCAGGACAATACGCTCTTCTCCATTCACGCTCGGCTCTCCGAGCCGCCAGTTTCTTCACCTTAAGATCTGGGGTGAACCATCGGTTAGCTGCATGGGCCCGCTTGACCGTGATACGTCGCAGGGGGGCGAATTCATTGCCCGCATGGGTCAACCAGTTCTTAATGGTGGTCAGCTGGGCTGGGGCAGCAAGACCTGAAAGGTCGGGACTGGTTTTGGCCAAGGACGAGCAAAGGGATGGCATGTCGGCTTTGCCCCATTTCCTGATCCAGATGTTTTTAGGGGGCGGGGGTTTGGCCTCAGGGGCTAGGGCAAGGGAAAATGAAATGAGCGAATGATCTGACCAAGGGCAAGGAGAAATGGTGGGGGGTGTTGTGGGGATGTTCAGAGTCCAGATCTGGTCCAACGTGTGACCCTGTATATGAGTGGAACTGTGAATATGGGACTTAAAGTTGAGGCTGATCATCAGATCAGTGAACTCCTTAGAAAGGGAGCTTTCAGCAGGATCATTTGGCCAGAAATTAAGGTCTCCTAGGACTAGCACTGACGAGTTGTTTACCGCCAGTGTGGCCAGGAGATCTTGGAGGCGGGAAATAAAGGAAGGAGTGGAGTGGGGGGGCCGGTAGATAAGGACAGAGGTCAGGGGTGTCTGGTAGGAAGTAGAGCGTGTCACCAGGTAATCTACTTCTTGGATGGGGGGGAAGGGAAGGATCTGAAGGTGGAGGTCGGTGCGAGCTATAAGGGCCACACCTCCACCCCTCCTGCCCTCCGGGCGGTCCGCTCGGATAGCAGAATATGAGGGGGCAATGCAGCTAAAACGTTGGGCAGGGAGTCGGCCTTAAACCAGGTCTCCGTTAAAAACAGGAGATCCGGTTCGTGTGTGTCGATGTGATCGAATAGCTCGTACTGGTGGTTGACCGCCGACCTAGTGTTCAAGAGTGTAGCCGTGGTATTAAATACCGGGGTATGGGGAGTGAAAGGGAGGGGGGGAATAAGCAGGGAGATAGCAGGCGATGGGGTTAACTGCGCAATAATCACAGGTGGTGTACTAGAGGGGGGAGTAAATAAACCAAGGTGAGTCAAATAATCAGTGACAGAGGAACTGATAGCACCGAGGGTCCAGTATGAGCAGAGCTGAGATGGTGAATATGTGAGATGAGAGGTATAGTGGGGTGCCCCTAGCCCCTGCCAGCCGCGGACGGGCGCAGACGGGCTGGACTCTGGCTTGACTCCGGCGCGATGACGGCGCTCCCGCTGAACGCGTCTGCTGCGCGGAGTCATAGCCGTTTATTTTTATAGTCTTTCCTCTCGCCCCAAGGGAGGAAGCCCTGCCCAAGATGGCTGCCGCACTAGCTCTGCCCTAACCCCAGGTCAAAACAGCCCCAAGATCGGCCGGACCCACTGAGGGAGGTAGCACTGGGTGTGGTGAGTAAAGAATAGTCAGGATTACTTATTCCAAGTTTAAAAGGATGTCTTGACCCAAAATCGGAGAAGACAATCAGCGTCGCGGTAAATCCGCGCGCTTAGTGCAGGGAGGGAAAGGACACAAGGGGTAGTGCACTCAAAGTAAAATAATTTTAAAACAGCTCTTGGAAGAAGAGTGAAAGATAAAGTAACCGCCCGGCTATATATATATATATATATATATATATATATATATATATATATATATATATATATATATATATATATATATATATATATAGTGTGTGTATATGTGTAAACAACAAACAGGATGTTTGGCTGCTTCTATAAATATCAATATATGCACTTTATGTTTACCGTACAAGTTTACAAAAGTAAATTGATAAATGCTTGCTTGTACATTTGGGCTTTTCAATCTAATTATTGGCACTGCCACTTTAACAGAAAGAGAAAAAATGGTATAAAAATAATTTGGTCTATTGGGAACGCATCATGTGATCGAGGCTCTTCGGGGCTGAAACGTGTAATGGCTGCCGCAAATCTTTGTTGATAACTGCAATAAACTTTTGAAACCGCTAAAACGGTGGTCCGTGCTCCATTGGTCAAGAAAGATTGTGGACAGCGTGGAGTTTTTCTGATTAATATATAATATATAATATCTTTTATTTATATATATATATATATATATATATATATATCTGTCTCATGGTATTGGTAAACATTCAACCTGATTACTTGTCCAATGTGCTAACATGTTAATTTTTTAATTACTGCACTTTAGAGTTGGACAAGTATTCAGGTTGAATGTTTACCAATACCATGATAAGGATATTCACTCCAGAAACCGTGATCAAGTTCTCTGCAAGAATGAAACGTGTGGGTTGGCATTTCAACCTGGAGGAATTTTGAAAATTTCAAGTTTAGAAAATCACCTTCCTGTGAGTGCAACTTCATTTATCCATATATATCCTACATTTTCATGCATGCATAATAATATTTGTTTGTGGCGAGATACAACCACAGAGACTATGGCCAAGTAATTATTTGATTCATAAATGTCACTACGTTGGACTAAATTTGGCACAGCAAAGCTCGTTAGTGCATGAAATCTTCAGTAGAGTACTGTAAATGTCAACTTTTACTAATCAATTTATAACTTTATCATCGGCTGTGAGGTTTGGATGTTACCAGGCCCCTTTGAAGGTTGTAGAGAGATGACTTAATACTCGCCACTGAAAGCAAGAAACCAAGAATCAAAAGAGCAACAGAAAGTGTTTTTCAAAAATTTTTGAGGGTTGGGACTTGAAAGCATACTCTTGCAGCTTAGATATGAGATTAGTGACTTGATCAGAGCTCATTTTTAAAAGCATTGAGATAAACCGCAGTTTTTGTGAAAGCACCACAAATGAGATAATTGTACAAGAATAAAGAGAAAAGTAAAAAGTATAGTATTCAAGAAAATTAGCTAAGTTTGATTTTATTATTGCATATTGGAGTTACAAACACCTAGTCAATGGATATGAATCAGATGCAGCACTTATCCTTCTCTTGAAAAAGGTAGCCGTTGAGTGTGCCACTATGAACAAGATCTTAAAAACAGATACATGTATGAGTCAGTTTAGAGGAAGTGAGTGGAGACTGCTCTGTTAAGCCCTTTATTTTTTATCTTTTCTTTTGCATATTCAAACTGGAATATTGAGTCAACGTTACTATGGTAATTGCATTGTCAGATTTATAACATGTTGCCACACCTCATACATCATTTTGACATGAATAGACATTTCACTACAGTGGCAGCAATAGATATGCAACTAATGGTGTGTGAAGGTTTGGTGGTATGCTGTGCCATTATCTGAGAGTGAGCAATGTGAATTGGCGGCTAATACAGTGGAGGCTACGTCTACATGGTGCCAGCAGAATGTTATCCCTGTTTTAACCTGTTAGTAACAGGAAATGGAAGAGAAAGATACCAGAACAAAGCAATAATAACAAGAGTAACTTGGCCCAACTGAGGTAACTCTGGCCCCCTTACTTGACAATTGCGAGTGTGTTTTGCATGTTCTAAACAATTGGTCCTATGTGTTATGGTTAGTATGTGAGGACAACTGGGCGTTCCCGATTTAGTTGTAGCATGTCAGTTATGCCAGGACTTGTCAGTCCCCCCATCTCCCACCTCTACTGGGAGTATAGTACCTGGGGGGTCTGGCACCATAGACTGTTCATTTTGAAAATCATGGTGTAAAGTATCCCAGTTAGCAGCTATAGGAAATTTGCGGAGACACACTGTCTTCTGTGTGTAGTGCAGCACTTTCAGCTGGGGCCCACACCAGCAGTGAGTGCTTCCAGGCTATCTGAATAGGGGGCTCAGGTGACCTCTTCCATCTTGTGATCAACACTTGGCCCCCAGCAGACCCAGATCGAGAATGCTGGAGGTAACCATTTGGCGGTGAATATGATTTGGACTCTAATATTGCGGTCCATTCTTTGTCAGTTTAGGGATGTTGCAGGTCTGCCACCCAGTGCTGCCTCAGGGGTGATCGCAATACTGTTGTTTGGTGTCGCTATGAGGCAGTGAACCACCTAGTAAGATGCCTCCCCTGTCCCATAATATGCAGATATTCTATAGTTGGATATGTCAGGGGTTCTCCTGTCATGTCCCCCTCCACTTGCCCCCTAAAGCAAAGAGTGGCAAGGTGTGTAGCAAGAACTGGCCTTAATGCAGGCCATCTTCCATTAGTGTTTCGCAGTGCAGCAAGGCACCATCTAGGTAAAAGTCGCCCAGGGTGTGGATATCGGCTTCTAGCCAAGCAGATAGTTTTGTTGATGTGGTAACGACCTGGTCTTGAGTGCCCTGCGTAGGCAGTGCTGGTGCATATGGTGTTGTTGATTGCGTTATGTGTATGATTATATGATCGCAACGGTATGCAACACCAAATAATAGAGGTTCCGGTGGCCTTCCCTCAGCGCAGGGGGGAAACAGCTGAAGTAGTGCTGAAAGCATCCAGGTCGGTGAGAGCATGGCTGTGTCAGATAATTGGAGTCCCACAATCCACCTGGCAACACATTGAAGTTGGGAGGCGAGATAGTATTGCTGCATATTTGGAATTGGTAATCCATTGTGATTGGTAGGCAATTAGAGCTTGGATAGTGCCACATAACACCTAGAGTTGCTCCAAATGAATTCTCACATTACACCTTCAAGCGTGCGGAAGATGAGAGCACAAAGTAGAGAGACAGATTGGTGAAGTAGTATTGCAGCCTCGTCAAGGCCACCATTTTGAGTAGAACCACCCAACCCATGACTAAAAGAGGAAACGTGTGCCAGAAGGACATCTGGGATCAATGAGCTATTATCGTTCTCTCAAGGTTACCATTCAACTCTAATCCCCAAGTATCAGAATGTATCAGATTGACCGGTTATGTGGACACCATTAAGTACGGGAACATGACACGTTAGATCAAATGGGAATAGACATAACTTAGCCCAGTTACCTCAAAGACCAGAGAGGGCAGCAAAATCGTTGAGCATTGTAGCTAGTAGAGAGGGAACTGACCACACGTCACGGATATATAGAAGTAGGCCGTCTGCATATAGAAAAATAGTGTGTGCCATCTCCAAGGGGGATGCCCCAGTCTCTGTTAATCCCTTCATATCTTGCATAATGTGCTATAATACAGCGTTACTCATTTATAGGCGGACTGGCATAGTTTATTAGTCAATGCAAAGGGTCCATGAAGTTTTAGAATATTGTATTTTTTCTGTGATCTATGTATTGCTGTTTATCAATCCTGTAGTAATCAGTCGCACACATCTAAGTATGTGGCCTGTTGTGTGGGTCAAGATAATTTATGTCCTGTTCTCTGGCTTTATTATCAAGCCATTATGACATTTTAAGACCCTAGGGGGTCTATTGCTATGTCGGTCGACCGACACTGTGGCGGAAATGGGACTGACTGACATCCAGTCGGCGGTCCCGACTGCCTAATTATGATGCGACCGCACATGGTACAGTCGCATTTTCCCATTTCTCTATGGGAGCTTGCGTTATAGTCGTAAACCGGCTGTAACACAAGCTCCCATAGAGAAATGAGAGATTGTGTCAATCCCTGCACCCGTGTACCTGAAGGTGCCTGCCAAAGTTACAGGGATAAACAGGGGCACCACAGGTGCCCTCTAAGCCCTCAACCAGAGGCCTCAAGGGAAAGGGGGCCCTGCTAGGGGCACCCAAATACGCTTTCCTACAGGGTTTTAATGTCAGAAAGGCCGGAATAGAAACCCTGCTGGAAATTGCAGTCCATATGGATTACGGGCTGGTTCTGACTGGCCGACAGGCTCCTTGAGCCCGTCAGAAGCCAGCCTGAATGACCCTCCGGTTTCAATTCCAACTGGCTGTAATCAGCCGGTCAGAATTGAAACCAACAAAGTCGGTCATGAAGCTTCCGACATAAGTACGGAGGATTTACGACCAACATCGTAATCGGCCCCATAGATATTGATACACAATGGATTTAAATGATTGTTTAGAAAGAAAAACTATACACATTCAGTAGATATGTTATTTTGTTTTGTAGAGCTCTCGTATTCTAGGAAGAGCTCTTGTTTCTAGCACATACTATTCAAAATAGTGTTAGCCATCAATTATTGATTTTATTTTTACATGGAAGTGCTGTTTTTTTAATAGTGTTACCTCTAACTCTTGAGGAAAATACTTTGTGCCATAATATACAATAACGAAACAATATTGCATAGTTCTGTGCAGTACAAGTGAAGTTGTTCATAGGTCGGGTTAAAATAAGTTTATTTAGCATAACCTACCACTCAACATATCACAGGACACAGCTCATCAGAAGTAGTGTGTGCAGTTGAACCTATACCTGCACATATAAAGAAACTACGGAAATGGTCTATAAACATTAGTCCCAGCAATTATATTAGAATGTAGCCATAGATCAGAGATGGGGTAATCTGATAAACAACCAAAATCCTAAAGGCAACAGTTAATTGTAGTTTAAGAGATATATATGTTTCAGTCGAAGGGTGACCTTGAAACTAGAGGTTACAATGTCAAAATGGACAAAAGAAGTGGGGACAACTCTTTTGGTCTAATTTTTATTGTTTGGCGCGACAACGTATTAGAACACTGGAATGTTGAGAGCTCCACTGAAGGCAATGGAGTAGTTCCAGGCTTATAATGGCTGGTATAAGACTGGAGCTTCACCATTCCAATGTTTGTCTTCATGTTTCTTGCTTTTTAATTTAAATAATTCTAGCCTAATTGGGTGGAATGTTCTATTAGCCTTATAAACCTTATGACTCAAACCATACCTGTTGTTAAAGGCCCTCACCCTCTTTATAGGCCCTCGCCTGCGCCTCTGGCCTATAATTTGAGTTCAGGGCCTTTAACAACTAATACATATATCCCTCAGCAGCTATACAGCTTGAGCTCATGTATGGGCTGTGATCGGTCATTTTTTTTGATCGCCATAGTACTCCAATGCTAAAATGTTTGTATGCAAGACTCTGATTAAAGCAAAGTCTGCATTCTAATTATTCAATGGCTCTCTTTTTTATGTTCGGGCCTTGCAAATTGCTTTGGCATTGGGAACACGTTTGCTGTTATAGTCAACTGATTTTACAAGGTGTTACACTAAATAGAACCAGTATATTCTTAGGATAAGGTGTTTTTCTGTTTATGGTGCTAATCGAATCTGCCAGAGTGAACAACGTGCTATAAATAATAAACTAATATTGATAGTAAGTACACCGCACAGTCTGACATTTTTCCATTTGACATTAGCCCTACATCTCACTGTGCTTTGTGTCCTTGGTTTGTCAAAAGTTTAGCATTTAACAAGTACTGATTTGATTTTTGGATTTGTATAGCGCTCGAATGCCCGGAGGCATCTTGGCGCTGGTGCAGACTGGTGTGGCGTTGAATGGAAGATAGTTGATACTTATTATCGATGTGTGAACAGCCAAGTTTTGTCTTGCTTCCGAAAACTCAAAGTCGAGGGGTACTGTATTAATAATTGAAAATGTACTGTTGAAAATAAGTCAAAGTGTTATGATCTATATTGAATCTTTCAAATATTAGCATGGATCAAACACATTTTATAATTGTATAATGTCATTTAGAGTTGTTGTTTAAAAAATGCATTATGGGGTATCCAAACTGGCTACAACATTTGTCATTTTGTTTTCCTTCAAGTTGCAAAAATATTTTGGATACATTTTATTTCAAAAGCAAGCAGTAATTATTGCATTTCGAGATGTTAATTACAAGCAAGTTGTGCACTTTCAAAGCCATACTTGATGTTTTTACAGAAAAGGGCGGGATATTGTGAATTCCATCTAATGCATAATAATGAAGGGGCATGCTTGCCATTGGTAACTGTAGTTTTTAGGAGAAACCTATAAATTGCTTTGAAGAGGTCACTTTTAGAACAGTGTTGTGCAGATGACATGATGGCAGGCATTTTCTTCAACTACAGGGTCAGAGATTTGAGGACCTGAATTGTGAGGTAGGATATTACTCCTGTTTATCTCCAGAAACACTTGATATGCGGTGCCATATGATTTCTACAGCATTGGGATTTTTTTAGGTCTGGCTGGACAGCACAGCAGTCACTAAATTTATGTGAGCTTTAAGAATCAGTAGTGACATAGGGTGTAGGCTCCTCCACATGTTGCTCTTCTCTACAATCTTTTGACTTTTTAGAAAGTGTGTGCTTTCTATGAAAAAGAGTACTTGTCAGGCACTTTTGCCTTGTAGGAAGTATTCAATACAGTAGATCTGCGTTGGTTATGGTGACAAGTCAACAAGTCAAGCTAGATTGCTTCACTGTAAAACGTTATATCCAACGTGATAGATCTCTTCAGTTTGAAATATTATGAGTAAGGCAGTAGGTTTTCAGGTTTCAGGTTTTTAATGTCTTTATTTCGATAGTAAAATCATAAAAGACAAATCAAGAAAACATTACAATACATATCCACCACTATACAATAATTCGGAAGAAAGCAACAAGAAAAAAAAAAAAATACATTTAAAATCTCAGCTAAAACTAATTATTAAACCATGAAAATTTTCAAAGACATAAATGAACCTGGAGCTAAAAGTTAAATTTACACATTATGCACATTATACAGGATTTGGTGGGATCTTACATGGTACAATTAGAGTGGATTCCTTCTAGCCCTTATTGCCCAAGCCCAGCCTAAAAGGCAGTAGATCTGACTTATTGTAAAAAACACATGTTTAAGCCAATATGCCTTTTTTGGTTGGATTGCTATCATACTGTAAGGCAGTAGATGGGTATTTTTTTACATGGACACCTTTGTCATGAGTTTCCCGCATGGCCCATTGTAGTATTCCCTATGTTAGCCTAACTGTACACGTTGTAGGCCTCATTTTCCTTTGCACACGTTACTATATAAACCTGCTTGCCTTTGTGCCTTATTGTACTTTCACACACAACTTGCATATGGGATTGCGTTCAGTTCTTTAACTGGGATTTAGTCTGTGAACCACCGACCAGGTCAAACAACAATGTTCCTTGTAATTCTTTCTGGCAAGGCACTAGCACCTAGACATAACACAAGAATGCAGCTGTTGTTTATGTGCACACATGTCCTTTCATATAGATGAGTACATGAGCCACAGACAGACAACATGGAATGAGTGTTCTGAGACAAGAGAACTCCGTCCGCGGAGATGTAGACCATTCATCTGTGTATGCTAAGGCATGGGATCTGCTGGTAATTCCAGAGAGCTTTCAGATCATTTAGCTTTAGTAGCAGGTCACTCTGTCCTATATAAAATCAGCGCTGTTCATGTCATATGGATTATTATAACCATGCTAACAGTATTTTTATTATGCATTTGTTTTCTAATTGTGTCAAGTATACTACATTTCAAAGCACAATAGTTTGAATAAATATTCTAAACTTTTTTCATGTCTCCTGGTTATCTCATTGTGGACAAGTATGAGTGAGAGAGCGAAAGAGTGTTTCCGTTGCGAGAGCGAAAGAGTGTTTCCTGTTACCGCGATCCCTGAGAGGCTTGAGAGTATTTTGGTTTGGGGGTGCCAATTCATTTGTTTCTCTGGTAAGGTTAGGAGGGCAAGTTAGGCACTATAGCTAGTCTGACCTGGACTCATGGACGCTGAGGTGGTATGGTGACTCAGTACCTACATATTGATATTCTAGGGTTCCAAACATCCAAACATAGTTTTGTACTAGAGCAGAGACCTTGCAACATGGCGCTGCCAACGTTTTGTCTGGTACTTACTTGCGGGAACCCAGAGTAGTGCTTGTGCTTGTCTACAATACCCTAACACTTTTTTCCCGGAGATGTACGCAGTGTTAGGGGTTTCTCCTCCACAGTTATTAGGTAGCACCTATTTATGTTGGTTTTTCAATCTTGAATATTAAAAGGTTCTGTTCTTGCCCTGTTTTTGCTACACTTTGAATCGTGTTCTGGTTAATTATGGCTCAACCTGTAAATATAGATGTTAATTGCCTTCCAGCAGTCACTCAACATTTCCATAGACATGGAGTCCCTAATGCGGGAGCTCCTTTAATTTTTGTAGTTAAGGCGGACGCCGTGTTCCGCTTTAAGGTTTTTTATTCCTGGGTCAACTTTCTGGTTGTGGATACTAATGACAATACTTCCATGACTATACAATGCCTCAGGCACCTGCTACCTATCTTCAATATGCACTTCTCGAAATTCCACTCACGGTTTAGGAACCGTGAGTGGAATTTCCACTTGTCCACTTGTCCATGGCACTGTTCAGATGGACCCCTTAAGTAATGTTGGGGCCACATGGCCGACGTTCGCGGGCTATATATACCCTGGATATGAATGCCCTCAATTTAGTTAAAACACGTGCTTTTTAAAATATTCTAGTTGACCTTTATAGACATCTTACACAATTAATTTCTCTACTTTGTTAGTTGTTCCGGCCAGGATTTGCCCGCAGGCACAGCAGTCTGCTGGCCCCGTAATCAGCCCTGTTGTTGTCAATTCAGTTATGTGCAAACGCCTCACACATCGTGAATAAATCTCCTTTTGGATTGCCCAGAAAATAAATCAACTCTAAGCTGGATTTCCCCTTACGGGACCACAAGACACACACAGGATTCTTACTATGAGCTTACTCAATGTCGAGTTCCCACTGTGGCTGACTGCAACACCTGGGGGACCTTTTTTTCCACAGTTTACACTCTGTCATGGGAATCCCTTGATGGCCGTTCTACCAAACGTCCTCAAACAGATACAGAATGAGCATAGGGCATGTCCTGCCATCGATTTGGGGCTGAAACTTGTAGGAAGTTTTCCTGTTGTCTCCGAATTTTTTTTCTTCTAATGTTAAGGGCGAAGCAGCATCTTTCGCCATGGGCCAACCACTTGTGGCGGTTGCGACTTCGAACGTGAGTTGCCTCTCATTATTGTTAATGTGTGTAAGTCTTTAGGATTCAATCGTTTGTGGACCAGACCTGCAGTTCCACCTCTTGGCAAGCCTGGTTCCGATAAGGATACCAGGCCTAACCGTGAGTTCCCTAAGAAACCATGGCACAAATGTAAACAACAACAACACTCTGCCCCCTGACTCATCTGAAAGACAATACGATTTTCGTGATCGCACAAAGATGAAAACTGCTGATAGATATCAGATTCCTGATCCCCGTTCTCCTCGTTCTCTCAGGAATCGTCTGACTATGAGTACGATGGAGGAGGGCAATCTGATCGCAGACAAGGAGAGTATGTGCAACTGAAAAGGGAGAGACAATGCTTGTCTGACATGAAGATTAAGAAACAGGAGAGACCTCCTTATAAAGCCTCTTCTAATAAAATGATAGTTGCCGCATTAACAGCTAAATATGCCACAGACGGTGAGAACCCTACTCCTGAACAGGAGTTGGGAGGTGACTCTCTTTGACATTGTGGCAGAGATCACCAACATACGCCAGAGTCTCCACTACTTTCTGGTGGCGAAAGCAACTGATACATTTACTGCAGTTAAAACTGTGGACAGACTATATCACTTGGATATTCATATTGAAGGTGTTGTTAAATGCACCATTGAAACAATCTTCTGCGACAATTTAACTAAGTCTTATGACATTCTCTTGGCGGAGGTTTACTGGCCTCCACCTATTGTGTCTCGCTCACCATGTCCCTGATTAAGTCAAACCATAATAATACTTATGAATGGGCCCTTGCATTGATTCCCACACTTTATTGTAACCATTCAGTTTGGGATAAGGATTCTCCTTACCACGTTATTCCTATACGGTCCATCCCTCCGATGCAACCGCAGTATCCTATTAAACTGGATGCTAATGCACCTGTTAAGGTGTCGACGGTGTGTTGGCCCCTCATTATTCATCGCATAAAATGAAGAGAGACTTGTCCCTCGTTAACATTTCAGCCGTTCCAGCGACTGATGGAATTGTTTGGGATAAAGTTCCTTTCGACATTCGGTCCAACTGAGATCCTGCAGATAATATATTTGTTCAAAATTTCTATGGGTGAAGTAATAGTACCTGGGTTACGTTCAGATGATTGGGATGTTGACACTGTAAATTCTGTGCTTTCTGAATTGAAACAATATACTGTTTTTGAATCAGAGGATCTGTACCTTATTTACGCGAACTAGGCTTATATGTTCTGCTACAATCATAGCGTCCCCATTTTAATTATCCATAGTGGGAACATTACCCAAACCTAACACCAAAAAGTTTCAACAAGCTATATGTACTTACTTCACGGGACTTCAAACCCCACGTCATATTATTTTAAATTAACACCAGCACCACCAAAGAAATGTATGCTTACTCAAACTAAGCTTATATATACTACAGTGTTCGTCAATCAGTTCAATCAATCATTTGTAAAGCATATTACATACCCGCAAGGGTCTCAAGGCGCTGGGGTGGAGGGTGCTACTGATCGAACAGCCAGGTCTTGAGTATCCTCCTGAAGGTTAGCAGTTCTTGGGTCTGTCGTAGGCTCAGTGGGAGGGTGCTCCATGTCTTGGCGGCGAGGTAGGAGAATGATCTCCCACCGGCGGTTGTTCTTCGGATGCGCGGGATGGTGGCGAGTGAGAGGTCGGCGGAGCGTAGCTGGCGGTTGGGGATGTAGAAGGAGAGCCGTCTGTTGAAGTAGGCTTGGCCGGTCTTGTAAAGTGCGTGGGTGAGGAGCTTGAAGGATATCCTCTTGTTGATGGGGAGCCAGTGCAGGTTTCTCAGGTGGGGGGTGATGTGGCCGTGGGGTGGTACGTCGAGGATCAGTCGTGCCAAAGCGTTTTGGATGCGTTGTAGTCGTTTGATGAGCTTGGTCAGGGCTCCCGCGTAGAGGGCATTTCCGTAGTCGAGTCTGCTGCTGACGAGGGCCTGGGTGACTATCTTTCTTGTATCTGTTGGGATCCATCTGTAGATCTTGCGGAGCATGCGGGGGGTGTTGAAGCAGGAGGAGGAGATGGCGTTGACTTGCTTGGTCATTGAGAGCGTTGAGTCGAGGATGATTCCCAGGTTGCGTGCGTGGTTGGTGGGTGTCGGGGCTGCCCCCAGTGCCGTCGGCCACCAGGAGTCGTCCCAGGCTGAAGGGTTGGAGCCGAGGATGAGGACCTCCGTGCTGTCAGAGTTCAGCTTCAGTCGGCGATGGCCTTCATTCCTTCGTGGAGGTTGGCTTTGGCGGTGATGGGGTCCTTGGTGAGGGAGAGGATCAGCTGAGTGTCGGCGGCGTAGGAGATTGTTGAGGTCGTGCTGTCAGGCTACTTGTGCGAGCGGGCCATGTAAATGTTGAACCGCGTCGGCTGAGGGAGGATTCCTGGGGTACGCTGCAAATGATCTCAGAGGCTTTGGAACGGAATGGGGGGAGGCGAACATTCTAGGTTCTGCCGGAGAGGAAGGAGATGGTCCAATCCAGACCCTTGTCTCGGATCCCTGCGGCATGGAGGTGTGCACGTAGTGTGCGGTGGCAGACGGTGTCGAAGGCGGCAGAGAGATCTAGGAGGATGAGTGCTGCGGTCTCGCCGTTGTCCAGTAGGGGCCTGATGTCATCGGTGGTGGCGATGTGGGTAGTCTCGGTGCTGTGGTTGCTAAGGAACCCTGACTGGGAAGGGTCCAGGATTGTGTTTTCTTCGAGGTATCGGGTTAGCTGTCTGTTGACGGTTTTCTCGATGATCTTGGCCGGGAAGGGGAGCAGAGAGATGAGGCCGGAAGTTCTTGAGGTCTTTTGGGTCTGCCTTAGATTTTTTGAGTAGGGCGTTGATCTCGGCGTGTTTCCAGATCTCTGGGAAGGTCGCGGTTTCGAGTGAGAGATTGATGACGTTGCGCAGGTGGCCCTATAAGAAATACTGGAAGGACATTGTTCTGGGGTGCAAAGTCCTGGCGGGTTGGTTCAAGGCACAGAAACTTTATTTCGAGCCTGTTTAATTCCCATACAAATGATTTTCTTGATTGAAACAACCCAGCAGACTACTTGTTTAGGATTTGCTAAAATTAAAGAAATTAATGGCCTGACCATTCCTTCTGTTACCCATTTTGATTATTGGCAGAACTTTTCAAATTACTCAGAAGAACAATTAAATAGCATGGTGCAGAACAATAGATTTAATTCTTAATTTTCGAGTCATGGTGGGTGGTTATTGTGGCCAATAGACATCAATGGTTGTCATGCTTGTTTTCTAGATTCCACACCTGCGTTTAAATCAAGCAAACTTAATCTCCAATATTTACATTCAACACATTCTGGTACTATTACCACTTATTAGTTAGGAAAGTTATGTCAACAATGGATGGAACATTTCACACTGTCTGCAGTAAAACAAAATCTTTCTCTCTTGTCCCAGGACTTGAAATTATCAGATTTTCTTTTAGGTCCCAAATACCCTCATTCTAAAAGATTTATATATGCTACCTAGAATAACATTTTTAAATTAGCCCAAATGGAAGCTGCTGCACGCTTAAGACAGATTGACCAAGATAATTTGGATAAAATGCTTGCTGTTGTTGATAATAGTATTAATACGTTGTCCTCTTGTATCAATAACTTGAACAATATTGTTTCATCTGTTATTGACATTGTACAAAGTGACATGTCAATACTGTATCATGTGCAAAGTCATCTTAGATCAATTATGCAGTTTAGCAGGACACTTTGAAATGAAAATAGAATGTCTAAAGCGTGACAATTACCCAGGGGTACTAGGCGCTGAGCGAAAACAGACTGCATGAAGGCTCTGGAAGACGCCAAAGTTATTTATTGAAGAGCCAAGTCTTCAGGTTCTTCCTGAATTCCAATGGCTTTGTCTTAAATTTTAGTTCTATTGGAAGCGAGTTCCACAGCCTTGATGTACATAGAATGAATCCTCTCTATCCTCCGTTTTCTTAAATCTAGGCATTACAAGATTTCCACTGGTGGATAAGCCCAGGGAGTGTACCGCGGTGTAACGCTTTATCAGATACTCGGGCCAATGCCTTGTTGTGCTCTGAAGGCAATGTAGAGTGCCTTAAACTGAATCCGTTTACATATATAGAAGGCAATGTAATTGGATCAGTGCTTTAAATTTGGATTTATATTTTGGAATGCCTAGCAATAACCGTGCTGTTGTATTCTGCAGTGTTGGGAGCTTATATAAAAATTGTTTTTGAATATTGATGAAAAGCGCATTACAGTAGTTTACTTTAGATGAAATGAAAGTAGTAACTACGGTCTTCTGCAGACTTGATGGAATGAAAGGCAACACTGTCCTTAGAGGTTTTAAAATAGAGAAACATGATGAGGTGATTATTTGTCCTTCAAAGGATAGTTCAGTGTCAATGATTACTCCAAGGTTTTTTGCTCTCTTTATTTTAACACTTCAAATGTGTTCTATGGCATTACTTTAATTGTACTGATTTGTTTAGACCTTTTAATTTAACACATAAGCAACAATGAATTGCAATGAAAGACACAACCTACACAGTGCTGCAATTAAAATAATTAGAACAACTCCCTTCGCAGTATGGTTGATTCACAGAGTTATTCCACTACCTATTTCAACATTTCAATTCACAGCCTGTATGAAACATTTTCCTGTAGGTCGATAAGAACCCCTAGGTAGCAGTTACATACATGAAGTATGGTCACTCCCCTTTGCCTATTGTTATGGGTGTAGCGAAATTAAAGTCTTTATCACTAGTGAAGAATGCTGCTCTGCTGTTGGGCTTTCACTTGTTTGTAAACACGTAAGATTCACCTCGCATGCAACACTTCCGCACACAATTTAACTTGTTTTTTAAAGGAATTCCTGTTCCCGTAATTCTCCCCTTCAATACAATACTCTCTAACTGGAGTTATCTAATGCTTAGTGATCAAGCTTCTTGCGGAATGTGGGCTGGAGGCTCGTTTATTGTGTTTGTTTCCCAGTTAGTGGTCCATCAATCACAATCTTCACATGTGCTATAAGAAAAATACAATACAGAGGACATAGCATTTTATAAACAATGTATTATAAGCCAACATTTTAAAGGGCGAGATCCCTGGGACCTGTGAAGGTGCGAAGGTAGTCGATGAGATCATTTTCACGGTGGGTCATATGTGAAGGAAAAGGCATCAAGGAACCATCATAGTTTCCTATCTGTTTTACGCCAGGGAGAGGAGTGAAGAGAAATGTTTTTTTAAAGACAGAGGCCCCCTGCTAATGGGGTATAGTTACATAAGGTAGGGTTAATAAATCTAGTGTAAAGACTTAAGGCAACAATGATACCAACAGCTAGACCAAATGTATAAACCAAAGGAGAACCAACAATATGTTTGTTTTATATAAGGTAGAAAATATGTTATTAATAATCAATTAAATATTGAAGAAAACATTTATTACTAAAACAATACCCCATTTACACGAATTAATTCATACCTTCATTCATACAATATGTACACAACATACAATAAAACCACAATTTTTGTTTTACAAGAACAATGATAACAATTGATATATGATTTTTGTGGTCGTAGTGATACAATGTGGCTCAATGGTACTAGACTAGACGTTTCGGCACAAGGCAGTGCCTTCATCAGGAAAAGGGGCCACAATGGATCAAAGTTAGTTTCTTATCTCTCTTAATTCGGATGATCACAGGGATGTGGAATTCCTATAGCCCGACGCCCAGGACATATTGTTTGGGGTCAAGGGCAACAAGTTTTTATGTGGATTTTGTCCTTGGGACAAGTAGGCCCAGCCCCCTGCAGCACAAACCCTTTGGATGCCAGTGTGCAGTACAACATTATGGATCAGGGAAGGGCACTGTCTGCAGTTAAGGTAATATTTGTGTCAAATGTGAATGCTGCTTGAACTTGTATTTATGGTTCATTAATTGAAAGCCTTTATTATTAGTGTGAGCGCTCTACGTAAATGTTATAAGCTCTGACTTCACTACTGACAATGGTTCCAGTATAAAAATGTGTACACACATTTTCAAAGTTTAGTAATATGAGTCTATATCTAATCCCAGAATGATCTCTGATCTGATGCAAATATTTGCAGAAGCTTGAAAGCAAGATTGATGATTCTTTGCTTTCAAAATAAAATGTTGACAAAAAAATTAAAGCAGGAAAAAAAAGCATTTAGCTAAACTTCTGTAAAATGTCAGGTACCATTTGTTTGCAGCATCATTTAGTAACGTGTTGGTGCATGCTTGTATTTCGCAAAAATATTCATAATGGTAAGTCAGTGTAACCAGTTTAAATAAGATTATGGGAAACAAAAATAAACAAGCATTGGCAAAATAAGTGGGTCTAAAATTGGTGGTAGGCTTTTTAGTTTTGTCACTGTGACTTGTTTTGACATGAGTTTTGTAAAATCTCATTTGTGTGGGAACTGCCGGGCCCTCACCATTATAACAAACATTGGCAAAAGCAAAAATAATTTTTGGTCTCAAAAAGAACACATTGCCACACTAGTTACTGGCACTGAACAAAACTACTTTGTGTTCCGATATGCTCTTTGCGAAAGAGCGGAATGCTGTCACTCACAGTGAAGCCAGCAGATACAGAAAGAGAAACCGAATTTTAATAAACGTAAAAGGTCATGCCCAGACTAAATTAAGGGCCTAATTATAAAGAAAGTCACAAAAGTGCACCCATGGTATATGTCCTTGCATTAAGTGCAGCTGTACGGCTTTTGTGTATTCCCAAGAATTTACAAAAGTAGGACAAAAAATAGTACTTCTAGAAAACATTTGTGAACTGCATTTTAGCATGAGCAGATATGCATGTGTAGATTTGCTCATGCAAGTGTTTGAAAATTCTCTTTCCATTCAACCACTTTTTCCCAACTCTGGAAGAAGGCTTATGCCTGCCTTTGTCAGGGGTACATTTCCAACATTTCTCAGTATGGGAAAAGATTAAAGAAGAGTTGTTGAAAACCCTTAAAAAATGCAAATTAGTAGGTTTGCACAGACACAAAAGGGCATTCTAACCCTGGAACTATTGCTTACCACTACCTTCAGCCCAAGTAGGTAGATCTGTGGAAACGTGGCAACACAAGGGCATTGCAAGTATTAAAACACTATTATAGTATGAGCCCTGGCATAATCCGAGAGGCTATATCAGAGCTCTTATATAATGAGATTGCTGACATAATTTGTCGCCGCACTACATGGCACCAAAGGGACAAGTGGATTTTGTTACAGGACAAGTAGATTTATGAAGCAACCTGCCCCATGGACTAGTAGATCTTTTAAAAAATTCCACACCCCTGTGATCAATTTGTATCTGTAACCGCTGCAAGCTGTAAAGCATTTTCTACATCTGGCCAGTGATTTCAGGAGTTCCCAGGCAGGTATCGTGGTGTGCTGAGGAATCCCCTATCCGGCAACCTGAAATCATTATACAAATATATCATCTGGTTAATCATATCGGAATTAAAATAAAAAGGACAATCCAAATCGAGTTGGACGCCAGCACCTTAAAATCTTGGGTCAGTGATGTTATGGCTAAACCCATTTTCAATTGGAGGTCTGTCATTTAAGTTTATCTTTACTCTTGGCCAGATGTAGCAAATGCTTTACAGCTTGCAGCGTACATATTGTATGAATGAAGGTATGAATGAATTAGTGTAAATGGAGTATGAAATGGTTTGTTCAATATTTAATTGATTATTAATAAAATATTTTTGTACTTTATGTAATTTATCGAGTTTAGCTCGTGTTGAGGCTGAAGTTCAGAAAAAGGCAAGGGAGATACCTTGTAAAGAGGTCTTTGACTAGATTTATCCCGTTTTTTGACCATTGTTCCCAAAGGAGCATCTCTCCGTCAATCATTGGGTATGGGTCGTAACAGGGCTCTTTTAGTATTTAGCATAATATATTTTGAGTGGGGAATGGTGGATATATTCATGGTGAGGAGAGCAGGTAGTAATTAAATCTCTCGTGAAGTCTAAGCCTAGGTATTTAAAGCAATTAGGTTGCCATAAAAGACCCAAATTACCAATTATTTCCTTCCCGCCTTGGTTACCTCAGTTTTGTCCTTATTCAACTTATAACCAGATACTGCTGAAAAATTCCTCTAGTGAGGACATAAGTGCAGGAATAGCAGCATCCGCATTTTCGTAAACGACTAACGTTGTCTGCGTAATCAGTTTTGACATTACATTTGTTAAACCGTATCCATGTTATCTGGTTGTTCCGATGTTGGTAAAGGAAAGGTTCTATTGCTAGAAGGAATAGGGAGGGGGAAAGATGACATCCTTGCCTTGTTCCCTGTTCTAGTTTAAAAGAAGAGGAGAGCCTCCCTCCTGCTCTAAGGGTTAAAATACAGGGCCATGACCATACTTGTACAATTTTCACGCAGATTAAATTTATCAAGTGTTGCTTTCAAGTAGGACCAATTAACTTCTTTCTCGCATCCAAAGTGATTGCCACTGTTGGAGAATCCGCTAGTTTGGCTTTCTCTAGGACGTGACCTAGAATACGGGTATTATCACTGGAGAGTCTGTTCTTTAAAAATCCAACTTGTGAAGGATGAATGAGTTTGGGTAAAAAGTTTTTGACGCGTTTAGGCAGAATCATGGCGTAGATTTTGCAGTCTATATTAATTAGTGATATAGGCCTATAGTTTTTAGGGAGTGCTGGATCCTTCCCTTCTTTAGGAATCACTGCTATGATAGCCCCTGCCGGTGACCTACTAATCTGACCAAAGTCACTGAATTTATTAAATATATTTAGAAGTGGGTGAATCAACACAGAGGAAAAGGGCTTATAAAATGTTGCATTAAACCCATCACGACCTAGCGCCTTCCCAAATTTGAGGGCCTTTATCGTGTTTCCAATTTTGGTAGTGGTTATTGGGCCATTAATTTAATCTTTTTCTTGTTCTGAGAGGGCAGGTAGGATTCATTTTCATTGATCGTCTTGGATTTTTGTGGTGTCCAGATCTTGGTTTTTCCTATACAATGTGCTGTAGAAGTTCTTAAAAACGTCTGCTATTTTTTCGGGGTCAGAGTGAGCTATTCCCTTTTGGTCCATTAGATTCTTAATCGTATTCTTCAGTAGTGGAACTTTTGTTTCCTACTCCCTGCTGTTAGTGGGAGTAGTAGTTTGTTATATGTTTAAAGTGACTGCTGAAAAATAAAAGCGAAGGAAGATTGGCATAATCTGAGCCTCCGTTCTTGACATAGAAATGCATTCAGCACTTTTTTGCTTTAATGCAAAGTAGCAATTCCTATGAGACTTTTAATTTAAAAATTCTTTTTGTACCTCATGTCAGATCTTTGCAAAAAATTACCTATCAATACGAATCTGCAAGTGCAACTTAATCTTGCAGACTTTGTCAAATATATTTGAGTGACAGTACTCCAGGCTGGATTAGTAAGCAGATCCTTTCTTCTGTATTGGCATAGTCCCTCCACCACATCTAACAATGATAATAAAAAATTATATTGCATTAGGTGTATATACACGCACACCGTATAAGATGCTTTTTATTACCATTGTTGAGTGTGGGGATGAATTATGAGTAACTATTTTAGGTGGGATCAAAACCCTGTGGCCTTGAGGAATAACGAAATTCAGCACATTTCCCAGATAGATTTAGTAGAAATGGCTGTCTGGTTGTGAGGGTCAGATCTTGTATACCTGTCACTGGGTGTATTACAGAACAAATCCCCTAAAAGGTATTAAACTAAATGCAATCCAATGCTGCAAAAAACAGTTGATATGTTGCATTAGCAATAATCACAAAAAGAAGGAATAAAATTACAGTTTGACTAAGTACTGCGCTCATCGTAAAATTAGACAGTCATCCTTTTTCCCTAGTTAATACAAAACAACCCTTTTGCAAATGTTTGCATATCTTGCACTACATTTAGACCATAAGAGTTTACACTTTCAAACTTTTCTGTCTAGAACATGACCATAAAATAAGTTTATGAATGAATTCCTCTCTCCAACAGAACTTGACGTTCGATAGGTCTATATTTATGCTGTTGATTTTGTCCGTTGTTAGTCCAAATAAATCTGGGAACTAAGGAATTGAGATTCTTGAAAATGTAAAAAGCTGCAGTTGAAATTTTAATAATAGTAGTGCTTATTCTTAATATAACGCTTTTTACTACGATATCTAACTGATAGAGACTTCTAGCTGCAGATTCCCTACCATTGAATTTCCCAGGCCTCTCTTCTACACCTCATGGTCAGTCTAGGTTTTGCCCCTTTCGTGGAAACAGAAGGGGTTTCCAGCTGCGTCAGCCCTATTCCAACCGCCGTCCTGCGCAGGCTTCCCGATATTATTATCTTGGAAACTACCAATAAAGTAAGAAAAGTATTTAATTGAAGGGTGAATATTTTGTAGAACTCAACCGGAATGTGGTCCGCACCAGCCGCTTTCCATCAGGAAGGCTTGCCAGGGCTTTAACTTTGTCATCTCATACGGGAGTTTCCTCAAGTTGATCATTATCTTCCACACTGAGTTCTGCTAGAGTGATTTGGTCCAGATATTCCGAACTTTCGTCCTCTCTCAGTTTAAAAGGCCTAACATTGTCATCGGAATAGAGATTCCGGTAAAATTCCCAGAATGCCTTGCGAATCTTGGTTGCATCCTTCGTGATCTCACCAGAGTTGAGTTGGATTGAAAGAATTTGCCTGGCTGACACCTGTTGTCTGATTCTGAGGGCAAGTTTATGGCCAATGCTATCTCCACATTCGTATATTTTTTTATCTAGCAGAAGCCCATTTCGCAAATATAGACCCTATTTCAGCCTTGCTGGCTATTGCGTCCAGTTGAGCAGCTTCAATCAATCAATCATCGCATTTATGAAGCGCGCTACTCACCCGCTAGGGTCTCAAGGCGCTGAGAGGGGGGGGGGGTTGGGTGCTGCAACTGCTCGAAGAGCCAGGTCTGGAGTTGCTTCCTGAAGGAGAGATGGTCCTGGGTCAGCCGCAGGTGGGAGGGGAGGGAGTTCCATGTCTTGGCCGCCAGGTAGGAAAAGGATCTTCCTCCAGTGGTGGTTCTGCGAATCCGAGGGACGGTGGCGAGGGCGAGGCTGGCGGATCGGAGCTGGCGGGTGGGTGTGTAGAACGTGAGGCGGTTGTTGAGGTATTTGGGGCCCATGTCGTGGAGAGCCTTGTGTGCGTGGGTGAGTAGCCGGAATGTGATCCTCTTGCTGACGGGGAGCCAGTGCAGGTCTCTCAGGTGGGCAGAGATGTGGCTGTGACAGGGGATGTCCAGGATGAGTCGTGCAGAGGCGTTCTGTATGCGCTGCAATCTTTTCTGTAGTTTGGCTGTGGTTCCAGCGTAGAGGGCGTTCCCGTAGTCCAGTCGGCTGGTGACGAGGGCCTCGGTGACCGACTTTCTGGTTTCGGTGGGGATCCACCGGAAGATCTTTCGGAGCATGCGCAGGGTGTTGAAACAGGATGAAGAGACGGCGTTGACTCTTGCTTGGTCATCGTGAGGGCGGAGTCCAGGATAAAGCCCAGGTTGCGAGCGTGGTCCGTGGGCTTGGGGGCGGTGCCCAGTGCGGGGGGCCACCAGGAGTCATCCCAGGCGGAGGGTGATGGTCCGAGGATGAGGACTTCCGTCTTGTCTGAGTTCAGTTTTCAGACGGCTGAGCTTCATCCATTCCGCGACGTCTTTCATTCCTTCATTCCTTCATGGAGGTGGCGGGGTCGTTGGTGAGGGAGAGGATCAGCTGGGTGTCGTCAGCGTAGGAGATGATGTTCAGATTGTGTTGGCGTGCGGTGGCTGCGAGGGGGCTCATGTAGATGATGAGCTTCAATTTCAGCACCCGATTGAACTGCCAGGGTTAATTTCTCCTCTGCCTTTTTCATCTTATCTTGTACCTTCAAAGGCCCTCTTTCTCTTGTTTGTTTTTCCTTATAGTGTACCGCAAGGTCTTCCCTCGGATACCCACCTTCATTGCATCCCATACGGATCTTACTGCTGCGGACCCTATATTAATCTCCAGAAACTCTATAATCCACCCCTGCATATATAATCGATGTCCTTCATCATAAAGTAAGGCTCATTCAAAGCTCCAGTTTGAGTTTCCTCCCTAATACCCAGCCCACTAATATTTAAAATGAGAGGGTTATGGTCTGACATGAAACGTGGGGCAATCTCTAGACCAACCTTGGACGAATGAAAAAGAAACAAAAAATTATCTAGTCATGCAAGGGAGAGGTGGGGGGCTGAGAAGTATGTATAACCCGGCTGAGTAGGTTTTAAAGTGGCCCACACATCGCTAAGCCCATTAGGTTGAGTAGGGCATGATATACTTTGGGCTTTCTACCTGTATAGGGGCAGTGATCACTTGCATTCCAATTGCTAGGTAGATTGATGTTTAGATCCCCACATATTACAATTGGCAGAGGTCAGTGAGCAAGTTTACCTGTGATCCAGTTAATGACCCCGGGGTCATCAGGGTCGCTCTAATATGTAGAACAAAGTGTAAAAACCAAATTAGAGGGAAGATGACATTCCTCAATAACCCATCTACCAAGAGGGTCGGATTTCACCCTGCTTGAATTTAATGGGTGTCTATTTTGAACCAAACCCCCTACCCCTCTCGTCTTTGCCCCCTGTGTGGTTCCTCCAATAACCCTATAACCCAAAGAGTTCAGTAAGTGCTTCTGGGATCCCTCCACGTGTGTTTCCTGAAGGGTAATTTCTTCAGCTCTCAGTAAGCACAAACCCTGAACTACCTTCTGTCTTTTTAGGGCATCTTTCAGACCACAAATATTAACGGATACAATTTTTAAGGACTATTGGTTGTGCATACTAAATACTTTTTTGCTTTTCTCCTGAGTAGACAACTTTGACCGTCTTACATTTTGTGTACTCCACATTATCCTGGTATTTACTAATTTGTGTATTTTTCCTTTTCTTATTCTCTTTCTCTTTGCTTTGTTTTTTCCCCTTCTTTTTCTGTGTTTTAGTGCCACTTAACGGTATCATACTTTCCAGTAGCTAGATCCCCACCACCACCATGTCGTGCCGCCCCCCCTGTTCCCCCTCATCCCTCCCACCCATAGATAGAGCAATCAGGGAGACCCTGAATGATGGTTGTCAGTGAGAGCTCCTTGCCGCTAGGTCGCACCTTATATTTTAACAAAATAAATTATCGGCCTCGGACTATATATACCATATATGTTAAAACTCAAAGGGGGAACATAAAATATATGCCCATTAGGACGGATCCAATAAAAGAGAGGGCCCCCAGCCCCTGATGGTTTATCAGAGAGTCCCAGAAAATTTAGAAAGGGAAAGACATTCCATTGGAGTACAGCTAATTCACTACCCTAACATGCTTCTCTTGTTCTAGTAGATTTCCTCTAGCCTTTACTTGTTCCCTTTTTTTGCCTTGACCTCCCCCAGGTATTCCCCTGCCATGACCTCCGACTCGAATATCCGAGTAGACCCATTCAGGATAACTTTCAATCTGGCAGGGTTCATTAAAAAGACTTGGGCACCTATCTGCTGAAAGGGGGTGATTGTGCCATCTGCGCTCAACCGTTGTGTGACTGAAGTCGGGTTTGGGGAAAAACATCACACCGTTAGCCCCCTTTAATGAGTTCGGACGGGCCTGATCATAGACAAATTGTCTAAGGAGGAAGTTCCCAAAGTACACTAAAAAAGCCCTGGGTTTTTCTCCGGATGAGTTGCTGCCATTTCACCGTTGTTTTAGGTTGAAGGGGAAGCGATGCGCTCGTTGGACTTTGTAGTCCCAGTTCCAATTCCAATTCGGTTGATCCGGGGAAGTTTAACGTAACAATTTCATGATTTACCGCCTTGGGTTCTCTCCCTCGACTCCTTCCGGGATGTCTAGCAGGCGGAAATTGTTCCTCCGCTGCCGATTCTCTTGCTCCTCCATTTTCGTCCTAATATCCACCAGACATGCATCATGAGCTGATCTCTTAGAACGGTTACTTCCGTTTCTAGGCTCTCTGTGCGACCTTCAACCATGCTGACACGGTCACTGATGTCAGTGCATATTTTATTTAGCTTTCGTAAGCCCCCTTGTAGCTTTTTAGCAGCCCCCTTGGCTGACCCTCTTCTTGAAATTCTTTAATAGAAGCTAGAATTGAGACACGGGAGGGTTCTGCCATAGATTCTGTTGTTGGTTTAGTATTAGTTGTCCGTAGCTGCGCTCGAGGTGGGCCGGGTTACATTAGAGGAATTCACCTTCGGAGCGATTCAAGATGGTCGTTCGTTTGAGAAGAACGGGCTTGATCAGTTTGTATTCGAACAGCTTCTAATCTTGCTTTATTTAAAAAAAAAAAATTATGCCAGAATCCTTCGCGGGAATGTACTCAACAACTTCCCAAAGTTTCATGGCGATCGGATGAATGGTGTAGTAATGCATAAAGGACAAACAGACAGACAGACATACATTCGTTTTTATATAAATAGATGTGCCTTCATTTGGCATTGGGTACATGTGTCTCTTGGTAACTTTAACCCCATTCTTTACAATGGTTCTGTAACCTTTTCTGATCACCTGGAAAGGTATTCTGCATATGTTTTGAAGGAGTCTCCATAGTCTCCCATGTTCCTAGCAACTTTTTTTTTAATCAAAAAGTTATTTTCTTAAATGGGTATACTTTCATCACTAAATAATCAGTCAATTTGTCTTCGAGTCATACATTATGCGTCACAACATTATACAACATTTCTCTTTACCCACATTTCTACATAAGCGCGAATACACACATTCATGACCAATATATTTAAAATGTAAACACTTTAATTATTTCTAAAATCAATCACAGTTTCCTTACTCTAAACTATATACTGAGTCGGTAACCACTGGTCACTTCCCTCCGCGCTCTAGAGAGGATAACCCTCAAATCATGCGCCTCATAGGCCATGGAATGACTTCCAGACATTCGGTCCAGGACAGTGATTTGGATGTTCATTTAATACTGGATGTAAAATTTAGCCTCATCTTCTTTTCAGCTGTCCCTCTATGTCAACATTTTGGAACACATATTGAACTTCCAACTTCCAAATAGCCCATATTGTCCACTTCCAACTTTATATTGGGAAAAACACTCTACCGACTATGTAGCTCCTTAACTTAACATTGTGCATTGCTCATACAAAATCTTGCATGCAGTAACCCTATATACATTTCACACTTGCATACAATTGCCAAAGAAACAAGTCATATGATATACAAACATGGAATGGAGTCTGCACTGTTCTTACCTTAAAGATGGCAACTCCGGCGTTACTACCTGCTCCTGTGAAAAGGCAGAACTTTTGGCAACACAGTGCTTGCTTACTTTGTCAAAAATATGCAATGGTCTGTGAACCGAGGGTAGGCGGTATTCCGGTGGCAGCAGTCGATTGAAGACTAATGGGACTCCTGGCTTGGCTCGCCAACTGTTGCGTGAAAACTGAAATAAAGACAAGACTTTTTTGGCAAGACGCGGGAGAACAGCTGTCCTTGCAGAGGTTACCAGCTGAAATCAATTTGCCGCTTGCAGGAGAACATATTGCACAAAGTGCTGAGCTACATACAATGATCTAAAAAGTAAAAAACCGGTCAAAGAGTGTATCTAGTTAATCATAAACTTCACATAACACCACATCACCTGTTTCATTTAAACTGGTTGTCTTTCCTGTACATTTTCTTATTGTAAGTCGAACAAAGCTTACTACAACATTAACTTCCCTTCGAACGTATATGCATGTTTAACGTTCCGCTCCAGAGACTCCTTATCTAACTCTTTGTGCATTTAACTGAAGTTATCTTTCACCTATATTATCCAGGTCACGTTTCCATTAACTAGGAGAATGAGATACGTTCTTGTGCTGTGATCATAAAACTCTTCAAGGCTTGTTTTTAAACATGTGTTTCCCTATTACCGAAGCTTGCTGAATGTGCATTCTTAATTTCTGGGGAACTCTCACCTACATTGGATCAGCTTAGCCATGAACTGTTCTTTAACCACTTATAATTCTGCAACAGTCTCTACAGATGTCTGCTGTAGCGAGATTTCTTCGTATTTCGTTTTCTCCTTAACATTTGTTCTATCAACTCTTATGATGGAGAGCGTGGAAGCAGGCAGGGATGAGAGCTGCAACTTTTCCTGAGGTCTTAATAAACAAATAGATTTATGAAATGTAATGTTTTATCTTGTTTAAAAATATAGGTGAAATGTGTGTACATCCCACGTGAATCACCACTTCACCAAATTAGTTATAGCTACATACCTCATGTTACAGATAGTCAAACGACAGGCTTTTAATCATCCCTGATCTGAGCTAATGTGTAAAGTATAAGCCAACAAATATGTTGTGTTTGATTGGTTTCTACTTCCAACACTGCTTCAATTCTGTCATGGAATTCACCAAATCTGGCTCAGTTTCGTAGAAATAATAGTGGTTTTTGTTTCTAGGTTACATTATGTTTTTTGTATAGGTTTGCTTTTATCCAACTTTGGACACTGCCTATTTTTCTTCCAGATCCGTTCTTATTTTTATTAATTGTCTACACTTGTATTTTTGTCTTTGTGCTCTTCAGGTTCAAACCCAATTAATACATATTTGCATTAATCCCTGGTTAGTTATTGGTTTCAATTAATCCTTTGCTTCTGGCTAGTTTTTTCTTGCACCATTGTTGTTCTGGTTCTATCATTGTTCTGGTTTCTAGCGCTATTGTAGTGTTATTACTGATGTTATTATAGCAAGGTTCTGATTCTATAACACTTCAGTTCTGTTACAATTTTTTTTCTGTTCCCTCATTAGGAAAGGGGGAAAAGAGAGCGGGGAAGTAACAACATCTTCTTTATTTGGGCACATTAGTACAGGAAGTATGACTTGCAAATAAAGAGGATGAGAAAAGGAATGAGGATAGATATAAACTACTTCTGTTATTAGGAGGATGGTCTGGCTTCAAAAGTATGGAATGCCCTCCCTCTCGACTTTTAACATGTCCCTTCCTTAAAAAGCTTAAGATTCCTCCTCTATGATGTCTACACCTGCCTGTCTATTCCCACTTTTATGCAGCATCTTATTCAATTGCTGTCTTCTCACATCGTGTTATGCACCTGGTTTCCAATGTGCAGCACCTTCTATTCATTCCGGTTGTGTATGCTTGTTATAAATGAGTATCACATTAGAGTTTGGCTGCTCTGCATGCACTGTAACATGTGCCACCTCTGTTATTCAGACAGACTACTTTACAGTTGCTCATCCTTCTCTTTTAATAGTTCGTCTTCTATTGCTCATAGGCTACTACTTGCATGACCAATGTATTAAATGCTGATTGTTGCTCTCTGTTTATTTCCATGTTTATTCTTGGTGATGTTGTATATTTACTGTTTGGTGGTAACCAATTTATCTTTATTCATTTATATATCCCTTGTTAACTAGATTATATGCTCTTTGTAATCCGCTTATTTTCTCACCAATACTGCTGTATGAATTGCCTAGTGTTTCTCACACCATCCCCTGTATTACACCCTGAAACCCTGTTGGGTGGAGTTTGCGCTTGATAAAACAGCAAGTAAATAAAATGAGATTCTGATCATTTTCTGTTTGCCAATTTAGGTTTCTGACTTGGGCTCAATTCTACCACAGATCTACTTCGACTACTTTTTTTCTTTTAATCCAATTCTATTGGGGTTTTGCGTGTTTATTTTATAATCGTGATACGTTCACTGCATATCATTAAGAACAAGCATTTGCAATGCAATAGGTCTCGCATTAGGAAAGTTTGAGCTATTGGTATTGTAAATGACACATTTTTCATTTATGTGTTGGGTTTTGAAAATAGCGAAATTAATAGCTTTGTGATTTACAATGCCAATAGTTATAACTTTCGCAAATGTGACACCTATAGCATTTGTAATGCAATATGTGTTGTATTTACGGGACTTAGATGTATTGATATTACAAATAACAATGGCTTTTAATTTTTTTAAATAATTAATATTAAATAAAAGTTATTGTAATTTATAATGGGAATAGCTTAAACTTTTTTAAATAACTTTTGTGAATATTATGTTCAGTGTACACACTCTGGGGAAAAACACCTGGACGTGCCGAAGTGGGATATTTATTGTTCATCTGGTGAAACTGAGCCCCGACCCTGCCGCTTACTATTTTAGCCCACGATCGGGTGGACTATCAGGCTGCCCCAAGACAACCTCGAGGAGCAGAGTATGTGTGTAAGGGAGGGAGGACAATAGAGGCAAGAGGAGGAGAGAAGGGGATGAAGGGGGTAAATGTAAGGGATGAGGAGAGGAGGTGCACGCAAGGTAGTGGCTGTCTGAGAGGGAAAGGGTTTGGCACAGGGGGTGAGGGAAGAACGGAGATGTCAGGTTATAGATGGGCTTAAATCGGGGCTGAAAATATAGGTATAAGGACCGTGGGCAAAAGAGCGGGTGACTTAAGCTAATAAATGGTGAAAAGAAGAGGCTTCTGACGGTAGAAAAAGACATGGTAGACGAGGGAGAAAAAGAGCACAAGAGAGGCGGGAGGGAGCACAAGAGAGGCGGGAGGAAACACGGTAGACGAGGAGACAGGACAAGGGCGGGCACAGAGCAGTGTTACCAAGACACTTATCGGGAAATGTTTCAACCCACGCACTGTGCTTATAAGGTTGCCAACTTGTTCGCTGGGGATGTTCCATATGCTTTGCTCGAAGGCTGCCGCAAACCCAAACACACAGCACCTACAGACTAACAATGGCACAGCGCGCTAAGCAAAGTGTTCCTGACGAGTGAAATGCGCATATCATATAGCATTGAAGTATGCCCCTGCTGCAAATGCGTACTTACCTCGTTTGGTGCGCTGAGCCATTCAGGAATTTAAATACTCCCTGTATCTCCCCGGCGCTCCAGTGCTGACACGCTCCGAACAGCATCTACTCTAAACCCCCGCGAGACAATTTAGCTAGGTGCGCCCTACACACTAAGTCAGTATTATTAGCTGCGCTGCTTGCTCTAAGCCTAGAAAGCATTGGCCAGGATGTTTTTCTTGGACCCACGGCACATGCACAATACCACGCATCTGCTTCAACTTCCCTGGAAGGATTGCTCCCAAAGCCAGCTAATTGGGCATTGGGTACACATGATCTCAAAAGGGCAGGGCAGAAAACGAGCCTCTTGCTGTCCGCACACAAAAGAGAGGCAGGTATGGGGAGCCCCAGCACCGATTGCCCCGTTCACCTGAAGGAGTTCAAACTAAAGTCAATTATTGACTTCTCCACCTAGAACGGGGGCTCCTGTAAACAACCCAATCCTGCAGCACACACCGGAGGCAGTAAAACGCCGCCACCTCTCACGGGGAACCCTCTTGCCTCACACCACACTGGCAGAGGGGCAGCAACCCTCCTTTACCAATACGCCGCCCAAACGCCACTGACCCTGGCCACTTCGTAACTCCCCTCTCCAACACACACATATGCAGGCACCACATGCACAGTGTGCATTTCGGTAAAATAACCGGCTCCTTGCCTTCAGCCCCCGACGAGAGCAATTGCCTGCTCACCTTCTGTGGGTGCAGACCCCTTTGGTTGGCGCCCTGGGCTGGCGGGTGCGCAGAGAGCCCTCCTCTCCTCGAAGTCATACTTCGCGTGTTTGCAGGTCACGCTCCAGGGGCAGAGAGTGTTGTGGGCGGTAACGAAGACTAAGTCTCAAGGGGACTCAAATACACATGCAGGTCGCGCCACCCTCAGACGTTTAACGGGAGGAGAAGACAGCTACACAAAGTGCGCAGGCATGTGTATTTAGGGCAGAGAAACAAACGAAAAAGATGCCTAGAAAACACACATTTTCTCAGAGTGCTTAAAGACAAGCTGCGAGCGTGCGCAGACCGAAAACGGAAGTTCGGGAGCGTCACGCCTGTCGTGGGGCGGGACTTCCGTTTTCCGCGAAGCCCGCGCCCACGGAGTTGATGACCCGCAGTGGCTGTAGAAGACAGGACGGAGTGGCGGTGATGCGGTGAGTAAGGCTTAATTGTAAGGGGGACGGTGTGGGGGGGGGAAAGAGGGGGCGGCGGGGGCGGCAGGGGGGGTAGAGGGCGCCGGCGTGTGTATGCGTGCAGAGGGGTGGGGGCTGGCTGTGTCTGTGTTGCATGCGAGGGGCTGGGAGTTCGTCTGCTCAAGCGCGGCTCAGACGCGCGCTCCCGCGGTCAAAACTGAGACTGCAAAAGCGCGCGTCTGAGCCGTGTCCACATTCCCAAATACGGGTAGCATTAGGTCTGAAGCAGACACCCTCAATGCTCACACATTGAGCGTAGGTCTGCTCGACCTAAAAAGCAGTGCTATGTCATTGTCATCCCTATTTTGTTCAACATTGTTAACAGTTCTAACTCACCCTTCTCCCTCCTCCCGTGAGTCGATTCCAGCTTCTGCATGTCAGCTTGAGTGATATACATGTATTCTCTAGGGGTCGCTACTCGGTGGTGCATGTAGGCTATATATGTATGGGGTTCAGGGGGTAGGATCAAGGAGGGGGCTAACTGCAACTCGACCCATTCTATCTCTTCTGTGCTCAGGCGATGGAGGTTGTGAGGGCACTGACGTTGCAGAATCCAGATCTAATGCTATTAAGAAATCGACCAGGCCCTGGCTGTATCTAGTGTGCCTATGCCACATCGGGCTCCCTTCAGGAGTACTCTCCCTTTGCAAATCACCCATTTTTCTAATTCTCGCCTCCATGTTGTGACTCTTGGCCCCTCCGTTCGGCTTCCAGTTCCTGGGGATTTCCCGTTTGTTCAGGAAACATGCAAGATCCTGGAATTTGCCTGTCAGTTTGGTTTTAGCTGTGTGCGGGAACCATCCCAATAGACAATGACTCGAGGTGTAAGGAATCTCATGGCCTGTGACAGTTTCCACTATATTTCGGATCTGTTCCCAGAAAGCGCTCAGAATGGGGCACTCCCAGAACATGTAAGAATTGCACTTCCATCTCCCCACATCGGGAGATGGAAGCTGCTTTCTCCAAATGAAAATTTCTTCTAACTTACACCGGGGTAAGGTATGGCCTATTCAGGATATAGTAGTTGATTAACTTGAAACCCACGTTCCGCAAAATGTTTGGGGTCCTCTCTACTATGGTCTCCCAGTCCGCCTTAGGGATCGGAGTCCCCAGGTCCTCCTCCCATTGCAGGTGCAATTGCTTCATTGGCTGCTGGAGACTGACGTATCGCCCTGTAGAGGCACAAGACTGTATTAATCGTGCCTGCCGATAAAGCCACATATCAACAGCAGCTCCGTGCCCGTGGCTCTGTGGTTCCAGTACCCCAGTGTTTCCTGAATGCTGAGGTGAGGGCCCTGTGTAGGAGAAAATGTCCTTGGGGTAGATCAAATTCAGCACGAAATTCGTCAAAGGAGAGTAATGCAGAGTCTCAAAAGAGATCCCCCACCATTTAAAAAATATATATATATTTATTATTTTTCCCAAACAAGACAAGTGTATTTCTACATCAAATGGCAGTTGTACATTCAGCATCATGGTATCAAGATAAATCGCTTTCCGAGGATATCTCCGACATCCAATTATGCAGTAGAAGTATTAGAAAATACAGTCCATAATATTCGTTAACTCTTAAAACGTCATAATATCAGCCCTATTCTCTTGAGACAGTCATCCCCGCCATTGCCGTACATCTGCAACTAATTACTCCTCATTAAACAAATAGCATGAAATGCAATCCCTGTCCCTCCCACTTATCCCTCCCCTCTTCCTGATGGCGTAATAAATATTTGTAAATAACAGTAATGACAAATCATAGCTGGGTCAACAGTAGATGTGCATAATACAGTAAACCAGAAAGCCACATTGTGGTGTCAGAGGTAGTTACATGCATGAAAGCATTGTAGCCGTCCTCTTAAGGAGGTGTAATCCCTCGAGGCGGAGTCTCCAACCCTGACGCGCTCGAGTTGTTGTCAGTGATTGTACTAGTGCCTCCCAAGCCCTCGCCAGCTCCAACGCCTTGTCGCTGTTAGTGTGGGCTGCGAACTGCAGCCTCGTAATTCCATCGCATTCCGCCCATTTAACAAATTCAGTACACCACTTCTGAAAACGAGGGCCCTTCTTGGCTTTCCAGTGGGCTGTTATTTCCCTCTTTGCTAGCAGAAGTCCCAAGTCTATAAACGTACTTGTTATCTTATTCCTAGAGGTATGGGGGAACCAGTGCATCAAGCAGAGACCTATAGTGGATTCTATGTTCCTGTTCGTAACAGTACGTAATGGAGCAACCACCTCCTCCCAAAATGTACGAAGTTGAGGACAATTCCACAGCATGTGGCAAAATTCTGCTCCTACCAAACCACAGCGCGGGCACATTGCTGAGGTCACATTAAAATATTTATGTATTTTTTCAGGCGTAAGGTATGTGCGATGAAGAATAAAGAAATGTACTAGCTGAAAGCGTGCTTTCCTAGTGCTTTTCCATGCAAGTTCCACCAGTCCCACCCATGTCCGGTCAGGAATTTATTTCGTCACCTAGATCTACTTCCCATCGCCGCCGGAGCGCTACTAGTGGGGTCAGTCGCTCGCTTGTCATTCTACGATATGAGCAGGTAACTGCCTTGATCATCGAAAGTCTGGTCAACTGAACCCTGTCTCCGTTTTTGGAATCTAACTCTAGGTTGGATAATGTCCAGTTCGGTTTTCGTCCTGGTAATGGAACTGAAACTGCTTTGGTGACCGTGCTAGACAACCTTCGATTGCGGCCGACAGGGGACAAGCTGGCATTCTTATTCTGCTCGACCTGTCTGTCGCTTTCGACACGGTCAACCATGACATCTTGCTGACCAGACTAGAAGAGGTAGGGGTGTCGGGGACGGCATTGGAATGGTTCCGCTCGTATCTCTCGGATAGGGGTCAGGCGGTTCTCTTCTGCCGTTTCAGTCAAAATTCTCTAAAGTCCACCATGGTGTTCCTCAGGGATCGGCTATTAGCCCTATTCTTTTTTATATTTATATGAGACCCTTGATTGAAATCATAAAGGCACATGGTGTGAATCTGGTGATCTACGCTGACGACACTCAGCTCTTCTTCTCCCTAGACGGGAATCATTCTATTTCCCTAGAGACGTTTCATGATTGTATGCGTGACACTGCTCATTGGAGTCAACTCACTTCAATTCAATTCAGACAAGACCGAGGTCTTATACTGTACAGTGGGGAATGTTCCTCCCCCTTTTCCTGATAATTTTAGGCCTTCTTCAGCTGCTCTGATTTTGGTACCAGCCAAAGTAGTACGGAATTTAAGAGTTATGCTTGATACTAATTTTGCCTTGGAAACACATGTAAATCAGGTGGTGGGGAACTGTTTTTCCTTGATTAGAGCTCTGAGGAAAATTCTTCCGCTGGTGCCTAAGACAGCTAGAGGTTGATTGTTGGAAGTCTCATTCTCAGCAGGGTGGACTACTGTAATGCCCTACTGTGAGAAAGTGGCTCTATATATACAGGATCAGAAAAAGGTACAGTGTGTATAGAGTCCATAGTCATAGTCATAGTCTCTTGTATAGCGCACATTTCACAAAAGTCTCAAGGCGCTTCACAAAAGTCTCAAGGTCCACAAACCCCAGAGGTATAACCGAGGGAGCTCTTTGTACATTTCGAACGGCTGCTCACCTTTCTGTGTCCTTTTGCCGCGGGCTCCTGCCACACGCCTCGGCTCCTCTGTTCTTTGGCGGCGGGCTCCTGCCACAAGCCCGGGTCCCCCCCAGCTGCCATAGACGCTACTCCACCTCGTGTCGCGGCCGCCGGGAGGGGGGGACTACAGCCCCCAAGAGCCTTTGCGGCTGACGCCGCCTCCATTCAGCCTGCGCCCGGAGGCGCCTAAAAAGAACTGAGCCCTTCCGCGTCGCGGGACGCGCGCAGGAGAAGCCCGGGACAATGGCGGGGCCGTCCTAGGCCGTCACAGGCTGGAGAAGGCTGGGCCGGGCCCACCCTCTGACATCTGCTACTAGGGCCAAAGTGGCCAGAAGGTACTGTTAATTAATTTTTGTAGAACTAATACTCCGACTGTATACATACTAATTAGTAATTATTACCAATGTGAGGGGGCCAAGAAGTTCCTGACAATGTCCAAACGCAAGGGAGCTGCGGGACCCTGGATGATTTTCTTGTCAGGGCTGACAATTATTTAACACACGAAATTGAGCTCACTGTACGGCGTTTGTCTTTGGATGCCCTAACCGCTGAAAGACGTGCATCCTTGGATGCATTAAATCAGGGTGATATCCTATATCCTCGTCTTTCTTTATTGCCGAACTTACAGCCACTGTCCGAGGCAACACTATCGCCAACATTATGGATTATGGACACTCCGCCTATTGCTCCACTTAATGGCCCAAAATTTGTTGCCCGGGCACGCGCCCCCAAAACCATGGCCTCTACCAAGCTACAGGAGCCTGCAGCTAAACGGAAACAAGTTGTTCCCCCTATTTTAAGGAAACCCAACATTCCTCCCAAAAGCATAAGAAGCATCGTTCCTCCTGTACCCGTATTGACTACCTTTTCTACTGGTACTCAGACTGATGACGCACCACCCTCATTAGCAACAGATAACATTATGGACATTTTGGAGTCTAGTCTGAAAACTACGATGAGTTATATTAAAGCTCTTTTTGAAAAGAACATTGGCATACTACAAAAAAGACTGGATGATTTAGAACAGTTGATATCACCAGAGCTTATTATAAATAATCCCAGAGACTATGCCCCTCCCCCAATTAGTGATCATACTATGGTGACCATGGCAGCTAGTGCCAGCAATCTATGTACTATTGGCACCACCCTAAAATCTACTGCTGCCACTGGCCTTGGGCTGGAGGATTGTACTAAACAGCCCTCTTCCTGTTTATCTTCTAATGTTGGGGGGCTCAAGAACAAATTGGTTAATACTAGAGTGTTGCCCATTTGTAAACAGCCTAATACTGACGTCTTGAACCTTCCCCCGGCCTCCTGCCCCTATGTTTTGGTTTTGGCAGGTGTTCCTAGTATATCATCAAATGGGAGGGAGTCATGGGTTGATCTACGGAATAAGTGCGTGGATTGGCTTAAGAAACATAAAGGTTTCAATCCCGCTAACCTGCATGAAATTTTGATGGTGCGTAGACTGGGGTGGGTTGGTCTAGCTCATAAAAACATCACGGGGGATTGTATTGTTATTAATTTTAGTAAGCCCCAATCCGTGCGTAATATCCTTTCTTTACGGGAACAAACTCTCAGGCCTTGTACTGATATTTGCGCACTTCCATTGGGCTACTTCTACAAACCCCCCACCCGCCCACATGCTTACACCCCTGCAGATTTACCCCTGGTTAATCTGCCCTGTCAGATCTGGATATTCCCGACTGACAACCATCTCTACAAACTCACCATGTAGAGCATGTCAATGTTTCCTGTTCCTTATCCCCACTTTTGAACTTTAATAACCCATCCAGACCGACTAGAATAGTGGGAGTTAACGATCTAAAAGTCCTGACCGGGAATGTTGCTGGTCTTCAACCCAGGTTAGAAGATGCGGAGTGGCTCTGTCTGATAAACCAGCAGGATATTGTGATGTTTCAGGAGACCTGGGCCACACAAGAGTTGCACCCTAATGGGTTCCAATGCCATAACACCCTAGCTGTCAGACCAAGTTTGGGTCGCCCTTCCGGCCGTCTATCAACTTGGTTTAACATCTCTGCTGGTGGGTGTGTTAAGAACATACCAACTGATAATTTGCACTTCCAAGCTTTTTTATACAAACGGAAAGTTTCATTGCTTTTGATTAATTTCTATAATAATGATTTTAATACCTCCCCCAATAGGAATTTTTTGACTTATTTAATTTTATTACTAATTTAGAGTCCAGACAAGATTTTGATAAGACTTGTGATATTCTCCTGGGTGGGGATTTTAATGCTAGGTTGACGAGTGTGGCTCCATACAATAGGCGAAATGGTCAGAGCACTTTTTGCCAAAGGGGAACTGAATTGTCCGCCTTCTTATATACCCACAACCTGCAAAATGTCATGGATACTGTTGTTAATTCCCTTCCCAATGTCCAGCTAGTGACAACTTTTAGAGGCAGGGGGTGTTTCTCAACTATTGATTATTTCTTTGCCTCACCATGTATAGTGGACTGTCTATTGGATGGTGCTGTTATCCCAATGATCACAATCCTATCAGGGTTGTTATGAGCATGGGATCACGGCCTATCTTTAATAAGGAGTGTGGTGTTAGGAAGCTTTCACCCTCCACAGACAAACTTAGACTCAGATGACGGGGGATCAATAACAGGGATGTGTTTCATGCTTTAGTTAGAGACAATTTACATCTCTTCAATTCATGCTTATTAGACATGGCTCCACATTCCAAGGCCGTCTGTGATTTTGTCAAGATATGTTTAGCCTCTAAAATTTTGCTATCCGCACCTTGCAGGGATATTGTACAAGATCCCAAATGGTTTAACCATGAGTGTTCAGAGGCAAACAGGGAACTGCGAAGGGCATTGTCTTTCAAACCAACCTGTCCGACTAAAGTAAGAGCAGCTAGATCCAGGTATAAAGCTGTTGTTAGTAAAAGGAAAACAGAGATCTTAGAAGGTCGTTGGGCTGCTTTAGCCAGAGCCGCTGAGTTAAAGAAGGGGGTAATACCTTCTGGTCAGCTGTTAAAGATTTACGTTCCTCAGGGCAGCTCATGACCCCGATCAGTTGTACTATCACAGGCGAAGCATGGGTCAATCATTTTAATGCCATCTATGCTGCGCCCCGACCGGAGCCGGCACCACTGATTTTGCGCCACCCACCGAGGGTTGATATAACCTTACCTGAAGTGGAAGATGGCATTAATCAGAGCATGGGGAGTAAGGCACCGGGCCCTGATGGCCTACCCATCGATATTATCAAAATAAACTTAGATGTCTGGGCCCCACTTCTTTTAAATGTGTTTAATAATCTTACTGTTGCTCCCCTTCCTTGTACTTGGTCAACAAGCATTATCGTCCCTATTTTTAAAAAGGGAGACCGTTCACAAGCAAACTGTTACAGGCCCATCTCCCTTATCGATAATACGTTAAAAATACTTGGTAGGATCTTCTATAATAAGATTCTGTGTTGGACAGAGGATAATGGTATCTTGGAACGCTGCCAATTATGTTTCCGCAATAGGGTCGGAACCATTGAGCAGTGCCTTAATTTAAATGTAATCTTGGGGCAATACAACATCGCACGTAGATTGCCAGTCTATCTCGCTTTCATGGACCTGTCATCTGCGTTCGAGTTTGTAAATAGATCGAAGCTCTGGACACCTCTTTTGAATTACGGCCTAGACGAGCGCCTTGTGCACTTCCTGGCTTACCTGCACAAAGACTTGAAAGCTTGCGTTAGAATTGGCCAGGGGGGCGAAGTAACAAATACTTTTAAAGTTCAAAGAGGGGTTAGACAGGGATGTGTTTTAGCTCCCCTTCTTTATAATATTTATATTAATGGTCTGCATAAAACCCTCACCCCTCTTACCCACGACGTCCCGAAAATCTTGGGCAACTCCCTCCCCGTCCTGCTCTATGCAGATGACGCGGTGTTTATGGGCCGCACACCGAATGCCTTACGCATCCTGGTGAAGGGATTCGTTGATTATATGGAATCCCTTGACTTAAAAACTAATTTTAAGAAATCCTTTATCATGTCTTGTGGCCCTAACAAACGACAGTTAGGTAGTATCTTGGTAGGTACAGACAACTTATGGTCCACTAACAGTTTTCCTTATTAAGGGGTGGTCTTTGCTGCGAACAACTCCTGGACTGAGGATATTGCTCACTCCAGGAGTAGGTTCTCAAAGGCCATTAATTCAATCCTTAGCCTACCCCGTTCTAAACACACTGGTACTTTATCTGCTATCTTAAAAATGTATAAAGCCCAGTGTACCCCCGTGGCCACTTATGGCGGGGAGGTTTGGGGTGTGGCCAAGAGTGGATCTATTCAATTGGAAGAGAATAGATTTCTTAGGAAGATGCTCTGTGTTCCTATCTCTACCACACAATATGTCTGTCATAAGGAGTTAATTTGAATTTTATCGAGGACTTCATTCGGGCTCGTCCTGCCTTGCTTTGGTTTTCTATTTGGAAGAACCCGGCGGCTTCACTCTCCAGAGATATTATTTCTGATTGTCGGAACTGTGATAAAAGTATGAATATCCCCTGGCTCTCTGGTGTGTATAACAGTCTTTGTAGCATTAATTGTGGGAATGTTTTTATCAAGAACACTGCTGATAATCTCCCACACAAAAATGAAATAAGAAATGCTCTATACGCACTTTACGATGAAGAAAGATTAGACAGGGAATCTTCTAAGATCACTGTTTCAACATATCTGACCTTTGATTTTTTAACCTCGCCCTTGCCCCATTATTTGACACTTCCAATGAGCCAATGGGTATGGGGTTTATTATTCCGGTTAAGGGCAGGCTCAATCAAATTTGCACTTTGTTTTTCCCTCGGCCATCAGAAAGAACTTGATTCGTTGCCCTGTCCGTGTGATGGCTCGAGTGGACAATCTGCGTTGCATTTTTTATTCTTCTGTAAATTTTATATGAAATATATTAAATTGTTTTTAACTCCGTATTTAAAAAAATTAAAGCCCATCAGCTTGGAAAATGCACATCAAATGATATTATCTATGGACAATGATGAAATCATATTTCGCACTGGCACTTTTTTGCGCACAGTTGTTCGAGCTAGATTAACTATGCATGATTTGTGAACCTGCATGTAATTTTTGTGAATTTATGATGCTTCTTTTTAATTGTTTTGTGAACTTCTTATGTTCCTTTTATGTACTTGTACTTTTATGGATACTTTGCGATCCAAATAAAGTTTTAATGACTGACTGATAACAGAGGTTAAAGCCAGGTGCGACCTTACTCTCTAAAGTGGTAGCTTGGTCGAGCAGTAACGCAGTACCAGAGGACAGTGTAAAGCATTTGTTGTACACACTCAGTCGGCAAAAGGTTTCACACTCTAAAAGACTGAACTCCAGGCCAATTGTTTTTATATCAAAGATATAGTTGTGTTATTTCTAGAACCAACAGGTATCAAAATATACTGTTCTCACTATGAGAGGTCTCAGATGAGTACTTTGCAGAAAGGCAATAAACTTTGTAAACACAATTATACACACAATTTAGCATTGAGCTCAATGGGTTTTCCTATATAAACACAGTTGATTTCTTTGTAGATTACTTTGGTAGTTCCAGGACTGGATCCTAGATTCAGTCCTGGGGTCTAAGCTGAAAACAGGAAAGTAATTACGTTTCAGTATTTCGTATGATTTTTAAAGAATATTTAAAGTTTTCATAAGTAGATACTTAAAAGAAATGTCATAGAAAAGCAGACAATGGATTCCTGTGGAGAAAATTCAGGTTACTAGTAATCCCGGTAAGGATTACCTGGCTTCCCTCCTGATCACAGGTGAGTACTTCGGAATGCGGTTGATTTTATATGAATATTTTAAGTTTCCTAAACTTCACACTTAGAAGATTTTTCGAGTCAAGCCAGTCGATGTTATCCAATGGCAGGTAAGTGAGTTTCCGGTTTCCATGTGAGTACTCGACTGGTGAAGTTAAGGTTCTGAGCATAGACTCAGGGGTCCCCCAGGGTCAGGTAGGTACAGTTGGTTCACCCTCAGCGGCACAGGGGCGGCCGGGTGCAGAGGTAGTTAGGCCCAATGTTATCCAATGAGGGGAAGGGGGCCTCCGGTTGGTGGCTGCTGGCTAGCAGGCCACACGGCTGTGGGATCGGGGCTCCTGGTCACTTGCTCAGGGCAAATGGGGAAGTAGGATAGGGCAAAGGTGGCATGGCCAGCAGCAGTCGGGCGGCTGGGTACAGGGTGCTTTTGAGCCATCGGGCGCTCAATTTTATTCAATGGGAAAGGTAACAAACAAACAAAGGCTGCAGGCTGGGGGACGGAGACTCTTCAGGGGCGACTACCACTTCGAGAGGTAAGTTGGGATCTTGGAGCACAGGTAGGTACCCCAAAGGAAGGCACTGGGGGCTGTAGGGCGCCGGGTGTAGGGGTGTCTTTAGGTGTCGGGAAAGCTTACCCTTAGCTGGTTGCTGTTGGAGGTGCCCCTGGTTCTGAGTCTGCAGGCGTCATCTGGTTCGTTGAGGAGGGTCTTTGGGCACTGGACTTCGGGTCCCAGTCGCCGGGGGGACGTCCTCGTGGTCTTGGATCACTTGGGCACGGCCGGGCTCGGCGGGTGCAGAGTGGGCTGGTCCGGAGCTCCCTGGCTGGCATCAGGGATGTTGTTGCAGCAGAGCCTCTGCTGATGGGAGTCCCAGTCTTTAAGAGGGTCAAGGCAGGCAGGTCCTCTGGGTGTCCCAAGGTTGCTGCCTGCTGGAGTCGCCGGGGTTTAGGCAGGAGCACGTTCCAGGATCGACAGGCCGGTAGGGCTGAGGCCAAGTCAGTTGTGGTTGTCCTGTTAGCAGCTGCACGGCGGGTCTTCTTCCTCTTGAACTTCTTGCTTCTTTTCGTATCGGGATCTGGGGAAGGAAGGTTCAGGGTGCCCCTAAATACTAAATTGAGGGGCATTACAGGAAGGGAAAGGCAGGGACCAATAGGTCCCTGTCCTGGGGTGGGTACACCCCCTAGCCTGCTCCTCTCCTGTGGGAGGGGGGCAGGGGCCTAGCTGTGATTGGGTAGGGCTCCCCATCGTCAAGATGGCCGGAGCCCGGGGTCGTGCTTCACCTCGACTCTCCCACCTGAAGGGTGGGGTTGGCACAGGCTGGCACTCCCCCCTTCCTGATGTAGTTTTTCCCGCCAGTCTTCCCGCACAGTGGGGGTCAGAACTGGTGGGGGCCAGTTGCTGTGTACAGCAAATGGTCTGGAGAAGCTCACAGAGGCAGCATGCCTTTAAAGCTTCCCCCTGCCCATGCTGGGGGAGGAGATCTAGCACCTTGCGCAGGATGTGCATTGTTGCAGGCCCAGGAGAGCGCGGGGCTCTCCACCCAGGGGTCCAGCAACATGTCTGCTGTGTGGCAACTTCTGCCGCCACTCAGCCCAGGCGTGGATTGTAGGTTAGGTTTTCTGGGGGCAGTCTTTAGTGTAGCCATTCTGGTGCTGTGGAGTTCGTAATGACAACCTCCCAGCGCCATATACTCTCAATGGCATCACTGCACTTACAGTGCCCAGGAATGGTCCTGGGCACTGTAGGGGCACAGGGTTCATGCACATGTGCCCACACCTCTGGCATAGGGCACCCAGTTAGAGGGGTGACTGAAGTATGCCAGGACAGTGGGTTCTGTGGGCATGGCACACAGGGATGTGTGCCATGTCGACTCTTTGTTTAGTTCTGTACTTAGACACCCAGCCTGCCAAGGCAGTGTGTGGATGTCAGGGAAAAGGGCCCCTGAAGGTGTCACAATAAGTGCTGCAGCCCTCAGGGGTCTTCTCTGGTCACCATGCCCTGGGTACCTAGGGTACCATTTACAAGGCGCTGACAGGTGGCCAGAGATGCCAATTGGGTTTTAGTTTCAACACCGTTTTAGGGAAGGAACACAGGCCCTGGGTACCTGGTTGGCAGGAGCCCAGGGCACACCCAGTCAAAGCACATCAGCTGTTCACAAAAAAGTGGGGGCATACCAATGCAAGAAAGATGGCACTTTTTCACACCTACTATTGGAGACTCCAAATTTTTGGTAGATCGTCTCCAAAGAGTCCAAACCTTCGCAGCCAAATTAGCACTGGCGAAACCGCGGGGTGCATCAGGTTCCTTAGCTCTTGCTGAGCTTCATTGGTTACCAATAAGGCAGAGGATCCAGTTTAAATCCCTCTGCTTGGTTTTCAAAGCTCTGCATGGGGCTGGACCTAACCCTCTTCAGGAGACTTTTGGGTGGTATATTCCATCAAGGTTGTTCCGCTCCTCCACGGCCTGCCTGGCGAGAGCGCCGAAAATCCACAAAGTCAAATTAGGAGGCAGGGCGTTGCCAAACTTTGGAACAGCCTTCCTTTGTATATAAGGCAGTTCCAAGATCTTCTGCAGTTCAGGAAAAGGTTAAAAACATGGCTGTTCCCTAGAATCTGATCGCTAGGAGGGCCCTCCCTTGGAACCCCTTTGGCATCTTCCACGGACTGATGTTTCACGTACTATAGCGCCAAGATAACCGTAGGGTGATAGCCGCGCTTTATAAGTGTCATATACAATACAGTACAATACAATACAATTGTGCCAGCAGCCAGGACTACATACTGACAAACCATGGAGGTTATCGGTTCCCTGAGTCCCATTTTCCAATGCGCTTGGATAGCCGTTACATGCGCTAAGTGTAACAAGTACTCTGCCCGAGCCAGTTCATACCTATCCTGCAATACCTCATATGGAAGCACACAGCCATCTTCATACAGGTCACCTATGATGGTCGCCCCCTCTCCGCCCAGTCCATCAGCGCCGCCCAGCTACCGCCATGCTGTAACGCACTACATATCACCAACGGGATCTTCGGGGCATATGGACGCACTATTTGTGCGCGTCTTTGACTTCTATTCCAGCAGTGCTTGAATGTTCCCATCTCTCGAGTGAGAGAGGAGGCCGGGAGTGGCAATTGCAATAGCAGTTTGGAAAGCGTTTACTTATGTAGCTGATTCCTCTCCCTGTCATCAGTGCTGCGGAATGTTCGTGCCACCGCCTGTTCAAGCCACTGTAGTTGCGCTGCTAAATAATACGATTCAAAATCAGGGACCGCCAGTCCACCCTTCCGATTGTGGCCTCATTAGTGTGTTAAGAGCCACTTTCCGCCGTCCCCCAGCCCAGAGGAACCCAACCACCATCGACTCGAGTTGCTGAAAAACAGATGCTGGGATCCAGATCGGCAATGTCTGGGGAGCGCTACCATCTTGAGAAGGGCTACCCGCCCGGCCACCGAAAGCGGGAGCGTACCACAAAACTCAATACAACCCTTAAGTGCTCTGATGGCCCTGCCCACGTTACCCTCCAATAAATCCGTTTGGGTGTGATTAATGAGAGTGCCAAGATACGTCAGACATTGTTGCTCCCACCGTACCCCCTGTGTGTATACCTGTCCCTCAGCCTGCAACACCGCAGAAACAGGCAAGTCTTTGTCCAATTTACCTTTTAGACCGGCATCCTTGCCAAGGTCCTCGAATAAAAGTTTCGCTCCACGTAGGGCATCTTCCACGTCAGCCAAAAACAAAAGGAGATCTTCAGCATATAATGCAATATGATGAATTTGCTCCTGCACTCTCAATCCTGCATAATGCAAGCCCGTCCTAGCCCGTGCCGCCAGCGGCTCCATGGCCAGGGCAAACAAGAGGAGAGAGGGGGCAACCCTGCCTCGACCCTCGACCCAGCGAGCAAGTGTCTGATATCATCCTTCTCGTCTTCACCCGTGCTGTTGCCTGTTATACAAAAGATGTCCAGCTTACAAAGTCGTCTTCCAATCCGAATTGTTGCATGACATGGAACAGATATGGCCATTCCAAGCTATCAAAAGCCTTCTCGATATCTATTGCCAAAACGGCAGCAGACTCTTTGTGGTAGGTGTCAGCCTCCAAAATAGTAATGAGGCGCCGTACATTCTGAGCCGTATTCCGAGTCAGTATAAACCCTGCTTGATCTGTGTGTATTAATTGGACCATATATGGGAGCAGGCGAGTCGCCAAAATCCGACTCAGTATTGTATAATCCGTGGTCAGCATGGATAATGGGCGATAGGCAGTCCTGACATGGGGAGGCTTACCCGGTTTTAGCAACGGTATAATTAACGCCTCTCGAGTGGTGGCAGGTAAGAGACTCTCTTTCTTCGCAGTATTATACAGTGTCACCAATCTAGGGGCCAACAGGTCGACATAACGCACTATAAAATTCCACCGGGAGCCCATCCACACCCGGGGTCTTTTTCCGGGCCATATGTTTAATCGCACCACGGACTTCTCCCAGGGTAATGTCCTGACCCAGTAGTTCCGCCGCCATCTCACTATCTGGCGCTGGGAGATCTGCTGCCTCTAGAAACTCCTGAATGACCTCTTTGCGAGGGACCACTGTGCTTTGATATAGATCATTATAATAAGCAAAGAACAGGTCGTTAATCCCCTGGTGTGTATAGTGGGCCTCCCCATCCGGGGCACGGAGCTCCAAGATGACCGTCCCCTATCGCGCTGGATTAGCCAGCCATGACAATAGCGCCCCTGATTTATCACGCTTTGCATGCGCACCCATATTAGGACCCCTGGTGCAAAGGCTGAGTATGTTGTGCAAAGAATCTGGCCTCTCCATCTACGCTGCAATGCCATATCATCTTTCAGCGCAATATGTGTTTCTTAAAGAAAATCCAGTTGGATTCCCCTACGGACTAAGTATGCGTGTATTTTATGCCTCATTGTCATTGTGTGCATACCCCTGACATTCCAAGATAAGCATTTCAAATCAGATAATTAACCCATTTCAGTGATCCGCAGTGACTCCACACAGCTAATTTAAAAAGGTTACACCATATACCCTGTAACATTCCCTTACTAAAAAGGAAACCACCCCAACAACCCCACCCCAGGACTGGCACCCAAAAACTAGTCCCCATCCAAACTACTCTAAACAGACTTCCCTCTAGTGACTACAGAGGAACAGTGGGGAATAGTGGCTGCAGTCCGTCAGATACCAACAATGAAAGTACAAAGAAAAGACCACACCTATGCCCCACAATGCGCAATCTGCTCCAATCCCCGGAAGGTGTCATACCAACAATAGCACCCAACCCCCACCCGGCCTTAGCCGTGTCACAATAGAACCCAAAGACATATATCAATAACAAAAGGCACATAGCTCATCCAACAGCCGCAAGGAAAATAAAGCAATGAGATATGAATAACATTATTAAACAATATCATCAGCAGATCTTGGTGTGACATGCGGCAACTGCAATTCACTAGCCTGGGTCTCATTCTTATCAGTGCCTGCAACTGAACCATCCGTATCTGTGCTAGTTCCCGAACCCTTTGCAGGTTCCCGGAGCAATTCCGACACCGTGCGTAGTGCTTGGTTTCTCTCCCTCTCTGTCTGGGAAGCGCTGGGCGCCTCTGAAGCGACAGGACGCTGCCGCCGCAGCCCTTGGCGGCGCTGCAGCAATCTGCTCGGGGGTATACTAGTCCCAGTGGCCCCAGCTGGTCTCTTGCCTGTCTTATATGTTTCTAGCCACTCCCATGCCTCCGACGGATCGTCACAAAAGTGTGTCGTACCATCCATTATAATCCGCAGTCAAGCCGGAAACATCAGCGAATACTGAAGCCCCACATCACGAAGAGCCCTTTGGACAGCCAAGAAAGACGCCCGGCGACACTGTACCTCCTGCGTATAATCCAGAAAGATGGAAACCTTGTTGTTGTCCACTGTATATGGCCAAGCTGTGCGCGGCAACTGCAAAAGGTGGTCCCTATCCTTGTAATGAAGAAGCTTAGCCACCACTGGACTGGGAGGACGACCCAGAGCCAGCGGGCAGGCCGGAACCAGCGTTTAAAACTGTGTCAGCCCCTCCGGCGCTACCTTGTCACTAAACCAGTCCTCCAGATACTGGACCATGTTGGACCCCTCAATTCCTTCCGGAAGACACACAACTTGGATGTTGTTCCTCCTATTTGTCCCTTCGGCGTATTCAGCCCTTTTCTCCAGCATCGAAAACCTGTGGGTGACGTCCGCCTACCTGGTTAGCGATGGTCTTTTGTGCCGGCTCCAGAGTCGCCAGGGAGGTTTCGGCCTGTTCCACTCTGTCCGCCAACTTGGCGTGCTCGACCCGCAGCAGTCCCAGTCCCACCGACACTGTTGCAATGTCCTGATGTAGGGCCTTCCTTGTATCGGTAATAGCCTGGAGTATGCGGGCCAATTGCTGTTGTACCCCTGTATCCGCAGGAGAAGTCAGCCGTTTTTCCTCTTGTCCTGCGTCCTCCTGATCTGGCGGGGCAATCTGAAGCTTCCCTCTAGGCTTCCCCATATTGCAGCCATGAAACAGAGTCTCTGCAGTGCCCCGCCTGCAGTCTACTGTAGGCGGGGCACTCTTCACTTGCAGCGTTGCACTCACCCCAACAAGCTCCCACCATTGCCCTAGCGACACACAACAAGGCGCTATTGGGGCCACATCCAGCAGTTTGTCGGGCTCTCCAGGTCACTCCCACCCTCCCCACAAGAAGGGCAGCTGGAGTCCCAGCCCACAGTGCAATCCAATCTAACAACTATGCAGTGATCTAGTACTAAGTCCAGATGTCCTTAAGGGCCGTCAGCCCTCTCGAGGTATTTTCATCGGGTAAGCCAGAGCGTACAAGCAAGGAGCCAGTACGGGTTCTTGGAGTGCTCAGGCTTGTATCCATAGCGAGGAAGTCCCAGGGGTAACAGTGTTGTACTCTGCCAGTTCCAGTGCACAGGGTGATGAAGCGCTCGCGGGCCAACACTCACCAACGAGTGACCGCAATAGTAGCAGGTCACAGCTGGGGGTCTTCCGCACAGCAAGGGCGCCGCCCCATGCACTCCCGGATCGACGTCCTTCAATTCAAATACTGCCGCCCTTCATAACCGGCCACACAACGAACCCGCAACGCTTCCACTGCTAGGGCGTAGTCAGTCGTTCTGTTCAGCCGTGAGCCCCCACACACTCCCAACTTTACTGGACAGACCCTCGGCCCCCGCTGCAGGCTGGGCAGTCTCTCCCTCTCGTTCCGCAACAGCTCATCCGCCGCGGGCCATAACTGCTCAGGGCCTCCGACGCTGACACGCACTTCAAGTCAGCCGAGCAGGCCGCTGCAATGCCTTCTCCAAGGCACCGCAGCACGGCCGGAGCGGTCTGCAATGCCCAGCACCGCCGGGTCCGATACAGGCCCCCCCCCCCCCCGTGCAGCAAGCAGGACGGCAAACTCAAGGCTGGAAACTTCGCCGTACTGCGGCTACGATTCTCGCCCCTCGGTTTATGCACCGCTGCCACCTCCGGCCGATGGTTTCAAGGGCTCATCTCAGGGAGCAGTAAATTCTGGCTGCGCATCTTCGCCGACTGCGTCGCTGCCGCCGTCACAGTAGGCACTGGGACTCTCTTCCCAGTCGCCGGATTCTGGGCGTCCCAAGCCAGAAGCGCTGGGCAGCCCCAACGCAGTCCCCATGCAGGCCAGCACCATCTTTCTACCCTCAGCCTGCAGTTCTTCACGGCCGCAGCCGCACACCTCAAGTCGGCCGGAAAAGGGCCGTGATCAGCCCAGCCAAGTCCCTATCCTTGTAATGAAGAAGCTTGGCCACCAATGGACTGGGAGGACGACCCGGAGCCAGCGGGCGGGCTGGAACTCGACGAGCCCTTTCCAACGTTTAAAACTGTGTCAGTCCCTCCGGTGCTACCTTATCACAGAGCCAGTCCTCCAGATACTGGACCATGTTGGACCCCTCAATTCCTTCCGGAAGACCCAAAACTCAGATGTTGTTCCGCCTATTCCCCCGAGCCCCGATACCCCCCCCCCCACCCCCCCCCCCCCCCGGCGCGGAGCTCGGAGCACACACATCTGCCTCCATCAGCCTGCAAGCCACGCCCCCAGAGATCGGCATCCAGGCCCACCCAGTTTCCGCAGTTTGGCAAGTGTTGAGGCAAGATGAGGGGTAAGTCAGGGAAATAAGGGGTTCTGCTGTGGGTTCTTTGCAGATAACTAATCCAACACCAGGTTACGACTCTGGTCTCTCCGGTGACCTCTGGGTTGCGCATTAGCACTTTTGAAAAGACCAAGGATGTTGGTGTGAATGGGTTCATGGCCCTGTCCGAGCTCCTTATGGTCACCATCCATTGGATCAGCCAGTTCAGCTGCACTGCGATGTAGTACGCTTCAAAGTCCACAACCACCAGCCCTCCAGTCACTGCAGAGCGCTGTAACGTGGCCAGAGCCACTCGTCTATGGCCCGATCCCCAAATAAACAATACAATCTGGGAGTCTGTCTTGGGAAGAGAATGCGGGAGATTCACACTGTAAGCGTGCCAAAGCAATATAATATAATCGTGGCAACGCCACCATTTTCAGGAGAGCCATCTTGCTTGACACTGATAACTGCAACACTTTTCAGAACTCCATGGAGGAGCGGAGGGAGCATATCGCTCTACCCACATTGCCCTCCATGAGATCAGTATTTCCATGACATTTTTTACCCCTAGGTAGGCCAGGAAATCGGAGGCACTCATCTGAGGGAGGCCTCATGATAAAGAGTTGGGATTTCTGCCAATTCACTCTCAGACTAAAGTGTTCCAGCATACTCTTCCCTCCTCTCACATCCTCTCCTGTGTTGCTGAGGAATATAAGGAGATCATTCGTATACAGGACGATGCGATGGTGTGAATCCCTCACTGACAGTCCCTGATAATCTTGTCCCGCTCTCGCGCTGCATGCCAAAGGCTTCATGGCCAGCATGAAGAGAGGGGAGACTGGGTGCATCCCTGTTGCGTGCTCGCTCCACTTTGACCCAGGGAGATAGCCCTTCTCGTACGCACTCTGGCCACCAGGTTCACATATAATAGTTTATTCTATGCTAGAAAACCACCACTTAGGCCCATCCTGCCGAGCACCTCATGGAGGAAGTGCCATTCAATGCTATCAAAAGCCTTTTCTATATCCACTGCAAGCACAGCTGTTGCAACTCTATCATAGTCATCTGCGCCTAAGATGGTCAGGAGATGCCCAATGTTGGTGGCTGTGTTCCAGCCTGGGATGAAGCCGGCCTCTTTGGGATGGACCAGTTTTGGCATGTGTTGCAGGAGTCTGACCACTAGGATCTTACTCAGTATTTTGTAGTCAATGTTCAACATTGACATCGGTCTGTAGGCTGTGTCGTCGTGGGCCGGCTTCCCCAGTTTAAAAAAACGGAATTATGAGTGCTTCTCTGGTGCGGTCTGGTAATGTCCCTGCAGCCCAGGCTGCAGCATATGACAACACCAGCCAGGGCACCAGTTCTTCCGAGTAGGTGGCATAGAACTCGGCCGGGAAGATATCAGTGTCCGGGGTTTTGTTCCGCGCCATGTGTTTGATGGCCGTCCTCACCTCCTGGGGGGTAATATCTGCACCCATCATCTCTGTTTTATCTGCTCCGAGTTGTGCCAATTGCAGCGCCTTTAGGCAGTCCCAAATTGTCTTATGTTGGGCACTGCGGTACAGTGTGGAATAGTACTGAGTAAAGATGTCATTAATCCCCTCCTGTGTATTTTTCCTGTTGCCCTCCTCATCCTCCTCCTCATCCTCTAGCTCGACCACGTTTGAGCCCCTGCTGGTCTGGTTAGCCAGCCATGCCAGAAGGGACCTGGACTTATCCCGTTCGGCATGCGTGCGGTCCAGATATTGCTTAAAGTCAAAGCATCTAAGTCTTTCTGTCTATTTCGCTACTTCTGCCTTAGCGTCCTGTAGTCTCGGCTGGAGTTCCAGGTGCATCGGCTGTCTCCACTCAAGCTCTATAAGGTCTATTTCTGTAGTCAGTACCTCGTTCTGGAGCGTGCATCTGATCCCTGTGTCCTCCGCTATACACTGACACCTTAGGACCACCTTGAATGCATCCCTCTCCATCAGCGGGGAAGAGGCTGTACCATCTTTGTGGTTAAAGTATTGGGCTATCTTCTCTCGGATCACCTCCCTAAAGGCTTGATCATCTAACGTGTCAGAATGGAGCCTCCAGGTAGGGATTGTGGGCCTGGAGTGGGTCCACTTCCACAGAGAAGAACCAGATTGTGGTCTGATATCTTTCGGGACAAATATTCAACCATTTGGAATAGGCTTTGTATATCTGCGGTACATAGACATGCATCTAAGCCGAGAAGTAGGAATAGTCTTGGTCGTGGGGGTGCAGGGTTCTGTAGGAGTCAATCCCCAGTGATGCCACCAGTCTCCAAAAGCCTGGGCCGTGGGCACTGTCTGGAAGTCTCGCAGTGGAGGGTGAGATCTTTCCAGAGGCATGTCAGTCACACAGCTAAAGTCTCCCCCCATAAGTGTAGGGGATGTCCGGTTCAGAGCCATGTGTTGCGTCAGATGATTAAAGAAGGTGGCCTGGTCAGTGTTAGGGGCATATATGTTCACAATGTATGTTTAATGCATGATCCTTTAAGTGGCCTCGCACCACTATGTAGCGGCCTTCTGGTCTATTAAAGTGTCTGTGTGCCTAATTGGGACTCCCACTCTGATCCAAATCATCTCCCCTCTAGCATAAGCAGAGTATGTGGTGTAGTACGCGTGGCCTAGCCAGCGTCTCTGCAGCGCCTGGCCCTCCCTCACTGTGAGGTGTGTCTCTTTAAGTAAGGCTATCTGCACTCCTCTCCTACTAAGGTAGGAAAGATCTACTTCGACTAATGTTGTAGTTTGAAAGCTGTTGTGATTGCAGCACTGTTCAGATATGGTGCTATTGAAATTCTGACCTTCCTGTTCTGGTATTGTTGTTTGGAACTACTGGGAGACTGTCCTGTGTGTGGTACATAGTTCAGATTCTAACATTGGCTTGGTGTTGCTACTAGCCTGCACTGGCACTATTTGGTGCTCTTGTAACATTTTTTATACTGTTTTGATGCTAGCACGGTTTTGATTCTAGTACCTTTTTGATTTCGGTACAGTTATGTTTGTAGGACTGTTGTATTTTCTTGTGTGGTTTATTTATTCGTAGTTTTAAATTGAGACCTCTCCTCGGTTTCAGAGTTCTGTAATTTTCTGTTTATGTTCAATTCTGTCAGAGGTTAGGCTGAAACGCTGCTGTATTTCTGGCACTGCTCTGATTCACGTACTCCTCTTGATTTGACACTTTACTGGTTCTGACCCAGTTCTACCACTGTTATGGTTTTCACTTTTTCTGGGTCTGGCATTGCTCTGGTTCTGGTATTGTGTGGTAGTATTTTGTTTCCACAGCAGTTTTATATTTGGCAAGGTTATGATATTTAAATGTTCTGGTGCTAGCACTGTCCAGGCTCTACCATTTTATTGCTCTGGTTCTGTTATTGCCCCGGTCTTGGTGCCGCTTATTCCAGAACTGAAGATTTAAATAGTGTTTTGTGTTCTGACATCAATTATTCCATTCTTCTTTTACTGCTCGGTCTAGAATGTGTGCAGTTCTTTTAATATTGTACTAATGGTTGCACCATAGGTCTGGTTCTGCTGCTTTTATAGTACTGTCAAATTTCTGAAACTTCTCAGTGACTGTAACCGATTGTCGTTTGCTACAATGTTGCAACTAGCCATACAGCTCTGGTACTGCTGTGGTACGACTTTTTTCTTGTCATTTTCTCGTTCTACTACTATTGTAATTTATATTACAGTTGTGATTACTACATTGCTCCGGTAAAAACAGTTATGTAGTTAGAGCACTGATCTGGATTTGGCACTTACTGGTGGTGATGTTTTGGTCTGGTGGTACTGTTCCAATTGTGGCTGTGATCTGGTTCTTTCACCTTTTTGGTGTTATGCTGTTCTGGTATCGTATAACTGTGTTCTATATTCTGTTTATAACAGGTGTATACATTTTTATTTATTTAAAATGTATTCATCCAAGGTTTTTTCGAACCACAGCATAATACATTGATGCCGACGCAAGTGACATATGTATTGCAGGGCCTATATGTTCTGCATGAATATGCCACCTTACCTCGCATGCTTTTTTACGCATGCCATTTCAATGCAGTCATTACAATGACTGCGTTGTAACAACGCATACCATTACTCCATAAGTCGGAACAATGACTTGCTATTGGGGGGCGCTGATGTTGGAATAGTATACTTTACTATTCCATCTCCAGTCTGTGCAGCAGTAGGGAAGGTGTTGGATTTTAAATCCACACCTTCTGACCCCTAGAGCAAGTCGGTGTTCTGACTAGCAGAATAATGGCATGCATTGTAACAATGCAGTCGTTGGAAGGACCGCATGTTAATGGAATGCGGTGTTCTGGTTTCGTGGTAAACTATGTTTACCATTCTGCGTATCCACCTATAGCCATGTTTTGGCACAAATCTGCTCCAGCAGTCTTCTCTTCCTAACGTTGTTCCGGTTGTGGTGTTACTCCATTTATGGCTTTGTTCTGAATTATTCTTGCAGTATTCCGTCCTACGTTTGTTTTGGTTAAACACTTTTGTGGGCTGGTACTTCCAGTATGTAGGAAAGTGGCTTTCTGTTGCAGGGCTCCCCCCATACTTTCTTCCTGGCTTTTGATGCAACTTTGACTGTAGAGTACTGGGTCCCTGCTAACCAGGTTCCCAGTACTAGTGTTCTTTCCCTAAAACTGTCCCACAATTGGTACCACTTCAGACCCCCCTGTATGTCCCTAGTAAATGGTACCCGGGGCATTGGGACTGAAGAGGGTCCCCTCACCAAGGTTATGCTAACTGCACCTGCAGCCTGCATTTATCGGTGCAGACTAAAACTACAAAGTCGACATGGCATACTGCCTGTGTGCCATGTCAAAGCAGCACTACTTAAGGTATGGGTAAGTCACCCCTCTAATAGGCCTTAAAAGCCCACAGGCAGGGTGCATTGTATCTCAGGTGTGGGCATATCTGTATGAGCAGATATACACCTGCAATATTTAAGTCTATTCTTAATATTGTAAGCTCCAGGGAAGCCATAGAGAGTACATGGGCTGGAAACTCGACAGCTCGAGTGCCTCAGCACCATGATGGCTTCACTGACTGAACCCAGGAGTGTTTGGTACCAAACAACTCCTCTTAATAAACCAACATTGATGCCAGTGTTAGATTTATTAAAACATGTACTCAGAGGGCACCTCTGAGGTGCCCGCTGAAAACCTACCAACCCTGGTCTATGACTGTATTTAGGCAGCCTGCCACCACCAGACATGCTTCTGGACCCCTGGGTTGAAAGTACTTGTTCTATGAGGCCAGAAACACCTTCTCCACCAGGCAGGCACAGAGCCCGAGGGGTAATGTGACCCCAGCCTCTGCTGCTAGCAGCAGATGGCAGCCCCAAATTCAAACCCCTACTTTTGGCGGCAGAACTGGTGGAAAAATTAGATGAGAATAGAAGGTCCTTCCCCCTCCCACTCCTTCTCCAACTCCACAAGATGGTTGGACTTATCCAATCAGGGCTAGGACTATGCCCCCCTCCCACAGGAGGGTGGCATAACAGAGGGTATAGACACAGCAGGTAAGAAACCCATTGGTCCCTACCTGTTACTCCCCTATACTGCCTCTAAATCTAGTATTCGGTAGCCCCCTCAGACCCTGAAATCAGATTCCTGATGACCTAAGAAGAGCCGGACTACAGTGTCGCACCAGCAGAGAAGACTGCTGACACCAATTGACATTGACCCCAGCCCTTCCGTCTTCCGCCCTCAACAATCCTGCGCCAAAAGACGACCTGTCCTGCAGCCCATGGCCTCCAAAGCCTTGAGGGCTGCCTGCCTTCGACAAAGATCAAAATCTCCCGAGGACAGCAGACCCGTCCAGAAGAAAACAACTTTACAGAGACCTCTGCCCTGAGAAATCGCAAAACCACTGCCTGCCCCACCCCTGTACCCACCACCCACGGCCCGAGTCCATGTGGCCCACCATTGTTAATTGTTAATTTGCTTTACTGTTTAGTTAATTAAAACCATAAAAAAAATTTCTTTACAGCGTTTGACCAATGTTAGATTAAAACAACCTAAAGAAAAACAACGCAAACAGTAAACATAAATTTCAATAAGATTGCTTCCAAAAGTTATCTTTCCTAAAACCTTAAAATAAAAGACTTAGTCCGCAGTGCTAATGAGGCTTAATAATGTTAATTTGTTATAGACGTGCTTGCTTTCAAGCGTTTTTCAAAAACCAACAAAAACTTTATCATCTTGCAGTTCATTCGGGGATCAGTTGCATTCAGGCCACCAATGGTAGCTCATATATGGATTAAGTCTTCCTTTGTATTTCCGCAGAGACGGCAATCAATTAATTCAATGTGCTTCCAAGATAATTCATCGGCTAAAGTTGGAAATTTGCCAAAGCGCAATGCCATCAATCGTTTTTTAATGTAAATGCAATATGTTGTTGTGTCCAAGTAGGCCGCCGGTATGAGTTTTATAACTATTGATCACAGTCCAAGAGTGGGAGCGATGAAAGAACATTTCTTTATCTGTGAGCAACGAATGAAGTTTGGCGGCTCTATTTAGTGCCTGCTTGAATGAAGTAAATGGCAAGTTTTTATCCCATAGGTTGGAAGAGCATGTTAACTCCAGTGCACTGGTCAGGAATTTGTTGGCCTCCGATTTTTTTGCATTTCTAGTTACTGCCATAGAAATTTATTAAGATTTTTTTCACTGGCACTTTGCTTGATTCGATATCACCCCTTTATGCATGTATAAAGTCTACCCAGTGATTCGTTCATTAGTCCGAATTCTAACCGCATTTGCGCTGGTGAGGCAGAACTGGGAAGTTGGAAGACCTTTTTGTACATTTTAGTTATTAAGTTGTTAAGAATTTCGGAATCCTTGCCATGCATTACAACACTTACATAAGCTAAGGTGGGTATCGCTTTGCTAGGCATCACAGTTAGGAGCAGCCTTAAAGATGGAGCTTCCAATTTTTTTGCCAATGAGCTGAATGCAAATATTAAGGCCCCTGCTCTTTGTGTCATATAATTTTTCTGCTCTTTTAAAGCTAGCTTATCGTCAATGTAATATCCCAAGTATTTATAATAGGATACCTTTTCCAACAGTTTTCCTTCTAGCCAGATGTTATGATGTGCAGATCGTCGGTTGGTAATTAACATTGTTTTCGTTTTTGATGAGTTAAGGGCCAACTTATTTGTAGACAGGAAATCTGAGAGTACTATTATCAGCCTCGACAGTCCAACTTTTGTTAAGCTCAGAAGCACAATATCATCTGCATATGCTAGGTGTGAAAGTTGTAGCTTGCCTAGTTTTGGGGAGTGAGCATTGCTGTTATCTAGTTTTCCGGAAAGATCTGATATGAACAGATTAAATAAGTGTGGAGCCAGGACGCAACCCTGTTTTAATCAGATAGTAGTATACAATTTTCTCGATAAGCGGGAACCATCCCCAAGTTTTACTTGTGTCCATGTGTCAGAGTAAAATAATAACAAACCCCTCAATATGCTCTCAGGTATTGCCCATGCTTTTAACTTTGCCCACAGCAGGTTCTGGTCCACGCTGTCAAAGGCAGCTTGCAGATCTATAAAACACAGGTGCAGGTCCTGTTTTACGCGCTGGCATTTTTCGGCAACCATTATGATAGATAGAATGTTCGAAGTTGTTCCAATCTCTTCTCTAAATCCCGTTTGGTTAATAGGAATCAGTTCTCTTTCTCCGGACCAGTTTACCAGGTCTTTCAGAACTAATGATGCGAAGTATTTAGCTTCAACGTCCTGCAATGCAATTAATCGGTAATTGAGTGGATTAGTTCTTTCTCCGCCTTTGTATATGAGCATAATTATAGAGCCTTGCCAGCTGTCCGGAACTAGGTTGTTCGTCTGCACATCGGCAAAGAGTTTCTCGAGGTGTAAGCTCCAGTATTCCGGTGCGTGTTTGTAAGTCGCTTGCGGAAAGCCATTCGGCCCCCGGGGCCCCGTTACTTTTACCCTTTTTAATTATTATTGCTATCTCCTCGGCAGAGTAGGTGCCATAAATTACTACAGGCATTGATGTTTTGCATTGGTCTATTGTTAAAGACTGACATCGACATGCTTCATCAATGATCATTTTATTCGGATTTTTCAGAATGGGTTGTTTCCATGGGACTTTTGATGTGTTTTCTTTAAATTTTGACGAGAGGAAGGTGACCCATTCGGTTTCCTGCACATTCGATGTCTTGTTAATTGATTTATTAATTTCCAAAATGTATTTGTGTTTGGTTGCTTAATGCTAAAAAGCAATTTAGACCAAAAACTCTCATTTTTCCTTTTTTTGAATTCCCAGACCTTCTTTTTTGTATTTTTTTCTTTGTAGGAGAAATGTCTCCAATTGTCGTCCTTCTTTGTCATTCAACTGCAACTTCTTTTGAGTTCTTCGTAAATCCATTCTTGGATCTTGCAACTCTTTCGGCAGTTTGCTATTTGGACCGGGTCTTTTGGCCTTCATATCCGGTACTTTCATTTTCGTCTTTAGTTTCTCCAGGAAGAGAGTCCATGCTTGAATCTTATTCGTTGAAACGTTTCCTAATTCAGCTAATATCTCCTTTATTATCGAGAACCACTCAATTTTATTTGTGTTTGTCCAATTTATGCGTTTTTGATTAATTGTGTCTATTTGAACCTCTAGTATATAAGATGGTTGAAATCTTTCCATGCAGAAATTAAATTTGATATGTTGCATCGCATGATCACTCAGGGGGGTATATTCGATATGAAAACTGACTAGTAAAGAAATTAGCGAAAGACTTACGATCGTGAAGTCCAGTGTAGATTGGGCCCGCGGGCCATAATACGTTTTTTTTGGCGGTCGGTCTTCATCGGTCCTTCCATTCAGGACTCGCATACCTTGATACTCCAGATCTGTCACCAATTGGTTGCCCAGTCGATCCGTTCGAGTCCTCGCCCCAACTTGAGACTGTTGTGGAACACACCAATACCTTTTATCTGCTGTCAATATTTCATCTTCCTCTGGTGACAATATCAAATTTGAATTGAAGTCACCAGTCACTATTATATTCCACGATGGCTCAGTGCTGCGAAGGCCCATAATTACTTTACATAGTAGAGCATTTTTTATCTTTTTGACTCGGAATTTGGGTTGTGTGTAGTAATTAATCAAGGTTGTCGTTTTGTTGTTAGTTACATTTTGGTCCGAAAATGTAATTAGTTGGATGCTTGGATCGGGAGATTTAAGCTGTTCCGAATTAATTTTTAAGGCTATTGACACATAGACTGTAAGGCCACCTATTGCGCGACCGTAGTATTTACATTTTTCTGCTGCAACAGTGTAGTGACGAAGCCGGCTAATGGGATATCTTCTTGTAACCATGTTTCTTGTAGGGCGATTATGTCGCAGGTAGCCCATTCTTCTAAAGCTAGTCCATCCACTAACAATGTTTTAGCCCCTGCAATGTTCCACGATAGTACATGAATACCGTCAGTTGCTACGTGTTTCACCTTTTCACTCTTTGGTCAGTTTTTCCTCTTATCTTTTAGCAAGCTGGGAAGCCATTTCCAGTGATCCATTGTTATTATAGACTCCCCAACTCTATCTACTTCCACTCCTTCCCGGGAGTGGACTGTCGCACTTCTGCCTTTAGCATTGTATAAGATTGAGTAGACTTGCTTTTGAGGGGCGTGCTTGTCCAATTTTCTGGTAAATAGCTGTCTACAGGGTTTCTTTAGGGGAAACTGATAACGTGGAGTACTGGACAATGATAATTGTATGACCCATGTTTGAAATAGATCCGATCTTCCTAATATCAGTTGCACTATCCCTGGGGTTTTCCAAGTGGTTAATGTTTGTTCATTTGTTTCGTCCTTGTTCCCCCGAATAAATTGTACTAATTCTAGATCTGTGGTTTTAATATCGCTTAGTTCCTTAATTTCAGCAATAAGTTTCAAAATGTTACTTCTATTCAAAATGTCATGACAGCCCTGTGTCTTGTACTCCGGTGTCCAAAATATTTGATGATATTTATCATCAAGCTTAGGAGAGCCTGTCCTTAACTCTTTTCCATCGAGATGATTTGGTTGCATGATTTCCTTATTCGTTATACAAAAGCTTAATTTGCCTTGATTCAAATTGCACTGTGTTTCTGATGTGGCTCCTGGTAATTGACGTTGGAGAGTTTCTACGATATTTTGGACTCCCATTTCTGTCACTGTTTGTAGTGAGGAGACAGTCATTACCTTTTCCACTACTTCTGTGCAGTGTTCCGTGTGTGGTTGGCTGATTCCGCAATCTGATACCTTGTTTATGGATGTGTCCCAAGCTGGTTTATCCGCAATCTGCAGGATTTGCGGTTTTAATATTAATATTGTTATTATCTCAGTTGAATTTGGGTGCCCCTCTGTGTTGTGGCTTCCCAAGGCTAAAACATTATCTTGGGGTTGCATGCTCTTCTGGGTTGCTATTAACTGTGTATTTTCTTTGTTACAAAGATAGCTGTTTTTTTTCCTGGTTTGTAGATCTACTATTGTTTTCGTCGGCATCAATAGTGGTTGTAAAGTTGGCACTTGACGGCACTTTCTGCTGATTTTTCGTCGTATGTGAGGAACTTGCCCCACTTCCTAATAGTTGTGAGCCCTTAGATTCATTTTTAGACATCAGATTTACGTCGATGAACTTATCATCTCTTCCTGTTATTTCCAGGCTGTTTTCCCAAGTAGGATCCTCTTTTGATGTTCCTGCATTTGATTTTGAAAAAATGGGGTATATTCTAATGCCAGACTGTGGCTCTGCGACACATTTTTTGTTCCTAGCTTTCCATTCTTTCTTTCGTTGTCTCTTTGTTTGTATTTGCTTTTTTGGTTCTGAAACAATAGCCTCAGTCATTACTATTTTGTTGGTATCGTCCCTACTTATGACATTACCAGGTTTAGGGATTTGTTCTTCATTATTTTGCCCTGGAGAAAAGTAAGTATCGGTTTGTGGTTGCTGCTTAATTATGGAAGCTCTGTGTCGTTCTGTCTCTGGGGCTGGATTGATAAAGCGTTTATTTAAGGTAAGAACCTGTTCTAGCATAGTTGGTAATGAGCTCAATTTATCTAGAATAAGTCCGCAGGTACAGACTGGTTCAGGCAGAGGAATAGTTGATTGTGCTCTTTTGATTAAATTGTTTAAATTGTCCAGTTTCGTGTTTATCCCAGCTATGTATGATGCAATTACATTCATTAAGTCTGTTTGTATGTCCAATTTGTCTGATTGCATTATTAACGTTGTCGTTGATGTTTGCAATGCTTGTAGTAGAGGAGTAACAAAATCCGGAATCCCTTCAATGTTGGGAGAATTTGCCTTGTCCACGTTTTTTGATGACTTGTTATATCTCTCGTTTAATGATGGTAATATATTTGCTCTGAGGTCCGTTGGTCTATGTTGACTTTCTTTGTGACATAGACTGGCTGATTGATACTCCACTTAATTGCTTCCTGTTTCTACCTCTGCGACTGCCTCTTTATCTACTGAGTTTTTGTCGACCGGTTGCTCATCCGTTTTGTCTAGCGAATAGCATGGGTTAAGCCAGAGATGAGCAAGCTTGAGTGCAAGTATTGTCCATCCGAAATTGGACTAGGGTTTTTTATAGTTATTGGAGACTTTTGCTGCGTAGATATATTTTTAAAATCGTCGTAGGCCGTGTGTACTGTCGCTAGTGTGATTAGGCTACTTTTTATTGGAATTATCTCAGTTTTTTTTTTGTTGTCTAGGTTTTCCGGTTGTTCAGTCCTTTTAAGCGAGTTGCAATTTATGCTAAGTTGAAGATTTAATTTCCCTGGGGTAGTCGTATGAATGGCATCATCCATCCTCTGATCGTTCTCTACTAGGCGATTTAAGGGAGCTATGGGAGTCATCAATCTCGAGACATCCCCTGTTGAGGAAAACAGGGCTGAACCGGGGTCCTTTAAGAATTGGAATCGTAGATTCTGTGTGGATTTTTTATTTGAAGCAGTTTTTTCAAATAAAGAGGCTATTGGTGAGATTAGTGTTTTTTTTTGGATGTCGCTTGCCTTATTTGCATTTGTTTTTTCTATTCTTCTCCGTTTAGCAAGTCCCCTGAAGGCAGTTGTCTTTTCTCCTGGAGCCTTCCTCACTTTGCCGGACCGCATAATTGATCTGGCCTCGGCTATGCGCTGGCTATGCAGCTGCTCCCTCCGCCTCCACGTTAAGTCTTAGTAACGTGGGAAACCTACTAAGGGTCAGTTGCAGCGTTGCTGCGTAATAGGGGCTAAAGTATGAGATAGCAGGCGTATAGTGATGTGGGGATCACGGGCAGAAAGATGGCGGCAGGGAGCAGTTTGATGCAGGTACTTGAAGGTGCTAGAAGTAATGCCGCTACTAACTTCTCACCTCCTTTCCCTCCCCCTGCCATCTGCTCCTGGCTGCTTTCCCCCAAACACCTGACTGCAGTCACCCAATGCTCTCTGTCCTAGCCTCTTTGCTCACCTGTAGTTGCTGGAATGAGGGGAGCTAAGGCGGCGTGATTCTGTAATGTGCCGTCCGTGTCTCCATATCTCCGTGTCACAGTAGACAAGGTTTTGTTGTTCTCCTGCAGTCCTGAGCGCTGTCCTGGGCGTTTATCACTACACCTACCCCCTGCCTCCCGGCTGAGCTCCTGCGGGGATAAGGCTCTGACTGTGACTCTTACTTGACTCTTGAGTTGTGCACTTGTCCAATACCGGGGCCTGAGGAGGGACTGGCTGTTTGCTGCTGGCTGGGGGTAGGCAGGCGGTGAGAGACGGGGAGCAATTACTCTGGCCCACATAAGCCACATAAACCACCAGGCACCTAGAGCCCAGAGCTGCGGTGTCCGTGCTCTGCTCAGCCCCAGATGGCAAGTCTCTGCAGCTCCTGTTCCCAGCTGATCTCCCAGCCTCTCCCAGCCTCTAGGTTGCAGCTCAGGACGCTGCTAAGAATACTGCTTCCCAAGTGCTCCTCTGCTCGCGGCAATTGGCAGCTCCCGTGGCTCAGTAGCTCCTGTCTCCAGCTGATACTGCGGCCGATTCACATACTCAAACTCCTGCTCGTTCACGCCCTCGCTGGCCAGCTGGCCTGCCTCGCCTCGCCGGACCGGAGCACCCGCCGCGGCTCTCCCTAATCACGGACCCGGATGCTGGTCCAGCTCGCACACCGCAACCACAACCGCAACTGCAACCGGATCCGCTGAGGGTCGGATGGGATGCCGCATTACCTCTCTCCAGCCTCTCTACTGATCTCCTCCTTGCCGAGCGCTTGACGTGGCGGCTCGCTCGCTGCTCTCTATGGAGTTTGGCGTTTTTAGCGTTTCCGCTCTCTGCTGTGGCCCACCAGTCCTCTAAAGGTTCCCCAACACTTCTAAGCAAGAGTCCACCGTGGTCTGACCCCTGATGGACTCCACCTCGACGCCTGCAGCCTCAACTGAAGACTCCCCCTGACTGTAACCTGCCAGGTAAGACTTTTCCTCTGTCTAAGGACACCCTTGCACCCAAATCTCCTGGGCCTTTGAGATAACGACCAAGGAGTCCTTCTGTCTCCTAGCATCTCTACTTACCGAGACAACTGTGGGTTTTCTTTGTCCAGCCTCTTGGCCTGAGCCTGCAGCCCTTCTGTAAACCGATCTCCCCCATTGACTTATATTGGGCACCTGATGCTGTGTTGGCACTGTGCACCCAGCCCTCCCGGTGCCGCGGGTGGGTGTAAGATTAGTGCTGCCTTGTGCCCTGCCCCCACGCCCCAGTGCTTTCTTTTACCTCCTGCGACTGGGATACCAAACCGCTTTACTCACCTCTGAACAGAATCTCTCCGATTACCCCCTTTCTCCATTGGATAACATTGGTGCAAGATACTGAGTTTGAACTCTGCACCTGGCTGCCACTGCGCCGCTGCAGGTGCAGATTAGCTACTTATCTGAACCTTGTCTGGTGCAGATTCTTTATCCTAAAAAACAAGACTGTGAATTGTATACTTATCCCTATTCTTGTTTTCCTTCCATAGGTTAACTTTGCTGAACTAAAAATTGCACTAAGTGTCAACTTTTTAAAGTGAAAAGTATTTCTTATGAAAAACGTTCTTAACTTTTAACGTACATCTTGGTCTTAAAATAAATCTTGAAAGAAGCTGTGACGTCTCAGAAGTATCACGCTCGAGACTAAGTAGGGTTAAACAATGTTTTATTGATCGATGAAGTCTCTGCCTGTTAGTAGCCAAAGTCTTTGGTTTTGGGTATGGATAATACGTCTTATCCACTTCTTGGGCACCACTCCCGGTCTTCTTCTCTGGTGTTAGGGCCTCCGTTGCGGAAAAAAGATTTTAAAAAAGAAGAAAAGAAAGGAGAAGGCTGTCACTGCCTTTTCTAACTTGATGGCAAAGAGGTAGGGAGTGAGGAGACACCCGTTCCATGCTGTACCGTGAAAAGTAACAGTAGTGCTGGTGTTCAGGTATAAGGGAGCCATGAGTTACTATAGAGAGAGTGAGAACTACCCTATACGTCGGAGATTTCCCTCCTCCCAACCCACCTCGCAACTCTTTCCCGTACCTGACTGAGCCACGCTCCTCCGGGAGCTTGGCTGGGCGCAGTGTTAAACCGGTGCCCTCCTGGCTTTTCAAGCTTCTCAGTTCCCTCTCGGGCTGTTTTCAGGGGTGATCTTCCCTCGGCTGGTTTCTCCGGCGTCCTTCTCACAGCATTCTCCTCCCGGTTGCTTCCACATCTCCTGAAGGTCTCTCCCGCCTCCATCCGGGTCTCCTCTTCCCTTATTCATCCTGGGTGGGTGACGTATGTCGAGGGGGCGTCCTCATCGTGGGCCATATTCCAGTTAAAGGGACTGGGTAGCATTACATACACATCTGATACCGGCTCTGTGCATGTTTTGACACTCCAATCATCCTGCTGAGAGGAAAGAGTGAGACCATTGGGAGCGGGTACTGTCCACCTTTCCTCTGTCAGCTCGTTCCCCTCCCGGGCAGGGCAGGAACCGAGACACACCTCCGCCTTGGATTCTCCCGCTCGGGGAGAGGAAACACTCTGGACAAAAAGTCAGCGCTCCCATTGTCAGAACCCTTCTGGTGTTTTACAGTGAAAGAGAAGGGCTGTAGAGACAAGAACCACCACAGAACTCGTGGATTATTGCCCTGGTTCCGGCTCATCCACTGAAGGGGGGCCTGGTCTGTATACAAGGTGAATTACCCTCTACGTAATATCTTAGTTTGTCAATAGCCCACTTTACTGCGAGGCATTCCTTCTCTATCGTGGGATATTTAATTTTCTGTGGGAACAACTTTCTACTGATGTATAGAATAGGATGGCCAACCCCATCGGTGGATAGCTAGGAAAATACTGCCCCCACCCCGTAGATGGTGGCATCAGTATGCAGTATGAAGGGCCTGAAGAAGTCAGGAGAGGATAATACTGGGCAGGTTGTAATAGCCTTTTTTAGCTCACTAAAAGAATCTATCATTAGTTTAGTGGGTTCAATAACATCTGTGTTTTTATGTCCTTACGTAGGGTATCGGTTAAGGGGCCCTCTAATTCTGAATATTGGGGAATGAAGCATCCGTAGTACCCCAGTAACCCTAGAAAGTCTCTTATTTCTCTCTTTGTAGTGGCTCACTTTCTCTTCTTGCGGAGCTATAATCCTGTGGCCCATTATAAAGCCCAGGTATTTGACCTTTCGGAAACCCACCCGTGATTTCTTTGAATTGATATGTAGTCCAGCTTGTTGTAAGGACTGTAAGACTCGTTGTAGGTGGTCTAAATGGTCTTCCCATGTGGTACTAAACACCACAATATCATCAAGATAGGCTGATGAAAAGGTCTGGTGTTCACGCAGCACTGTATTCATCAGCCGTTGGAAAGTGGCTGGTGCTCCATGGAGACCGAACGGGAGGACCGTGAATTCATAAAGCCCTTCTGGTGTAACAAAGGCTGTTTTTTTTGTTTGTCATCTTCTCTTAGAGGGACCTGCCAATACCCCTTTGTGAGATCCAGGGTGGTTATATAGTTTGCCACTCCTAATTTCTCTATCAAGTTGTCTATTCAGGGTATTGGGTAGGAGTCAAAGGTGGATATTGAATTATGGGCTCTAAAGTACATACAAAACCTTGTAGAACCATCTGGTTTGGGGACCATGACTATGGGTGAAGACCATTCGCTGTTTGAGGGTCGAATGACCCCCAGCTCCAGCATACTTTGGACCTCTTTCCGGATAACCTGTCTTCTGGCCGCCAGTATGCAATAGGGTCTTTGCTTTATGACTCTACCTGGAATTGTTTCTATCACATGCTCGGTTAGGGTTGTTCTCCCTGGTTGATCTGAGAAGGTAGAGGAGAAAGGTTTTATGATGGACCCAAGAGATTGTCGCTCTACTTCTGACAGTTCCTCATTGATGACCAGTTGGTCCATCTTATGTGAGGAAGTGTGTTGTGACGGTATGGACAGGTGTGCGGCTGCGGGCAAGGGACCTAACCATTTTTTCAACAGGTTTATATGGCATGTCTGGATAATTGAGGGTTTTATCTGCACCATAAAACTGGTGTCTCCTACGGTGGTCACTTTTTTTTATATGGGCCTAACCCTTCTGATTTAAACTTGCTGGCAGAGGACGGTAGCAGGACTAAGACCCAGTCGTCAACAGCTAATCGCCTACACCGTTTCCCCTTATCATAGAAGTACTTTGTTTTTCTATTTTTTTCTCCAGGTGTGAATAGGCCAGATCCCGTAATTTCCCTATTTTCGACCTCAAACTCTAGGTTTATTCCCAAAAAAACCTGTGTTGCTTCTTCTTCCTTTTCCCAGGCCTCTTTAGTCATTTCAAGTAAGGCCCTGGGCTGCCTTCCAATAAGCATCTAAAAAGAGGAGCATCCTAGGCTGCTGCTCTGTACCTCATTTTTGACTACATATAGTGCTAAAGGTAGTAGTTGGTCCCACTCCTTTCCTTCACAGTGGAGCATTTTCTTGAGGACCGATTTTAGTGTCCCATTATAACGCTCCAGCAACCCATCAGTTTGGGGGTGGTACAGTGATGTTTTAATGTGGTGAAGATGCAAGGTCTGGCATACTTCCTTCATAAGCCGGGGGGAGAATGGGGTACCCTGATCGGTTAATATCTCCCTGGGAAACCCCACCATAGAGAACAGTTCTATGAGTTTCTCAGTGATGTTGTGAGTGGTTGGGCTTTTAGGGGAAAAGCCTCTGGATAATGAGTGGAATAATCAACCATCACTAGAGCATACTTGTGTCCCTTCCGTGTTTTCGGAAGGGGCCCAATAAGATACATACCCACCCTCTCGAATGGAGTACCTATCACTGGGAGTGGTTGTAGCGGGACTGGGGGTGGACAATAGTTTTTCTTTTCTCTAGACTCGACAATTCTCACTCCGGTGCCTACTCGATTCACGGGTTCACACTCTGCGACTCTGGGCAATAGCTTGCTTAATCTCCACAACGGCCCCTCGCGGCGGGATGCCTGGCTTTCACCTTGCGGATACCCTGCCGGGGTTATCTCACAGGGGAATACCAGGACGGGTTTCCTAAGCAAGCGCTTAGAAACCGCTTGGTGATTTGCGCTATATAAATTCCTGTACATGTGTTACATTCCTTGTAATACTTCTTTGTCTCTGTAGACCCCGGGCCAATAAAAGTGTCTTAATACATTTTGTGAGGTCTTCTGTGCCCCGATATGTCTTGCAGTGAGGTGGGAATGGAAAAAATGGGATCTGCTCCCTAAATGCCAACGGGACAAGTAATTGGGCTGGGTCATCCTTAGTCCCTCTCCGGTACAATAACCCCTTATAGATGTACAAGTGGGGATATGAGGGGTTAGGGTTGTTTGCAGTGTTATGTGCGTTCTGCCAGGCAGCCTGGAGGGTGGGATCGTTCCTCTCAGCGAACTCCTATCTAAAAGCCAGTGTTCTGGAGTGATGAGAACGGGGCGTGCTACTTCACTGGAGCTACAACCTATGTCCCCCTCATTCTGTCCCGAACGGTCTTTAGGAACATCCCAAGGAACCCAGGGTTGTCTGTTCCAGTTATCAGTTCTTCTGGTAGAACTGCCAAAACACCCACCCTGACGGTATGTGGAGAGCCTGTAGACTGGGTAATCTTTATTGTGGCCACAGGATATGTTTTTACATCTCTGTGTACACATCTGATATGTACCAATGCGTCTGGTATGATCTGTGTGGGTTTTAGCAGATCCCCCTGAATTACGGACTGTCTACACCCAGAGTCCAGGAGTGCCTTAACTATTTTCCCATCCACCTCAACACTTACATAGAAAGCGCTTCCCAGCTCTGCAGTGTACATGATGGAACTAGGGATATACCCCACTTCCATAGGTTCTTCTGTTTTCTTTGTCAGGGGACATATGCGAGCTATGTGGCCCCAGTCGCCATAGTCGAAGCACTGTAGCCCTTCATATGGGGGTACGTCTACTTTTAGAGGCCTGCTTCGTAGGGGTTCAGGTGGGGGTCTGGTGTTCTTTTTCTCCAACTTCCCTTGAATGGGTCTGCTTGGTTTTTCTGGTTCCCAAAGAAGTGAACGCGGTTGGGCCTGTGAGAAGGTGGTGGCCATCTCGACAGCTTGCTTTATAGTGAGCTGTGTATGTTGGTGGAGCCACCTTTGTGTGTTGAACGGAAGAGCCTCTAAGTATTGCTCGAGATAAATGCAATTCATTATCTCTTCTTTGGAGCTTTCTCTGGGCCTCAGCCATTTGTCAGCAGTGGCTTTCAACCGGAAGAACAATGTTTTGGGGTTTTCCACAGGAGCCCCTCTTTCCTTCCTGAATCGCACCCTAAAGGTCTCTGCGTCCATTCCAAGATGATCTAGGATAATTTCCTTGATTTCCGCATAGGGCGTGTTTCAAGTGGCGTTTGCCACCTGATATGCGGCGTGTGCTGCACCAGTCAATAGAGGGGCCAAGAAAAAGGGCCATTTCTCGACCGGCCATCCACAGGCCCTGGCGGCCCTTTCAAAGTTTAAAAGGAAGGCGTCACGATCTTCACCGTTCACAAATTTCTGTAAGGCAATGCCTGAGGGACTCTGGAGTTACCACGCGTTCCCCGGAGCAAAGTAGGGGGTTGTTCAGACAGTATTTTCTGTAAGCCCTCCATTTGGGCACATATTTCTGTAAGGCAATGCCTGAGGGACTCTGGGGGTTACCACAGGTTCCCCGGAGCAAAGTAGGGGGGTTGTTCAGACCGTATTTTCTGTAAGCCCTCCATTTGGGCGGTCATTATGTCTTTGAAGACATGTTGGTCTGCCTGGGCCGAGGTCATTTGCCGCTTTACGGCCCATTCTAGCTTCTCCTGGTTCTTCACCAACTGCTGTATTAGGACATCCATTATTGTATTACTAATGGACTGTTGCCTGCATTCTCCACCAAGTGGTGACGTCTCAGAAGTATTAAGCTCCAGACTAAGTGGGGTTAAACAAGGTTTTATTGATCGATAAAGTCTCCGCCTGTTAGTTGCCAAAGTCTCTGGTTTTGAGTATGGATAATACGTCTTATCCACTTCTTGGGCACCACTCCCGGTCTTCTTCTCTGGGGTTAGGGCCTCTGTCATGAAGAAAAATAAAAAGAGGAAAAGAAAGGAGAAGTCTGTCACTGCCTTTTCTAACTTGATGCCAAAGGGGTAGGGAGTGAGGGGACACCCGTTCCGTGCTGTACCGTGAAAAAGAACAATAGTGCTGGTGTTCAGGTATAGGGGAGCCGTGGGTTACTATAAAGAGAGTGAGAACCACCCTATACGTTGGAGCTCAACCCCGCAACTCTTCCCCGTGCCTGACTGAGCCCCGCTCCTCCGGGCTGCTTGACCACACTACCACAGATATAGCACTTTGGGTTTACATTGAGCCCTGTACACTTTTGGTGGATTTTCTGAACTATGATCTAACCATTTAACTGGTATTATAGGAGGCTGACTCAGTGTATGGTGTCCACCTGTGGTGAGGCACTGTGCAATCAGTCCAGGCAACCCTTGGTGATAGTTTTTAGGTCCCTGATAACCAAAGCTCTCATGGGGTAGCTGTTGAGAGCAGCTAAGGCTAATTCAAGAGGGTGTAAAGTAGGTGCAATTACCACATAGTCAGTCAGTAAGTAAGCTTTCACACAAGAAAATAGCATACCAGTGTTTAAAAAAAATACTGTGTATTTATGTACACAACACTAATAACTAACTTGGTATATTCCCTGCCCGGAGATATCCGATATACATAAGAAATACTTTAGAAACAGGTAGGTAGCATAGAAAAACACATGGGACCCTATAAGGGGGGCACCCCATATACTAAGAAAGTGGTATAAGAGGTAAGTACCAAAACAAGACTGCCACCCAAGGATGGAGAAGCCCAGAGGAAGCAAGGAACCCACACAGGTGAGTAGCTAGGGACCCCAATGTGCCTGTGTGCAGAGTGGTTACACCGGGTTAAACATCCATAAGATAACACAGGGTAAGTTGCCGTTGCTATTTTCTTGTTTCAGGACCCTTCCCAAAGGAACCCAAAAGGACACCAATTGGATCAAGGGAGGTTGCAGAGCACCCGTGGATACCCAGGATACATGCATACATTCATTAGGGAGCCCAGGTGCATAGGAGCGAAGTGGTTTTGGAACCCCCCGTAGGAACCAGTTGAGGATCTGAGAAATCAGACGGCTGCAGCGACTCGTGGACCAGGACGGGGGAACTCATACGTGGATTCTGGACGAGAAGTACCTGAAAGCTGAGAGGACAGAGTCTAAACCACCTGGAGGTCTCCAGGAGGAGCAGGAGCACTATTCCACCCCTTGTCAGAGGTACTTGCTGAAGCATGACGGTCTTGAGGAAGCCGCTGTGGAGCCCAGGCAACAATGCAGGAGCACAGGAGCTGTCCATGAGGTGTCCGATGACGGATGAGGAATTCAGGAAGGTCGCTGGCCTTCTGGACCACCAATAAGCCTTGGCAGCAACAACAATTGGGTTGTAGAACAAGATGCAGACCAGCAAGGTCTGTGGGACTAACCCAGCAAAGGTAAGTCGGGCCGGCCCCCAGCAAGGAGATAGAGCAGGAATCTTTGGGGGCCCCCTCGAGGACTCTCTGGCAGCAGGCACAGGGAGTTGCAGGGGAGCCTCAGCAGCACACAGAAGATTGAGGCGCGCGGTGCAGAGGATGCAGGCAGGACATTGTTCTTGGAGTTGTGCAGTGCTGGATGCTGGGGCTTCTTGGAGCTGATGATCTTTGGTTAAGGAAGCCAACAAGCCTAGTCAATGGCAGCCAGACACAGTGCACAGGGAGGCGGTTTACGTAGGATGGAAAGGGATTACAGTCACCCAACTTGCAGGGAAGACTGGTCAGGCCTCTGGAGAACCAGCAAGCCACCACCTCTGTTGCAGAGCCGGGCGATGTCCTTGGGACAACAGGATCAGCAAACTGGTCCCCTGCCTATGTTAAGCTCATCAGCATGGGGCAGAACATTGTCTAGGGTCAGCAGCAGCACGGGCTGGCAAGCAGACCCTATAAGGCTACACATGCTGGTATTGGTGGGGGGTTCCTCTAAAGAGCCCACCCAGTACATGGTATTCTGCAACCAACACTGGACTATGTGTTTTTGAATGATTCTAACATGTTTAATACCAAACATGACCAGGTTCGGGGAAACCATTATGTAGTTGGACATCTCGACTTGCCAGTGTCCACTACTTACCTTAAAATGACTGTCCTGCATTTACACAGCCCAGACAATGGAGTCTCTGGTTTGTAGGGATACTTCTGCTTGTGCAGGGTTACCAGCATACTTAGAACCATGCACCCTGCCCTTGGTTTCAAGGGCCTACCTTAAGGCCTACCTTTGGGGTGACTTATGGGTTAAAAGTGCAGTGACTGGTATATGCCGAAAACTTTATATCTAAAGTGAAAGGTGCATGTATCATTTCACGCAAACTGCGATACCCGCCTGCAGACACAGTTTGCATGGATTCCCATGGGAGACACAGTACATGCTGCAGCCCATGGGAGACCCTTTGTGTACCAAAGCCCTGGGTACCTCAGTACCAATTACTAGGGACTTACAGTGGTACTCCAGTATGCCAATTGTGGGGGGTACAAAGTCCTTACCGTCAAATTTAGAGGAGAGGGCATTGCCACTGGGGTCCTGGTTAGCAGGATCCCAGTGAACTACAATCAAAACATACTGATACCAGGCAAAAAGTTGGGTTATCTATTCAAATAAGATCCTATTTTCCTACAGGTATTGCACATAACATACCAGCTTCCCACACAGTGGTACTCTGGTCTCCTAATGTTTTCTTATTTTCGTTAGCTTGCCCTTCTCACTTTATCATTTGTTTATCCAGTCAGTCGTATTTTGTTTCCATTGAAGCCATGTGGGTAGAGTTATTTTTTCTGGTTTGAAACATGGCTTAGCTGGATCTGTTATCGGTCATTAACCGTGTTTATTAGTTCTTAAATGACCAGCATGTAAGCAGCCTGCAACACATGCTAAGGCTTCCAAGCTTCCTTTTTTAGAAGGTTTCCGATTAAAATCGAATTACAACCGATAATAACCTCTTTCCTTTGTTGTTCCAGAGGGGTAGATTTTGAACTTGATCTTTTCCCTCGTGTCCGAAATGCGTCTTTATCACACTTAAAGTAATGACACGTCGTAGCAGGGATTCTCGTTAGCCTTCGAGCGCCACCCAGTGGCATTTTTGTCGAGTAGCACACCAGATACTGCCAGAGATTGTATCTGCTCTGTTTTCACTAAGGACTGAACCACTACCGATTGATTCTAGGGGGGCTCGGTAATCGGAACTGTGTGGGGAAAAGTGGCATATCACCGCCTGGTATGTTGGGAAAGGATTTAGAATTCACTTAAAGTTTTTACGTGCAGTGCGAAGGAGCATATCATCGCCCGAAACAGCGCAAATATATTTGCGTAACGCTGCGCTTCCACTCTCACAATACGAAGGTGCGGATGCGTGTGTGCAGGAGGGGGCGGGGGTCTGCCCTCCGTGTTAGCTGTTTGTGAAACATGACTCAAAGGGAGGGGCCAGGGCTTGGTGAAAAACGCGTGTTGCTTTCACAAAAGGGTTCTCCAGCAGCAGGGCAGAGCTGCAGGCCGGGCTGTAAGTCAGTTTGAAAGTCTTTAAAGCGGGACCGAAAGAGGCCCGCGCACGCTCTTTGTGGGGGCACGTGGCGCCGCGGGGGTTCTGTTGCAGCGAGTCTTCTCGTGAGGTTAATGACTTTTTAATATTTCGGCTATAGCTGAATTGTAGCTTAAGTTGACTGTGTGGGAGGGGCAACGCGTGCGCGGAGAATTGGATACTTTATTCTGATGGTGCGTTTGTTATCAGCATACACAGCTTTGGCTGTCAGCAGACACACTGGAAGCACTGTGCTGTGCTAATGTGCTCTCATGGGGACACGCGCGTGATTAAACTCGTAGTGCTGCAGTGTGTTTTCCCGGATTGCTGACTTGTAAAGACGTGCATTTAAGGGGTAAGAACATTGAATAGAGCACACCTGAATGGTTATTTGTATTTTTAGACGTTAGATACAACTTGAAATGTTTCGGGGAAAATGCAGTGCGTGCCTGTATAAATGAATCCCATGCGTGGATTAGTGTACCTCGTCCTTAGTGAAGATTCATTTTGTGAAGATTAATTTTGTAAAGCACGGCGTCAGTTTGGAAACCGCACTGTCAGCCGTAGCCACAAAACACAAGTGCATGTGGCAGTCAGGGTCGGATTGGGATCACAATTCGGCCCGGGCACCCCTTAAAAAAGTGGCCCACATTCGCGGATTTCACCCTTTTATAAAACAACATTTGGCTATTCTCATTGGGCTCATTTTTAGGAAATGTTTGATAAATTACATATTTTAAAGCCCTTAGAGCCATACAGATTGGTGAAATCTAGAAGCACTACCTTTTGGCTGGTAGAGTGTGAGGTGAAATAAAGTGGCCGAATCGCCACAACTCCTGATGCAGACTCTTAAAACTTGGCAAACAGAAGATTATTTTTTATTGTAGTTTTAGAGTAAAGTCAGCCCGAGGGCAGTGATTATATGAGCACCAGTCACATTAAAAGATATACAATTAATTTTTGTTTTAGGCCTTAAGCTTAAGCTTAAGTTATTTGCCCAGAATCACAGCATGTTGCACTGAGGCTAGGACTGGAACCTATTTCCAAATTCTGCAGTGCTGACCCTAACATTTACATGCTCCTAATTTTTCTCACTGAAAGATGCCTTCCTAGCAAGGCCTATCCAAACATACACCTGTCTCTCTACCAAGACCTGAAAGATTCTGGCACTAAGGTGCCAACAACAGGACCCCAGGGGTGCCCCTTCACTTACCCTACAACCTCCCCAGTCAAGTAGAGTCTCAGGGCGATGACATAGCAGGGGAGGGGTAAAGTAAAGTACAAAGCTGCTGCTGCTCCAGGGAGCTGAGGTGATAATGGCCCTCCAGCCGCATAACCTGCTCCCAGCCAGGTGCCTCAGTTTAACAGCACAGCCGGGAAGTGAGCGTCTGTCCCGGCCCAACGGGGGCCAAGCTAAAGTCTGCAGGGGAGAGAATACTGACCGCACAACATTGCTGCAAGCTACCCCCTCTGATGCTTGCTCCACATTACAGTGGCTGGGCTGGAAAGAGGCAGTAAGGCACTGTGGGTCGGTTGATTGAGCTAACAAAAACCGGCCCACAGGAGACCCCTAGGCACCGGCCCATAGGCGGATGCCCGACTGCCCGCCTTCCCAATCCGATGCTGGTGGCAGTTAAATATTTGCCTGGTACAGTGGCCAATGTAAGACTGGTGACCCTCAGAGATGGAACCTATAAGTAGCTTGATCGTTCGTTATAAATATTTGTTGTGAGAAGGTTACCACACGTAGGTCGCTGTTCTTCAGTTTGACGACTAGGGCTCGAGAACACCATTCCAGCACAAATATTACTTTTCAAAATTAACACTAAAACTAATTTTTTAGAAGCTCACTGCCAAATTAGTACATAATCATGGATATGGCTCGGCCAGTGGTATTGCTTGCCTCCGTGCTCCGGGCACTACCCTTGCTCCCTTTCATCTCAGGTGTTCTGATGGCATTTTCTGGAGCAGAATGTAATCAAAGTGGTAGGGCTGCCTTTACCTTCTACATTTTCCACTTGCCATAAATCCATCACAGCAAGGAGGCTGTTAACGAGCCATGGGAAGGGCTAGGAATCTGATGTTTGTTGGGTCAGTGGCACATGGTGGTATTTTTGATACCCTTCGTATTATAGTGATTTAACGTCCCTGCTGTCCTCCATTGAGACTAAGACAAATGCACTACCAGATGTTCTCCAGCCTGGTCCAGGAACATCAGAGCTTTTGCTGCCATTTAATGACGCCCTCACTGATTCCTTGATGGACACCAGTGGTTTCGTTCGTTTCTCAGGGATCGTTCCTTCTGTGTGGCGTCCCCGCCCTATCAGTCCAAATGTCATCCTCTGTCTCTTGGGGTTCCGCAGGGTTCCTCGCTGAGTCCCACGTTGTTTAACATCTACGTGAGGCCGCTGGCTGAGGTGGTGAAGCTCTGTGGTATGACCATGGTGTCATACGCAGATGATACCCAGCTAGCGGTCACGATCAGCGGGGACTCTGGGGTGGATGCCCCAAGATTCAGAGAAGGACTTAGGGCGGTGGCTGGTTGGATGACGTCCAACTGTCTCCAACTTAACGCCAAAAAAACGGAGGTGATGGTCTTTGGGAAGCGGACGGACCTTTGGGGAGATACCTGGTGGCCCCCTGAGTTGGGTCCCACCCCCACTCCGGTTGCGGAGATCAAAAATCTTGGTGTCTGGCTGGACCCTTCCCTCAACTTTGTTGGTCACACTAAAAGGACGGCGGCATGCTGCTTTGGCATCTTGCGCAATCTGCGACCTGCCCTTAAATATTTTGATGCCGCAACCCGTCAACTTGTGGTACAAGCAACGGTTTTGGCTCGGCTGGACTATGCCAGCTCCCTTTTCATAGGGTTAAACCAGGCCGAGCTAACCCGACTTCAAAGAGTGCAGAACGCAGCGGCCAGAGCAATCGTAGGTCTTCCTAGGTTTTGCTCGGCCGGTCCAACCTTGCGAGCCTTGCATTGGTTACCCGTTAGGCAGCGGATCCATTTTAAAGTACTGTGCATATCTTTCAAGATTCTGAAGGGCCTACCGCCTCCCTTACTGTGCCAACTTTTGTGCTCTTACATCCCGGGCCGCACTTTGCGTTCGTTGGACCAAGAACTAGCGGCAGCCCCTCGGTTCAAACTCAGTCGGGCGGGGGGTCGCTCTTTTAGGGTGCGGGCAGCCGCGCTCTGGAACGCTCTCCCCTTGAAACTCCGGACCCTTGGCGACTTGCTTTCCTTCCGCAAGGCCGCTAAAACCCTTCTGTTCTCTGAGTTATGTTAAAATCCATACCCCCATTTTTAAATAATATTTTCTGTTTTCTGTTGTGTTGTGTTCGCCACCTTGTCGGTGCGCCGGGACGCTCCTTCGCTGGAGCAGCCGTGCGCAATACAAATAGCCCTAACATAACATAACATAACATACTTGATAAAAAGCATGTTGATGTCTGCCTATTAGTTGACACGTTGCTAAGCAACACAGACTTGTGCCCAGCGATCCACATTTCTCAGCAAGCACCCTACTCCAGAAAGTCTCATTGTACAGACTTTTTTTTCAATGATACAAGAGTGTGGCATCTAGTAGCTCACTTGTTTAAAGTTCAACGCCCCAAATGCCCTGCAAAGACTTTTTTGTATTTTTTAGGTTTTTTAACATTGTAGTGCCCCTAGAATACGGAGGGTCACTACCTAGCCTTTTTAGGTCTCGCCTAGGCAGCGCTTGCGCTCTCTCTTCGAGACATGCTGTATCCAGGTATGGACTTGAAGCTCTGCCCATCTTCTTAATTGGCTCATGCAACAGTCCTTTCTAAATGGTTGCTTTTACTCTCTTAAATACTTTAGTTCAGTCAACGACAATAAAAGCAGCATAAAATAAGTCACATTGGTTTAACAAACAATTAAATAAACTCAAAGCTGAAGTTTCTCAATGGGAAAATGCCATAGTAAAAATATTTGTTGTTTTTGGTTTAAATAAAATCTGGATAAAAGCTTTTGCACTTTAAAACATAAATTTGGAGATGCTGCTGTATAAAATAAATATTTTGTTAAAAGTGAGCATGTTCTTGAGCGATTATGTTTAGTGGTTCATTGAATGTTGGTGTGCAGCTGTAGCTAAGGTGTCATGATTACAGTAAACTTAATAATAATAATCTTTATTCAGCATATAAAAATATGACCATAAAGAGACAATTTAAAATACACATACACCAAGCGTAAACATTCTCCATAAAACAGCCAGATGTACTTAGATGAGACAACACGAGATCCATGAAGTATTGTTATCCCTGCAGGTGCCTTGAATTCGTTACACTTCCAACAGCCCTTTCTTCAATTAAAAATATAATCAATAAAATCCTAATTTCACATTAAATTAGCATGAGAGAACTACACCTGATCCTAAAAAGTAACCCACAGTTCAAGACTTTATAGCAGTTTAACAGTGCAAAATTAGCAAATATTCTTGTTACCTTCAGTCACCTATAGTGGTTCTTATTCTTAAAGCAGATCATAAAAAATTGGAATCACAAAAGAGTGTAAAGGCAACTTATATGCCCAGTGGTTTGGTTCTGGCGTTTGCTTAGGTATCCTGGTGCAAATAGGCCAGACTGATTCTAAACATTTTGCTACTGAGAAAACCACCCTAGTCCCTGTATCCGACCTACACATGCACATTGCTCTTATGTGTAGCCTTAGTCCAAGGTGTCTGTACAAGGGGACAATCCAGCTTCTTTGGTGTATGCTGGGCAAAAGAAGAGTAAGTGGGCGTCTGTATCCTGTGCTAAGCCGCAATTGAGCAGACAGCACTGCCCCTGGGGTGGGATCTCTATTTGCTGGTAAAGGATGCAAGTGGCAGAGTACCCAGCCTGAATTTGATATACAAAGATCTAGTGAATGGCGGGTCAATTTTATCCAAGAAGGTTTCAAACCTCGGCTCAATGTTTTGATAGAGCAAAGAATCGGCAGGGCTGCTACTGTCAGTGGTTTCCAATACCTTCCTCTATTCATTTGTCCAGAAGGCCATTCTGATCCCCCTTACAAAGGAGAACAGTCTGAGTTCCCCCTTGCAGTGAGTGATTGCCTGTTGTAGCTGAGCCACAGCAAAGTGTTGGCACACCTTGGGACTAGAAGGATATCCTTCATACCATTTCTAAAACATTCCAGTCCTGGGACCAACCATATTCCCAGCCAGTATAAGATTGGTTTCAGTCTCACTATGGCATCGATAGGGTGAACATTTAAATCCACTCTGTAAAAGACCCGGGGAATGCCTTTGTGGGAGTCTTAAGTGCTGTTCTCAAAAACTTGTTTTCGGCGGTACCCAGCGGGTTAACATTGCTTTAGCTCCATAGTTCAGAGCCGTGGCTATCTGCAGCCACGGCTAGGGCTCTCCAGATTTCCAACAGTGGAGACCTCGGATGGAAAGATGTATTTCTAGCCAAATTCAATGTGACTGCTGCCTTATGGTTAAGAAGTAATCTTCTCTGAACCTGGCTGTTCAAAGACTTGGAGTTGGAAAGGCGTATAACCAAATAATGAATGTCTGAGACTCTCTCTAGATTGACTCCTCTCAGTCTGACTGTTCCTTGAAATTCTCTGTGTGAGTGGATAGCCCTAAATTTGGTTTTATGGGCATTTATTGCTAGCCCATTGGTGGTCCAAAATAAGTTGAATCTTTCTAGCAATAGTTCCAGGGGGTTTGGGGGTTTTTGACACCAGAAGGGTGTCGTCAGCGAATAGTAGCACCAGGATCTTAACACCATCCAAGACCGGGAAGTCATTTACGCACCTCGTTAGCAATTCAACGCACTCGTTAATAAAAAGTAGAAAAAGTGTTGGAGCAAGGACGCATCCTTGCCTTACACCCCTATCTACTTGGGCATAATTTGTAGTGTGCAGTCACACATTTATTTCCAGTAGCACAAGAGGGATTCCCATGTCCCTCAAGGCAGCCAAGAGTTTGTCACAAAGCACAAAAATTCTACCCTGCAAACAAATTGTTGCTTTTGATTCATCAGTAGGCTTAATAGTCCCTCCTTAGTACCTCCTTTTCTCCATTTGTAATCTCCCATGTGGACTGGCCCTCTTACGTGTGTTACTCAGTATGTTTCATTTACAGTCTGTGAGCACTATTGTCTTAAATTACATTCTCCTGTTGCACTCAAAACATGTTTTCCTGCAAGGGCGCCCACTTTTCCCCTCTCTGCTAGAGTGTCTGCTCCTTATCCCCACCCGACCCCGGGCGCTGTGCTTTAGGTTTCAGTATGGCGCCCGCTTTCATATTAACAACACGGGTGTCACGCTTAATATTTTAGCAGGCGCCTGCTTTTATGATTTTTTTTAATGGTGGTATTCATTAGCGTGTTTTTTTTTAACAGTAGCACGGCACGCCATTTTCAACAATGGCTTTCTGTGCTGCTCGCCCAAATCTATTGCAACATCTTTTGACTTTTTTTTTTGTAATCACCACGGCAAGTCGCTCCTAATGAGCAACAATGGCGGCCGTGCCTGCTACATTTCTTTTATGCGTCTATCCAGTTCCGTCCTTTGTATGTTCCACACACTGTGCCTTTCCATTCAGTGGTCTGGAGTGTACATATGTTGCCGCTCCTGCGTATTCCTAACATACAGCAACTTTACAAAAGCACTGGTGTCTCTCTGACGGCCTCCAAGCAGACTATAAACAGCCTAAATGGTCTTCTGCCAGACCCTACCTGGCCCAACTTCATTGGCTGCCGATAGCTCATCGGATCTCTTTCAAGACAGGCTGTTTAGCCTTCAAAGCCTTTCATGGAAGGAGCCCTAGATTTATTAGTAGCATTCTTACCAAATACTCCCCCCGGAGCAGCCTGCGCTCAGCCCATCATCTTCTGTTTGATACCCCTCCGTTTAGACTGAAACGTCAGGGAGGGTGTAGCTTCTCTCGTCTTGCCCCAAGATTTTGGAATTCCCTTCCCCTAGCTCTGAGAAGTTGCAACGACCTCCTCTGTTTTAGGAGATCTTTAAAAACACTGCTATTTCAGCAGGCGTATGCCTAAGGGCCCGGTTCGCATTTGACTTCAGCTACCAGCGCCATGAAACCCTTGGATGTACGCGCGCTTAATAAATTCCTATTAACAATAACAATAACTTGTGTTCTGCGCCTCTTTCCCACAAAAGCAGTGTCCAGTCCCTGTGCGCGCCTCGAGGACTCGTCGTGCCACTGGTTCAAGGAGCGACTTGGGTGAGAGCCTGTGATGTATATAGGTGATTCTTTGCTTTTTGGTGCTATACAGACGCATAGAAAGACACGGAGTGTCCCAAGTGTAACACAGATGATAAACCATTTTCTTAACGCCAGATATTCAGCATGAAGCCCGCATGCCTAAATGCAAATTCTCTTTATGCTGGGGAAGGTCGCCTCTTCAGCAGCATTGTTTCCTTTTATGTGTGTATCTCTTTCCATCTCTGTCCTCTCTGTGTTCTTGGATCTCGATTTAGGTCTATCACAGAGCTCTCTTTTTTTTCTCTCCCTTCGTCCTTAACGTCTGCACCCTGTTTATCGATCCATCCAGCTCCGATTAATCCATCTGTCTTTTAACTATGTGCCATTTCCTATGCCCTCTCTGCTGCACTTTCTCACTTCACTGCTAATTCCCTCTTTTCTCACACTGCACCGCACACTCTAGTTCAACATCTTTCTTTCTGTGTATTTTTTTTTTTAAAACACCGGGGCACACTGCTCCTAAACAGCAACATTGATGGTTGCACATTTATTTTTTTCTGGCTGGCTTGCACAACTTCCTTTGTTCCCTCCACCCCGCAAACAAAAAAACCATAAATAAAAACCATTCGCATTTACAACATCAATAGGTCTAACTTTCGGAAATGTGAGACCTAATACATTGCAAATGCTTGTTTTTAATGTTGTTGGGGCTGCAGGGACTGCAACTGTTAAGCAGCAACATTAAGAAAAAACACAGTAAGTCTATTGGGTCATTAAATCCATGACCCCAAGAGAACTTAGCTTTTATTATTAAAACACTTCTAGCTCAAGCTTTATGCTCTACAGCTGAAGTGGAAGGCCCTCTTGTGGTTGTTTTTATGAATTCATTTTGTGGGCCGAAAGGGTTAAACACTATTTTAACTTTTTCCTCCACAAAATGTAATGCTAAAAACTAAGTTCCAAGAAAGACAGACATTTGTATTAATTTTTTTATGTCAATAAATATTGCATTGTGTGAATTACTGAATTATATTTTAGATTAAACATATTGGTGATTTTGTGGAGAAGGATATATCTGCTCTATACATATTGATATTCTCACCCCTTGATGAAGCCAATAGGTTCACTTTTTATATTTTGGTGTTGTGACTCATCTGACAAAGTAATTAAGTCTGACTTGGTGCGGCCAAGGACCTACAAGACCAAATGCATGCTGTGCAGGCTTGAGTGCCATGCATGGGGTTGGCTGCTCTCAGGCCAGGCACTGCGGCTACCCCCGCACCGCATTAAAAGAAACCCTAGAAATTCATTGAAAAAACTAAAATTAAAGTAAGGTTATATCTGGCTGAAAATTTTAGTGAAACAGCTGATATTCACCAATCTGAAAGAAACACATTAGTGAAAGATTCTTTACCTTAGAATTACCCCCAAGCGTCAGACTGGATACGGAAAGTTTTCGTCAGCAGTGGCCCTGCGCTTCGGCAGGCGTTGTCGTACGACTCCACGTACGTCGTTGGCGTCGTAGTCACCGAGATGACGTCACTGGAGCTACTGAGACGCGCACACGCGCGCTGACGTTCTTTCTTTTTCCGCCCCAGCAAGCGCAGATCAGGAGAGAGTGGTTCCCCCAGTCAATTTTTGACTGACTTTTTTGGGACTTTTGTCTCTGTTTTTCAAGTCTTTGACTCCTGGTGTGTAGGGATGCCCGGTTTTAAATCCTGCGCAGCTTGTCCCTGCATGATGTCGGTGACAGATCCGCACCGTGAGTGTCTCTACTGTCTGGGGCACGACCACGACTCCGAGTCGTGCCCTGAATGCCGGGCCTTGGCTCCGAAAACTTTGTGGGAGCGTTCCCGAAAGTTGCTGGAGGCCCGGGAGTTAGCTCTGCGCCGTTCAAGGTCCCGGTCCCGTGGGAGGTTGAGGGACCGGTTGTGGAGCCGCCATCACCATCGTTCAAAGTCTTCGCACACTGGGTCAAGTAAGGCGAATCATAAAAGTTGAAGAAGCAACATTGCTCTTTGCCTTCTCCTAGCCTGTTGCGTGACCCGGCTGAGGGTGCGGGTGGCGCTGCCCTGTGGCTACGGCGCAGCGTACGTAGTTGCTGATGACCTTCCCCCTCTTTCCAGGTCCATCGCGACTCCGGGCCAGCTGCCGTAGTTCCTGTCAGCCATGGCACACGTCTTTGGCCCATCGGGCCCCATTGGCACGCCTTGGGGCCCCGCAGGTCCGACTGGGGGGGTCCTTGCTCTTCTACGTCGTCGGCTCCGGCCCGACGTCATCGACTACTCTGGTCTCGACGCCGAGAGACCCCCATGGATCCATGCATGGATCCCAGCCGATGTCGGTTGTCCGATTACGACCTCCACCGACATCGACGGTGTAGGCCGGTTCCCCGACCAACGCCGTCCCCGGCTTCCACCCCGACGTGGGGACGGTGCCGGACCGGACCGGGGTCAATCGACGCCGATTACGACGGGGAATTTCTATCCCTTTCTCCATCCACCTCCTTTTCCACCTGCCCGGCAGGTTGTGGAGGATGTGGAGGAATGGGAGGGGTCTGAGGACCCTCTTGCAGCCCAGTGCGAGTTAGACCTGAACTGGGAAGAGGAAATGGAGGATGCAGGTGACCTGGAATTTACTCCAGAACCTGGCACAATATCTCCTCCTACCATGGCTACGGAGGAGGGTGGTACATATTCTGTGGTGTTGCGTAGGGCGGCTGAGGCTCTCCACCTTGAGCTCCCTACGGTGGCCGTCTGGACTAACCTCCTGACAGAAGTGCTTCGGATGGCATCCTCCTCTACGGAGCTGCTGCTGCCCTTTAATGACGCACTTTTGGATGTTCTTTTGGGCACCTGGTACAGGCCCAACACAGGGGCTCCTCTGGATAAGAACGTGGCCCGACGCCACTTTCCGGCCCCAGGCGACCCCATGTTCCTCTCCCAACACCCAACCCCTGAGAGCTTGGTTGTTCGAGCCTATGCGTCCCCGAGTGCATTCCCTTCTGCACCTCCGGACAGGGAATCCAAGAATCTGGAACAATTTGGGAAGACATTTTTTACTTCCACCAGTTCAGGCCTGTGGTCTGTGAACACCGCATGCCTGTGAACACCGCATGCCTCTTGGGCCATTATTCCCATTCTGTATGGGACACGGTTGCGCAGGTGCTGCCTCAGTGTCCAGAGGTGGCCCAGACAGTGCTCTCCCAAGCTATTGCTGAGGGGAGAGACGCAGCCAAGTTCACGATTCGTTGTGGCCTTGACACCGCCGACTCGCTGGGCAGGGTGATTTCCTCGTCAGTGGCGCTACGCCGCCACGCCTGGCTGAGGACGACTGGCTTTTCCGGGGATGTCCAGAACACTCTGATGGACATGCCCTTTGATGGCACTCGCCTTTTAGGTGACAAGGCAGACAGTGCGTTGGAGCGTTTTAAGGACTCGCAGGCTACGGCCAAGTCCTTAGGCCTTTTGACCACGCGCACTCCTTCTGCTTCTGCTTTTCGCTCCTTTCATGGCCAACAAAGAGGTGCCCAAACATTTTAGCTCCAGAGCCACAGGCCTGCGCAGCAACAGTCTCAGCGCAGCCGTAGCCGTGGACGTGGGACCCGCAGAGGTGGACCAGGGGCCAGCGGGCGGGTCAGTCCACCACCTCCCCTGCAGCCACTGCCTCCAAACCTTCCTAGTCCGGTGTTTCAGACCCACCACATGCCAGTGGGTGGCAGGATTCGCATCACCTCCCCCAGTTGCATACCATCACTTCGGACAGGTGAGTTCTGCAGATAGTCTGACGGGGCTACTCCCTCCCCTTCGAGACTACCCCTCCAGCCATGCCAACTCAGTGCCACCGCATTTTGGGGGGTTAACTTGGCACTTCTCCAGCAGGAAGTTGCGGCCCTCTTGGCCAAGGGGGCCATTGAGCGCGTTCCGATGCCAGAAGTAGGTCGTGGTTGCTACTGCCACTACTACCTGGTTCCAAAAAAGGACAAGGGCCTGCGTCCTATATTAGATCTTCGGAACGTCAATCGCTTCCTCCGGTAGGAGAAGTTCAAGATGCTCACACTTTCTCAGGTCTTGTCTGCTCTCGACCCGCAAGACTGGATGGTAGCGTTGGACTTGCAGGACGCATATTTTTATATTCCTGGCCTACCGGCGTTACCTGCGGTTCACGGGAGGCCACGAGCACTTTCAGTTCACCGTGCTCCCTTTTGGCCTTACCAGCGCCCCTCGAGTGCCCACGAAAGTGATGGCGGGGGTCGCGGCTCATCTGCGCAGATCAGGGGTTTCAGTCTTCCCCTATCTTGACGACTGTCTGTTAAAGGCGAGCTCAGCCCAGGCAGTTGTCTCCCACCTCCAGACTACGGCCGATCTACTGCATTTGCTGGGGTTCTCCATCAACGTGCCGAAGTCGCACCTGATTCCCTTTCAGATGCTCCTTTTCATCCCAAACAGCGAGTCCAGGACATTCGGGCTGTGATTCCGATCTTTTGGCCCTTGTCCTGGGTTTCGGTCAGGATGACTTTGAGGCTGCCGGGTCTCATGGCCTCCTGCATCCTGCTGACCAATCATGCCTGATGGCATACGCGGGCTCTGCTGTGGGACCTGAAGTTCCAGTGCGCGCAGCATCAAGGGGACCTGTCCGAGTACGTCCGGATCTCGGAGGGCACTACACAACAGTTGCAGTGGTGGCTCATGAACAGGCGTTGGGTCAGCGGCAGATCCTTCTCCCTTCCCCAACCGGAGCACACAGTGGTGAGTGACGGATGCGTCTCTCCTGGGATGGGGCGGCCACATTGGAGAGGCGCAGATCAGAGGCCTCTGGTCTCCGGCGGAGTCCAGGCTCCATATTAACTTTCTGGAGCCCGAGGCGATCCTACTTGCACTGAAAGCATTCCTTCCCTCTGTCAAATGGAGTATTGTGCAGGTGTTAACAGTCAACACCACCGCCATATGGTATTGCAACAAACAAGGTGGGGTGGGGTGGGGTCGTGGACCCTATGTCAGGAGGCTCTGCGCCTGTAGACATGGCTGGAACGTCAAGGCATTTCCTTGACGGTTCAACACCTGGCAGGTTCTTTAACGCCAGGGCAGACAAACTCAGCCGCAGGTTCATGATGGATCACGAATGGCGTCTTGACTCTGAGGTGGCGCAAGGTCTCTTTCAACAGTGGGGAGAGCCTTGGTTAGATCTATTCACCACCGAAGAGAACGCGCAATGTCATCACTTCTGCGCTTTGGAATTTCCAAGGAGGCACTCGCTTGGCAACGCTTTTTCTCACGAGTGGAGCTCCGGACTATTGTACGCTTTCTGCCTATACCACTTCTACTCAGAGTGCTGAAGAAGATCAGGTGTGACCGGGCCCAAGTAATCCTTGTGGCTCCGGATTGGGCTCCAAGAGTTTGGTATCCCGAGCTACTCAGTATGAGCATGGATCCCCGATCCGGCTGCCTCTTTGGGAGGATCTTCTGTCGCAGCAGCAGGGGACGGTCCTCCACCTGAACCTGTCCAGCCTCCACCTACAAGCGTGGAGATTGATCGGTGTCAGTTGATTCCTTTTGACTTGCCTCCTGAAGTCTGTGATGTTATTTTGGCGGCCAGGCATCCCACCACTAAATCGGTATACGCCTGCAGGGGGAACACATTTGTGGCATGGTGCACAGCAAAGGCTGTGGATCCCCTTTCTGCCCCTCTTTCAGAAGTCCTTTTGTTCCTTCTTTCTCTGGCCCAGCATGGCTCTGCTCTGGGCACTATTAAGGGCTATCTTTCTGCCATTTCGGCCTTTCTCAGGCTCCCTGATCAGCCCTCTCTTTTCATGTCCCCTGTTGTAAATAAAGTTCTCAAAGGAATTAATCACCTTTTCCCTCCTATTCTGTTTGTGATGCCGCAGTGGGACTTGAATCTGGTTCTTACCTATTTTATGTGCTATCCCTTTGAGCCGCTTCACTACTGTCGCCTTCGTTTATTGACTTTAAAGACTGCTTTCCTGGTTGCCATCACCTCCGCTAGGTGCGTGAGTGAGCTCCAGGCTCTTTCCTGTAAGCCTGATTTTCTGTTGGTCCTTTCGGACAAGGTTGTGCTTCGCCCTCATCCTTCCTTCTTGCCAAAGGTTGTCACTGCCTTCCACATCGGGCAGACTATCACCGTGCCCACTTTTTTTCCGCCTCCGCATCCTTCCAGAGAGGAAGAGAGGCTTCACCGTCTGGACCCAAAACATGCGTTCTCCTTTTACCTGAATCGCACACAACAGTTCCGGGTGGAAGACCAGCTCTTTGTTGGCCACATGGGCGCCAAGAAAGGCTGAGCTGTACACAAGAGGACTATCTCCCGCTGGATCGTCTTGTGTATCAAGGCCTGTTATTCTCTGGCTAAAAAGGACCCTTCGACGGGGTTGCGTGCCTATTCTACTAGGGCGACATATACTACTGCATTGGGATGTGGTGTCCCCCTGCAAGACATCTGTCAGACAGCCACGTGGGCCTCGCTGCACACTTTTACTAAGCATTATTGCCTTGACAGTCCAGTCTGGAGAGACTGCTTCTTTGGCCGTTCTTTTCTCTGTGACTTTTTGGTGTGATCTTTGTTTGCAGACCCACCACTGGGGTTAGTATTGCTGGGGTATCTATTCTAATTTATTTATTTTTGACATTTATAGAGCGCGAACAAATGCCCTTGGATCCATAGACTGATTTTACTGATTAAACAGCCATGTTTTTATCATCTTACGAAACTGGAGTAGGGATTGACATGAGCGAATCTGTAACGGTAAAGTGTTCCAGAGCTTGGCAGCTGACACCACAAAATGTCTGTTTCCCAAGACACCGTCTTTGTACGTGGTACCATCAACTGATGCGCAGTAGCGGATCTAAGTTGTCTGCTGAGACAGTAGATAGCTAACTGCTTTATCAAAAACTGGGGGCCTAGTTTGTGTATGGCTTTGAAAGTGAGACAGAGAGCTTTAAATTGTATGCGGTTTTTAATCACCAGCCAATAGTAATTTCGGATGACCTGTGAAATGGGTTTAAATTTGGGAGTCCCTGAAAGCATTCTGGCGGCCGCATTTTGGACAGTTTGCATTTTTTTGATGACCCTGCATTGTGCATTAGCAAACAGTCCATTACAGTAATCCAGTGATGACATTACCAGTGTACTGACCAAAGTTTTTTCTGCTTTTTCTGGTACATAAGGGATTATTTTCTTTATCAATCGGAAGTTTATAGAAGGCCGATGACACTACTTGGTTGGCATGGGAAACGAAGTTCAGGTTATCATCGAACATAATTCCTAGGTTCCTAATCCTTGAGAATGGGTTAGGCAACGGTCCCAATGAAGGTGGCCACCAGGAACTTGACCAAAGAGGAGATAGGTTTCTAAAGATGATAACTTCCGTCTTCTCGGAATTCAGTTTGAGGCAAATGCAGGCCATCCAGTCCTTGATGACCTGCATGCCTCCCTGAAAGCATTCAGCCACCTTCTCTCCATCATTGTTTATTGCCAAGACCAACTGAGTGTCGTCTGCATAAGAAGTAAGGCTCATCCCGTAAGCTTTTATAACTCTAGCTAGGTCCGACACATAGATGTTAAAAAGTGTCGGACTTAGGGATGAGCCTTGAGGAACTCCACAGGGTAACGTTAACTCCGTAGACTGAAAGAGTCCCAAGGTGACTGCCTGCGTTCTATCTGACAGGAAGGAGGCGAGCAGCTTTTTTGCTATAGATTGAATGCCCATAGCCGAGACACAGTCGATCAGAATGGTATGATCGACCGTGTCAAATGCCGCTGATAGATCCAACAATATAAGCACGGCTGTGCCTCCCTGGTCTCTAACGAGGCTTATATCTTCAGTGGCTTTAATGAGGGCAGTTTCAGTCCCATGAAGCTTACGGAACCCGAACTGTGTGTTCGAGGCATGTGGGCTGCTGAATTTATATCTATGCATAGATCGCTGCCTAGTGTTGGGTCCGGATGATTGCACATAGCTGTCCTGGAGAGTCTTCGAAGTATCACGAGATAGGTGGCTCCTCCCCTGGACTACAGTGCGCATGGGCATCCCCTCCATGCTCAGATTGTTTTTTTTCCGCCGTTGGGTTCGGATGTACTTCTTAACTCAAGTTTGGTATATATTTTAGTTACTTTTTTCGAGGCCAAAGGGCCTTAGGGGCGTCGGTATTGTCTTTCGTTCGGTGCCTTTTACCTTTCCAGTTCTTTCGACTGGACTTCGGAAGACTTTTCTGCCCTTCGACACCAAAGGCCCTCGACGATCGACGATGGAACGGAGCCCGTTCAAGCGCTGCCCCGTCTGCAACTCTAAATATCCACACATCGACGTGCACCCGGTGTGTAACAGATGTCTCTCACCGGACCACGATGAAGACAGCTGTATGGCCTGTTCAAAATTCAGGTCGAAGAAAACTCTCCGTCTTCGACGCGCTGCACGACAGTCGGCGCGAGAATCGGCACCAGACCCGGAGAACATCTTCGGTGGTGACGACGAAGAACATGTACATGAAGAGGATCCGGAGCACTCGGATCCTGCGTCGGAGCCAGACTCCACCTACAACGAGGACGAGGAAGAACTCTACGTCCATGATGAAGACATCGTCGAGGTAGGGGACCACGTACAAACTATCGGAGCCGTTGATGACGACTCAAGCGAGGAGCTGGGCCCAACCGCAGTAGCGGGGCCTCATAAAGACTCTTCCACGGCTCAGGTCGAGGCATCGCCGGAAGGCCTTAGCCAAGATCTTCAACACCGTTCTCTAGTCCCGCTTCAAGGTCCGACTAAGAACATTTCCAAAGAGCCATCGGTCCATCGACCACACTCAGTGGACAAACCGAAACCAAAAGACAATAAATCGAATCCGACACTGGTTAAGAAAACCGTCGACTTGACGACTTCGGAACATTCCAAGTCGAAACGTACGGTCGACCCCTCGGGGTCGAAAAGGGGCATCGAACTGAAGATCGGATCGACTACGCCTGTGTCTGCAGTGAAACACGTCACGCTCCCGTCGACTGCTGGATACAAAGATGGCGGCTCTTCCGAAGGACTCGAGGCCCAAAAGACAATCGATCCGAAGACGAAGAAGCCACTGTTGGTCAAGGCCTTCGACCCGAAGACGAAAGTTGGATCGAAAGACCCGAATGCGTCGAAGACCAAGGGCGTTCCTGCACCGCAGCAACGGCTCGAATCGACACACGGCCTCAAACGCACTGAACTGTCGAAGTCGGTCGAATCGAAGACCCCGACGCCATCGAAAAAAGTCAGTCCGTCGCCGATGCTTATGGCACCGATGAAGTTCGGACTACCCCCCACAGCACGGCCTAAACAGGTTCTACATACACAGGCTACCGACTCTTCTAAGTCGACGTCGGTTGCCGCAACCACTCAGCCTCGGTCGGACAACGTTGTGTTCCAGCCACCGTCCCACGACAACCAGTCCAAACTCTACATCGACTCCGAATCGGGTCGACTCACCATTTACAAGCGAAAAATCAGGCCTGAAACGCCTATGGAACATTATAGGATACCGCTAAAGAAAAAAAGAGACTCTACCACCTCTCCTGTTCTTTTTGAACCCATGCAATCATATGATCAGGACTATACCTACTCTCCCACAAATGTCACTGAGGATGTGGAAGAAAGGGACAATGAGGACCAGTTTAACTATCCCATGGATACTGATCAAGATGAGTCCCAGCCGTGGGCTGACACTGTGGACCCTGCTGAGCCACACACCACCCCTGATACTCTTTCATATGCTATCAAGCCTTCGCCTACTGAAGATACTGCTGCGTTCAACGCACTGATTGAGAGGGCGGCACATAACCATGACGTAGATATGCACGCTGACCCAGTGGAGGAAGACTTTCTTTTTGATACGTTCTCCACTTCAGAAAGGTCTATAAAAACTCTGCCTATGCTCAAAGGTGTGCTCAAACATGCAAGTGACATTTTTAAAGAGCCCACTAAAGCAAGGGTGGAGAACCCAAGGATTGAGAGGAAGTACCGGCCTGCGCCTGTGGATCCTACCTACATCAGGGGATAACTCCCACTGGACTCCTTAGTAGTGGCTAAGGCTCGCAAAAGAGCGAACTCTCAGACAACGGGTGATGCTCCTCTTCCGGACAAAGAGTCCAAGATCTTAGAGGCCTTTGGAAAACGTGTGGCAGCTCAAGCTGCTAATATTTGGAGAATCTCCAATACCCAGGCCCTGTTAGCAAGATATGACAGGGCACTCTATGACACGTTAGAGCAGTTACTGCAACACAGGAAGGGGCAGAAATGCTTATACAAGAAGGGAAGTTAATCTCCAACGCGTCCATTAAGTGCGCGTTGGATGCAGCCGACACAGCAGCTAGGGCCATAAACACTAGCGTTTATGCTCAGGAGGCATGCCTGGCTCCGCATCTCTGGATTTAAATCGGAGATCCAAACTACCCTGCTCAATCAGCCAGTAAACCCGGACTTCCTGTTTGGTCCGGAGGTGGACACCACTCTTGAAAAGATTAAAAAAGACACTGAAACTGCGAAATCCATGGGAGCTCTGCAGTCTCAGCAGTTCAGGGGCGGTTCCTTTCGTCGCTCCGGTAACAGGGGAGCCTCAAGAGGACAAGCGTCGCAACAAGCCCAGTACACCAAGGGGGGGGGGGGGGAACACAAACCACCTATAACAAGAACAATAGGGGTGGATACCGTGGGAACAGCAGCAAAGGCAGAGGGCGTGGAAATAATAACACCAGGTCCTCCACCACTAACAAGCAGTGACGTCTTGTCACTGCCCCCCCGACCATATAACACCGGTCGGGGGGAGACTCCAGCAGTTCCTGCCAGTCTGGGAAAGCATTACCACGGACAGGTGGGTGAGAACTTATACAACACGGTTATTGTCTAGAACTGACCTCCACCCCGCCCAACATACCCCCAAGGCACCGTCCTATGTCCGCCGAGCACATGCACTTATTGCAGCAGGAAGTCATATCCATGCTGCAAAAGGGCGCCATAGAACTCGTGCCTTTAGAACAGCAGGGTACAGGGGTGTACTCACTGTACTTCTTAATCCCAAAGAAAGACGGGTCTCTGCGGCCCATTCTAGACTTCAGACCTCTAAACCAATACATCCTGTCGGAACACTTTCACATGCTAACGTTACAGCAAGTTCTGCCGTTGCTCAGTCAAGGAGATTTCCTAGCAACATTAGATCTAAAGGATGCCTACTTCCACATTCCCATTCACCCCAGTCCCAGAAAGTATCTCAGGTTCACCATCAACAACCAGCATTACCAGTTCAAAGTCCTGCCTTTCGGGGTCACTACGGCCCCCAGAGTGTTTACAAAGTGCTTAGCGACAGTTGCCGCGCATCTTCGGCGGCAACACATCCATGTCTATCCGTATCTGGACGACTGGCTTGTACAGGCAAAGTCAGCCCAGCAGTGTGCCGACCACATGTCCCGCACAATTCACCTCCTACACAGTCTGGGCTTTTCGCTCAATTACCAAAAGTCCCATCTTCAACCCGCACATGTATAGCAGTACCTAGGCGCGGAAATAAACACACTCGCTGCCACAGCGCAACCAAACTCAGCAAGAGTCAACAGCATGCGAGTGCTCATTCAGAAATTCAGGCCACAACACTCACTCCCAGCGCAGGTGTTCATGCAACTAATAGGCATGATGGCCTCCTGCATCTTTATAGTCCCCCACGCGAGGCTACACATGCGTCCGCTTCAGGAATGCTTGGCGCGTCAGTGGAACCAGGCTCATGGACAGCTGAAAGACCTAGTGTTGGTGACCGGTCGTGCATACAACTCTCTGCATTGGTGGAGCACACAAAACCTTTGCAGGGGACGACCGTTCCAAGAGCCTGTGCCACAGATAGTACTGACAACGGACGCATCTCTCAAAGGCTGGGGGGCGCATGTCCTCCACTATACAGTGCAGGGACTATGGACACCGCGATAGCAGAAAATGCACATCAACCTATTGGAACTGATGGCAATCTTCATGGCACTGAAGGCATTCAAGTTGCATCTCTGCAACAAAGTCGTGTTGATTCGGACGGACAACATGACTGCCATGTATTACATCCAGAAGCAGGGAGGGACACACTCCCCACAATTGTCACACCTAGCGCGGTGCATGTGGAAGTGGGCCATTCAGAGGAACATGTTCCTCATGGCGGAACACCTCCCGGGCAAGGACAACCAGATGGCGGATCTGCTCAGCAGACACAGCCACCAAATGCACGAGTGGGAGATACGTCCCTCAGTGCTCCAGCCCTATTTCCAGCAATGGGGTCATCCAGAGATAGACCTCTTCGCCACACACGAAAACGCAAAATGCCGCGCCTTCGCTGCCAGGTTTCCACACCCGCAGTCTCAGGGCAATGCGATATGGATGAACTGGTCGAACAAATTTGCGTACGCCTTTCCTCCAGCACCACTCATACTGCTGGTGGCACTCAGAGCCATGGAGACATTCAGCACCCAGATCCGCAGCAGTTGAGCCTTGCAATATGGCTCCTGAGGTCATAAAGTTTGGCTACCTCCATCTACCTCCTGACTGTATGGACATCATAAAGGAAGCTAGGCGTCCCACCACCAGGGCCTGCCACGCGGCAAAATGGAAGCGTTTTGTTATCTATTGCTCCAACAATAACATAAATCCACTTGATGCTTCCACGCAAAACATCATATGCTATTTGCTGCACCTGTACAGGTGTAACCTAGCGTATAGTTCCATCAGGATACATTTAGCAGCAATGGCGGCTTATCTTCAAAATAGACAGCACCTATCCCTTTTCAGAGTGCCAGCCATTAAAGCATTTATGGAGGGACTAAAAAGGGTAATTCCTCCAAGACACCCGCCTTCGCCGGTTTGGAACCTCAACATAGTCCTCACCAGGCTCATGGGCCCACCATTTGAACCTCTCCACTCTTGTGAAATACAATTTCTCACATGGAAAGTGGCTTTTCTGGTCGCAATTACGTCACTACGACGAGTTAGTGAGCTGCAAGCCCTTACTATTCAGGAACCCTTCATTCAAATTCATGCTAATAGAGTTGTGCTGCGCACCAACCCCAAGTTTATGCCCAAGGTAGTTTCACAGTTCCACATTAACCAAACTATCGAACTACCTGTATTCTTCCCAAATCCTGATTCAGTGGCAGACAGAGCACTACACACACTTGATGTTAAGAGGGCTCTCCTGTATTACATAGACAGAACTAAAGACTTCAGGAAAACTAAACAACTATTTGTTGCCTTCTCTCCACAACACAAAGGCAATCCAATTTCTAAATCAGGTATAGCCAGATGGATTGTTAAGTGCATCCAGATCTGTTATCAAAAGGCTAAACGCACGTTAACAGTTCCCCCAAGAGCGCATTCCACACTCAAAATGGGGGCATCCATGGCTTTCCTAGGTAACATTCCTCTAGAGGACATATGTAGAGCAGCTACATGGACCACCATACACACATTCACCAAACACTACTGCGTGGATGTACACTCAAAACAGCAAGCTGCTGTAGGTCAGGCTGTTCTCAGAACTCTCTTTCAGACTGCTGCAGCTGGCACGGGCAACCGCCAATAAGGAGGGTACTGCTATTTATTCTATGCATAGATATAAATTCAGCAGCCCACATGCCTCGAACGGAATATGCTACTTACCAGTATGCATCTGTTCTTGGCATGTAGGGCTGCTGACATTTATATCGCCCGCCCTCCTCCCCGGTGCCTGTCGTAGCTGTAGCATCCAGACTCATTCTAACGCATGGTTATCACTTACTATATCACACTCCATCTCTGCCACAATGGCGAAAACCAATCTGAGCATGGAGGGGATGCCCATGCGCACTGTAGTCCAGGGAAGGAGCCACCTATCTCGTGATACTTCGAAGACTCTCCAGGACAACAATGTGCAATCATCCGGACCCAACACTAGGCGGTGATCTATGCATAGATATAAATGTCAGCAGCCCTACATGCCAAGAACAGATGCATACTGGTAAGTAGCATATTCCATCTTCCAACAGACGATATTCCTCAATAAATTCGGAGAGTTGGGTGTTCATTGCTCTCTCTGCCACCTTAGCCAGAAAAGGAAGGCTGGCTATGGGTCTATCATTTTTCAGTTCCTCCGGATCCAAATGAGATTTTTTTAGAAGGGGTTTAAGAAAGGTGTTTTTTAACCTGTCTGGATAGATCCCCGCCCTAAACATGGAATTACAAATTTGAGTTATCATTGGCGCAATTGAATTGTTGAACGGGAGGAACACTTTAGGAGGGCATGGATCGGTGGCTGATCCTGATTTTATGGTTTTAATGATGTCGGCTATATGTTGTTCATTGACTTCATTAAATTGCCGCAGGCAGTGGTCAGATGATCTAGTACTAGTTGGCTGAGGATTGGTTTTAACTTTGGTAGAAAATTCTAAGTAGATGTTATTAACTTTTTCGTAAAAATAATTGGCCAAGGCATCACACAGTGCTTGTGAAGGGGAAGGGGCGGCATCCGGTGCTCTTGCCACTAATTTCTTCACCACTTGGTATAGTTGTTAATTCGAATTTTTTGCAGTTTCAATTTGCTCATTATAGTATTTTCTTTTTTCCTCGATAATCATCTTTTTATACTTAGTGAGTTCCTCTTTATAACGCATTTTTAGATCTATGGTATACATTTTGCGCCAATGTCTTTCATAGTTCCTGCATTTTTGTTTCTGTTATCTTAAGGAATCAGAAAACCATGGTTCAGAGGGAGAAAGTCGATTATTGGAGATGGTTTTATTAGGCACTAGCCTGTTCATGGCATTACTTATCCAACTCGTAAACTGCTCAATAGCAATATTCGGATCAGTTAGAATAGCCGGGCATGTATTATTTAAGAGCACTGTAAGGTGTTTGTTATTTATGTCTTTCCAGACCTTAAATGACCCTTGGTTAGTTACCGCCACCTTTTTTGTAGGAACACTATTAGTTACTATGTTAAAAAGGATAGCATGGTGATCTGACCATGGTAGCGGAAGGATATCCTGAACGTGGATTTACTTTGATTTGGAGAAAATGCCGTCCAGTGTATGGCCGGCTTCATGCGTGGGTGAAGTGACCAACTGGGAGAGCCCTAGTGTCTCCAGGTCAGTCAGTAGGGCCAGTGTTTCAGTATTTTCTGTTTTTTCCAGATGGAAATTAAAATCGCCCAGGACGGTAAACGAATCCTCTATGACTAGAGATTCTAAAAGTGTATTAAAAGTGGACAGAAAGTCTGTGCAAGCTCCTGGGGGTCTATAGAGGAGGACTCCTTTAAAGTTGTGCGAAGGTGTTAACATGAAAAGTCTATAGCTTCACATGTAACGGAAGGAACTTGAAATATTCTTACAGGAAGATGGCACCAGGATATTATCGCCAGACCACCGCCTTTATTTTTCGATCTGTCCTGCCTTTGAACCGTGTAGCCTTCAGGTACGGCAACCACCAAATCCGGTTCAGACGCATTGTCCATCCAGTTTTCAGTGACAAACAGTATATCTATATTTCTATCAATAATAAAGTCTGCAATGTCCTGTCTGTTTGCCCAGAGAACGGGCGTTGATGAGGGCTGTTATTATATTAAAACTTTTATTGATGTGTGCGTTGACAGAGTTAGTGGTATGATTAAAAAAAGCCACATTAGACTTACAATGGGGGCAGCTTGTAACCTTGTGCTTAGTTGTGTTCACTGGTTCCACCCGTATGCACGTATTATCCAGAGTTGGCCGGAGCTGGACTAGTTTGCTTCTGGTATAAGACTTTGTAGCTCCCGTCACTGTTGAACCAGGGGGGGTAGCCCTGAGCCCGGTCCCGGCGCGGACAGGCGCAGACGGGCTTGCCTTTGGCGCGGCCGCTGCGCCCGCCCGCTTCGCAGACGATAACAGGTGGTCATTTTATAGGACGGGAGGAGGGTGGGAGGCTGCCAGCAACTGGTGCGCAACCCTCGAAATTCCCCTAAGATGGCGGCTCCCCCTCTCTGCTACCGCGTCAGCGCCAAGTCAGCTGTGCGGGGAGCAGGGGTCGGGATGCAGCGTGGAACAGGTATGGCAGCACCTTGAACGTGGTGCGATTAGTCCGTGTTTTTAAAATCCACAAGTGATACAGTTTTTAAAAATTGCTGTTACAAAGCCTATACCCCCGGGTTCCGCCTCAGGGGAATCTAGCACTCAATTCTAACAAAGGTAACAAATCTATCACTAACGTGTTTCTTTCAGATGAACAAGTTGCTTACCTTTTGGTAACGATATATCTGTAAGAAACATTAGTTAGTGATAGATTCCTTACTGCCCCCCCCCCCATCCTCCCTGTTCTGCGAATGACTTCTAGGGTTAAGGTCATCCCTTTCAGAGCCCTAGTTTTAGTGTACCAGTGGTCAGTATATTGCATGGGTCTACGTTCCTGGCGCGTAAAGTCATGTACAGGAACTGACGTCATCGCGCGTGGGCCTGTCTAAGTAGCTCCGGCGACATCATCTCGGCGGCTACGATGCCAACTATGTACACGGAGCCGTACGACGCCCCCTACCGACGCGCAGGGGTACTGCTGACGAAAGCTTTCCGGATCCAGTCTGACACCTGGGGGTAATTCTAAGGCAATGAATCTATCACTAATTAATGTTTCCTACAGATATATCGTTACTGAAGGTAAGTAACTTGTTTGTTAGTTATCCTTAGTAACTAAAATATATGCTTTAAAGTAACTAGAACTTTGCCATCACCATGCGCTGCTAATTACCTCATATATTATATTAAAAATGACCTGTTCTATGACGCCATTGATGACATCACAGCCACATCTTAAATGGCATCATTGATGACAACACTGCATGTATATATATGAGTACCCTAGCCTATATACGTACCTGTCCGCAATTGTTTTATAACATAGGGTTCCATAGGAGTAGGCTACTAGGTCTTATCTTTATTTCTAGCAATGTAGAATAAATCATGTGAATCTTATTAATTTCAAGCACTTTCAACCAGGCCCATATTGTGTAATAAATATTTATTTCTTTACTAGGTCTATTTTTCTTCTTCATTACCACTATTTTCAGAGTATTTGGGCTTGCTAGAGCTTTCTCCACTTCACCATTCAGGACACGCCTAATATGTTACAAGTGATGTGCATGTTGTGCTTGTGAACCCAGATAATATATTTTGAAGTTTGATGGTTCAAAACGTCTCTTTTTGTATTCTAGTTGATGTGTTTGTCAATTCACTCTTGTTGCGCCATGGCCCTAGGCTAATTTTGTCATTGATATTTTTAATAGAGCAACACACATATATGATTTAAGAAGATTGGAATATATTGGAATACATCTAAAAGTGTGGTTAGGGTGACCATTTTTATTAATGCTAGGCGCCCAGCCATTTATATTGGGAGCATGATACAGCTCTCACAAATCTTTTCTATATTGACCATGTTAGTGCCATTCATTTTCTCCTAATACTAATTCTTTGTTCCAGTGGTTTGCTATGCCTTCGTACCTGACTGGTATTACTAGCCATTATATCAGGATTTCCATTGTGGGCTGTGCTCATTGTTCCGGGAGTGGCATCAACGATGTCTTAGACCAGTTAATAATTAGTCCAGACAATATTCCAAATTGAATTGTTTCTCATATAATTTTATTTAGATTTAATTGAAGGCCTTTAAGCATGAGGTGGATATCATTGCATATGATGATACAAGCAGTCTCCTTGATCCAAATGTTAACACTTTGTCTGAACATGTTTGCCAGTGGTTGTATATCAAGCTCAAAAAGCCGAGTGCCAGAGACAACTCGGCCTAGTGGCTCTTGCAGTTTGCATGTGTATGAAAATTCGGTTATTATTTTAGCATTAGAATTGCTGTATCATAGTCTTAGTTATCCAATTATCCCCTTACCCATGTGTGGCTTTTCCAACAGAATGAATAGGAAGGGCGAATCCATTGAATAAAATGCAATAGCTTCTAGGAAAACAAGAGCCGTCTAAATCTCTGGCTTAATCCGATTTGTTAAGGTAAACTATGATCTCAGGTGATATGGTGTGAATCTCTCTGGCATAAAACTGGATTGGCCTAGTGGCACTAAACTTTGTATTAATAGTAGGAACACATTTGTTCTAATTTTGGCTAAGGTTTTATTGTCCACATTGGTGTAGAAAAATTGCGTGTGTGGGGTTACCTGGTTTGAGCAATGTAATCACTGCCACTTCTCGTAGCGGTGGAGGTACCGCTCCTATTTGTAATGCCTCATTTTACATAATAAGTCAATATGGGGCGATATCTTCTGCTTAAGCTTTATAAAACTACAACAGTAACACTGTCACTTCCTGGCATCTTTGATTGCAGTTTTAATTTCCTCTAGAGTGATAGGCAGGCATAACACAACCCCTCACTCCTATTCAGGCCAATATTGTTATTCCCAAATATATATTTATATCTCTTATATTTGATGTCATTTTGTAAGTCATATAGTTTAGTTTAAAATGTAAAGAATGCTTCACAGATAGCCTATGGATTGTGTAGTGTTGCTCTAGTTTCTGTCCTAATTCAGATTATATATGCTGATGCCTATTTTGGAAGGATGATATTAGTACGGGTGTGGCTGGGATGGTCCCTTTCTCCATAGATTCTTGGTTTATGATGGATACTTTTATCTCCCCGGAACCGGACTGGATCAGGAGAATTCTTTCAGGTAATGCTTGTGCTTTGCGGTAGGTGATGTGACTCTGCAACCATCCCGCCACACTGGTTCAGAAGAAAAGGTGCGAGGGTGTTAAGATTTGAGAGGCATCCTCCAGGTCACCGGGACCAGCTGCTCGATCAGTTCTGCACCTGTTAAGCCCAGAGTTCCTGTATCTCATTGACACTGCAGCAAATCAAGGCCTTCAAGGATGCCATACTGGAAATCTTTAGTGTGCTTCAGGGTCCTTTTTGCGTGATTTTGGGCCCCTCAGAACCGCAGGATTCTCCAGTTGGATTATTGCTGGTGTGTCTCTCCCTGTAGGACCCTTTACCCTGTCGGGTACCGACTCTGGTACAGATGCCCAGGCTCCATTTCCCCCAAGATCCACAACTATTCTTTTTGCAAATACTGACTCCACTGACATGAGCTAGAGGCTCAACTGATGTAGTGCTATGAAATTCGGAGAACCACAACCAGTTGTGGTGCAGGCTGACTAACCTTGTTTCTGTAACATGACGCAAATATCAGCAGAAGCTCCATTCTTATTTTGGTTTGGACTCTGATCCTGGGCTTGAACAAGGCACACCGTTGATTTTGAGGGAATGGCCTGCTCCCCTTCATTATACTGATGATGCCTTACACCTTGACTTACGAAACACCAGTGGACTTAACACCTCCCCTGGTCCACCAATGGAAGATGGTGCCTCCTTTGCAGTAGTGATTCTGAGGACAGTTGAGGTACCAGATTTGCAGCTCTCCTCAATCGAGACTAAGACAAATGCACTACCAAATGTTCTCCAGCCTGGACCAGGAACATCAGAGCTTTTGCTTCCATTTAATGACACCCTCATAGATTCCTTGATGGATACCTGATAAATACCATGTTCATGCCTGTGTATTCGTTGACAGGTGGCTAGGCAACACAGACATGTGGCCAGTTACCCACACTTCTCACCAAGCACCATACTCCAGAAAGTCTATTTGTACAGGCTTCAACCTATAAGGTTAATCTTAACTTGTTTACGACTAGTATCCTAGATAGAGATTTCAAAAGGATTGATGCCTTTGGCAAGCAAATGTTTTCTTCTGCCAGCATGGCACTGCAGTCCGTAAATTCATTCTGCCTGTTAGGCCATTATACACATGGCTTATTGGGTATGCCCAGTGAGATTTTGCTGGCTGTCCCAAAAGACCATGGGTTCAGACAATCCATGATGGCCAGGATACAGTGAAATACATAATCTATTGGAGGTTTAGACTTCACAAACTGCAGCGGCAAAGCAGTTGGTACAAGTGTAGTGCTCCGCAAATATGCCTGAGTGAGATTTTCTGGCTCTGTGTAAGCACTGCTGGTGGACACACCTTTTGACGGGTCACGCCACTTCAGAGAGAAGGCAGACTCTGTGCTGGCTCATGGCTCGTAGGGCCATTGCACGTTCCATGGGACTGTTAGCTACTGCAAAGCGATTCCTTCATCAGTTCTGCAGATTTATAGGCCAGTGGGGGGCTTTAGGCATTGGCATCTTTCCCAGCCTGTGATACATCAGAAAACCCACTCATTTCAGGGTACCAGAGGACGAATTGCACAAGCCAGCACATGCACCAGTTCTCAAACTCCCCTCCCCCTACTACAACAGCCACTTAGCTGATTTAGTTTGTTCCTTAATGGCTCACATCTGACCAGTGGAAAGCAGGATTCAGTATTTCCTTGTAGGTTAGTAATCCATCACGCCCAACAGATGGGTCTTACAGATTGTCCAAAGGGCTCCTCCCTGCCTTTCATTTCCTTCCCCACCCCACGTTCTTCGTGCACCAGAACAGATTTTGGAGAAACATCTGTTCAGCCTTTTGTAGGAGGTACCCTTATTACTTTCCAAGGGTTCCATTGAATGGGTATCCAGTTGTTGATGTTGTGCCATTAGTTTTTGCAGAGCCTCTTTTGCTCTGGTATTTTGTCTAGTGTTATTACCTGATCTAGCTTATTCGATGTTGAATAACAGGTTAAAGTCACCTCCCTATATAATAGCTTGTGGATCTGTGTGCATTTTTAATGACTGTTTGAAAGAATTGTTCTGCATCGTTATTTGGGCCATATGTGTTCACTGTTGTAATGACCAAAAGCCAGAAAGAGAACAGCTACAAGGGATCTCGACTTGCCTACTGTAAAACAATAACTATTCCCGTCCATGTTTGGAAAATCAAAAGGAAAGTAGGTAAACTGTTCTGACAATCACGCCAAAACCAAGAGGACTTAAACCTTATGCAAATATTCCGCTACAAGAGACGGGTGGTAAAAAAGATATCTGGGTGCATAAACAAGCTAAACATGAAACATTATGGGCCCAGCTGCTCTTCGCAACCAAAAGAAATGATTCAAAAAGATTCTGGCAAGTTATCAATAAGAACGAGTAAGGCCTTGCAGCAGCGTATAATGCGAACATCAGCGAGATGGAATGGTTACAATACCTGATATTAAATTTCAAGGAAGATTTGGTAGTTACAACTTGCCCTCTTAGCCTCGAAAATGATAAAGCTGCCTTGTTGAAACCGACATAGGTGTAGGTTGAGAGTATCATTAAAAAATCTCGGGCTGATTGTGCCCCTGGCCCAAATGGGCTTCCCCAAGCACTGTTTAAGCACCTTATATCAGACTGGGCTGATTTCCTGGCGTCAATGTTCAACTTCATTCTGGAAAATGATGTAGAGGCTCAATAATTCACCCCATTTTGAAAAGGGTCAGGCAAGTTCACCTAGTAACTACTGATTATTCACTCTGATGGACGTGGGATTTAAATTCTTCTCCACTATACTACTTCATGACTTGGAATTCTGGTGCTATGAAAATAGATTAGTCCCCTTAAATCAAACAGGATTCTTAAGGGGTCAAGGCTTTTTAACCAACCTCATAGCCCTGAGCCAAATTACAAATAGAACAAAGGCTACAGGGACACCTCGCTACATGTGTTTTGTAGATTTTAAGGCAGCTTTTGACTGTGTGTCCCAGAACAGGTTATGGGTCAAACTTCAGCGATGGCCCTTTCCTCCCAACACATGGGTCAAAAAATTTGTGATGGCACACACGTATCGAGGAAAGTGCAAACAACGTCTGGCGTGAAACAGGGCTGTGTGCTTGCCCCCTTTCTTTTTAACTTGTATCTGACAGATCTTTCCGCTGAATTGGACGAGCAGATAGCTCATGCCAGAGCCTCGGAGGACGACTAGTGTCGCACAATTTATATGCGGATGATCTTCTGAGGTATAGCAATACTCGAAAAGGACTCTAAAGGAGGGTTAATTCCCTTGGCACTTAGGCAGATAAGAAAGGCCTCGAATGGCCTGGAAGTAAACAACAACAAAACTAATGTGATGACTTGTAATCGAGGGCCCAACAAAAGTCGAAAATTGCATTTTTAAAAAAAAATAATTATTTTAATTCTTTTTATTAACCGGTTAAAGTCAATCATTGCGATACATCAAGTTTTAGGTTTTTGCGGTTACACATTTGGTTTAAGACATTTACGCTCGGTACAGTGTTACTTTATAACATTTATGGTGATTCCTGGATGTCTATTTCTGGCAATTGGGGGGGATCCTCGTAATACATTCCAAGCATTCCAGATGGAGACCCATTTGCGGGGACAACCCCTCGCTACATACACCGTTTTCTCTCTAAACATACACCAATCCATGTCCCTCACCCAGGCTTCTTCGATTGGTGTATGATTAGTGCCTCAGAGTTGTGCAATGTTTCGTAGGGCAATCATGAGGCCCAGTGTCAACCATGTCTTCTGTTCCCCTTTCAGGTCCGTGGGTTCCCACACATTTAACAGACATCTCTTTGCCTCTAGGCGAATTACCATTGTTAGTACATCACTCATAACTGTGTGGATCCTGCCCCAATAGGGCGGTATGTGGTCACACTCCCATAGTATGTGTAAAAACGTACCCATCTGGCCACACCCCCTCCTACATTCACCACCCTCCGCTCTTCCCATTTTCACTAGGCAGGGCCCTGTTATATACACTTTATGGAGTATCTTGAGTTGGACGAGACAAAGCCTAGCTGAGATGGCCACCTCCCTTGGGGAAGCCACTGCCTCTGTCCAGTCCTCGCCATCCAAAATTATCCCATTCTGTTCCCATTTGGCTCTCGTAGGACGGAGAGGATCCCCAGTGTGATTGAGAAGTTTCTTATATGTTAATGAGATTGTTTTGGTGGGTAGGTAGCCATCGAGTAACCTATCCTCCAAGGGGGAGGAGTCCGGGGGCGAGTCGCCGTGTGGTATGCTGGTCTGTAACGCATGGCGGACCTGCAGGTAGCGGAAATACTCTGTGTTTGCTAGCTCAAACTCCTGTTGGAGGGACGTGAAGGTTTTAACCTCACCCTTCACTTAGAGGTCACCTACTTTAGAGATTCCAATCAGGTCCCAGCAATCGAAACCCTTGACTTCCAAAAATTGGCCAGTACCTTCGAACCCCACAAAGGAGTTGCTAGGGTGATTTTGCTTTCCCATCACTACGGGTAGCTGTCTGCCACACCTGCACAGAGTGTCTGGTCGGTCCCGTCAGTAGCTTTATGCCACTCTTGGAGTACAGTGCCCTATTGTAGTTTCCGTCGGGGAGCAACCATCAGTCCATGTCGTATCCGGGATCGCCCCCCCCCATCTGTAGGTACCATGATTTATGGCTGCTAGATGAGCCGCCCAATAATAGCGCTTAAGGTCTGGCAGGCCTATTCCCCTGTCATACCAGGAGAGAGTGAGCTTAGTGAGGGCTATACGGGCCCTGCCCTACCACAGCAGGCTTCTCTGCAAACTTTCTATTTCCCGGAACTAACTTGCTGGGACTAGATCCAGGGTGTTCTGTAACACAAACAAATATGTGCAGTGCCATCATTTTAAACAATGTCCCCCTTCCTAGCATTGAGAGTGGAAGGGCACCCCAGCCAGCCACGTCTCATTTGAGTGGCTGGAGAGGAGGAATGAGATTTTGTCTGAATCTACTTTTGGAATCCGCTGAGATATATTACCTAGGTATTGAAACCCCATCGTAGTGAATTGGATCGGGCAGCCCCTCTGGAGGGCAGGGTGAGGTCCCCTGATGACATAAAACAAAGATTTATGCCAGTTTATCGAGTAATCAGAATGGCGGCCAAAGGAAGCGAATATGTCTAGTACACTGTTTAAAGACTCCTTTGGGGAGGCCAGGAAGAGGAGGATATCATCTGCATATAAAGAGATGCAATCTTCCTGGCCCTCTGCCCATTTCAGGCCTCGTAGCACCGGGTCTCGGCGGATCCATGCGGCCAGCGGCTCGAGGGCCAGCGCAAACAACAGCGGGGAAAGCGTCCAACCCTGCCACATCCCTCTACTAAGCTGGAAGATCTCCGACTTCTTAATGTTCACTACTACTTGGGCCAGTAGGGCTGAATAGAGGAGCTGCACCCATTGGATGAATTGCGGCCCAAAGCCCATCTTCGTGAGGACTGCGAAGAGATAAGGCCATTTGAGTGTGTCAAAGGCCATTGTGGCATCTAGGGATACTATTACCGCCCCCTCCTGAATTGTTTCAGCCCTGGCCAACACCCCGTGGACCCTTCGCAGGTTTAGCGTTGTGTTTCGGTGTGGCATAAAACCCAACTGGTCGGGGTGGACCAAGCTGGTCATGACCTTAACCAGTCTATTAGCGAGAAGCTTCGCTAGAATTTTGGGCTCAGCGTTTAACAGAGAGAACGGTCTGTACGAGGCACATTTTGTTCTAGGCTTCCCTTCCTTATATATGGTGACCAACATAGCAACTCTCTGATCATGGGGGAGTTCCCCCTGGTCCCTACCTTCTTCCAGCATCGCCTTGATGTAAGGGGCTAGTTTGTCTGGCCGGAGCTTGTGCAGTTCAATTGGCAGACCGTTTGGGCCCACGGCCTTACCCGACCGCAAGCTTCTAATTGCCTGGGCTACTTCATCATTGGTTAGTTTGCTGTCTAGCAATTTGAGCTCTTCGGCCGAGAGGGTGGGGAGTGTGATATCTGCTAATTCTCGCTTAGAGTTATCAGCTGTACATGCAGTCTGGGTTCTGCAGATCATGCGGTAGTGGGCTGCAAATGTGTTGGCGATCTATTGGGGGTCTGTGATAGTTCGCCCTGCCCCGTCTGTCAGCTCAGGGACTAATCTGCTAGTGAGTTCCTTCCTATCCTGACACGCTATTAGTTTCCCAGCCTTGTCCCAGAGTTCATATATGCGTCCCTGCTTTTCCTTACCCATCTATTTGGCCCTGTCAGTGACCATGGCCCTGTAGTTGTCATGCTTGAGCCTTAGAACGTGGAGTTTGTCTGGGGTGATGTTTCCCTCCAATTCCTCCTCGAGCCGGAGGATCTCGTCCTCCGCCTCTGCTACGTCTTTTATTTTTTCTTTCCGCGCTCTGGCTATCAGGGAGAGGGCGCGTCCCCGTATTACCGCTTTAAAAGGCTCCAACAATACTTGGTGAGACCGTACCGACCACTTGTTTTCCTGAAAGTATAATTCCAACCCGTTGTGCAACTCTTTATGGATCAGCGGATTCCGTAAGTGCCAAGGACTAATGGGAGCAACCCTACCCACCCTGGTTCACCAATAACTGCCCGAGCCCAAACTGGTGAGTGATCTGATATACCTACTACCCCGAGTCTTATCTCTTGTATGTGCATTACCTGTGATGTCGGCATCCGCTGATAGTCAATCCTTGATAGGCTTTTGTGGGCCCCAGACTGGAATGTATGTTGAATGCTTGCAGGGTAATAAGACCGCATGCATTTACTAGGCCGATTGTGTCTAAGAAATCTGGGAGCCACCTGTTGGAGGGACCTAGTTCCCATGGCGGGTGTCGATCTAGCGTACCAGAACCCACTGAATTAAAATCTCCCACAAAGAGCACGCCATCTGGCACTGATAGGAGCAACGAGCTCAGGTCTCTGAATGCCATGTTTTGGAGGCCTGAGGGTACATACACTGATAGTAAAGTGAATGGCTGTCCTTCCCACTGCCCTGTGATCCCCTAATACCTGCCTCCCGTGTCAGCACTGTGTCAATTGTCATTGGGAAGGAGGTTTTTAGTAGATTCATGTTCCCCTCGACCCCGTGGTGAAGCCGGAGTGCGCCACCAGTTTATACCCCCATATGTTGAGGGCTTTGCACGCGTTGCCCATTAAGTGCGTTTCCTGAAGCATCACCACGTCAGGGTCGTGTCTCCTAATATGCTGAAGTACCACACACCTTTTGACTTTGTCCCCCAATCCATTTACGTTCTAACACATCACCCCAATACTTTTCTCCCAATCCATATGCTTTGTTTCTTATGTTTTGTCCATTCCCACATGCAAACAAATGATAGTACCTTGACTGTTTGCGATAACCAACATACACAACTCAAAACCCTCCCAACTCCCCACACCCTGCTGCCCTGTACTCTGGGCTTTAAACTGCTCATATTACTTAATGCAGAGTGCCAGTCGCCCCGAACTTAACTAACCAAAAAAGTGAGGGGTGTTTGCTCCAACCCCCTCCCCCCCTTTTACTGATCTTCAATAAGCATTCCGAGTAAAATTGACTGTAATACTTCACTGCTCAGGCTTATGAGTCCACCGGTACCGGCAAGGTATTAGCTGATCTGACCAGGGTCAACCTGGCCTTCATAGTGCCAGGCAGCAGTCTCTTATCGTCTGATTATCCTGTGCCTCGCAGTGGCGGCTCCGCGCTAGCGATATCAATGTTCCCCCTCCTCCTGTTCCCTCGCAGCCCTCCAGTTGTCCAACCACTCTGTTGCATCCTCTGGTGAGGCTAAAAACCGAGACCTTCCCCCGGCCTCCACACAAAGCCTGGCTGGAAAGAGCATCCCATATTTCAGGTCTTTGTCCCGGAGTCTCTTCTTGACGGCCAAGAAGGTTCGGCGCTGTCGCTGCACTGCCTGAGTGAAGTCTGGGAAGAAGGTTATGACAAAGTTCTCGTACTTCAGCGGAAGAGCCACTCTGGACGTCTGCAGGATAGTGGCCCTATACCTATAGTTTAGTAGGCAGGCCAGGATCGGAAGTGGAGGTGCACCCGGTTTTGGTCAGGTCTTGGGTTGCAGGTGAGAAGTGAGTAGAGTTTCCACAAAGAGGTCAGTGGCCTGCCCCTCCGCCCTCTCTGGCACCCCCAGAATGCGCACATTATTGCTCCTTGAGCGCCCTTCGTAATCGTCCAGTTTATCCTCTTCGAATTTGCGGAAGGCTTCAGTTCTTGGATTTCACTTTGCAGCTCTGAAGTGTGGTTCCCCTGACTGGCTGTTGTTGTTTCAAGCTGCGCAACCTTTTCTCTGTTGGTGGTCAGGTCAGCTCTTATGAGCATCACCTCTGAGGAAATGGCGTGTCCATCCTTTGCTCCAAGGACGTTTCGTACCTTGGAGATGGTATCCGTGACGTCCCTCAGGGAGCGGTCTGGGCCATCACTCTCTGTTCCTGCTGCTGTTTTGTCTTTGGGGGTCTGCTGCTCGGTCGCTGTTTTCAAACAGGTATAGCGGTCGAGCTTGCTTTGCTGGGTGACCCTTGAGCCTTTAGTGGAAGCCATAGCGTCGCAGCCTCGCGCCAACCTGGAATCGCCAGCGCTCGACTAGTAGGGTATCTGGGCTCTTCACTTGTGGCATCAGTCACCCCCCGGTTTGCTTCCCTGATTTCTTGTCTCCAGGGCTTTTACCTCCAGATAAGCGGGGGGACAAAAGGAACCTCACGAAAGAGATCACGGGCCCCAGAAACCCCGGCTCCCTACTGCTTCTAAGTCCTGTCCAGCGTGGCTCCACTGCCGCGAGGCGTCTCAGTAGGTGTCTTGGGCTCTCGGGTGACCGTCTTTCCCACCACCGGGGTGGATTCTTGCTGTGCACCTACTTGGGTTTCAAGACTAGCGTTTGTAGCTGTCTACGCGACTGTGGGGGGGGAGAAGGGTAGAAACACCATCAGCGCCTCGCCCAGGTCACCGCTGCAACCCCAGAGCCTTGATGTTGGTTTGTCTATTATGATGTTGCCTCCCCTATGTCCTTACAGTCTCTCCCAGGCAGCAGCTCGAGTTCCTGTGAACCGTCCTGCTTTTGGGCTGCTTTTTTTCACGATGCTCACCCTTTCAGTAAGGTGCAATGCCGCCCAGTCGAGATGGGCTTGGGCGGACTCTTCCTTCCACATATGCGCGCGGCCGCCGACGCCTCCATACGCCTCCCCCGGCACCGGCCAGGCACGCAAGTTCTTACCTGTCGTCACAGCGAGTGCAGCCCCTCCTCAAGGCACCTCTATGCAGTGCGCCTGCCGCGCCGCCTGGTGTCAGGGTCGCCTGCAGTGTGTGGACTCCACCGGAGCCCCGATCGTACACTGGTCACCGCAATCTGGTCCGCCACTTCCGAGCGCCGCTCCCGCTCCATTACCCGCGGTCAACGGCTTGAAAGCGAGCGCCCGGCTCCGTGGTTATTCCAGGCCGCAACTTCCGCTCGACCTATCTCCGGTCAGCGAGAGCCTCCGGAGCTCAGAGTAGGCTCGTTTGAGCATGCGGACCTTCCGACGGCTGGATCTCGCCTTGGAATCAGGATCTGTGAGATGGATATTGGTATGAGGAGTGGACGGTGTCAGAGCAACTCTAGCTCGCGGCCATATTTCTACGCCGCGTTGCCACATTCCCAAAAATGGCATTTTAATGGAAATAAAATTGAGGAAGTTGCCACCGACGTTTGTTTGGGGGTCAAAATAGATGCAAATGGTACCTTCGCATCTCAGAAGGTGGCGATTCAGGCAAAAGCCCAGGCCATCAATTATGGATTTTCAACACTGGCAAGATCCATAAAAGGCCATTAATTGAAATCTATGGGAGCTGTTATGAAAGCCAAACTGTTGCCAACCCTCGCATATGGATCGGAGATAATGTTAGGTGATGAGGCTCCTTAGCTTGATAAACTGGTAATCAGAGTTTATCGACAAATCTTTAAGCTACCCAGGTCGGCCTCGCCTGCTCAACTCCGGTTAGAATTTTTACTTATAAAACAGTCAGCGGCATTTGTAAAGCTTTGTTATAAATTGCGTGTGCCGGCCGATAACACCTTGGCAAATCTAGTCTAGTATGAGATCAATCTACAATGTGGAAACGGCTCCCATAAAAAACATCTTGACAATAGCATCAGGTTACTGGAGTTGGGTGACATTTTGGATTTCGAAGACCTCAGGTCAATCCTTTAAGAAGGCAGTAATAAATAAGTCGATCAGACTGCAAAGCTGGACTGCAGATTAGGAAACACTGTCCAAACATTGACCTTTCAATCATAAGATGCTGCCAATAGAGGCGATTCTCTCTGGGATTAATAGGATTTCAACAACAGCCACCTATGACAAACAGTCATTTCTGGCCCTTCGATTTGAAGAGATTCCCACATTAGATCTTATCCGAAAATGGAGGAATGGGTGGTTCTTCCGAAGCCCGGACCGGTCATTTGTGCCTTTAGGAAATAGAGACACTACTCCATGCATCTGCCTAATGTTGGTTGACCATATGCAAAATAAACAATTGATGGACGGAATGCTGGACAATACAAACATTCACCCCCCAGTCACAAGGATCTGGTTTTAATCCTTCATTCTTTAGCTCATCACATCACCCCAGTTTGGATCAATCCATATACAAATCAGTCTTGACCCTGTTCCTTATGGGAACAGTCCTGCCCCAACTGCTAAGCCAGGTCCTTCCTGAACCGGAAACCAGCATCCTGGGACCGGTTTCAGGGCATCACCCTTAATCAGCCAGGCTAGCTTGAATCCAGTGGTGTAGTTAGCACGGGATTACCAATGTAGAAGTCTACGAAGGCGAGAATTTTTTGACCTTTGACCGGTGAATAAGAGCCTGTAGGGCTGCACTTGTGGAGGCAATGGGCCCAATTAACACAAAGTTGAACATCAGACTAGTGCAGTTTTTGGCTATTTTTTTAAAATCTTGTAACTGATTAATAGAACGTAATGAGTGATCTTGGGGGGAGAGCGACCCGGCACTTGATTTTAGACCATGTTAATTTTGTTATTTTTTTTTAGGCAAAGGAATACGAGCTGGTAAACGGCAAGGTCGGGCTTCTAGGGTTCTCTTTAGTCCCTATCCTGTCATGTTAATGTAATTTACTCAACTTGGCACCTTTGTCTTGCATATTCGTTCAGCATTAAAGCATAGTTTAGTATATAGGTACCCTATTCTACTGAAAACCAGCATCCATTTAGCATAGTACCAATTTTGGCTGTTTCAATTTGCACACAATCACTTTAACACCCATAGCAGTGTTTTAGTGAGAACGATAAGCGACAGTGCTATAAATTGGTTGTTGCTAGGTTCCTCTAAAATGGCTGTTCCCTACCTCGCTTTTTTGTTAAGGCAACAATTTTACTTAACTTGGCACATTCGTCTTGCACATTGGTCTCTGCTAAAGCACAGCCTCGTACTTGGATACAATATTTGACAGAAAACTACTGCTTAGTATAGCAACCACTACCACTGCTGGATTTTGCATTTAATCACTTTTACATCTATAGTGGTGTTTTTAGGAGAAAGTTAGCAGTATTACAAATTCATTGTGGCTTGATCAAGTTATTGTGAGACTTTTTATTTTTCTACATTGAGCATTTTTACTATAGTTGAAAGGAAGGGCTAAAGGAAAATGTAAAGGCCCATATGCATGAGGTTTTACTGCTAAAGTAGTCCTATGATGTTTTCTTTTTTTTTTTTACTGTCTGGTATTGTGTATTATGCTATGTTTATGTTTTTAATTGACCAATAAACAATAATCATTCAAAAAAAGTAAACCACTATTGTTATGTGAGTGTTACAAAATATGTCCAATATTATACTGAAACGACCTTATGTATCCAACACTTTGTGGCTATTTGAACATTCTTCCTTTCTTAATCAGTATTGTAACTCTTCTGCAATAATTTGATTATGATGTGAAGTATCTGTGTGCTCCATTCCACGATGCTCACAATGTGGAATCTTCCACCCATTATAGGACACCACAGATGTGGATCCTGTAAAGCTTGTGACACAACCATGTAAAGGAAAGATTTCGACCACGGAACACACAAGGTCCACCTTAAATCACATACGAACTGTAATACAATGAATGTGATTTACTTGATACAATGTCCATGTGACCTGTTGTACATAGGGCAAGCCCAACAGAAAGTAAAAGTACGGATTATGCAACATCAGAGCCGAATACGATGTGAGATACCAGGAGCCCCATTCGTAGAACATTTTAAATGGAAGAAGCACGACCCTGATTGTCTAAAGTTGATCGTCCTAGAGAAAGTAAACTTGGGCCCCAGAGGTGGGGATATAAGTACGATCTTGAACATTCGGGAATCCAAATGGATGGCGTTTTTCGATACAATCAACAATGGACTCAATGAAGCTGACAGCAGCTATGCCTAATTAGCAATCCTAGGCAGATAGGACTTTCAGCCTCTTAAGTGGTTTGAAACGAACTATCCGTTAATCCTTTTTAATGAGCTGCCTGTATAGACATTAGACTGTACATTTACATATAAACACATGAGCCTTTGAACACAAATGTCTTACAAAACATCTTTTTTTTTTTTAAATTTTTTAAAAACTTTATTTGCCATTTTCAGAAGCATCACACATAAACCATCAGCAATGGAAAAAGCACACACCATCTTACAGTTCAAGACACCAAGTTTGACAGCTCACGGTCCAATAACAAATGTTAAACCAAAGGGAAGGGGGTCGTCCACGGCAACGGATCACAGCCACCAAATAGCCCCGGCCTCAATAACATTCCCACCCGACATATACAATTGGTGCTCAGTAACAGCGTATAAGGTGTGACAACAATTGGTGCTCAGTAACAGCGTATAAGGTGTGACAACATCACGTGCTAGCCCACTCCTTCTGGGTACAGTTGATTGTCCAATTGTGCCTGACGCTCCGCTGTGAGCTTAGCAATGTAATTGCGGTATGGTCCCCATATGTCCAAGGGTCTAGATGATGTAGGGATGGTGGAGGAGTATTCGACACAATTAACATTGCAGGAGGCCAAGCTCTTTAGCCAGGATTTCACCGTCGGGTTTCTCCCGGAGCACCAAAGCAAGGCCACCTCTCTCTTAGCTAACAAGAAGCCCAGCGTTGCGAGTCTACGAACTGCCTGCGGAAAGTTCGTCACATAGCCCAACAAAGCAATTTCGGGGGCTGGAACCAGGGGGACACCTAGTATTTTACCAAATGTGGTGTGTATCTGAAGCCAATAGTCATGTAGTCGGGGGCAGGTCCATGATAAATGTGCAAAATCAGCATCCACAGCCTTACACTTTGGGCAATTAGGGGAGCGAGAGGGGTCTATCCTATGGGCCAAAGCAGGGGTGTGGTACAAACGCCTCAGGAATTTAAAATGAATGAGTTTGTGCCGGCTGTTTAATGACACTCTTTTGGTTACAGCGCAGCACTGAGCCCATTCTACATCTGAGATCGGCTTCCCCAGATCCCTCTCCCATGCCAGGCGGACCTTCGCATTCGCTGCGGGAGTGGCTGCGACGCTAAGTCTGTAAATTTTAGTAACCATGTGTGCCCCTGAGGGATGTTGGATGACAGTAGTCAGAGGCAGCGCCTCCTCCGGAGCCAGCGGGAAGGTGGGAAATGTAGCCCTCAACAAGGATCGCAGTCGGGACAGTACAAAGGAGTCCATAATGTTGCGATCCAGGAAGCGGGGGTCTTCCGTCAGACTAAAGGCATGTCCGTCTGGGAACAGGTCACCCACTGTATTTAAGCCGAACTTGGAGAGTGTAGTGCGTACCACCGTTTCACCTGTGATTGGGAGCCAGTGTGCATTAGGGAGAGGGAGGAGTGGGGAGTAGAGTATATCTAGTTTTAGTAGCCTCCGGAGTTTCTCCCACGCCCAGCATGTGGAGGATACTGTCTGGATATCTTGGGGGTCGCGTGGGAATCCCTTCGGGAGCAGTGTAGCCAAGGAGTGTGGTAGCACCAGGTCAGCCTCTGGCTTCAAGTACAATATGCGCGCATCTGGGTGGAACCATGAATATGCGTAGGAACATTGTGCTGCCAAAAAGTACAGATAAAAATCGGGCACCCCCAAGCCACCCCTCTCATAGGGCAGGGTCAAAACGTGCCATGTGACTCGAGGGGTTTTGTTTCCCCATATCAACCGTAGCAGCAGCAGCGTTTGCAGCTGTGTGAAAAAAATCTTAGTCAGAGGTATTGGAATGTTATTAAATAAGTACAAAAACCGGGGCAGTACCACCATTTTCACTATGGCAATGCGTCCCACCATAGATAGCGGCAGCCGGAGCCATTTGTCAATGTGATCTTCCAAAAAATCTAGTGCTCTTCCATAGTTGAGCCGAATAATGTCCACAGTGTTGAGATGGACGTGTATACCTAAGTATTTAACTGAATCCTCACACCACTCCAGTGGGTACTCACAGTCCCAGGGCGTGGTGACGGCGGTCAGCGGGAAAATGAGGGATTTGCGCCAGTTCATGCGCAGCCCGGAGTAAGTGCCAAACCGCGTAATTTCCGCTAGTAGCGTTGTCAAGTTTACGGCAGGTGTACGGACATATAGAATTAAATCATCCGCATATAGCGACGCAAGCAGAGGACCCGTGCGGAATTGTAGGCCCCGAAAGATGTGGTTTTCCTGGAAGTGACGAACCAGTGGGTCCATTGCCAATATGAATAACAAGGGGGACAATGGGCACCCCTGTCTCGTGCCTCTGGATAGGGAGAACGCCTCCGTGATGGTGCCATTCAGGCGTATACGAGCCGTAGGCTTAGTATATAGCAACGCCACTGTGGAGACAAAACACTCCGGCATGCCCATGCGTCTCATAATCGATAGGAAAAAGGGCCATTCAAGGGAGTCGAACGCCTTTTCAGCGTCTAAAAGCACGGCGGCCGCCGGAGTGCTGGGGTCCACCCGGTGAATCACTGCGAATAATGTACGCAGATTCAACGATGTTGATCGATGTGGCACGAATCCAGATTGGGCGGGGGATATGATGAATTCCATTAAGAGGGCCAGCCGTGTGGCCACTATTTTCGCCAAGATTTTATAGTCTGTGTTCAATAGTGAAAGAGGCCTGTAGGAGCCACAGAGGGTCGGGTCTTTTCCGGGCTTCGGGAGCAATATGATTACCGCTTCCCTAAACGTGGGGGGTAATTACAAAACATCTCTTCAGACGCTTTCACCCTCATGTTCGTGAGAGGTGCGCACTCTGATTTGTTATGGCATCCACCAGTCATTTTTTCAGACCTGTCGGGACAGCTATCTGAATTGTATTTATTGACTTCCCCAGGGGCGTCTTTACCCTCATGTTGTGGAGAGGTACACGCAACCGATCATAATTACTATAGGCTCTGGTGAGTTAATACGGTCAATTCATGAATGCTCACACCCTGTTGTACGCAATATAATGTCTGTAGTATATATACTGAAATGATAACATCGCCGTCTATTATGCACTGACTGTTATTGGCGCCTTTTTTTTTTGTGAAATATTTTTATTTGCATTTTATAAGTCCACAACAATACAATCATGTAGTCAATGGTACACACACCCAAGTCCTCAGACCCCCCCGCCCCACTTATGTCCGACAAAAGTAGTACAAATGTGACCTGAAAACAATATCGGTAGTACACAGCTGTTCAGTAACATCCTAACCAAACTCATCTCAATGCGCTCATGCATATGCATAGGCTAGCAGTGTAGTCACCCCCCTCACAACCCCCATCTAGTCCGTGATAAGAGCGCCACCTGGTCCAAACCCTTCGGAACTTCTTCAGGCATCCCCTAGCTTTATACGTCACTCTCTCAGCAGGCATATACATGTCCAGCCCTCTCCTCCATTCCTCTAGTTCCGGGTGTACGGCGATTCCCAGTGTTTCGCTATGTCTCTCTTTGCCACCACAAGGGCCAGAACCAGAAAAGTCAGTAGGGATCTAGCGAGGTCCACTTCATTCGTCATCCCCAGTAGGGCCAACCTAGGTTCCGGGTGGAGCGGGGCCCCCATGACCTCACTTAATTCCCCAAAGATGTCGGTCCAGTAGCGTTGTATCGCAGTGCATGTCCACACAATGTGGAAGAAGTCCCCATCCTCTCGATGACACCTGAGGCAGCTCATGTCAGTCACCTTCCCCATCTTATAGAGACACACTCTGTCGTAATAGGTTCTGTGGAGCATATTAAATTGGATAAGGCGTAGCCTGGACTTAATTGCTACCTCTCTGGGGTGCATTAATACTACGTCCCAGTCAAGGTCGTCCATTACTCCCACCTCCGATTCCCACGTCCGTCTAAGTTTCCCAGGTCACCTAGCATGTTATTCGTTAAGGTTTTGTAAGTGAGTGAGACTGCTTTCCCATGAATTTGTTCTTGCAACACACGTCCCTCCAGTGGTGCATATTCTGGGAGCCCGGTTATTTGAATATTCTGGGCCCGCCAAGCGTGCCGCAGCTGCACATATTTGAAGAACTGGGAGTCGTGTAGACCAAACTCAGTCTTCAGCGCCCTGAAGGACTTTAGTACCCCTTTGGCAATCACATCCCCTATGGTGGAGATGCCTATGTCGTCCCACCGTTGAAAGCCCTTCAGTTTGCTCAGTTCAGTTAACCACCTACAGTGCCATAGCGGTGTCTGCCGTGTGGGTGTCTTCTCCCAGCCCGTGCGCTTCGTAGCTTTGTTCCACGATAGTAGGGTAATGACCGTCGCCGGAAGAAGTGGCTCCCGGTGGTTGCCCCCATAGAGATAATACAGTACGTTTCGGGTTGACATTTCATGTCTTTCAAGGCCATAAGTAGGGTGATCCACCGGGGCGTGGAACCAGTCGTTGATCGGGGCCATGTGTTCTGCCCAATAATAAGCTTCTAAGCTCGGAAGCGAGATCCCCCCGCTGTATTGGTGTCTCTGAAGAGTAGTAAGTGCCACTCTGGGTTGTTTACCCAACCAAAGGAAGGCCCTCAGATACGTGTGTATCCTGATAAGGACACTGGCAGGGAGTGGGTAGTACTTGTTCTGTAGGGCATACAGGAACTTGGGTAGAACAATCATCTTATATAGGGCCGCTCAGCCTAAAAAATGTGAGGAGGAGCTGTCTCCAACGGTCCATGTCCGTAATGGAGTTCAAGATGATCCGCTCCAAGTTTCGTTGGAATGACAGGGGTCTGTCAAAGGTTACATAAACTCCGAGATATTGGAAGCCCTCCAGCGTCGTCGATAGTCGTTCTGGGAGTGCCACCCAATCACCCCGGCCCCTGGGGTCATAAAGGATCGATTTGTGCCAATTGATTCGATACCCCGCATGCCTGCCGTATTGTTCGAGTTCTTGGAACAGCGCCGGCATGGTCTTCTCCGGGTTCGTAATGTACAACAGTATATCATCTGCGTACAGGGATATTTTCTCCTGGGCAGAGTCCGACTCCGTCATCTGAAAGCCGCTGATATAGGTATTGTGTCGGATCCGAGCAGCCAGTGCCTCGATAGTGAGCGCAAAGAGGAGGGGGGACAGCGGGCACCCCTGACGGGTGCCCCTCTGGATCGGAAATTCTCTAGACAGTCTCCCATTCACTCTTACCCTGGCCCAGGGTGCAGTGTAGAGGAGTCGTACCCAGTTCTGGTACTTGGGTCCAAAGCCGAATTTCTGCAAGATGCCCTCCAGGAACGGCCAATGAACAGCATCAAAGGCCTTCTCGGCGTCGACGGAGAGGAACCAATGGGGCTCCTCCCTGTCCCGCACCTCCTGTAGCCAATTGTGGGAACGTCGGAGGTTTAATCTGGTGGCCCTGTCTGGTAGGAACCCCGTCTGGTCCAAGTGTATGAGGTCCGGTATCACTGACCGTAGTCGTAGTGCCAGTATGGTCGCAAGGAGTTTCACCTCAGTGTTAAGGAGGGAAATGGGTCGATAGGACGCACAATCTTCTCGCGGTTTCCCCTCTTTATAGATTGGGATGATTGTCGCCACAGTAAGGTCAGGAGGAAGTTTCCCATCCTGGAGGGCTCCCTCGAAGAGTCCCTTCAGGTGGCGGTTCAAGAGGTCTGCCGTGCGTTTGAAGAACTCGGCTGGGAAACCATTGGGACCGGGGGTCTTACCTGGGCGCAGTCTGGCAAGCGCGTCAGATATGTCATCTAGGGTGATGTCGGACTCCAGTGCCTTAGGGCCTCAGGAGACACCATTGGTAGATGAGTATTGTAGAGCATCTTCCCGAGTCCCTAGCTCCCTGGCTGCGTAGAAGAGTTCATAATGCAAGGCAAATGCCTCCGCTATTTGGTGATCCGACTCAACCAGTGTCCCATCCGGTTCTCTAATGCGCTTCACCCATCTGGCTGCGCGGTCTTTCCTACTCAGCCATGCCAGTAGCTTGCCCGACTTGTCCCCCACGTCGTAGAGGCGATGGAGGGTAGCCAGGGCTTGAGTTTTAGCCTCCCCCGTCACAAGCTCTCTATAATGCTTCTGTCGGTCGAGGAGTTTCCTGAGAGTCTCAGCACTCCTCGAAACCTGATAGTCTCTCTCCATCTCCAGAATAATTGCCTCAATATCCGCTACCTCTGACTGGAGTTTTCTCCGTTCCTCCGCAAGCCTACTCCGAATCCTATCTCGCATCACTGGCTTTAGTGCCTCCCAGAAGGTCACCCTCGAGTCAACCGTCCCCTCATTTTCCGCCACGTAGACTGTCACGTCCACCCGCACGACTCTCAAGATCGTCGCGTTCTGTAGGTCCCAAGCAGACAAGCGCCAGGAAGCCCCATCCGTGTTCCCTCCCCGTCCCAACCGTCCCCTCATTTTCCGCCACGTAGACTGTCACGTCCGCCCGCACGCCTCTCAAGATCGTCGCGTTCTGTAGGTCCCAAGCAGACAAGCGCCAGGAAGCCCCATCCGTGTTCCCTCCCCGTCCCAGCCTAGCCAACAGGGGGGAGTGGTCAGAGATTCCTCTCGCGTTATAGTCCGCAGTGTCGCCTACCCCTCAGTATTGTCTAGACACAAACACATAATCTAGCCTCGAGAACACCTTGTGCGCACCTGAGTAATAGGAATAAGCCTGCTGAGTGGGGTGTATCCACCTCCAGACGTCCGTAAGTCCTATGTTAGCGATCGGTTGGGACAGGGGGGTCCGGGCCCCCCCCCTGAACGCAGTGCCTGATCTATCGTGTTCCAAGTCCATAACGTCGTTGAAGTCTCCCCCCCCAATATTTGGATGATGTCGGCAGTGTCTAAAAGTATGTCAGCCACTTTCGGGAGGGTGTTTGCCTGTAGCTTCGGGGGCGCATATACGGAGATAATATTATATGTACGTCTATTCAATCTTCCCTTGACCCCCACATAAGTTCCCAGAGGGTCTATCCACGAGCGTGTGATATGGAAGGGGGAGGTCGTCTTTACGATGATAGCTACCTCTCTCAAGTCAGTAGTATAGCCTGCATGCGCCAGTACTCTGTGGCGGCCTCTGGCTAGAAAGGCGCAGGTAGTCCCCTTAAGATGCGTTTCTTGTAGCAGTAGTATGTCAGGGTTTTGTCGTTTAACGTAGGAGTTCACCAAGCCCCTTTTTATCTTATTGCCCAGTCCATTTACGTTCCAGATCATGACACTAAATCCCCTTGAGTCTCTAGGTTGTGAGTCGTTGTCACCCGCCATTTACATGTACAGATCGATGAGTACAGTCGGTGTCTGGTATACAGGTGTGTCGTGAAGCCCTAAAGTGTGTGACTACGTGTACATGAGTGCCACCCTCCCCCCCCCAACCCCCTCAACTGAACTACCCCCCTCCCAAGCTCGCCCCCCTACACCCCAAACCAGTGAAAAAGTAGAACTCCCCCCTCACCCCCCACCCCACCTCCCTCCCCTTCCAGTCCCATCCCCATTGGAGGCGGAACTGTAAGTAGGAGCGGGTCTGTCGCCCTCCCGTGACCACCCCTTTCAGCCTACTCTTGCCAACTCCTCGAAGAGCATGCAACACAACCCCATCCAAACAACCTCAACGATCAAAATGAAGAAAGATAATATAGATGATAACAAAAACCAGGAAAAAGAAACAATAGGTATAGGAGGGCGTGTCAACTTGCGTGCCCCTTCAGCGACGAGCCGCCATCTTGACTGCCTGGTTCGCCTCCGTTCAGGAATGGGAGTCCTGAGTGTCCGACCGTAGGTCACTAGTCTGCCCCGAAGCATCTTGCTCCAGGTCTCGGATCGCCTCTACCAACGGATGAATGGAGCGCAACCTCCCCCCCCCCCCCCACCCCCCCCAGAGGCGCGGCTTCCCAGCGTGCGTCTCTCCCCAGGCAGCTGAATCTAGAACCCGGGGTGCCACTCCTTCCAGGCGATGCAGAGCGTCCTCGTCGTCTACTTCCTGGGCCTTGTTCTGGGTAGGGAGTTGCCGGTGTGTTCCTCTTCGCTCTTTTGGACTTCAGCCTCTGAGGCTTCGGGAGTTTCCACTGAGGTCTCTGGAGCGTTGGCCTGTCCATACTTCCATGACCCACGTTCTCCTTCCTGTGGAATACAGGACGTTCTTCCAGCCATTGTCGGGCATCCTCCGGATGATTAAAGAAGTGGGTTTTTTCCATGTAGATCACCTTCAGCTTGGCCCGGGAAGAGCAGCATATAGGAGATATTCATGTCTCTCAGTTTCGCCTTGACAGCGTCAAAGGAGCGACGTTGTTTTTGCACCTCCTGGCTGTAATCCGGGAATATCATAATGTTTGTGTTTTCCACGCGGATCTCCCCCAGCCTTCTGGATTCTCTCAATATCAGATCCCGGTCCGCAAAGTTAAGGAAGCGTGCATTGATCGGCCGGGGTCTCGCTCCCTCTGGTGGCTTTGCCAGGAGGGCCCTGTGCGCCCTTTCGATGATAAAGCAGGTCGAGAACTGGGCCGCCGGGAAGGTTTTCGTCAGCCAGGAGTGGAGGAAAGCTGCCATGTTCGTCCCTTCGATTCCCTCTCTAAAGCCCACAAAGCGCAGGTTGTTGCGTCGCGCTCTGTTTTCTGCATCGTCCACCTTCCACAGCAATTGGCGATGGGAGGCCTGGAGTTCTGCCATGTCTTTTCTCAGGGTCGAGATAGAGTCCTCCGCCTCGCCTATTCGTGTCTCCGCCATAGTTACCCTTTCTGTTAGCTTTCGGAAGTCTTGCCTCAGTAGCGTCACCTCCGACCCCACCTCGCCCAGGACTCCTAAATGTCGGTTCTTGACGCTTGTATGGCACCCATAAGCAAGTCAGTGTCTGAGCGCATGCCGGGGGTAGCAGATGTGGCCTCTGCGATCTGTCTTGGCGCGGCAAAGTTATCCATGGGGCCCTGTCTGGTGGCTTTAGGGATCGTATCTTTCTTCCCCATGGCCGGCGGTACACTGTGATCACTCTCACTGGGGATTCACTCCTTTTCGCTGCCCCTCTTCTGAGGAATGCCCTACAGCCCGTCGCAGAGACCGAGTACGACCGAGTGTGTCCTCCCTCTGTAGCGCTAGGGCGGCCAGCCGTGCTTACAGGCAACTGTTGGCGAATACCTGTCCCTTGTCTCCCCTGTCCACAGCCTCCTTGCCAGCTCAGCAGTGCAAGTCCATGGATGCGGCCTATGCGTCGGCACGGACCTTGATGACGCTTCACATAGGCTTCTCCTCCAGAGCTCCCTCGCCACCAGCCTCCACCTCAGCCACCCAGGGGGCGACGCAGCCGGGCAGGGGTCCACTGATGTGGACTATATGGGAGCCCAGTCACTGGTGGTGCGTCTCGTGGGTCACTTCGCCCGACCCCCGGCCCCCCCTCCCCGGCCTCCAGCACCGATTCCCGGTGAGCACGGATGTGAGGGCGAAGGCCCGGGATCAGGCAGTCACAGGCCGGCAGGTGCTACACAGTCTGCAGGGTCCCCCGGTGAGGCAGCTCCCGCACTCAAAGCGCTCTCGCGGGTCGGCCCCCGCAGCAGGACGGACGATTCACCCCTCCTCCACAGGTCCGCTATGGGAGATAGCGCCAGGGGATTGCAGCGCTGCGCGCCGCGGGCAGGTACCATCGCGGCCCACCGGGTGCTTCGGTGACTCACCGCACGGCCTCGGTGCGGCTCGTTCCACCCCTGCGGCAGCGCCGTTCACCAGATGATATCGGGACCCTGCCGGAGCCTGTCGCGGAACGGCCCAGGTCTCCAGGGCGCCACCCTCAGCAGCACGAGCCGTTTCCCTCCAGCCGTGGAGCCCCTGCCAGCCTATCCCGGGTCTCAACAACAGTCTCGGTCCCCTCTCTGCAGTCAGGTCGCGGCAGCTCTCTCCTTTCTGGGCGAATCTATGCCGATTGAAGCGCCGCAGCCATCTTTGGTCCCGCGGCCAGGCACGCTCCGGTCTCCGGTCCGCTGTGTTTTGGCCGATTTCAACCGCGCTGGCATGCGGTTGCCGCCCACATAGCAGGACAGTAGCCTTACGGGTCAGTTTTCGCCCGAAAGGGGCTTTGTTGGCATAAGTATGTCGTCGGACTAGGTGCAGCTCGTCCGGAGCTACGGAGCAACCCGTCCTAGCCGGCCATGTTGTTGGACACACCTCTGTTATTGCCTTCTTGCAATGTAATTTGACAACAATCCGTTTTAGACCGACATACTGTAACCATAGCAACCAGGGAAGCTGCTAGTCTTTCTACTATGCCAGTACGCGTTAGTTTCGCTCACGTCCGATGCGTAAATAATACCCGTTCCGCCACAGCCTGGTGACTGCATTTGGAGCAGCTTTCTACCAGGCCTGCACGGCGGCGACCACCGGCTCAGGTACCCAGCGGCAAAAACTTGAGGATACCTTTATTTCTTAGTGCACACGTCGCCCTTAGTAACGTAAGGCTGTGTACGTCTTTCTAGTCTTGCAGGCCTTGTATTCACGGCAGCCATCGAACAAGCACGTTTTCAAAGCTTCATCTGTTCTGCTACAAGTGAGTGCTTTTTCGTTTTCTAGGCACCCTGAATGACTGTCCGTGTGTAAGCAGCGTTTTAAAACACAGGCATTGCTTCATTTAATGCGGGCCGCGCCCTGTTGTTCCTTTTTAGATCATGCAGACCTGACAGTTGCCGTTCCTACTCATATTTGAAGTCGGAACCACGATACAAGTGAGCACGAGCCATGACTATTTCTCCTTTTTTTCCCCTATGTAAACTTTACTGTATTGGTCACGCATTTCACCCAGCGCAACAATTTGAATATATTCCTCCGTGTTTTTAATTTCTCCGCTGAAAACGACCAAATCCAATTGGAGATTTGAGCCCTTATTTATCCCTATAGCCAGGATCATGATGGCAACTTGATCCATGAGTATATCCACTCCTTGTATAAATGGTTCGAATTAGTTACCAGTGATATGAAAGCAGATCAATTTAGCTTTTTTATAGTTTGAGGTACAAGCACCTTTCCGTTTTGGAGCCATATGGCCTAAAGTTCAACCTCCCCTTCATGGTAATTTAAGATATATGTTCTTCGAATATCCCAAGTTTACTGAATCTTAACAGTCGCCTAAACTTATTTAATTATCCACCTCCTTTTTAGTTAACCCGGCCCCTCCACTTTCACCGTCCTGATGAAGACCCCGCCATAAGGTTACATTTGATACCGAACACAACTGTTGGGGCCGAAACGTCGACAACCTTCTCACTCAAACCAGCTCACGCTACCCCAATTGAACAGATTGATAAAGCGCAATTGTTGCATGGTTTCTCTGAAATGTATTTGATAAAATTAATTGTTTCCATGTATGCTGGCTCGATGTAGAAGCTATAGACCATTTTTTCAACTTATCTTTTTAGCCATTAGGCACTATTGTATTTCTTAAAAAACCTTGCACTTGTTTTCCTTTCACGCTCACCCTTCCCTACCCTTTCCTTTATGGGGCACTAAATTGTTGATTCATGACAAATGAATTTACACTCACACTGTGAATAAATAACAGTGTGGACTAATTGAATTGTCGATTTCCCATCTTATTTTCTGTATATTTGACCTGAATATTTTCCTTTGGTTCTTTATGAAATCTATATGTACTGGGACCCCTATTTTTGTATCCCATTCCCTGGCCAGCAGTTCAGTTCTATCACCAGGCAGGTGGGTCTGCAGAAGGAGCGCAATATCATCTTTGCCTAAGCATACAATTATCTGTCGCATTTCCTAGGATTATTGAGACCCCTAACATTCCATAAACAAAATTTTACTTGGATGTTGATAGTTCTTGTCTAAATCATTAGTTATCTTTTCCCTACTGCGCTGACTTGTAATTAATTTCATATGGTTCTGTAACCACATACGCTATGTCGGTAGGTGCTATACAATATGACGATCTATCATTAACAACTCCCTGCCTTTTCCCACACTGAACTCCAGTATTTCAGCTAATTTCTCCATAACCGGCGAATATTCTACTATGTCTTCTTAATTCACCAGCCTTTTATATATATTTAGAGTTAGTGATAAGGCGTTACCAGAACTACAGTTTCATACAACATCAGTAAAAAGTGATAGTGATACTGCACCAAGATTCAGTGAATTTAAAATGCCAGAACTAGAGGAATTAAAAATAATAGCCAAGGGAATTAAATTGGGCTCCCCCGAGATCCGGCCCGCCCAGAAAAATTATTGATGGGAGCAAATCATATCATTGCAGACATTTATGGGCTAATTACCACCTCCTTCAAGAAGGGAGAAGTCCCCACCCATTGGAAACAATGTCCACTGAAAAAAAAAGTCAATAGATCTAGCAGTCTTAGAAAACCTGCGTTCAATCTCACTGCTACCATTTGTCACTAAGATTGCAGAAAAAGTAGTTAACAAACAGCTAATCAATCATATTCAGGAAAATGAACTATTACACCCCTCCCAGTCTGGCTTCAGAACAGCCCACTCGACAGAATCAGCTCTGCTCCTGGCCACCGACACAATGAGACGTGGTGCAGATGAGGCAGACAACAGCTGTGATCCTATTGGATCTAATTTCGGCGTTCGATACTGTCTCACATGGGCTGCTTCTACATAGACTAGAAGAATACGGTATAGATGGTACCATACTACGATGGATGACATCCTTCTTATCGTCACACAGTTTCCAAGTGTTACAGCAGTCACAACTTTCTAAGAGTATCATGTTGCTCAAGGGAGTCCCACAGGGATCAATTTTGAGTCCCACACTATTTAATCTGTATGTGGGACCACTGGCAGAATTGGTGGAAAAACATCATGTCACCATCGTATCATACGCTGATGATACTCAGCTAATTGTGACACTATCAGGAAACAATAAACTGAAAGCGCTTAATTTCACCAGGTGCCTAGAAGAGGTAGCAGGATGGATGTCCGATCATTGCCTGAAATTGAACAGCAATAAAACAGAGGTAATGATAGTGGATAATGCACTGAACATATGGTCCTCTGCATGGTGGCCGGAAACATTGGGACAAGTTCCTGCGCCTTAATTGGAAGTAAAAAATTTGTGGGAGTTCTGTTTGATCCTAAACTGTATTTCGAGGCTCAAACACGGAAAGTAGTGGGAAAATGTTTTAGAATCCTAACAATTCTGAGGAAAACTCTGGACCTTCTACCATCCAACGCAAGGAAAACCATAGTGCATGCCCTGGTTACATCACAACTGGACTATGAAAATGTACTGTATTTGGGAGCTCCTAAAAGGGGTCTAGCCAATTTACAGGTGGTACAAAATGCGGCTGCACGGCTCATATTGAATCTTCCTAGAAGAGCTTTCACAAGGAAAGCCCTGAAAGAGTTGCACTGGTTGCTGGTGGAAGAAAGGGTCCTTTTTAAGTCCATGTGCTACTGCCATAAAATACTTGCAAAAAAAGGACTGCGCTACCTGCTCCCACTAATCTCCCAATATATCCCAGGCTGCAACCTGTGATCAAAAGGAAGGTCGCTTGTGAAAGTTCCGAGAGTTCGGAGTGCAAGAATAGGGCACGGTCCTTCTGCTATCTTGCGGCAAGGCACTGGAATGGGCTCCCGGAAACCATAAGAATGGAATCATGCGAAGGTAAATTTAGGAAAAAGCTAAACACCTGGCTATTCTTCTCTGTGTATTAAAGTATAAGAGAGTCGCAAGAAGGCTTTAGGTGGCAAGTTCTTTGTGAAGTGTCTAAGAGTTGTTCCCACTTAGCGAGTCTGCTCAGCGCGGGGACACGCCAGTTGGCGTAACCATGCGCTTTAGAAATGCTAAAATAAATAAATAAATGAATGGAGTGCTCAACATTCCAATGTTCTAAAATGCCAGCGGTGTGTCCTAGTTTTATCTCAGTGACTGTCTAAGTGGCTGACAATCTGCTGAACATGTATCACCCAAAAGTAAACTGGGAATTCTAATCTCAAGTCAGGGTGCCAAGGAACTAGTTGTCAAAGTTCCAGTGTTGATCACAGAACCACTAGGAATCCATCATCAGTGATAGGAACTCAACATAGTGCAGAGGAATACAGGCTCCAACAGCTTCAGCCATTCTCAGAAGTCAGTTCACACAGTGGTGCTATTGAAAATAGAATCAACACCTACATAAAGTCTCTGTAGGGTGCAATATATTTGAGGGACTTGTCTTAAAATGTCTGGTTGCAACCATAATTAATCCAGGTTCCCGAGGTGCTAGCGAATCCACAGGTTCTCACTATTAGCTAAGCAATAGGGCCAAATAGGTTATGGACTCCAGGCGACTATCCCCTGCTAACAGGACACTACTTTAGGGTCTAGTTGATTGGTGGGCAGCTCAAAAGAAACACTGTAAATGATGTCCTGTTGACGTAGTCTACTCAGTAAGTCTAGACCATAAAAATGAAAATATTGTGCACAAACTTTCCACATCAACTGAACTTACACAGTTGCTAGGAAGCGGAATGTAATATTCTTTAAGAAACGTTTGTGTTCAGTGCAGTTGTTTTTAACAACTTTATTTAGCATTTTGTTAGAAAGAAACATGACATAACTTTTAGAGTCATCAGAAGTATCGGCGAAGACAATTATCTGTAGGAATTTGGTGCACACGCACTCCCCTGACATGTACAAAAAAGATGATCAAGCAGAGTCCAGCATCATTCCATGACCCAAAATACCCGCCATTACTTCCCTCCCATACAGATTAGAAATGTACATACTGTGCAAAAATGTATGTCCATAGAAAGTACCAGTGGAACAAGAAAGAGTCTTGTTGGTGATAGGCTTAGTTAGTGTTTGGGTCAAAGTGGGTCACCCTCTGTATCGGAGGATATCACCCATAATTCCGAAGCCCTCTGTGTTTTGGACATAGTTTGGTACAATTCCCCAGTTCTATGTTGTCATCCTTATGTATGTGGTAAATGGATGCCCCGATGTGCCTAATGATGGCTGTAAGATTTTCCATAGCATAGAGGTTCTACACCGTACCCCACCTCATATTTAGCAAGAGTGAGTGAGGCTGCATCCACATCTGTGCTATGCAAAGGCTTGCTGCTTAAGAGAGGATGGGGAAAAAGGCACCCTTATTGAGTCGACGTGGGAAAGTGCCAGTCTGCTCCCGAGTCACCCAGGAGTACCAGGAATCAATCAATCAGGGTATTTGTAAAGCGCGCTACATACCTGTGAGGGTCTCAAGGCGCTGGGGGAGGTCGAAGAGCCAGGTCTTGAGAAGTCTTCTGAAGGCCAGTATGTCTTGGGTCTGTCGTAGGTTGGTGGGGAGGGTGTTCCAGGTCTTGGCGGGGAGGTGGGAGAAGGCTTTGCCACCTGCGGTCGTTCTTTGGATGCGGGGGATTGTGGCAAGGGCGAGGCCGGGGCCGGCTGAGCAGAGGTTGCGGGTGGGGGTGTGGAAGCTGAGTAGTCTGTTGAGGTATGCTGGGCCGGCGTTGTGGAGGGCTTTGTGTGCGTGGGTGAGGAGTTTGAAGATTATCCTCTTGTTGACGGGGAGCCAGTGTAGGTCTCTCAGGCGGGGTGTGATGTGGCTGCGGCGGGCGATGTCGAGGATCAGTCGTGCTGAGGCGATCTGGATGCGTTGCAGCCGTCTCAGGAGTTTAGTTGTCATTCCTGCGTAGAGGGCATTTCCGTAGTCCAGTCTGCTGGTGACGAGGGCCTGGGTGAAAGTTCTTCTCGTTTCGGTGGGGATCCACTTGAAGATCCTGTGGAGCATTCGAATGGTGTTGAAGCAGGATGAGGAGACAGCGTGACCTGCTTGGTCATGGAGAGGGTGGAGTCGAGGATGACCCTGAGGTTGCGTGCGTGGTCAGTAGGTGTCGGGGCTGTTCCCAGCGATGTTGGCCACCAGAAGTCGTCCCAGGCTGAGGGGGTGGAGCCGAGGATGAGGACCTCCATCTTGTCAGAGTTCAGCTTCAGCCTGCTGTCCTTCATCCATTCGGCGACGGCCTTCATTCCTCTGTGGAGGTTGGCTTTGGCGGTGAGAGGGTCTTCGGTGAGGGAGATGATCAGGTGGGTGTCGACGGCATAGGAGATGATGTTGAGGTTGTGCTGTTGGGCGACGTGGGCGAGCGGTGCTATGTAGATATTAAACAACGTCGGGCTGAGTGAGGAGCCTTGTGGTACGCCGCAGATGAGCTCGGTGGCCTTGGAGCGAAATGGTGGGAGGCGGAAGCTCTGGGTTCTCCCGGAGAGGAAGGATGTGGTCCAGTCCAGTGCCTTCTCTTGGATTCCGGCGTCGTGAAGGCGTGCTCTTAGAGTACGGTGGCAGACCGTGTCGAAGGCGGCTGACAGGCCCAGGAGGATGAGGGCTGCTGTTTCTCCGTTGTCCAGCAGGGTCCTGATGTTGTCGTTGAGGGCGGTTTTGGTACTGTGGTTGTTGCTGACACCGGACTGGGACGGGTCCAGGATGTTGTTGTCCTCGAGGTAGCGGGTCAGTTGTTTGTTGACTATTTTCTCTGTGACCTTCGCCCAGAACGGGGGCATGGGGATAGGACGGAAGTTCTTGAGGTCCTTGGGGTCCGCCTTGGGTTTCTTGAGTAAGGCGTTGATCTCGGTGTGCTTCCAGCTCTCCGGGAAGGTAGCTGTCTTGAAGGAGATGTTGATCGCTCTTCAGAGATGGGGAGCGATGATTGTGCTGGCTTTGTTGAAGACGTGGTGTGGGCATGGGTCGGACGGGGATCCGGAGTGGACGGAGTTCATGATCTTGATGGTGTCATTGTCGCTGATGTTGGACCAGGAGATCAGACAGCTGGTGCGGGTGGTGGTCATGGTGGGGGACTTGGTGGTAGGCGGGGGGGGTCGAGGCGTTGAAGCTGTCGTGGATGTCGGCGATCTTGCGGTGTAAGGAGGCGGCTAGCGAGTCGCACAGGTCCTGCGATGGGGGAATGTCGTTGGTGTTGGAGCTGGGGTTGGGGTTGGGGTTGGAGAGTTCCTTCACGATGCTGAAGAGCTCTTTGCTGTTGTGTGCGTTGTTGTCCAGGCGGTCCTTGAATGCGGTCCTCTTGGTGGTTCTGATGAGTTGATGGTGTCTGCGGGTGGCGTTCTTGTGGACTGTGTAGCTGTCTTGGGATTGTACCCGGAGCCAGTTCTTCTCCAGTTTCCGGCATGTGTGCTTGGAGGCCTGGAGGTCTTTGGTGAACCAGGTGGCTTTCTTGCTGGTGCGGCTGTTAGAGGGGGTCTTGAGTGGTGCGAGGATGTTGGCGCAGTCGTCGATCCACTGTCTGAGGTCGCGGGCGGCGGTGTCTGGTCGGTGGGGTCGGCGTGTGGGCTCTGGGCGAGGGTGGTGGTCAGCTGGTCTTCGGTGACTTTGCCCTAGCAGCGGCGTGGCATCTGTTGGGTGCGATGGTGTGTTTCCTGAAGGTGAAATCGATGCATCGTTGGTCGGTCCAATGGAGTACGGTGGTGTTGTTGAAGGAGACGTGGGTGGGTGTTGTCACGAGCTGTCTGAGTCCGAGGTTGGCAAGGTTGTCGATCAGGGTGGTGGAGTTGGCGTCATTGTTGTTCTTGAAGTGGAAGTTCAGGTCCCCGATGAGGATGTAGTCCATGGAGGAGAGGGCGTGGGTGCTGATAAAGTAGGCGATGGAGTCGCTGAACTGTGGTCGGGTCCAGGGGGTCTGTAGACGAGGGTTCCTCTGAGGGCAGTGTTGGGGTCGGTGTGGATTTAGAAGTGCAGGTGCTCGGTGGTGCTGAGGGTGTCGTCTGTGTTGGTCGCGACTCTGAGGGTGTTCTTGTGGATGATGGCTATTCCACCTCCTGCTCCATTGGTGCGGTCTCAGCCGGAGATTTTGTAGCCTTCTGGGATGGCTATGGCAATGTCTGGTGCTGAGGTGGTGTTCAGCGAGGTCTACGTCAGGAAGGCGACGTCGGGGCGGTTGAGTCGAGGAGGTCCCAGAGTTTGACGGCGTGTTTGCTGGCGGAGCGGGTGTTGAGGAGGATGCACCTCAGATAGTTGGGTTCAGTGGTTGGTGGTTTCGTGGGTCGGATGCTGGTGAAGCTGCAGTTCCGGCAGGTAAAGGGCCCTTGGAGGCCCGGAAGCAGGAGTGTTCTCGTCCGGGGTTGAGGGCGTGGAGGGTGCTGGCGTCCTAGAGCAGTCGGGTGTTGTGGCGTTTCCAGGGACCAGTGGTTCTGGCGCTGGGCGCGGTCCAGGTGTGGACGAGCGCAGACGGGCTTGCCTTCGGCGTGCCAGCGGCCGCACTGCGGCCCCCATAAGAAGGAGAGGTGGGAGGGACGGCGGAGCAGCTGGGTGGGGAGAACGGGCCAATGGGAGCGGGGCTGCAGGGGACACAGCAGCGGGAAGCGGGACCTGCGAAGGGGGAAACAAGCACGGGCAAAGGCAACAAAGCGGGCAACAAATCAAGGCACTAAGCAACAGGCACAATAGAAATACGGGCAACAAATCAAGGCACTAAGCAACAGGCACAATAGAAAAACGGGCAACAAATCAAGGCACTAAGCAACAGGCACAATAGAAATACAGCACAAAGTAACAGAGATGGAAAACAATAGCGCGGGCAGACCCAAACCTACGGGCCAAGACCCAAACCTACGGGCCAACCACTGGCCACCATGGATGAGGCGCAGGTGGCAGCCTGCGGGTGGAGGCGGGCCTCGAACACCCACAGCAGAGCAGCTGGGCCCAGGAGCACGGGCACAGACAGGTGGAGCTGCGCGGCGTGGGGAGCGACCTGCCTGGAAACAGGGTCAAGGGTCGCTCTTACTGCCACGCAGCTGCCGCCATAAGAAGGGGAGGTGGGAGGGAGGGAGGAGCAGCTGGGTGGGGCGAGTGGGGGGCGGGAAGCAGGACCGGTGAAGGGGGAAACAAGCACGGGCAAAGGCAACAAAGCGGGCAACAAATCAAGCCACTAAGCAACAGGCACAATAGAAATACGGGCAACAAATCAAGGCACTAAGCAACAGGCACAATAGAAATACGGGCAACAAATCAAAGCACTAAGCAACAGGCACAATAGAAATACAGCACAAAGTAACAGAGATGGAAAACAGTAGCGCGAGCAGACACAAACCTACGGGCCAACCACTGGCCACCAGGGATGAGGCACAGGTGGCAGCCTGCGGGTGGAGGCGAGCCTCGAACACCCACAACAGAGCAGCTGGGCACAGGAGCACGGGCGCAGTCAGGTGGAGCTGCGCGGCGTGGGGAGCGACCTGCCTGGGAACAGGAATGGGTCATGGGGTAGTGAGATGGTAGTCATGAGTGTACCGTAAGAAGGAGCTCGTTCCAAAATACATGTACCCTTGTTCATGTCCACCATGTCTATAAGAAAGTACCTTGTTCTCCACATCCCTTCCAACATAACTCCATGCTCCAAAACATTCAGTGCAAGCGCACTGGCATCAAGTACCAACGTGTGAAGATTTTGTAAGATTTCTCTTTATTGTGGATATAAATGGAGGACTTCGAAGCCCTGCACCATATCACTCCCCTAGTTTTGTCGGTGATATCTGTGGTCAATTCCTTTTCCCATAATTTGATGTAGGCATGTTTCTTTGGTGGGGTAAGATTGAGTATGTAACGATAGAGCCACGATACGTCTCAATGCTGAATATTAGTAAGGTATAAGGATTCAATGGGTGTATCTTACCTTTGCATGGCTAAGCGGGCAGAGGGGGTTGTCCTGTCAATGTAGTGCTTACCCAGTCTTATAAGCGTCCCACCTAGTCTAGGTGTATTTCACGACTAGGCCCCCATTAGTTTTCAGGTCCCCATCCTTGTACAAGTCTCAGCTTAGGAGATCGACTGCGATCCCAGCTAAAGGAACCAGAGTGGACTGTGCCTAGAGTAAAGTCTGGGTTGTGGGCTAGAGAGGAAAGGGATAGGATGGAAACTTACGTCTCCCACAATGCCAGTGGTGGCTCGTATGTCAAAAATTATTTTCAGCAGGTCAGAACCAGCAGTTTCTCATGGTTTGCTCCCTTCCAACCAGACCTTCACCCCAATTGTGCCATGGTTGCCAGGAATTACCTCGTCTGCCAGCACCATAATGTTGCCATAGGTGTCCCCGTATAGCAAGAATGATAACCAGTATGTCAGGGCCTACATTTTTCAACAGGTTTTTAGCCAAGAATTATCTTCAGAAGGCCATCAACAGAAAGTTATCTTGGGTGTCCCAACAAGCCAAGAATTGCCTAGAAATATGCCATGACCAGCAGGAGACTCGCAACCATAAAAAATGCCAACAAACTTCTCATTAATCCCCCCAAAAGCCCCCCCCCGCCCCCAACTCATGCTAATGCACACTTACTTGGTCTTTCTGATTCATTCTCACAAAAATGTACCCATACTCACAGATTCTCCCTCACAAATGCAGAAATACATACTCACTCTTTCACAAGCACTGACACTCCCTCATTACTACTGGTGTACAGGTGCTCTGCTGTAATAGATTTCAGTAGGCTACTGAGGTCCTGGTGCAACTACACCTGCTGCACCACTAATAGCAGCATCCCTGACTCATCCGATCTCACAATCTTCCCCTCATTCACATATTCAAACTCATTCACACTGCTTTACTCACTCCCTTGATTTCCCTTATTCATACTCGCTCCGACTCATTGATTATCACACACTTTCATTCTCCTGGACACACTCAAGCACACTAAATTAGCACGCACTCTCGTTGAATTTCATTCTCTCGTAATCACTCAAAACATACTTTCACTAACACACACATGCATCGAGAAACAACACTGTATTTCTTGCTCGCAACTTAAAGGCTGCATGACAGCACCAGAGCAGGAATCTGGCACTGAACATTGTAACCAGCCAGCCATGATTCCCAATGCCAAACAGAATTAAGACAACGACCCACCTCTAGCCCTCTTGCAGCTTCTTTTTTTAATATTTTATTGAACATAAGCAGAGTAAGTAATCAATTGGCAGTCGTTAAGTACAAAAATTGACATAGAAGGCACACATTACAGCGGTGCATTAGTAGTGAGAGCGTGGGGAGGACCACTCCTGGTCATCGCCATATCAGTTTTAGGGGAACTACAAAGCTCGCCTCTATAGACATTCCAGTGACCCCATTTCTTGTCCCAAGTCCTAGGACACCCCCTGACCTTGTACACAGTTTTTTCGGACAACATACATGTATCCATTGCAGCGACCCATCTGATCAAGAGCGGTTTATTTGGTGAGCCTCATTGCATTGCTATTTCACGTTTTAATAAAAGAAAGCCCAGAGCCGCCCTTTGTCGTTCTAGCGCAGTGAGATCTGTGGGGTCCCACACATTAAGGAGTCCGCCTTTGGGGGATAGAGGGACAGGCTTTCCCAGTGCATCAGACATCTTGCGGGTCGCACGCTCCCACAGGTCTTGGATCATCGGGCAGCCCCAGATAGTGTGGTAAAAGTGCCGACAAGCCCACAGTTACGGAGACAGAGATCGGTTGCGCGCCTACCGATTTTGGCAAGGAGGGGAGCAGACATGTACGTTCTATGTAATATCTTCAATTGTATAAGCCTGAATCTGTGGTTGATAGCCGACTCACGTGGGGACATCAACGCCGCCTGCCATTCGGCATCCTCCATGGCCCCAATGTCGCCTTGCCATTTATCTCTCAGGAGTTGGAAGGTATTAGGCATGTTATTGCATAGCTTGCGGTAGGTATAGGATATCGCCTTAGCCTGGAGGGGTTCTGATAATAGTCTATCTTCCAGAGGTGAGGATTGTGGGAGAGAAGAGAGATCAGGGACATTCCTCTTGCAGCTTCTTGATGGGATTGGAAGCACAGCCCTATAAGAAGCTGGGTTAGTGCTGAGGACCCGGTCCCTGTTGCTTTGTGTGGCTCCTCATTGACCTCAGGGATGCATTGATCTGCGCCCTGACAGCCCCATTTTAACAGATATACTATTCTGCCTAAGGTATGCACAGCAGGTCTGCTAAAGAAAATGGATTGTCTTTGTGAGGGGATCGTAGTGAACTACTCCCCTCGCCTGCGCAATCCAGCTCCTCATCTGCAGATGGATCGTTGCTCAGCCCTCTGTCCTCTCCTGTCACCAGGAGCTTTGAGCAGAGGCAGAGAGTGCTGACCTTCGCACTAGTTGTGAAAACATGAAAGGTGCATTCTCATGAATGCTGAAAAGCTAAATAATTAGCAGAGTGTGCAAAAGGATCACAATATTATGTAGCTCCTCACAGGTGGCTGGACTGTGCGCTGAGGCCCCTGGGTCTCAGCCTTCCTTCGAGGACCTCTTTTCCCCAATCAATCAATCAATCAATCATGGCATTTGTATAGCGCGCTACTCACCCGGAAGGGTCTCAAGGCGCTGGGGGCGGGGGGAGATACGTTACTGCACGAACAGCCAGGTCTTGAGTTGCTTCCTGAAGGAAAGATGGTCCTGGGACAGCCGAAGGTGGATGGGGAGGGAGTTCTAAGGCTTGGCTGCCAGGTAGGAGAAGGATCTTCCTCCGGTGGAGGTTCTGCGGATGCGCGGTACGGCGGCGAGGGCGAGGCTGGTTGATCGTAGCTGGCGGGTGGGCGTATAGAAGGTCAGGCGGTCGTTGAGGTACTTGGGGCCCAGGTCGTGGAGAGCCTTGTGTGCGTGGGTGAGGAGCCTGAACGTAATCCTCTTGCTGACGGGGAGCCAGTGCAGGTCTCTCAGGTGGCCGGAGATGTGGCTGTGTCAGGGGATGTCCCGGATGAGTCGTGCGGAGGCGTTCTGGATGCGTTGGAGTCTTTTCTGCAGTTTGGCTGTGGTTCCGGCGTAGAGTGTGTTCCTGTAGTCCAGTCGGCTGGTGACGAGTGCCTGGGTGACTGTCTTCCTGGTCTCGGTGGGGATCCAGCGGAAGATCTTACGGAGCATGCGCAGGGTACTGAAGCACGACGAGGAGACGGCGTTGACTTGTCTGGTCATCAAGAGGGAGGAGTCCAGGATGAAGCCCAGGTTGCGTGCGTGGTCCGTTGGCTTGGGTGCGGAGCCCAGGGAGGGGGGCCACCAGGAGTCGTCCCAGGCGGCGGGCGATGATCCCAGGATCAGGACCTCCGTCTTGTCTGAGTTCAGTTTCAGACGGCTGATCTTCATCCATTCCGCGACGTCTTTTATTCTTTCCTGGAGGCTGGCCTTTGCGGTGGCGGGGTCGTTGGTGAAGGAGAGGATCAGCTGGGTGTCGTCGGCGTAGGAGATGATGTTAAGGTTGTGTTGGCGTGCGATGGCAGCGAGAGGGCTCATGTAGACGTTGAAGAGGGTGGGGCTGAGTGAGGATCCTTGTGGTACGCCGCAGATGACTTCGGTGGCCTCGGATCTGAACGGGGGGAGGCGGACTCTCTGGGTTCTTCCGGCGAGGAACGAGATGATCCACTCCAGTGCGTTCTCTTGGATTGCGATGTTGCTGAGGCGCTGTGCTAGGGTGCGGTGGCAGACAGTATCGAACGCTGCGGAGAGGTCCAGGAGGATGAGGGCTGCTGTTTCCCCGTTGTCGAGCAGGGATCTGATGTCATCGGTGGCTACGATCACGGCGGTCTCGCTGCTGTGGTTGGCTCGGAAACCGGACTGCGAGGGGTCGTGGGATCCATTCGCCTCGAGGAAGGCGGCAAGCTGTCCGTTGACGGTCTTCTCGATGACTCTGGCAGGGAAAGGGAGGAGCGAGATGGGGCGGAAGTTCTTGAGGTCGGTGGGGTCCGCTGTTGGTTTCTTCAGGAGGGCGCTGAGCTCGGCGTGCTTCCAGCTTTCCGGGAAGGTGGCGGTGTGGAAGGAGGTGTTGATGATGTCCCGTAGATGGGGTGCGATGATGGAGTCGGCCTTGTTGAAGACGTGATGGGAGCAAGGGTCGATAGGTGATCCGGAGTGGATGGTGTTCATCGTGCGGGTGGTGTCTTCGGTGCTGACCGGGGTCCAGTTGCGGAGGGTGGTGGTAGGGGGCGTTGGTTCGGCGGGTGGGTGCGTGGTTGGTGCATCAAAGCTGTTGTGGATATCGGTGATCTTGTGGTGGAAGAACGAGGCGAGAGAGTCGCAGAGGTCTTGCGAGGGGGTGATGTCGTTGTTGCCGGCGCTGGGGTTGGAGAGCTCTTTGACGATGCTGAAGAGTTCCTTGCTGTCGTGGGCGTTGTTGTCCAGTCGTTCTTTGAATGCTGTCTTCTTGGTGGTGCGGATCAGCTGGTGGTGCTTGCAGTGGCGTGCTTGAGGGCGGTCATGTTGTCGTGTCCCCATACTTTCCCTCTACCGAGGGAGTGGCACATATTTTGAAAAACACTTTTCTAGGGTGAAAGGGTAAAAATTATTGTTTCCCGCTAGTGTTCGAAACTGTGTGATATTGATGCCCACAAAGTAGTATGGTTGTCCCAGCACATTCTTGACCCTCAATTGAAGCAAATGTCCTGAGTTGGTTACTATCAGTTGGCTACAGACTCTCTTGGGTCCCAGGGAAGCTTGGGACAGTGTGTCATCCTTAAGAAGATCCAGAAAACTGGGATTTTTTGCTCTTGAGGTCAAGCTCTCTTCTTGCCATGGCAGTACACTTCCATTAATTCTGGCATGGCAGAGCAGCACATTACTTCGAATGGTTAAGGTTTTTTGTCCCTGACTAGCAGTAGGAGATGGAGCTGGCAATGAGGGGCACATGGTGAAATGTCTCACCAACCTGGTGCTGTAGAGCTTCTTCTGAAGTCCAGATGAGTGAAAAGAGCTGGTCCTGCCAGGCTATTTCTTATTCAATTCAGGAGAAATCAGTGGCAAAATCAGACTTGAAAGTTGTGTCATGTTCAAAATCCAGACCAGACACCAGCCCTAAGTGAGCACATCTTACTGATCTTTTACCACAAAAGTCAGAACAATTAAAAGATCTTCTAATCAACCGGCATCTCAGATAATGAATTGTGAACCGCCCAACGAGATGACATCCCTATCTTCAGCTCTCCCTGGATCTCCCGCAGCAACTTCTCCTCTCCTGTACTCAACCACTGACTTGACTTGATCTGACTACCCGAGTTAATGTATCTTGTTACCTCGATGTAAACATCTACTGGAGAAGTGTGGCTCAATGGTTAGAGCGGCAGACCCTGATGCAGAGGTCTAGCCCGGGACCAGGGTTCAATTCCCCGCCTCGGCGGGTCTTGGGCTCAAAATTCCACGGACCTGATAATTCTCGCCTCGGTGCCTATTCCAATCATGGAGTCCCACTCTGCAACTCTGGGCAATAGCTTGCTTAATCTCCACAACGGCCTCCACAACACTAAGGATGCCTGGCCTCCACCTTGGGGGTGCCCAGGAGTGGACACCTCACAGGGAAAGCCAGGATGGGTTCCACAGCGGTATTCGTACAAGCGCCTTGAGACCCTTGCGGGTGAGTAGTGCGCTATACAAGTATCAATTTACATTTTACATTTACTAAGCTGACTTATCTTGCTACCTTTAATGTAAATATATACTGATGTAAAGCACTCCGATACCTGCGGGTCTTGCTAGCGCTATATGAAACTCTTAAAAAATAAATTTAAAAAATGGAACGGGAACCAGCTGTTAAATGCAGTCTGAATTTGAAGAACCCAAGCCTAGATTTTAAGTTGAATATGATATTCCCAGGTGACTTCTAGCACAGGACAAATGGGAGGGCAAGGATTACATCAAGGTTTTATATTGAAGGGTTCATGTGCTATTCATGGATTGTTGTATCTTGTTTATTTTATATATATATATATATATATATATATATATATATATATATATACACATACATACATACATATATAAATTGTATGTAATTCACAAAAATGCACCTATTTTAGGTGATCTGCGGTCCGAGTTTTGTTTTTGAGCTGGCTGTTCATGGTTTCTAAACAGGACAGTCTTTTAAACAATCATGGGTTTAAAATTTCTTTAGGTGGTTCATTTGCACTGTGAGTACATTTGAGCACTTTTTTTCACATATTGTAAAAAAAATCTTTTTTGTAAATAGTCCTTAATATTTATGTAACATAAAGTTTACAATATATAAATTTTAAATAAGTATATAGGACTGTAGCTCAATATTATGGCTTTACACTTAGGTGCTGTTAAGTAACACATTGTCCTTTTTTCACACAGTTTTGCCAAGCTCTGTATTAATCTACAACGGCACTATGATTACGTTTAACACTTTAACCTATCTATAATGCTTTAAGAAAAAGTTATTTGTGAATGTTCTAGTTTTGAGTGTAAATTGATTAAGAATTGAATCATGCATTTAAGCATATCATTTCAGTAGCCTCGCTAGTAATATTCCATTGAATGCATTCATGCAGTCAGGATATGTCAAATTTTTCGGGTATTTGTACTTCAATATATATCCATTAACATGATGAAATTTTAGATCATGCATTATGCCATGCAACGTGGTTTTAAAGGTGTTCAATACTATCGTATAATGCATTGCCAAATACGCACTGTGCCTTTAAACTGTTTAAACCAGACTGTAGGCAAAACCATGTGATGCACGTGTGGTAGGTGTGGCCCATAGGAGGGGTCAGAATTGCAAGCATAAAAGAAATCTCCCAACGAGAATGTGGTGTGTGAACAAGAGTACGTCAGTACTCGAAACGTTACATTTTTGAAAAGGCATTGAATAAATAACAACTTGCCCGGATAACGTGGGGTCTGCCTCTTCTTTCGCTGCTGGGTGTGGAGGTTTGAAGATTTCGTATATATATATATATTTTCCAAGGTACCCACACGTTAAGGATGCACTCATCCAGCAGCCCTTCTTTCAAACGGGTAAAAGACATCACCGCACCCCATTCAGAAACATCTTTAACAATCCCTATGTCTGCGTGATTTAGTAAATCCGATGCACCCCTGACCTGATCCCCCTCCTTACATTTGATGGTGGCCCCCTTCGCCATTCCCAGTTGCAGCAGGCTTCATAATATACTAATTAGATATTACTGCATATATTGGTACTGGAGTACACATGATTAATATGCACAACTATGTGAATCTTCCCTCTGGGTATCCTGCATATATCCCCACTCTTTACTGTGAAATACCTTTTCTTACTTGTTTTGATTTTATCCTTATTGTTCATGTAAACACGAGCACTTTATTTATGTTTTTATATACTTTTGGAGTTCACAGCTGCACGCAAGGGTCGTACACATTACTTAAAAGGATGGTGCTTTGAAAAGTTTTTGATTGAAATTTGTTCAGTTGTAACGTCATATGTTTCTCGATGGAAATTAGCAATTTCAATCCAATATCAATTGCAATATTTTCAATGATATCATATCTCAAACATGAATACGCATGCTTTTATAGATCCTATATGTAATGGGAAATCTGTTCAATGTGTAGATATGTAAATATTTAATGAATGTAGATATATGAATTACAGAATATAGTGACATATATATATTTTGGGATATTTTTTTCTAAGGAGTATTATTATAGAGATAGATTGTATATAATCAGTGTAAAATAGTTGCTTGTACATAGTGATATTTTTGATAAACCCATTACCTTTTTTCCCATAATTAATTGTTATTTGAGATGAAATGCTTCTCTGTATATATACATTATGCCGTTACATAGAAATGACTGAAATATGACGATATTGGGCACTTGCCCTCAATTTTGTGTAATAACGGAACTTTGAAAGTCCAACTATGCACCTACCACTTTAAGCGCGAAGCCGCTCCCATGTATGGATGTATTTAAGACCCTTGTTTATTTCAATCCACGTCATGTGATCAAGCCTCGTTGGAGGTGAAACGCGTTATGGCGGATGGCTGGTGG